>NC_054831.1:58248571-58863751 GCF_018345385.1 Vulpes lagopus
ACAAATGAGTATAAGGAGAAAAACAATGCATCCAAAAGTTGACCTATGAAAACATATAGTGATCTCTCCTAAAAATTCAATGGTATTTAATGGGCATCAAATAATCAAGTTTGCAGGTATGAACTGTGCTCAAACTCAGAAACATATAGTCACATCTACACATTACTTTAAACTTTTACATACTGAAAAACTTGTGCAAAGGTGTATCCATATCTACACATGTACATATATATAACACACATACACACATTCACTGCACCCCACCAACCTTATACTGAACAAAACAGGGACAATTCAATGTCCACAGGATATAATGTTTGTGTTAGCCTGGTACACAAAGAATACAGAAAAATAATTCAGACACTTTGGGAAGAAGGGGAGATGGAGATGGACTTAACCAGGCTACGTGATTCTCCATTTAAAGTACACTTGCCAGATTCAGAGCAAGCAGAGAAACACTTAAAATTTAAGAACAATTACTAATCAACAGGAAGTCATGAAAGCCACCAGTAAAAAAACCTCCCTGCCTTTTTTGCTACATGTTAAAATCATACCAAAAATTAAAGTTGTCTCTTAAAATCATAACTCATAAGATTTTCCTTATAAAACAAAAGCAAATGCGAGGAGGGGCGAGGAGAGAATCAAGCCACATCTTAGGAATAGTGCCCATAGTATGTTAAACTACACTAAGTAGCTAACTGTAAAATATTCAGTACACCTAGGTAGCAAGAAACTGTTGTATCTTCTGAGATACCTTAAAAATGCTATTATGACACCTATAATAATTTTCATGACAACATTCTAAAATAAAATCTAACTATTTTCACATCACACTCAGACCTATTTCCTCTGGAAAGCACTGCAGGCTTGGCTGCCAGCAATGCCATTTAATCACAAACTGGCAGTGACCTCTGCTGGAAAGTCTGGGAATCACACCCTAAAAACAAAAGTCTCGACCTTCATTTCTTGGGTATTCTGGAATAAAAATATTACGAAGAGCTCAACTATTTAGTCTCAAGATAGTTAGTCCTCTAACCTGGTTTTACAAAGCACATTAAAAACTTACACTTTCAGCAGTGTCCTTTGATTTGAAAATCAGTTATAAACTGAGTTCAATCATCTACAAACATCTTTGTCTTTGTTTAGTATTTATGATTTATATAGTCTTCCCTCTAGGAAAAATCAAATTAAATTCTTTCACAATTCTTAGAAGAGAAATATAAAATATGAGATAAGGATATACGACATTATTTCAAAGAGTATTTCTTACTAGGCCTGGAGTCCTCATGCCACTAGCATAATACTTAAAATTTTCTCATTTCAAATTCATTTTCATCTGTGAAGCAAGATATGATTAGGCATGAAAGTGAACAAACAAACAAAGATGATACAAAACCTCTTCTTGAAAAATGTGTGTGGGAAAACACAGTATGTGTTACAAATACAGTATATATTACAACCACCGATCCTTCAAATACACATAGGAAAATACAAGAGAAAAAGAGAACATGTGCTTTTACAAAAACAGGACTGAAGAAGCCCCTGCAGCATCTCTCTCATCAGTGTGAGGGAGAGGAAGCAGGGTAAGAAGCAGATCTCAGCTCTACCGTGGAGTGCGTGAGGGGCCTGGGGTCTCAGCTTCCAAACAGCCATCCTCACAAGGTTCTTATGAGAATCCATGTTAAGTACCATGCCTAGCACATATGCTTAAGGAACACTAGATGTTATATGAACACACACACAAAAGACAGACATTCCCTCCACCTCCCTCCAAAAAACTGTCCAAGGTTCTATATTAAAGGACAGAAGTAAACCCCAACTCCTTGGGTTAGCACCCTCCTGCCTCTTGCACAATTTAGGAAAGAACAGGAGGGGCACACAATTAGCAGTAATGGTCCCACAGAAGCTAAGCAGCACCTTGCACCATCCCTGGCCTGGCCCTTTGGAAGATTTTAATGTTCTGTGAAGCTAGAACTTAACATCACCTTTAAAAAGGCATTTTTACCTATCTAAATTTTAAATGCACACTCCCCCTTTGACCTTAGCAATTGCATTGCCAGCCATATATTCTGTGGTATGTGTTCAAACAGGTCCACTGCAGTGTTGTTTTTAATGGAAAAGAAAGAGGGAAGGGGGGAGATAAGATAGAAACTGTGATACGTTAATAAATATATGGAATACTTTTCAATTATTAAAAAGAATAGAATGTGTCCAACATGCACTCATCAAGAAAAAGAATTCAAATGACACATTTTTTTTTAAAAATGGAAATTGCATTAGACAATACTTTGTAGGCTTATCTGCACATTTAAAATTTCTGGAGGTATCTGCCCAGATACCAAAAAAAAGAAAAAAAATGTTATTCATGATTAATTCTGGGGAGTGAAATGTGGATAGAGATAGTAGGGTACATCTAATTTCTTCCTTTCATTATTCTGTGAGGTATGACTTCCTTACCATGAGCATCCTGTATTTTATAATTAAAGGAACACTGATATTGAATTTTTACTTATGTTAAACACACATCTGAGGCCAATGACGAAACCACAGAGGTCAGAGCTGCAAAGCAATTCAATCAACTAGGTCTTCCCGCAGGTACCTGTCGGCACTTGGAGAATGAGAATAAATCCTGGAAAGCCTGTCTCGGGTTGGTTTGGGATTATCTTTGCTTCTTCAGCAAGATGACATGGTCCTTCCCATGCTAACTTCTGCAAAGATGGTATCTAAGAAAATCTGAGTTCTGAGCTGTGTGTTCTAGTCCAATCGTTCACTTAACAATGGCCTTTACTAGTAGATCACATACTACATCAAAGTCTCACAGCTGCCCTTAGAGTGATACATCCTGAAGACACAGAACATACACTGGAAAGAAAGAAGAAAGCACCAAGGGCCATTCAGGACAGGTCCCTGCCCTCCCCCTCCCTCCCCACTACTCCCCGCGGCACACACCGCCACCCGCCATGCTCTGGGTTTGGCAAGCCCATGGGTGCATGGCCTTGAGTAGTCATGGGCAAACCTGGACATGGTTCTTCACCTGAGTCCGCCCATCATCTGTGAAATGCGGCAACTAACTCACTAGCTGGTAGTAGGTGCCTAGTGAGAACAGCTCACTGACTACAATATTCAGCAACGTAACATTAACTGTGTGTACATGGTGTGTCAAGAAGGGAGAGAAGCTGGGAGATGTAGTCTGGAGAGCTCCAAGGGAAAGAGAAGACGCACTGAGGTCCCACCTACCAGCAGCAAGCAAGTGGACACTTCCAAGAGCAACCGTTTCAAGCTGTCAAGTGTATACCTTTTCCTCAGGACTACAGAAAAGATTAAGTGATAACCCACACAAATACAAACTGTCAGCCAGGGTGGGCAGCACCAGGCCCCTGTGCCAAGGCCCCATGGCTCCCAGGCCCTCCTTCCTCCTCTGCACCTTACATGCTGTGTTAACTTTTGCTGTTTACGGATCCACTACCCCTCTCCACTGATCGTTCCAACTACCGCATTCACATACGCATTTATCACCATTCTTCCTAAAAATGTTCTTTTGCTTTCCGATCCCTTCCATAAGAAACTCGCCCAGGATCCTCCTTCCTCTTCAGCCGCAGCCCTTTCCAAATGCTTAACCTTCACAACCAATCCCACTCTGGTGATAACGGGTTCCTCCCTTCCCACTCACCCTGAATCCTCCCCTGCCCTAGTCGGTCCCCCAGCCTGTCATCCAGCAGTCCCCAGGCTTCCATCACCACCCCACAGAGACAGCCTTCCTCTGACCCAACCAGGCTCCCTGTCTCCGCTCCACAGCAAGGGCCCATCTCCAATCCCCATCTCCTCTCCCCCTCCCTTCCTCCACACTAGCCTTAACGCTGGAGGCCCCAAGGCTCAGCCTGAGACCCTCTTACCTTCACACTTTCCACTCTCCACAGAAAACGCACCTGCTCCTCACTCACACCTGCATCCATTTCTCCAGCCCAGATGGCTTCCCTCTCCTGCTATGAGCCCCAAATCTGATGACCCCCGCAATAACATAAATTCAATGCCACACTCCAGACCCACTTGAGGTATCTGAAACTTCCCTCATGATCACCCCCCTCCTGCCCAAACTTGATCCCCTTCTCTGTTGCACTTGCCAGAACCCTTAAGGCCAACAATCCTGACACCCTCCTCTCCCAGACCCATACAGCCCGCTGTTCAATACAGCCCATTGCCCTATCTCCTAAACACCATCTCGCTCAAATCTGCATGCCCTCCCCTCTCCAATCCAGTTAGAGCCACCTTCTCTCTCCTACATTCTGCAGGAACTGTGAACTGGCTTCATGATCCACCACTGAGCCAAACTGCCTTTTTAGAACACTCATCTGCTCACTCCCTCGTAAACCCCCTCAAGGACTTCCCTACTCTCATAATTGATCCAGAAACCTTCATATCAGCCTTTGCTGAAATGTTGCTCCAACAGAGGGGGAAAAAAATTTGTACTTAGTCTATGTAAAACAGCACTCTCCATCCTGGGTCACTAGGTCCCTACCCATTCCCTCACTCTGTCAGCACTAACACCCTCCTGATACTCTTTATTCCTGTAACCATCCATAGCCCACCTCCATAAATAAAGACCACAAGCACAGAACCTTGCCTTTTTTGCCAAACCCAAATGCCTACTGAGTGGATGGATGGACCCACCACCCTCACCTTCCAATGAGCCCCCTCCACTGTCCCCAACTCTGCTGGCCTTTCCACCCTCAGCAGGACAGACCCCCTACCTTTCCCATGGTTACCTCCTCTTCCCAGGTCTCCCTTCCTTAATTCCTTCACATTGTGACTCCTCTCCATTTTAAAAGTAGTCTTTTCATGGATAGCTTCCCTGATCATCTCCCCCAGGAAGAAGCCAAGCATGCCTTTACTTGCCCTAATAGCATGACTTAAGCTCCACAAGAATCAGCTGTGCAATGGCCACAGTTGTGAACTCTACTACGGCATATGTCCTTTGCACTGGTGTTTATCTAGTTATACCCCCACCCACCCAAATTCATGTACAGAAGCAGCTCAAAGCAATTAGTCAAAAATAAATAAAAAAATGGGATTCAAATTGGGGAAAAAATTAAATTGTCTCTTTTTGAAGATAACATAATTTTATCTACAGAAAATCCTGAAGACTCCACCAAAAAAAAGCAGATTAAACAAATCCAGTAAAGTTGCAGATCGTAAAATCAACATACAAAAATTAGCTGTATTTCTATGCACTAGCAGCCAACTAAAGAAAAAAAGATAACAATCTCATTTACAATAGCATCAGAAACAATAAAATACTTAGGAATAAATTTAACCAAGGAGGTGAAAGACCAGCACACTTAAAACTATTAAGATACTGATGAAAGAAACTGAAGACAGCAAAGTTGGAGGATATCCCATGTTCATGGATCAGAAGAATTAATACTGCTAAATATCCATACAACCAAAATCCATCCATAGATTTAGCACAATCCCTACTATAATTCCCATGGCACTGTTTACAGAAACAGAAAAAACAATCCTAAAATTCATGTTGACCACAAAAAATCCAGAATAGCCAAAGCAATCTTGAGAAAGAACAAAGCTGGAGACATCACACATCCTGATTTCAAACTATACTACAAAACCAAAGTAATCCAATCAGTATGGTACAAGCATAAAAACAGATACATAGAACAATGAAACAGAATTGAAAGTGCAGAAATAAATCCTCACCTACATAATCAACTAATATTTGAAGGTGATCCAAGACTACTCAATGGGAAAAGATAGTTTCTTCAATAAACGTTGCTCAGAAACCTGGATATTCACATGCAAAAGAATGAAACTGGATCTCTAACTTACAGCACTCACAAAACTTAACTTGCAGTAGATTTAAGACTTAAATGTAAGGCCTGAAATTATAAAACTCCTGGAAGAAAACATAGAGGAAGAGCTCTTTGACACCGATTTTGGCAATGATCTTTTTGGATATAATACTAAAGGCACAAGCAACAAAATAAAATATCAACAAGTGGGACTACATCAAACTAAGAGTCTTCTGCACAGCAAAAGAAACAATTGATACCAGCATCACCTTAATTCCAAAACCAGACAAAGACTCCACCAAAAAGGAGAATTACAGACCAATATCCCTGATGAACATGGATGCAAAAATTCTCAACAAGATACTAGCCAATAGGATCCAACAATACATTAAGAAAATTATTCACCATGACCAAGTAGGATTTATCCCCGGGACACAAGGCTGGTTCAACACTCGTAAAACAATCAGTGTGATTCATCATATCAGCAAGAGAAAAACCAAAAACCATATGATCCTCTCATTAAATGCAGAGAAAGCATTTGACAAAATACAGCATCCATTCCTGATCAAAACTCTTCTGAGTGTAGGGATAGAGGGAACATTCCTCAAGATCTTAAAAGCCATCTCTGAAAAGCCCACAGCAAATATCATTCTCAATGGGGAAGCACTGGGAGCCTTTCCCCTAAGATCAGGAACAAGACAGGGATGTCCACTCTCACCACTGCTATTCAACATAGTACTGGAAGTCCTAGCCTCAGCAATCAGACAACAAAAAGACATTAAAGGCATTCAAATTGGCAAAGAAGAAGTCAAACTCTCCCTCTTCACCGATGACATGATACTCTACGTAGAAAACCCAAAAGACTCCACCCCAAGATTGCTAGAACTCATACAGCAATTTGGTAGCGTGGCAGGATGCAAAATCAATGCCCAGAAGTCAGTGGCATTTCTATACACTAACAATGAGACTGAAGAAAGAGAAATTAAGGAGTCCATCCCATTTACAATTGCACCTAAAAGCATAAGATACCTAGGAATAAACCTAACCAAAGAGGTAAAGGATCTATACCCTAAAAACTCTAGAACACTTCTGAAAGAAATTGAGGAAAACACAAAGAGATGGAAAAATATTCCATGCTCATGGATTGGCAGAATTAATATTGTGAAAATGTCAATGTTACCCAGGGCAATTTACACGTCTAATGCAATCCCTATCAAAATACCATGGACTTTCTTCAGAGAGTTAGAACAAATTATTTTAAGATTTGTGTGGAATCAGAAAAGACCCCGAATAGCCAGGGGAATTTTAAAAAAGAAAACCATAGCTGGAGGCATCACAATGCCAGATTTCAGGTTGTACTACAAAGCTGTGGTCATCAAGACAGTGTGGTACTGGCACAAAAACAGACACATAGATCAATGGAACAGAATAGAGAACCCAGAAGTGGACCCTCAACTTTATGGTCATCTAATATTCGATAAAGGAGGAAAGACTATCCATTGGAAGAAAGACAGTCTCTTCAATAAATGGTGCTGGGAAAATTGGACATCCACATGCAGAAGAATGAAACTAGACCACTCTCTTTCACCATACACAAAGATAAACTCAAAATGGATGAAAGATCTAAATCTAAATGTGAGACAAGATTCCATCAAAATCCTAGAGGAGAACACAGGCAACACCCTTTTTGAACTCGGCCACAGTAACTTCTTGCAAGATACATCCACAAAGGCAAAAGAAACAAAAGCAAAAATGAACTATTGGGACTTCATCAAGATAAGAAGCTTTTGCACAGCAAAGGATACAGTCAACAAAACTAAAAGACAACCTACAGAATGGGAGAGGATATTTGCAAATGACGTATCAGATAAAGGGCTAGTTTCCAAGATCTATAAAGAACTTATTAGACTCAACACCAAAGAAACAAACAATCCAATCATGAAATGGGCAAAAGACATGAAGAGAAATCTCACGGAGGAAGACACAGACATGGCCAACATGCACATGAGAAAATGCTCTGCATCACTTGCCATCAGGGAAATACAAATCAAAACCACAATGAGATACCACCTCATACCAGTGAGAATGGGGAAAATTAACAAGGCAGGAAACAACAAATGTTGGCGAGGATGAGGAGAAAAGGGAACCCTCCTGCACTGTTGGTGGGAATGTGAACTGGTGCAGCCACTCTGGAAAACTGTGTGGAGGTTCCTCAAAGAGTTAAAAATAGACCTGTCCTATGACCCAGCAATTGCACTGTTGGGGATTTACCCCAAAGATACAGATGCAATGAAACGCCAGGACACCTGCACCCCGATGTTTATAGCAGCAATGTCCACAATAGCCAAACTGTGGAAGGAGCCTCGGTGTCCATCGAAAGATGAATGGATAAAGAAGCTGTGGTCTATGTATACAATGGAATATTCCTCAGCCATTAGAAACGACAAATACCCACCATTTGCTTCAATGTGGATGGAACTGGAGGGTATTATGCTGAGTGAAGTAAGTCAATTGGAGAAGGACAAACATTATATGTTCTCATTCATTTGGGGAATATAAATAATAGTGAAAGGGAATATAAGGGAAGGGAGAAGAAATGTGTGGGAAATATCAGAAAGGGAGACAGAACATAAAGACTCCTAACTCTGGGAAACGAACTAGGGGTGGTGGAAGGGGAGGAGGGCGGGGGGTGGGGTGAATGGGTGATGAACACTGAGGGGGGGGCGGCACTTGACAGGATGAGCACCCGATGTTATTCTGTATGTTGGTAAATTGAACACCAATAAAAAATAAATTTATTTTAAAAAAAAAGAATTGATAGAATGAAAACATAATGTACAGAATGGGAGAAGATTTGCAAACCATTCATTTGATAAGAGGTTAATATCAAACATATACAAGAAATTCATACAACACAAAACAATGCCTCAACAGACATTTTTCCAAAGATGAGATGCAGTCAACAGGCATATGAAAAGGTGTTCAACATCAGTAATCATCAAGAAAATGCAAATTAAGACCACAATAAGATATCACTCACACCTGTGAAAACAGCTATCATCAAAGGGAAGAAAGATAACGAATGCTGGCAAGAATGTGAAGAAAAGGGAACACTTGTGCTCTACTGATGGGAATGTAAACTGGTACAGTCATTATGAAAAACAGTATGGAGGTTCCTCAAAGAATTAAAAATGGAACTACCATATAATCCAATAATCCCATTATTGGATATATATCCAAAGGAAATGAAATTACTATCTCAAAGAGATACCTGCTCTCCCATGTTTATTGCAACGTTATTCATAATTGCCAAGATGTGGAAACAATCTGAGAGTTCATTAACGAATGAATAAAGAAAACAGGGTATACAAGTGCAATGGGATATTTCAACCATGTGAAAGGAAATCTGGCCATTTTAAAAAACATGGATAAACCTTGAGGCATTATACTAAATGAAGCAAGTCAGTGAAAGACATATATACTGTATGATATCACCTATATATGGGAATCTTAGAAAGCAATATTCATTGAAAAAGCTGATTGGTCAGAGGCTACGGGGTGAAGGAAATGGGTGAAGATGGCCAAAGGGTACAAAGTTCCAGCTGTAAGATAAATAAGCTCTGGGGATCTAATACACAGCATGATGACTATAGTTAACAAGACCACACTATACACACTTGAAAGTTGCTGAGTGGATAGATCTTAAATGTTCTCATTACACACACACACACACACACACACACACACACACACACACACAGTCACTCTGTAAGATGATGGATATGTTGACTAACCTTAGTATGGTCATTATACAATATCTAAGTGTATCAAATCATCAGGCTGTACAACTAAAACTTAAACAGTATTATATGCCAATTATATCTCCATAAAACTGAAAAAAAGAGTTCAAGAGACACCTGTACAGTGAGTGAATAAGATAGTCTATGCGCCTAATGGTCATACAAAGTCTAAATCTATGAAGGTGCCCAGCACTAACTAAAATACAAAGTAAATAAAATGGGCCAAAAGGCCTTCTCTAATTCTGTTTGTGCTTTGACATTTATAAATATAGTCCCTCAATTCAAGGCTCCATATTTTAAAAGAACATCATTTCTCATGTAAATCTAAAACAGAATTATAAAACATAGAAAAGTATAAGACTCCATGAGGACAAGATACATATGTGATGTGTGTGTGTGTGTGTGTGTGTGTTTATCAGATTTTTATTCTATTTGCTGCTTGCCTAAATTTTAAGGCAGCAAAATACCACAAAGCTGTTAACGGTGACTGGATACCGAACTCAGACAAAATTCAAAACCATTTCTCCATGCCTTTGGGGGCTTTCCGAGTCAGAGCTGCCAGCTACATGGCCTCGTGCCAGAGATGTCAGCCACAGAGACACATCTGCCCCGTAGCCAGAAACTGAAATATCATGCAGAGGGACCCAAGGGACACAAAGTTTTTACCCCGCTCAGTGGGAGCTTTCCACGCTTAATTTTAAGAGCACTTCCTCTAAGTGGCGGCTGAGTCCCGAGGGCCTAGTTCCACACTCCAAGTTTTCTGATGCTATGACACAAGTGTAGGTTTCCTCTCCAGTGCCACGGCGCAGCCGCCACTTGCCGACATGGCGTTGGGCTGACAGGGCCTCGGGCTGACCCGGCCTCGGGCTGACCCGGCCACCGGCTGACATGGCCACCGGCTGACACGGCCACCACTGACCCGACCACCTGTTGACCTAACCTCGGGCTGACCAGGCTTCAGGCTGACCGGGCTTCGGGCTGACACAGCCACCTGTTAACACAGCCACCAGCTGACAAGGCCACGGGCTGACACGGCCACGGGCGGCCAGAGGAGGCAGTCATCTGCAAGGGTCTGGCCATGCTGAGTGCTTCACATCACTGGTACCCACACAATCCTAGAATTATTTCCAGGATAAAAGATGTACCCCCAGACAGTCTGACCCCAGTTTCTGGAGAATGTAGTTCAGGAGTACGGGCACAACCACACAGCCTCCGCGTGTGGCCACGTCCCCTTCCTGCTGACCGGTGGGGCCCAGCCACTCTCAGGGACAAAGACCTGGGAATTCAGTTTTGCACAGTTTATGAATTTTAGGAAATGTGTTTGCTGAGTAAGTGAGGGCAAAAATACTCATTTAAAATGTGTTTCCTTGTGGTACTGGGATAAGCCCGTAATTTTCTAAGAGGGGCATCTGTTAGGATCAGACCAGTGCGGGAATATGGTTTAAAGAAAATGGCATCAAGTGAAGAAAGAACAACAGGATTCTAGACTCAAGGCTGTCACTAAAAGCACCTAAGAATTCTTGGCAGACAGTATTTTCACTAAGACATGAAGAAAGCAAGTTTAAAAAGTAGAACTAGTGTCCCTGGCCCCATCCTGGAGCTCAGAGGAGCCTCTGGCCAGCCTCCAGGTGACCAGAACACCTTCTGGTCACAGGGAGCACAGGCAGGACTGCTCACCGGAACCCGGCACCCCTCGGCTCTCCCTGCCAAGCAGCTTCCTCAGCCACAGCAGCACACCCAGGGTAGGGGTGGCAGGACCAGGACAACCAGTCGGAGTCCTCGTGTTCCAAGAGGGCCTCACACCAAGGGCCAATGGGCCGACACTACCTCTGGAGCTCAGGCTACAAACAAGGCCCTGGGGCCTCTGCCAAAGGCTGTGAAGGTGATCCACACCACCTCCTCCTCCATTTATAGTCACAGGTGGGGACAGCTGGCAGACATGAACTTCCCACCCTGTAAATACAGGACCAGTGAATGAAGAAAACTTTCCTAAGAAATGAAGAAGAAATGTAGAAGTGCAAATGAGGGAGGTTACCAACTAACAGATTTTTACAGCAAACTATAAACATGTATTATTTACATTTGGCATTTTCTGATTCTTCCCTGCTATATTGTTATAAAATATTTGTCTCCAAGAATAAAACTGTAGGCTAAAATCTGAAATGGAAAAGAAAATCTCTTTAATTGATTAGCTTCTTGGAGAATCACTAGGATTATCAAACCATGATAAAAGTACACAATATAGTCACTTAGTCATAATACCCAAAAACACAGTAAAAAGTGCAAAAATACAATTTTTCATGAAAGAAGCAAAGAACAGGATTATTATATCTAAATGTTTACAGTCAAAAATAAATTATGCTTTCCCTAAATAATTATCATCAAAAGCTTTTCAATTTTGTTTTTAGATTAGTACAGTAAGTGCCTATAATTAGCCAAACTTTTCCTTTTTTTGGTAATCATAATTAAGTCCAGGTCCATGAACAACAGATTCTCCTCCTTCATGAACAGTTTAAAAAATAATGTACTTGGGGATCCCTGGGTGGTGCAGCAGTTTGGCGCCTGCCTTTGGCCCAGGGCGCGATCCTGGAGACCCGGGATCGAATCCCACGTCGGGCTCCCGGTGCATGGAGCCTGCTTCTCCCTCTGCCTGTGTCTCTGCCTCTCTCTCTCTCTCTGTGACTATCATAAATAAATTAAAAAAAAAAAAATTTAAAAAATAATGTACTTTATTATTGAAATTTTGCCCCACAGTTTTCTCCACTGTCCAAATAATTTCCCAGCTGCATTTCAAATTAAAGTTTTCATCTCTCTCCTAGGATACTCTGCATTACAACATATTTTAATATGTTTAAATGATAGCAATGTTATAAAGTGTTATTTCCCATTGAAAATAGTCATTAATATCACTTCATGCCTCAGAGAGCACAATAGAAATTTGGCAATAAAACAAAATATGATCATCATCCACTAATAACCTGAGAAGGAAGTCCTGCTAGGGCTTTATGTCTACTGTGGAATATTCACATAAGCGCATTCTGGTCACTACTTAGATGGGAACATTTCCCACATCCCACCTCTAATTCAATAATTGCATGTTCTTTTACAGAATGACCGGCCCCGTCTCTAAGTTTCCACACATCTGTCATGGCCCTCTCCAATATCACCTCCCACTTAGGTATTTGCTTTTTGGAAATGTGAAAGTATTTGCTTTTATTTAAGTAAAGACCTGCATTTAATTACTCTTTTACCTCATCTGCTCTTACACACTTTAAGAGAAAGGAGAGGAGGCTAAGTTGCTTTAAATAAAGATCGCTTTTTACATGCGAAAATTTGGGTTGTCTGCATCAACCTGAATCCCATTTTGAGCAATCCGCTGCTCATCCCTTCCTGTAAATACCCTCCTACAGTCCACCAGGAACTGTGAGCAACAAGCCCAGGCCTAACCTGATTGGGGCACAGGCGTGATCTTTGCTCACTGCAGCACCCCAGCATCTGGACAAGCACTTTGTGAGTACCAGTTACTAATGGAGGAGTGGATGGATTAGGTAAAGAAGGCCGCTTCAAAGTATCTGTTAGGCAAAGCTTTCACAAAGACGGCACTCCTCCTCATCCTCGTCCACAAATTCTATGTACTCTGAAACCTCAAGAGCACCAGGGCAGTAAACATGAAAACTTTACAGACTTCTCTTCAAGCTCACAAGACCAGATCTAGGCTGACAAAAAACCCAAAAGATCACAAAGTCCTCTTTTCTGGTCAACATGCCAGACTGACTGGTAGCCTTAATTTCCTTGTTATTTTTCAGCTAAAATGCAGGCAAGCCTAACATAGTTTAACTTTTTACCTTCTAATCCAGATTAGTGGCTTTGCTAGCACCTCTGAGAGAAATCCTATGATGTGTCCACTTTTGAAAATATTCAATCAAGAAATGACAAATACACCGGACACCTGACTTTGTATATTTTGAAACTGGCAGCTGGGGGTGAAGGCATGTATGCACTGTTTCAGGAGCTCAAAATGAAGCATCAATGAACAAGGTTAGAGCGCGGTGCAATGAGACTTTGAATGTTTCCATTATTCCTCTCTGCATGTACAGATGTGCCAGCTCTAGACAGAACCTCCACATGCAAATCACATCTAAAATACTCACAAATACATTTGTTCATGAACAGAAACACTTTCTTCATACTAATATTGCCATGTGGCATGCACATGGATCTGAGGGCTGCATTGGATTTGTATAAAGAGACTAAGACTGCATGTAACACTATATCATCTTAAAACACACATGTGAATGCAAGATTAAAAACCTATAAAACCAAGTTGAACTGCAGAATGACTGTAATAAATGCAACAATGTTAAGTCAGCTTCAAAGAAATTCATAAGAGGAACTCCAAAAACTTTCATGAATGTTTTATAGTTTATTTTTAATATTGATGTATTTCATCTTAAAACAAATGCCAAGAGCTGTTGTGAATGCTCCTCTTTTCATGTTGGTGTTGCTGTGAGGAGCCTTTGATAAGACCAAGAACACCATGTGATTCTGCAAGACCTAAAGAATACTAGGCAAACCGAGAAATATATGTCTGTACAAGTGATCCTCTTCAAGAGGCCCAGCTATCTCAGATGGCTGTTTACCACGTCTAGATGGGCTGAGATTCCAGCCGCTCTTGGGGAAGTGGGCAAAATAAACTTACTATACTCACTGACAAATGAATCCCAGAATAGGAAACCAGGATCACCAGTTTTAAATATGGCTATGGAGCTATGCTAAGCATTAAATGGACTAAGTTCATCAGCTTCCTGAACTTCAGGATTTACAGCCCCCAAGCAGTCCCATCTGACAGAAACTGTACAAGTAGCATTCAAAGGGATTACATGAGCATTTGTGTTTGCACATTTGTTGTAAAGCCCAGAAGACCAATGTGTCTTGTGGGTGATGAACTCAAGTTCAGTGGGAGCAGAGTCTGGGGAAAGAAGGAACCCTAGAGATGAAGTGGAATTTTTTTTTTTTAAGTTACTTAAATATCAGAGAAAGCCTAGCAAACAGTGAGAGTGTTTAGGGTGTGCTGTCAGAAATTCTCTTCAACGTAAATTCACTCATTAATGTAGATGTCACAAGCACTCAGGTCAGAAAGCACAAAGGAACACTCAACAGTAAAATGAAAAGTAAAAGTTTGTAAAAATTAGGCCATGTGATCACACCTTGGATCAATTCAGCCTTATGTGGCTAAGTAACCTCAGTCACACACACTGAGTGTGTGAGGGATTGGGTCTATCAGTGTGCAAGGAACCAGAGAACACAAATAACATGCTCCTGGCAGAAGTTGCACAAAAAAAAAATGAGATTATTTTTGCTCCAAATGTCAAAAATCAATATAGTCAAAGACTTCTCATGTATTATTTGGTTGGTCCGAGTAGAGAATGACACATACTTTCTCTCAAGATCAGAATCTTTCCCTTATATACTGAGCATAACAATCCCTTGATACTCTTTCTAAAAGGAAATGGTACCAGCTACTTTTGCTTCTCAGAGAAATTCCTCTCGTAAAATGGTTCTACTGTCTACACCAGGGGCTACATAGAAGGCAGCAGCCTGTACATAAAGACAAGAAAGCCTACACCAGGAGTCAGGAAAGCTCCTTCACCGCTCTGAAACTGGCTGTAGGATGCAGAGGTGCCCCCCAAGGATGGGGCACATCCCAACCGAGACTCCTTGCCTGAGCCTCGTCCTCTCCTCAGGGAGGGCTTTCAAGGTACCCTGGAGAACCCGCCTGGGGCAGCTGCCACAACAAGCCCTCCTTGAATGTGTGTCCTTTCCTCAAAGCCTAGATACTAGCTGGAACACCTCCAACTCCCCAGTTCTGAGGCAGGCACAGCACTGAGATCACCCTCCTGTCAGGACATGGAAAAGGACGAAGCCAACAGCTTCTTCTAGAGCCAAGTGATATTGCGTGACCAAGACCATAAACACTGTAGCAAAGTCACTAACAGTGAAGGTGTGGAGATTGACTTTTGCGGACAATTTTAATATTGCATGTTTTTAAGGATCTTAGAAAAATCTGTATTAATTACTTTCGACCCTTTCCATTCCAAAAAACGAAGATGGGGGGGGGGGGGGGGGCAAAACACAGTGCACTGACTAGTCACTTATCTCCTGAGCACAATTTGGTTTTCAGCACACACAACCCCTGGCAAACATTATGTTTCCAAGTTAAGAAGGGTACATCACAAGATGAGCACTGGGTATTCTACTACATGCTGGCAAATTGAATTTAAAGAGAAAAAAAAAGTATGATCACTTGATTAATGGCTGGCCCTTCAGTAGAAGTAAGTTCCATGAAGCAGACATGGTATCTATTCTTGCTTGAGAAGCAATCCCCACAGTCTATGTGCCAGGTCCCCCAACAGCTTTTTGAGCTTCTGATTCTGAGTTCCGAAGCAAGCTGGCTGGAATTGGTGTGTAGACGGGTGCATGAGTCCACGATATGCAAGCTAGTCCACTGCCGGCCATCAAGGAGCATGCGGGCATCCTGGCTGACAGCTGACAAGAACAAGATGATGGCCCAAAAAGCTTCCATGCTTTTGTTTCTTTTTAAACTCTGTTTCTTTAGGGGATATGAGGAACCCTCTTCACTTTCTTCCAAAGCGAAGCACTGGATCCCAGAAAACAGAGAATGCACCCAGTTTAAAACATTCTGTTGAATAACCACAAGGCTGGTAAGGCCAGAGGTAAAGATCTGATAGAAAAACTAACACTTCGAAATGGCCCAAATCCTTCAGGTTATAGACAAAAAAGTACAGATATAGAAGGAGCTAGGGGACAGCCTGGCATCATAATAGTACATGGCTGGGGTATGTGTTGTACATGGGACCGATTATGTCTCACTCACCTGACACAGAAACCCAGCACTCTCAGTGAGTCTCTGGCTTCACCAGAAGATTCCACATGGAAAAGACAGAAACTCTAGAGAATGAAACATGTTCATGTCCAAGGCTTCTTGCAACTCTGCCCCTCAGCTATGCAAATTCTTTAGCTGTAACAAGGAGCTTGTGCATCAAGTAACCAACTGTGTAAGTGAGTTGACTTTAGTTGTTGTACAGAGATTTGCGTTTCAAATAAAATGTTGGTAACTAAAGCAAATGTGATGAAGAGCTGGGGGTGCATTAAAACAGAAGTAATCATTTAAGTAACAAACTGTACAGATCTGCAGCTGGGCATAGTGTGGCCAACACACACACACATTTAAGAGGAAAAAAAAATTTGTTAGCCTAGATCACTTTTAAGGAAGAGAAAGGTGTGGAGGTTCTTATATAAGGACTAAGAACCAGAAAAACCTTTATTTGAGGCTAAGTGACAAGGACTGCATTCTTAGGAGAGAACAAATTATGTTCAAACATTAGAAAGGAGACAATATTTGGATATAGTACCACTATGACAAAAAAAAAAAACTAGTTTCTGCTGCACTCTGTGGTCTCCTGATCAGCACAGAGGAACCCCACTGGCCCTTTCCTTCACACATTCCCTAAGAGCTTCTCCTCGGCACCCCCCCAGAGATAAGGTCATCACGTTTAAGACCTTAAAAATCATATCTTTTCATTTTCTCCCATTTTGACAAACTTTCCTTCCTCTGGGGGAAAAAAAACACTGCCACAAAGAAACATAAAAACAGCATGTGTAGCATGAGACTGTGAACCAAAGTTTGGAAGGACATGGGAAAATACTCCGGTAAACAGCAATCCTCTATGTAAAAATACATAAGGAGCCTGGCAACCCCAGACAGAGGACCCAGAGACAGCAGCACTCCATGCATCCACAGGGGCACTTGGTCCATGAAGGAAGAGTCAGCTCTCTGTGACATACTCACTGGTGACATGATCCCAGGACAGAAGGATGAGGAGAGAGACATTTGTGCCAGTGTACACTCAATTATAGTAGAAGTCTTATAAATTGCTTCATATTAACACAGAGGCATGAGTTAACAGAACAATTCACACCTCGTCTTTGGTCCTTGCTCTAATATTAAACTGAAAACCTTTATAAAAATATGAATGTGATTACATGGCCCTAACAGGGACTTGTGAGGATAATCACATTTGATGCCCACGAAGTTGTGAGAAACAGTTCAAAGAAATATCATAAAGATAATTCCACCACTGGTTTCTGGGAAAGGATATGCAAATCCAACAAAATGACAATAATAATAGCTAACATGTATAAGGTGATATCATCTAGCACATGCTATTGTCACCCTCACAACAACCCCCCCCCCCTTTTTTAAGACTTTTTATTATTCATTTAAATACACAGAGAGGAGAGAGAGAGAGAGGCAGTAACACAGGCAGAGGGAGAAGCAGACTCCATGCAGGGAGCCTGATGTGGGACTCGATCCCGGGTCTCCAGGATCACACCTTGGGCTAAAGGCGGCACTAAACCGCTGAGCCACCTGGGCTGCCCAACAACCCCCTTCTGATGCAGGTACTGTTATCACCATTCTGCAGAGGCCCTGAAAAGTTAACAAACTTGTCCAAGATCACATAGCCGATAAGGAGCTGAGTCGAATTTGAAATCAAGCCATTTGAATCCAGACTGTGCTCTAGAGTCCAAGATGCACTGCCTACCTTTCTATGGGAAAGTATCCATGATTCTCAATGGAAAAGCAAATGTTCCACTGATGAAAAACAAAAATGGAGCTCCATGGGTCCACGAAAAGCCTATACTGCTAAATCATATCGAACTGCAAACCAAGATCAATCACAAAACCTGTTTACTTCTTTTTTTTCCATTTTCCTGATTCCTTTCACCTTACCAACACATGGTAAGTATTCCATGTAGTCCAAAATTCAACTCTGATGTCTGGCTTTCAAGATCTTCCATTTTATGGCTTTTCCCACACTGTTCTCTAAGGCAGGCAGACACTGTTGTTGTAAGAACACTGATGGCACATTTCCACATCTCTGCTTTCCTTCCTGCTGATGTGCATAACATTTGCTAAAGCTCCCTCACCTTTTCTTTGTAAAATCACAATCTGTCCCTGATTGCTGGTGACTGTATCCATTTCCCCCATTCCACACCCCAACTGCCTTTTAGTGAGAATCATAAAATTAAGTGCTTAAAAATTACTTTGTATTCTTTCCTAGTAGGAAAATAGAAAAGCACATGACAAATTTTTTCTGAGCCCAACAATCCACCCAGCATTTGTTGAACACATTTGCAATTCAAACCTATTAAGAAAACAGCCAATTCTCTTATACAAACAAGGGGTTTTGGGGTGCTTTAGTATAATTCACTCTGAACTCTTCTTACCTGTGTTATACTGTTCAAAAGAAAAGAAAACTCATCACACCATTACAAATTCCTAAAAAATGGAGTTTGAATTGTATATAACATAAAGACTTTATATAAATTTCTCTTCTAAAGTCACCTGCTTAACTTCTTCACACTGCACAGTGTCTGTCTATAAATCTTTCTAATATATTAGTTCACATCAATTTCTTTGTGTATTTTATCTGTAAAAGACAACAGGCACCGCCATAGCCTGTGTTTCTCCTAAGCAAGTGGGACTCAGTGGAGTGGGGGATCATGTGCAGGATATCACCAAAAAACCTGCAAAGGAGAGCAGAATGCAGAGCAAACAAGGGCCTGAGAACTCTGAAGAATATGGCCATTCTCACTTTTTCAAGACAAGAATGAACTTGGATTATGTTCAGAGCCCCAGGAAGGATGATACGGAGAGTGGACACAAGGGGGAGCCAGAGGGTCCATCTTTAAAGCTGACTGGACTCTAGGAAATTTGCTATAAAAACTAAAATGTTCACTAACAGAAACTTTTAAATTCTATTAAGACAAGCCATAAGAACGAGAATGAGTAAAGATTAACAAGAGAAGCAGTGAGAGAAAGGAGTAAAGAGTAAGAGATCCAGAGATTCCCTATGTTCTCAGAACTGAATTCAAATACCAAAAGAATTTTTTCATGTAATCTTCAATGTGAGCTCAAAAACAAACATTTGAAACGATGGCTTTAAAATAGCTCTCCCGGGCAGGCTGGGTGGCTCAGCGAGGCCTTCAATCCAGGGTGTGGTCCTGGAGGCCCCAGAATCGATGTCGAGCTCCCTGCAGGGAGCCTACTTCTCCCTCTGCCAGTGTCTCTCCCTCTCTCTCTCTGTGTCTCTCGTGAATAAATAAATAAATAAATAAAATCTTTAAAAAATAAAAATAAGAAATAAATAAAATAGCTCTTCCACGCAGTAGTAAAATGTCAAAAATTTTCATGACATACACATTTGAGCTTGAAGGAAAAAAACAAGTATTTTCTTTAAAATTCCCTTCCTAAATAAATAAATAAATAAATAAATAAATAAATAAATAAATACTTTAAAATGAAATTCCCTTCCTTTGTCAGACTTATTTACCACCACTTCCTCATATGCCATAAGAAATATTTTGGGGGGGATCCCTGGGTGGCGCAGCGGTTTGGCGCCTGCCTTTGGCCCAGGGCGCGATCCTGGAGACCCGGGATCGAATCCCACGTCAGGCTCCCGTGCATGGAGCCTGCTTCTCCCTCTGCCTGTGTCTCTGCCTCTCTCTCTCTCTCTCTCTCTGTGACTATCATAAATAAATAGAAATTAAAAAAAAAAAAAAAAAAAAAAAAAAAAAAGAAATATTTTGGGGTATATGGTTTTTTTGTTTTTGCTTTTGGTTTTTTTGCATTTTATTTTTAACCTCCAAAATGTTTTTTTTTTTAAAAACCATCTGGAAGATATTTCTTTCCAATATTTTCTTGAGGTTCCAGATAACTGACCTTAATTCTGGGAACTATTCTATGATAAATATATTGTCAGTAAAGATTTAAATATTGCTACTAAAGATGTAATTATAGATGCTCAAGTTTTCATACTATTGAAGCACATTAATTAAAACTTGGCATAGTTGAAGAAAATCAGGAAACAAATGAAAAGGGAGATGACGTGCATTTCATATTGAGTGTAGCATAATTATTACCTCTTTTTGATAAAGATGTTCCAGAGAAGGCACTGCGCTGTGCCTGTAATCACTTTAATCATCATTCAATACAAAAGAACCAATCCTTCAAAATCCAAAGGGATTTGCTTATTGTTACGCTTTTAGAAAGCTCACCAGGTATTTCCAAATGCTTCCTAGTGACAATAATTAAACATCTGGTAATGGTGACCTACTTGTGGCTGCTGAACTTCCTTGGATACTCTTTGCCATTACTTATGTACATGCTGGGAACTGAGAGAGAATTTACATTATGAATAATAACTCAAGACCCCAGGAGACGTCAGACTCCAACGGGAGTAGCTCTCTGTTGTCCTGACTGCTATCTGTATTAAGGCCTTGTTAGAGCTCTTAGATTCGGGAACAGATGCTACATAAAAATTGCAAAAGTGCCAAGCTAAGGCATGCATACAAGCTGGATGTAAATATGTTGTGAGGAAACCGCCTTGTATTAAGCATTTAAAACGGTGCCCAAAGGGGAGAATAGCCAAGCTGCCACATCTCTACATTTCACTCTGTAAGGAATTATGTTTTGAGGCAAACTTTGACACTCTACTTTTGCAAATAGTGACCAGGACTTTTAGATCCTTGGCGATAACACCAAGAAATCCCAGAGCAAGACAGTGTGCACTTTTAGGGAAGAAGACAGGGAGATAAATGTAGTCACTAAGACAAAAAGGTTTGTGGTAGTTTGAAATTCATTCAGTAACAGAACTTTTGTCCAGAGAGAAGTAACAAATAAGCCACTTACACCTCATTAAAATCAATTGATATCATTATTCTAACGAGATCAACACCTTTCTCAAACACCACACAATTTCACTAACATATCATGGCTAGCTCCTACTTTCAGCTTCATTTAGCAATTCTGGAGCTCAATAAACAAAGTGGCATCATTTCATTTTTTTAAAAAGATTGTTTAGGTTTTATACCCTTTAGTAAATATCCAAAGCTATGTACTAATACTAATTAATAACTAGATACTAGTTAAAAGTAGAGTATTACTTAGAATAAACTTATAAAAATTATTTTATTATCTAATTTTCTTAACCCCAAATATCATTTAGTATACACCAAAAGTACAGTCAGTATCCAGTGAGGCAAACAGAAATCCTAACAGAGACCGTAACATAAAGCATGGAGTGGGGATCCCTGGGTGGCGCAGCGGTTTGGCGCCTGCCTTTGGCCCAGGGCGCGATCCTGGAGACCCGGGATCAAATCCCACATCGGGCTCCCGGTGCATGGAGCCTGCTTCTCCCTCTGCCTGTGTCTCTGCCTCTCTCTCTCTCTCTCTGTGTGACTATCATAAATAAAAAAATAAATAAATAAAAAAGCATGGAGTGAACCCCTGGAAGTGCCTCCGCCCTTGAAGCTAGAGATCCAGAGGAGGAGCCTGGGGTCAGGACCTGCAAGCCTGGACGAGGGGTCCCAAGCAGCTACCTCGGGAGTGAGCCTGCCACATCCAGGGGTTGGGATACAGGGACTGGGAGGAGCAGAGGGATGCCACGGAGCGGGGGCACCGTGCTCTGAAGAGGGGTTTGGGCAGGCTGTGCTGGTCCCCTGGACGCTCGGAGGAGGGGCTGAACAGAGCTCATGCTGGGAGTGCTCTGAGCCAGGAATGCCCAGGCTCCTGTCAGTACCTCCCAGGGGCCTGATGAAGCTCGTGTGTGGGCTGCCAGGGAAAAAAGCTGAAAACCTGAATCAACTGCCACATACTGGCCAGCACTGGGCAATGCTGACAGGAACAACATACAAACAAGATAAAAACAAGTGCCACCTCCCCGTCCTTCCCTTCCAGTGCCCATGGACAGGGCACAAGTGACAAGAAAGAAGGTATAGTGCAGAGCAGAGCTTCAGGAGATGTAACACCTTAATGCCCGCATATTATCCTGGTGCCTCGATGTCCTGGTTCACAGGATGGAGAAAATTCCAGAACCTGTTTGTAGAGTGGTTATCATCCAGTTTGTTAAAATGCATGAAGTACTTATAATTGTACCTGGCACAGAATAAACACTTAATGTCATATATGACATTAATTTCAAAGTATTTAATTTCTACAACATTATCAGTTAGAATTTATCCACAAAATCCATTTAATAGTAAATATTACTGCAATACAAGAGCACATATAAGCACTGGCTTGGTCTACACCCTATGGAATCTGATCCTAAAAAGCAGATAGATCTTAAAGAGTGAGGAGCCAGGAGACCTGTGCCCCATAGAAGGCTCTGCCTCCAACAAGCAACACAAGCCACCTGGGCCTATGTTCTTTCCATTAAAAGAGGGGGCCAGATAAAACTTATCTCTAAGGTTCCTTCCAGTATTTAAATTTTTTTATAATTATAAAAACACTTTTCAGTTTAATTTCAAATTTAAAACTAATTTCTAAAAGTCCCTGATTTTAATTAAGGTTTAAGCAGAGGACAAAAGTTTGGTCCAACCATACATAACATTTATATAAATGCCTTCTAGAAAAAAACTATTTTAAAACATGACAGAGACACATTATGTCCTATTATACTATTTTTAACCATTTTCTGTTGTTACTGCATCCTCTTATTTGATGTTGGCATAAAAGAACCTAATCTGCTAATCTAATGAACCAGCAATTTAAATAAATGTAACTTCTAAAATGGAATTGACAATTCCACATTAAATTACCTGCCAAAAGTCACCTTTTAACATGTAGCAGGAAGGGCTGTGATTATAACTAACTGAACTGGTAGAAATAATAGGATTGTGTATAACAAAAACGTTTTCATCTTTTTATGTACCACCTCCCTTCAAGATACAGGGAGTCTCAAGTAAAAAAACCTACTTCTTAATTTCAGCTATAATTACTCTAAGAAACAAGAGACAAAAAGACGCATTTCATGTACCCAATATGCTGGCAAAGCTAAATCATCTATAACTAATAAAGGAACAGTTTACGATGAAATCTACTTTCAAATATCCTAAAACAAATACAAATAAGGCAACTTGGGACATACATACAGTGCAAATGTCAACTTTTTTATTGAAAGGCTTGATTTGAGATTCCGTATTTTTTCCCCAAACTGCATGAGATGGGAGGAAAATGAGTTGGCTTATCCACCACTCCAGTGGTCTGAAGCAGTAGAAAACATGGTAGTGAAATGAGGGGTAACCTATTTCCCCTGGAGGTTAGAAACAGGAAATAAGTTATTAAAGCACAATCTTTGCACAGAATAAAGGGGAAAGAAAAAGCAATGGACATGATCTATTTCTTCATCTAGTCAAAACTGGGCCTAGATCGTGATGCCCGGGCATTCTTTGGGATGCAGTGACTGAGAATGAAAGCATCACAGATGAGTTATCACAGCGTGGACCAATAGCTCAATCCCTCCATCAAGGGAAGGGAGGGGCTTTCTGGACCCTGAAAGGAGCTACCGCACACAAGGGGCAAACTTTCAGGGGGTAGGGTGGAGCATTTTGGGCGAGTAGCGCTGTTTGAGGTGCCGGAATGTGGAGCAGTACAAAGAAAGAGGCACACCTGCATCCTCCAAGTTGGGCTTACAAGGTCCGGAGACCCCTGGGGGCCAGTCAGATGCTGCTCTTTCCGAGGCAGGCACATGGCAGCACCTAAAATGTGTAGGCTCCTGGCTGTCAGAGCACCACTCCCCACACTCCCCTAGAGATACATGCGACAGGGGTGAGGCTGTTACTCTGTCTGTGCTCAGACAGCTCTGTTGACGTCTCAGAGCAGCGGGAAGGAGCTGCTGGCCCTCCTTTTCTCTGTACTCAGTTTTCCACTTTTTCAAAATGCTCCTCCTATTTCCAAACATCTGAGTACGGGCAAAGAGCAATCCAACAAACAGGCACACTGGACACAGGGTGTCAGCTTACTACTGCTGAGCCACCCGTGCCTGAGAAGTTCCACATGTGTGAAACATTTTAAAGAACTTGTGTCATTTCTCTAGTTATCCACAACACTTTTCACTTTCCATTTTTCCAAAAAGAATTCTCTCAATATAGTTATGTCAATGTCTATATCCATAGCAAATGCAATCAAAACTTTTTTCTTAGCCAAATTGTGGTTGTTACAGTCTGTCAGTCCCAACAAGACCATGAAGAGGTATGTCCGAAGCAAGTCTTTCTGTGCAAAACACTGAACATCTTTTTCTCATCCACTTCTGAGTTCTTAAGCATACTCTGGTCTACTCTGGTCTACACAGAATTTGCAGATAGTATGGAAGTGCTTCATGATTATACAAGTGTTTATGTGTATGATGTGTAGTCATATATAGACAGAGAATGTCCAAAAGAGAAAATGAGCACCATTCAAGAAGGCATCCTGAGTAAGTAGCAAGCACAGTTACCAGAAAAAAAAAGATTTCTTCTTAGTAAAAAGAAAACTTTCCATAGAAAGAAAGCCTAGAAAAGTTCCCTGTACTTAATATAATCTGTGAAAGTTATTAATAATGATTTCTAGAATGTATTTATCAAAATAAGCAGAGTAATTCAAATAAACTAGAGCATAATCACACTAAAAAAGAAATTCTCATGAACCACACAATTTCTTTATCTCTAAATAAAAGCCAACCTTCAAGAAAAAAAAAACTAAAGTATAAAAGGTACATTACTGAGGCATTAATGATTTTTAAACCCTCATGTATAAATATTCATGCAATATATACTAATTATGTGGCTAATCAAGTAGCAAGAAACTGCTACTTACTTCGATCACTATGGATTCCCAATACAATACAAAGTACCTAAGGATCTCCTGTTTTCTGTGCTCTTTGTCAAAGCGCAAACATTAATTGAGTATTGCTATGAGATTCTAGGGGGCATTATAGGAACAAGTCAACAAGACTGAACCCACTAACAGGTTTATCCTGTTCCCCTACCGTCCACTGGAGGGTGCCTCCCTTATACTTCTGCTTCTGAACCTCCTCCCAGTTCCCTCAACCTTCAGCCACGCACCTGTAGGATGAGACTGATGGTTCTAGAAGCAAAAAAAATGAAAGTTCTCAACTAGGCCTTGTCTGGACAAAATTTGAACCCAGACTTTGATTTTGGATACGAGACTCTCCAGCCTCAACAGCAACCAATCTATTTCAGCTCTTTGACAAACATTCTACACTTAATTATAAATAGCTAGTCCTTAACATCATTATTGACACAGATTGAGAAACTAGCTTGGGAATCCAAGAATAAAATTTAAATATTAAAATGAACACACTATCAAGGGCAAACCAAGCTGGCAGAAGCCATCTTCCTGTTAAAGTAATGCTAATAGGTCAGAAACAAGAATTCCATTTCTAAGAGTGACTGAGCTCCAAGTGTCATTCCAGAGAGTTTCAGAAAACACATTTATCAACAGCCAAAGCACCTCAGAGCCTGGGGGTGAAAAGACCACTTCAAAAGCAGTGCAAGAATTTAAAGCTACCTTGTCATCTTACTCATCACAAGCCATGAGAACATCATGCAAAAAGAGAGAGAGAATTTTATTTGACCCTCTTTGGCACTGAAAAACACATGATTTAAGATGATTTTTATACCTAGTCCTATTTGAGATACATTTGCAGTAAATGATTCTGAAGCCTGAAAGGACTCATACTTTGGTGGCATGGGACCAATCTAGGGTGCCCATCTTTCCAGTCCATGCCAACTGGACAAACCCAAAGACTGACAGCCCAATCCTCAGCCCCAGTGGGCTTGGTCTTGACAAGTGAAGCAGAATGGCAATGTCAGCTACTGCAGGTGATATTCACCCAAACTCCAAAGGAAATACTAATTATACTGTGATGATTTTGTTAAAAGTCATACATCATAATAAACTCTGTTCTCATTTGTGGGGCCTAAAGGGGAAAAAGTATTTGCTGTTTTAATGTTCTAAGGTCACATAAAAGGGAGTGAGTAGCACAGATTCTCTGAAAACCAAGGAAGGAAGGAGATGCAGCATGCTGACACTGCCACATCTTCTCCTTCATCCTTTAATATCCTGGGCACTCTGGTGATAGATACAGATTTTCCCCAGGCAGCCTGAGGTGATTAAGGTGGAAAGATGTGCTAAAGAATAATTGCTACTTGTTCATAGATCAAAAGCAATAAAACAGCTGAGCAACAAGTATTTACATCCTTGACTACAACTACAACTGCAAATGCAAACAGGGCTTTCAGACAGTGCCTTGATAATTGCATCTCAGGCTAACTTCTTGGCCATATCAAGAAAGTTCAGTTTCTACCAACATAAAAATACCCTCCTACACAGAAGTCCTCCCATCCCACTACAGTACGTCTGTAGTGGGATTTTGTTGGTGCTCTGTACCTAATATAACCTGCTCAGCATAGGGCACTGCTTCACTGCCACCATGCTCCTACTACATTCCCATGAAAGATGTGAACTGCAAAGTATCTTTCACAGCTCACATCCATTTGAGTAACTTCAAAGTCCTAGAAGAGCTGAGGGGAGAGGGAAGAAAATTCTCTTCCTCTAAACCTAGCTTTACAGGATTTCATTATTGTAACACAATATAAATGTCTTCAAATACAGGTAGAAGGGAACAGTCTTTGTAAAGCCTTCTGTGTGAAGTCATACTTAAATGTAATAACAAATATTTAATCTTCATGGAAGTCAAGAGAAGGAGAAAAATCTTCTTTGCCCAAAAGAGACCTGTTTTCCCATATTTTGATGATTTGAATATTGGATGCATCAGCATAAAAATGTGGGGTTTTTATCTAAGGTGACTGAACTCCTCAGAAGGTCTTCAAAATATAGGACAAAACATTTTCCAAAGTTGTTTATTAAAAATTTGGCTTTCAATCCTATGATGAATATAAAATTCTACCATTAAGAATTAAAATATATACTACATGACAAAGCTACTTATGTATCCTACCAAAAGATTATACTGAAAAGCTATCTGAAGTCAGATAACCAGAGAATGACTGTTATTAATAAAGTCATGCTTTGTGTTAGAGGGGCAAAGAGATTCTTTTTTTCACCTTTTTAAAATTTAAGTATAACTAACGTACAATATTGTATTTCAAACTCCAAATGAACATTAACATCATACATTTAAACACTAGGGTTACTAGAAATTGAAAAGGGTAAAATGCTTGCCAAAATATTATTATATGTATTTATAAATCAAAGAGAATGGATTCTTTAAGCGCTAAGGTCAATTAAGGTCATTTCTTCCAACCATTACAAAGATCAGTATTAGCTATACAAGCTATAACTGCAAATAAGAATCCAGAAGTAGCATTCCTAAGGGGAAAGAGAAGTAGGTCATAAATTTCAAAAACACATTTTATGGTTTTAAAGATACAACTCTAAAATTGACATATCGCTGAAAAAAAATCCTAGGTTTAGATTTCTATGGCTTTTATTCCAAATGTTAATTCTCCCTTTCACCACTTACAGTATTATTTACGCAAATGTTTTTATCTTTCTCACCCACCCTTGTGATCAAGAACAAAACTGAAGATTTTTAAAGCAGAAATCAACATAAAACACAGTGCACTTAGTTCACAACCCAAAATGGTAAACAAAAAATTTACCACCAGCTGAGCATCCACTCTCACCAAGCAGCTACACATTCCCACGTGGCATGCACAATCACTGTACTATGTCATCATATACATGATATGCCTCACTGATCAACTGCACCATAGCCACTCTGCTTTACTATGACCCCTGTGGGAGAACTGTTGCCTTTCAAAAAAAATATACACTGATCCTCCAACTATCTAAGTTTTTTATTCAAAATAAGAAATGCTTCACAATGGTCCTTCTGAAATGTGGTAGCCAATGCCTGTCTTCGTTATACTACGATGTGGTGAGGTTGCAATGTGAAGTAAGGGATGTAGAGAAAGCATAAAGCTACAAACCTTGGCCTCGCTTTGTTCTCTCTAGAAAACTATATTCAACAGTCTTTTTTAAAAATGCCTTTAGGATAATAAATTCCGGGATCCCTGGGTGGCGCAGCGGTTTGGCGCCTGCCTTTGGCCCAGGGCGCGATCCTGGAGACCCGGGATCGAATCCCACATCGGGCTCCCGGTGCATGGAGCCTGCTTCTCCCTCCGCCTGTGTCTCTGCCTCTCTCTCTCTGTGACTATCATAAATAAATAAAAAATTTAAAAAAAATAAAAATAAAAATAATAGGATAATAAATTCCATCTCAGGGAATTTATCACCTATAAGCACTTAGCCTACACGCACTTTACTTCCCCATTAGATATAGGTCTTAGATGCTCCGAATTGATTTCTTTTTAAATCCACGATTATTGCAGCCTACTTTAAACTTGGCCAGTTCAGAACAAACCTTCTTAATAAAGAAATGTTAATGGAGAATTATGGACTACAATTAACACCTAAATGGCCAACACAACATATCCCTAAAAATAACTAAGAAGAGCCTGCTGCTTCCATGCAAGTCAGAAATCTCTCAAACTGGGATAGTATGTTCTGGAAAGAAATTTATCTGCCCTAGGATAATCTGAGGGTAGCAAATACTTAAGGTTATATTTTCTTAAGCTTTTATTTGGAGTCCTATGATACGCATCTAATTACATAGGTAAAGCTAAAGTTAATATTTTAAAAATTATAAGCTACTCTTGGAAATATGAATTGTATTTAAGCTTGGGAACTTCACATTAACTAAGGTGAAAAAAAAGCAAGAATATACAACTTTTGTAACATAAGAGTAATAACAGATCAAATTCGATAATATTTTAATATCTACACAGCAATATCCCAAAACTTATCGAGAACACATGTCCCTCCAGAGGGGTGAGAGGATAGGCAAAATGGGTGAAGGGGAGTGGCAGATACAGGCTTCCATTTATAGAGTAAGTCACAGGGATGAAAGGTGCTGCACAGGGGATGTGGTCAATGACTTGGCAATGGTGTTGTTCAGTGACAGATGGTAGCTACACTGGGGTGAACACAGCATAAGGAACAGAGTTGTTGAGTCACTATGTTGTACACCTGAAACTAATGTAACACTGTGCGTCAACTATACCTCAATCAAATACATTTCTCCTTTACATCTAGGTGACAGTAGTAGCCAAAACTGTCTTTTCTGCTATGATTACGAAACTATTCTGGTAAGAAGTAAAACAAACAAACAAGAAACACTCTTCCAAGTTGTCCACACACACACACACACACACATCCTACTCTCCATTTAGCAATCTAAGTCAATCTAAGTCACTCTCAGAAGAAAAAAACCTATATTATAATCACTTAAAAATCACCTAACTTTGAGTTCATTTTTCAACCATTAAGCAACTTTATCAGAATGCATCATTCCATTGACTCCCTATGTCTAGATTGTAATTTCCTATATAATCAAGATCACAGAAGCATCTCATATCATATACAGATCCACAGGTAAATAACCACAGCACTGGTACTGAAATAAATGACTAATCCAAAAAAAAAAAAAATGACTAATCCATATACATACACTGGGTCATATACACATTCTGATGCATGGATTTCAACCATTTACTTAAAAAACCAGGATGGTTTTTGGTGAGGCAGATTTTTCCATCATACATGCTTGAAATTCAATCCCTTGCCTTGTGAACCCAGCCAACTGTCCACTATATGACACTTCAGCTCCCCTTAGCTTTCTTTTTCCATTTAATACATGATCTCAATTCTCTGAACAACTCAGAGGTATCATTATACTCTTGTTCTTAACTATAACCTCCCAACCCCACAAATATATAAAACAATGATTTTGAAGCTTATATTTTCCATAGAAATATTTGCTCAAGCAAAGTGATGCATGAAACTGAAGTTATATGGCTGCTTAAATGTCACACGCTAACAGCTAGCAAAGAAATGATACTCTGAAGAGGGGATGTATCTTGCTAGAGGAGGGAGAAACATGTTTTTCTTTTCATTAGTGTTACATACTGTCATCCACAAATTGACCCAGAAACTCTGTGCAGGAGGTCTAATTGAGCTCTTCAACTACACTGCCGATGTCCCCATGCACCTTCCAAAAGACTACATCTCATCTATAAGATGAAAAAGTAATACATTTTACCAGACAGCTTAGAACTTAATAATTTAAAAGCACATGTACAAGAGCGGAATACCATGACCAATATTACTACCACTGGAACTACAAGCAATTAGAAGTAGATTAGGGCAGGAAGTTAGAAAAGCTCAGCAGAATTTAATTAAACAAGTTGAATTTTGGCAAAGAACTACACCCTACTTCTATAAACAATGCCACGGAATCCTTAATGACAATACAAGGCACTCATATTTAAATTCTCAAGTATCAAATGCCAACACACAGACCCCACCCCTGAGTTCAAGCAGAGTTTTAAATTCGATGCTTCTTCAAAAGGGAAGAGAAAGGATTCTGCCAACTGAATCAGTACCCTTCACTTCCTCATTCCTTTCTGGCATTAACTTCTGTATACTCTACACCAAGGTTTCATTTTTAAAAACAGGGAGACAAACCATGAGAGACTCGGAACTCTGGGGAACGAACAAAGGGTAGTGGAAGGGGTAGTGGAAGGAAGGGCAGAGGGATGGGGTGAATGGGTGACGGGCACTGACGAGGGCACTTGATGGGATGAGCACTGGGTGTGATACTGTGTATTGGCAAATCGAACTTCAATAAAAATAAATGAAAAAAATAAAAAAACTATTTTGAAAAATAAATCTGTACACACTAGAGAAAAACAAAAGCAAACTGCTTAATACTGATTATCAGCATATTAAAAATATAAATCAATAGTTATTCTATACATATTCATGAATTTAAAACAGTTTTTTTTTTTAAAGTTTCATTATTTTTTTTTAATTTATTTATAATAGTCACAGAGAGAGAGAGGCAGAGACACAGGCAGAGGGAGAAGCAGGCTCCATGCACCGGGAGCCTGACGTGGGATTCGATCCCGGGTCTCCAGGATCGTGCCCCGGGCCAAAGGCAGGCGCCAAACCGCTGCGCCACCCAGGGATCCCTTAAAACAGTTCATTGACTACATCTGTCCCTCATACCATTTTTTACTTCTGAAGAATATATTTTTCCAGCTTCATTCAGATATAATTGCTACATAGCATTCTGTTAAGTTTTAAGATATACAACATGATGGTTTGATACACATATATACAGATTTTTCTCAACTTATGATGGAGTTATGTCCAAATAAATCCACCCAAAGTGGGATCCCTGGGTGGCACAGCGGTTTGGTGCCTGCCTTTGGCCCAGGGCGCGATCCTGGAGACCCGGGATCGAATCCCACGTCGGGCTCCTGGTGCATGGAGCCTGCTTCTCCCTCTGCCTGTGTCTCTGCCTCTCTCTCTCTCTGTGTGTGTGACTATCATAAATAAATAAAAATTTTTTAAAAAATCCACCCAAAGTTGAAAATATTATAAGTCAAAAATGTATTTAATATGCCTAACTTACTCAATATTGTTGCTTAGCCTAGGCTGTATAAAATGTGCTCAGAACACTTCCTATGAGCCTACAGTTTGGCGCAATTATCTAACATAAAGCATATTTTATAATAGAGTGTTGAATATCTCATGTAATTTACTGAACACTGTACTAAAAGTGAAAAGCAGAACGGCTATATTTGTACAGAATGATTGTTAAATGTACTGTCTGTTTACCCTCATGATCACACGGCTGATGGCACCTGGGGCATGCTGTCACTACCCAGTATGATTATAGAGTATTATACACATATCACTAACCTGGGGAAAAACTGAATTCAAAATTTGAAATATGGTTTCCACCGAATGTGTATTGCTTTCATACCTTCATAAAGTCAATGGTAAAAATCATAAGAGACTGTCTGTATTGCAAAATGATAATAAAGATAATACCCTCAAAAAAAAAAAAAGTTTTGCTCTGTGACCTTAACTCAAACTATATTGATCTGAACATAAACAAAGTCACACTGAAATGATTCAGGATTGTTCAGAATTCTTAACCAAAATACATCTATTATGGTTGTGATTTCTACTGGAGGAAAGATAAGAGATTTAGAATGTCTCAGGATTTGATTTGCTTCTGATATATCAATATTCTCCATAATAAAAAGGAAAAGCAAGAGAAAAGATAAACTAAAACTACTCAAGATTTAGCAGACATTTGAGGACCACATAATGGATGATACAAAATAATTTCCAGTGTCCACTTCTAAGAACCACTGAGAGATATTCTAAAACACAATCAATCATAAGCTTTCCAGATAAATATTGGGCTGAATTTAAGCAATAAGATGGAATTAGTTCTGAAGGATGTGACCGCAATTTGAAAACACAATTATTCAACCCAGTAGGGACATGGATATTATCTAATGGAGCTCAAAAAGAACCATTCTACCAAAAGACCACTGGGGGGCACACAACCCATGGCACTAGTCCAACAATAAATTATAAAGGGGAAAAAAATTACATTTTCTGTGTGGTGTATGATTATATTTAATTTTTACCAATTATTGTTTTGATAATTAAAATATACCTCCTTATAAAATAAGGACTTTTTTAAAAAAAGGAATCTTTTCATTTCTAATACAGTACTTTTTTTTTTTTACTTATGATAGTCACAGAGAGAGAGAGAGAGAGAGAGAGGCAGAGACATAGGCAGAGGGAGAAGCAGGCTCATGCACCGGGAGCCCGACGTGGGATTCGATCCCAGGTCTCCAGGATCGCGCCCTGGGCCAAAGGCAGGCACTAAACCGCTGCGCCACCTAGGGGATTAGGATCCCCTAATACAGTACTTTTAAAAGACATTATGCATTATTTGGACAGCCTAAACTATATTCAGCCTAAACAAGACGTTCTGTCTTGTTGTTTGCATAAACAGCAAACATCAAGAAACAAACATCAAGAAAGCACACAGCCAGAATCTGTTCCTATCATTTATATTTCCATTCAGTGGCCTCAGAGTATTTTTTAGGAAAAATAAGCTTCATTCCAAACAGTCTTCTGGAACAATATCCCTATGAATTTGTATAAACATTAATTTGCTTTTATTCTAATATTTTGTTTATGCATAAAAGTCAAGAAATCCTTACAGTGAGTAGTTGGGTAACAGGATCCTCCGAAAACAATGTTTTAGTAGATTTCATATTAGTCAGATTTTTCTGATAACAGTACAGTGTTATATTTTAACACACAATAAGTGATTTGAACCATGAATCAATAAACATGCACACAAACAATAACCCCAAATGGAGTGAGGACACATAAAACGTCAATATCATTTTGTAGCTATAAAACAATGTTCAAAGAAACCAAGGAACTTATTCAAAAGAATATTAAGAAATAAACACAAGGAATGTGACCTTCAACTCCAAAGAAAATGTAAAGGGATCAGACATTTCTCTACCAACCTGCCTCTTGCTGATTTCTGAAGTCTCTCTTCTGAGGTTCGAAGACCTTGAAAACCTCAGCGCTCTAATGGAATCCTTCAGAGAGGTACCAGAGAAAGTGTAGTACCTCCTTGTGAGTTTCCTCTTCAATTTGTCTGCCATCTCAATCCATTAGAAAGGCAAAATCCACATGACTTAGATTCCAAAACTAACTACACAATAAAATGATCCTCCAAACAAACAGCCACAAAAACCCAGATATCTAACCTGTGTTTTGCTCAGTCCTCTAGAAAGGGTAATAAGTTGAATTTAGGTGGGCAGTATAGGACAGAATCCACTCAACATACGTGACCGCCCATGGAAGCACAAACTTTGCATAGGGCAGCACTGATTCCTGGCTCACCAGGGAGGTCAGGGGCAGGCTCCACCACACCAAAGGAAAATAACCTTCACCAGCTAAACAGGCCAGGGTTAGTTTGTCAGGAGTAAAACAGGGTGTAGCAACATATCTTCAAGTCAGCAGAGTGTGAGTGAACACACCAGGTTCAAAGGAGTCTTCTTAACTCAGTCTAAAACCGACAGTAGGACAGGATCAAATCACAGCTCCTACTTCAAACAGGAGCCCTTTTAGCATGCCTATTTGTCAATCTGCTTGAACATTCTCTTCTTTCAGTGAATAAGAAATGGAGTGATCAAGTCTCAAATATCCACCTTTTTTTTTTTTTCAAACATACACCTTTTACTCTGAAAAATATAGGACAAAATATTCACAGGAAAAATGAATTAGTTGTCTGCAATACCTCTCCTGTGTCCCAGAAAGGAGAGGAAATGTGTTTCTATGTCCCTTCGAAAGGCAACAAGAGCATCTTTCCTTCCCTTTATCTCAAGTCTAACTGAACGAAGGCTGAGTGTGAGGAGAAATGATGAAAATAAAATACACAAGAAAACAGAGAACTAGGTTTCCAGTGAGTACTGAACACTATGAATATCTGCAATTAAATACTCATTACTATTAATACTAGAGCCCCACAAAACTCAATGCTTTTAGGATACCCACAAGCCTAGCCCAAGGGCTGAGAACCAGTACTTTCAAGGTCATACTTTTAATTTGGCTATAATCCTAAGAGTTTTCTATTTTTTAATAAGAAACATGGATTTTTAAAAACACATACATACTAATTATTAAAGAAACTATAAAACCAAACACTAGCCTATACCAGAATATCTCACTGATAAATCATGCAAATACAAAAATTTTAAGGCAAGTATATTTAACAAAGAGTTACATGTTGCAGTGCTGTTGATATTCCAGTGCAAGAATGTTCAAATTCTGAAACACAGGATACAGAGTCTATATTCCCCTCATTCCAGGTGACTTTCTACTTTTATACTGTGTGCTTTTATTATATTAAACAAGTTCTTCTGAGGTGGCAGTCAAGGGAATGCCTTCCAACATTAAACAGTTGGTTATAAAATTCACAAATTTGTAGTAGCTTTCAGAGTGTGATTTTCTGTACTTATTTTGGAAATTATATTACCACTATCTTGGCCTGAGGAGCAATCTCCCTGCACTGTCTCTTTACAGCCTTTTAAACTACGCTGTTTTCTCAAAATGTAAATTTTATCTTGTTTTCATTCAACTGTGTTGAATAAGGAGAACTTGAGTTCCTTCTCCACATTTTATATTCATCTCCTAATTAAAATTTACTAGTATTTTCCATCACAATCAAGGCAAGTATTAAGTCAAGGGTGTGGAGCAAAGAAGTCAATAAAGATTATGAGGTTAGAATTACTGCAAATTTTTGCCACATGTAAATGCTACCTTAGTACCATTTATTCTATACAGTGGTGATTTCCAAATTCTTATCTCCAACTCTGATCTTTCCCTTGAGCTCCAGACTTCTATGTCCAATCACCTACTTGACATCTCTGCTTGGAAGTCTCAAAGGTGTTGCAAAATCAGTTAAATGTCCCAACAGGAAGGAGACTTTACTGCCCTTGACCCTGTATCCTTATTCCATTCATAAATCTTCTACTTAAATGAACGTCCCACAGTAAATGGAACCTCCATATCCCCTACGCCATTTCCTCCAGTTAAAACTCTAGAAGTCACCCTTAATACTTTCACTGCCCTCATTCCTCCCAGCCTGAGATCCTAGAAATCTAACCCCCAACACATCTCAACTCCATTCATATTTTCCCAATTCTACTTGAGGCTCAGCCACCATCATCTCTTCCCTGGATGGCAGCCTCCTCAATGGTCCTTCTTCCCTTTAAAGCCCACCTACAACGCATTCATCCCAAAGCAATCTTCTAAAAATAAATGTCTTCCTCTCCCTCTGCCCCTTCACCTGCATTCTCTAAAATAATATTATAATTTAAAAAATAAAAAGATATCCAAATATATCACTCAACACTTTGACAGTTCAAAGGCTCTTTGTTGCATTTAGTATCAAGTCTCAAATTTCTTCACATAGTCTCTAAGACCCTGCCTTTCTCCCTAACCCCACCTGTTTCCCCCTCCCAGTTGTTTACTGCACCCAAGCAGCACTACTTTCCTCTGGATCTATAAAATACCTCGAAATAAATAAATAAATAAATAAATAAATAATAAATAAATAAATAAATAAATAAATACATACATACATACATACATACATACATACATACATACATACCTCGACCTTTTTCCAACTCAGGTTGTTGTCCGTGCTGCTCCCTTTGCCTAGAGTCCTCTGCCCCCAGCTGCTTTCCTCAACTGAAATCCAGCCCACCTGTCTCCTCCTGAGAGATGTCTTTCCCAAAACAAGTTAAAGTATCAACCCCACCTCACCTATTCTGTATCACACTCCAGACTCAATTCCAGGGTCTACTTTTCCTCATGGCAAGAAGAGCTCTGTGAGATCAGAGACCCCCTCCCCCATATATCTTCAGCACCTCCTGCTGTTTCTCAAATATCTTAAGGACTAAAAGGTATTTGTTGAATACATGCTGGAAAGATAAAATGAGGGATCCCTGGGTGGCGCAGCGGTTTGGCGCCTGCCTTTGGCCCAGGGCGCGATCCTGGAGACCCAGGATCGAATCCCACGTCGGGCTCCCGGTGCATGGAGCCTGCTTCTCCCTCTGCCTGTGTCTCTGCCTCTCTCTCTCTCACTGTGTGCCTATCATAAATAAATAAAAAAATTAAAAAAAATTTGCTTATTAAAAAAAAAAAAAAAAAAGAAAGATAAAATGAATGAATAAGTAACTCTGTAAGATTTTAACTTTCGCTCAAACAAATGCTATGATGTTAGTTTGATACATGAACAAGGAGCATCAATAAACATGAATTGTGGTACAATTATACATGACACTAAGCTCTTGACATTTTAATAGTCATAGAAGAAGACATAGCAATCTAACATAATTAAATATAGTTACAATCCACATATTTTACTAGCCAAACTAACTTCTTTCTCCAACCTCAGCCAACAACTAAAATGCTTGTTATTTGGGGCCAGGGAAAAAGAAGTGAAAGAAATACATAAGCTGAGGAAACATATTTGGCTCACCTACTTTTTTAAAATCAGGACACTACCCTATCTATCTTACAGCATTGATACTAAGGTGTAATGATATCCTGCTACAGTGTGTATTATACTGAGGTTGAATTCTATTTTTAAATGTTATTTATTCAATTTAACTAAAAACAAAAATTGACCCATTTCTCACTGCCCTCCTGGTAACCACCAATCTGTTCTCTGTATCTAGTTGGGGGTAAAGAGTGGTTGTTTTCTTTTTCAGATTCCACATATAAAGAGAGATCATATGCTATTTGTCTTTTTCTAACTTAGCATAATGCATTTGAGGTCCATCTGTGTTGGCACAAATGGCAAGATTTCATGACCCTTAGGGCTGGATAACATTCCACTGTATAAACACACCACAATTTCTTTAACATTCATCCATCAGTGGACACTGAGGTTGTCTTGGCTACTGCAAATAATGCTGCAATAAACATGCCACATACATGTTTTTGAATTGGTGTTTTTGTTTTCTTCAGATAAATACTCAGAAGTAAAATGGTTGGATCATACAGTAGTTCTATTTTTAATTCTATTAGGAACTTCCATATGTTTTCCATAGTCCACAACTTACATTCCTATGGAGAGTACACAGGGGTTCCCTTTTCTCCACACCCGCACCAACCCTGTTACTTATCTTTTTTTATAAATGCCAATCTAACAAGTGTGAAGTGACATCTTATTGTGGTTTTGATTTGTATTTCCCTGATGATTAATAAGACTGAGTATCTTTTCACATATCTATTGTCTTTCTTGGAAAATGTATATTTAGATATTATGCCCATTTTTTAATCTGTTTTTGTTCTGTCTTGTTGTTCTTGTTGTTGGGGGAGGTTGTTCTTTTGCTATTGAGTTGTAATTCTTCATTTATTTTGGATATTAGACTCTTATCACATATATGCAGTTTTTTAGCTTGATGTTCCAAAAGTTTTTTGTTGATTTATTCTGGAACTATGTATGAAGATCAAAGGGTACAAGCCCTGCCAAGTTTTCTCATCTTCCAACATACAATCCAGGAGAAAAAAATATCTGGTACTTTCTACATGATTTCTATCGTTACGAATACTTGTATAAATGAATAAATGATCTCCTTTATCACATATAATTCTTTCTCTGAACTCATTTTAAAAATTGTAATGAAGAAGAAACCAACAGCTCTCAATCTTCCTTTTTGTTTCCCATTGTGTGATAATGGTTTATTACATACAAGAAAAGTTGGATTTTACATATTTCACTCAAAATATGAAAGGAAAACTTAAGCTAAATATTTTTAAAGATGTAGATTATTATTTTGCAGCTTTTGATGGCATTTTTTCTGGAGTGCTTGTTTTGCAATGTGCTATTTTTCTAGAGAATTGTCATTGTTGGCCGGCTAGTATTTTAAAACTGAAAACAAGACAAGATCTGCCTCTCCACCCCCTGCCCCTAAGCTGTATTGAGACGTAACTGACATATAACATTTTTTTAATTTTTTTTTTATTTTTATTTATTTATGATAGTCACTCACACACACACAGAGAGAGAGGGGCAGAGACACAGGCAGAGGGAGAAGCAGGCTCCATATACCGGCAGCCCAACGTGGGATTCGATCCCGAGTCTCCAGGATCACACCCTGGGTCAAAGGCAGGCGCTAAACTGCTGCGCCACCCAGGGATCCTGTAACTGACATATAACATTTATAAGTTTAATGTACAATATGTTTTGCTATACCTAAATATTGCAAAATTATTAAAATCTTAGCATTAGCTAATATCTGTATCATACCACATAATTATAATTTCTTCTTTGTGGTGAGAATTTAATACAGCATTATGAACTAAAATCACTATGCTGTATAGTAGATCCCCAGAATTTATTCATCATAAATGTGTATCCTTTGACTAACATCACCCCTTTGCTCCTAGCTCCCAGGCCTGGTAACCACAATTCTAGGCTCTGTTTCTATGAGTTCGGCTTTTTTAGATTCTTATATGTAAGTGAGATCACACAGTATTTGTTTTTCTCTAACTTTTTTAACATAATACCCTCAAAGAGACCCATCCACGTTATCATAAATGACAAGATGCCCTTTTTTTTAAAAAAAAAAAAAAGATGCCCTTTTTATGGATGAATAATATCCCATAACACACACATACACACACACACACACACACACACACACACGTGAGATCTTTATCCATTCATCTGTTGATGGACACTTAGGTTGCTTCCATACCTTGGCTATTGTGAACAATACTGCAATGAACATGGGAGTGCAAATATCTCCTTGAAATAAAGATTTGATATTCTTCAGATATATACCCAGAAGTAGGGTGCTGGATAATATGGTAGTTCTAGTTTTAATTTTTTGAGGGACCCCAGTACAGTTTTCCATAGTGGCAATGCCAGTTCCACCAGAGTGCACAAGTGTTCCCTTTTCTTCCTATCTTCACCAACACTTGTTATCTCTCTCTCTAGCCATTCTACCAGGTATGAGGTGATATCTTACTGTGCTTTTAACTGACATTTCCTTGATGATTAGTGATGTTGAGGACCTCTTCTTCATGTAACTATGGCCATTTATGACTTCTTTGGGAAAATGCTTATTCAGTTCTTCTGCCCATGTTTTTAATTGGATTTTTTGATTTTCTACTATTGAATGGTTGGAGTTCTTCATATTTTTTAGATATTAACCCCTTATCAGATATATGTTTTGCAAACAATTTCTCCAATCCATAGGTTGCCTTTTCATTTTTTTGATGATTTCCCATGATGAGCAAAAGCTTTTCTATTTGATGTATTCCCACTTGTTTTGTTGCCTTTTGCTTTTGATGTCAAGTCTATTTGTGCTTTTTTTTTTAATAACACAGTCCTTCTTAGCTCCCAAACAGTAAAAATTGAAACTAGAATCTTCATTTTTTTCTGTGCAGAAGAATATGCATAATGATAGTACACTGGAAACCGTCAAATTCAAAGGATTCAGAAAATAATGTGTTTTTTTCCAACAACTATAACTGAGTACCTATTACCAAGCTCTTTTCAAGTTGATAGAAATGTAAAAGAAGAAAACCCACAAATGAAAGTACTTATAGAAATTTTTCTACTAAAAATTACCCAAGATAACCTTGTTTGTTTTTAAATCATTAAAAACAAGTATTAAAAGAACTTAAGTGTTAACGTAATTCAATGATGGTGGTGGTAACGATGTGACCAACAATGATACTGGCAATTACCATCTACTGGGGTGTTATTTTTCTAAAGAGTACTGAAATCTTAACACAAATTCCCAGGTTTAAACTTAAATTTAACAGTACCTTACAAAGTAGGTGTATTATCCTCCATTTAGAGATGGGAAAACTGTGCTTAGAGAGATTAATCTGCTGAAGCTCATAAAATAATCATGGAGCTGGGATTCAAACACAGGCCATGTGGTGTCTTATCCCACTAAACAAGATGCCCATCTGTGATGAAGCAACATAAAAAAACAAGGTGCAGCAAACCAAGGAACCAAGCCATGGTCTACAACTAATATGATAACTGAAAGAGTGAGAGACCTGTCCCCTCCTCTGTTTCCCTGACTCCGGGTGGTCCTAGACAGGCCAAGCCTAGGAAAGCTGGTGACCTGCCACTACACTATTATGCAGGCTGTTCCCAATTTCAAAACTCCTAATGCTTATGAGGAGCCTTTACAAACAGCGGGCCATGTGTAGGAGGCCAAGACACTTCCCTCACTATTACCTTCCACAAGCACTCTTCACCATCCCCACATCTGCTACACCTGCACTCCCCAACCCATCCACCCACAAATTGATGAGCTGTGGGAAAACCAGTACCCATGAAATATCTAAATGTTGGGAAATAATCTCTCTGAATTAATTAATTAGATATTTGGTGCTCTATTCAGCATTTAATTTAAATATTTTCTTCTTTCGAGCCTAACTAAAATAAATCCACTTAGGAGGAAATTAATCAAATTATCTAGTTAATAAAGTCTATTTATACAAATCATTACAACTCCAAGTCATCAGACTCTTTAAATCAGTCCTTCCCTATGCCAATTCACATTAAAGTTTTAAAAAAAAATTCACATTAAAAAAAAAATTCACATTAAAGTTTAAAAAGATGATTCTATTCTCAGTTATATTTAGAACTGTCTGATGCTTTCTTTATTCTGGAATTAGGATGACATAGAACTATGGAGAAATTTAAAAAATAGAAAATAAAAAAATCCCCAGTTAATCACATATTCCACTCTCAATGCTAACTATGGACACTTTTTGGTGTGTTCCTTCAAACCTTTTCTGATGCACACAATTATTTCTATTAAAATTAGACTGGATTTCATATGTTGATTTAACCTGATTTTTTTTTTAAGATTTTATTTATTTATTCATGAGAGAGAGAAAGAGAGACAGAGACATAGGCAGAGGGAGAAGCAAGCTCCATGCAGGGAGCCCAATGTGGAACTCAATCCCCGTCTCCAGGATCACACCCTGGGTGGAAGGTGGCACTAAACCGCTGAGCCACCTGGGCTGCCTGATTTAACCTGATTATTAACAAATTTATATCTGATTCATGAATTTATCTGCACTTCAATTCCAAACATCTAGCACCTCCAAGGTACCCAAAGTCACCAAATCAAGTGTGAATCCCTAAGCTCCACCCTGTCCCAAATCTGGCCACCCTGCAGCACTCCCAGCCTTAGTAAATAGCCCCATCAGCAGACCTGCCCAGTAAATCACTCACAGATCTACTTACTCCCTACCATCTGCACCTGGTCCAGCCTCCTTCAGTCTCACAGCTCTGGTGGCAAACTCTGCTAGCTTGGATCCCTGCACCCACTCTGCCTCCTATCCCTTCATCCTCACACCACAGCCAGGGAGACACTTCTCAAATGTAAATCTAATCACCTAATAGTCTGAATCTTCACTCCGCTGTCCTTCGGATTCAGCTAGATCATATTATTTAGGCAAGTGTTGCTTCACCCTGACTTAGGACACTTTGTACCACCTTTCATAGCATGATTCCTTTTCTTCAGACCATTATTTGTTGGTAATTCTACATTTAACTTCTGTGACTGTTTAATTCTGACTCTCACAATACACCATGAGGCCCTAGAAAGGAGGAACTGTGTCTACATTTGTTTGACACTGTATAAAAGCACTGAGCATAACACCTGACATGTAATAGGTGCTTGGTAAATTGGTTCAATTAACTAAAAATAAGACTAAAAGTTTTATTATCCCTCAAAGGAAATTATTTTATTGCTGCCTTTTAAAATTGTATCATTATTATTATGAAGAAATCCTAGTTTGCAAAAATTCTCTCACGTTTAGTGATAACTAAAGGAATGTATTCATGGGCCAAGTCTTCAACAAGAAATTAACTAGAGGTAAAAAAAAAAAAAAAAAAAAAAAAAGTATGAAAAGGAAATTCTCCTAGGAACTTCTCAGCTCACTCCTACCTCTAAGACAAGGAGGTTCTAAAAATAACCTCTTGCTGGAAGTTAGTGTTTTAGTCTTGACAACAAAGGAATTTAAATCTCAAAACTTCCTCTTATCAGGTACCTGCTTGGCAATGTGTTAAGGAGAAGAATAGAGTCTCTAAAGAAATTAAAATTAAACTTGTTTCAATTATGAGCTGTGAGCTCTCACTGTAGTTTAAACAAGCCATTTCCTCACGGAGCAGGGCTTTTTAATGTTTTTAAAAATCATTTCAATATCACCAAATAAATTCATTTTAACAATACTTATTATTTTAATAATGCTTATTTGGGTCTTATCCAGACCCAAAAATATGTTCTTCACTCTCATCTAAAAACTGCAGACTGTGGCTGTCTTCAGCATAAATAAAAGCAGAGTGCTTCTCTGCACGTGATCAATAGCTAGGGCACAGAACACAGAACGCCCCTGTTAAAGCAGATGTGTACTCTGCGTTTTCCACAGAGAAGCAGGATGCTCCTACCATCACCTCACTGAACAGATTTTTTTTTATGACTTGATGCCAAAAACAAGTAAAATAATAACAATTCACACATAGGTAACAAAAGTAGAAAATGATGAACTTTTAAAATTAAACCATGTCCCTTACCTGAAAGTTGTGCCATGTATGCATTTTAAAAGCATGATTTATTACAACACATTTTGGCATCTGCTGGGCAGTAATATTATAAACATACAAGGCTTGTACAAAACTACATCAGTTTGTAAGTTAGTAGCTATCAATGCAGAGAATGATGAAAATGTGTTATATGCCTCAGTACTAGCTTTATTCAACACACAGAAATTACTGCTTGCCCATGATTCCAATACATTTTTAAAGCTTCCCTTTTCTCAACATGCTTTATACTGAGTACACCGGCCAGACTGTCCCCCAGAAAATCCTGGGTTCTTCCCAACAAGCACCACGATCCTCTGTGGTGCCTGGCATCCAACATCCACTCTTCAAGCTCATACAAACTCTCAGAAAGAGTTTAAATTACTAGTCCATTCAATGCTTCCTCCACAAAGAGCAAGGAACAGAAGATACCTCCCAAGGTCATCACCAAAACAGCACATACATGCTATCATTCTTGATCAAAACAAAATTACACCCAAGTATGACAAAGGAAATGCTTGCTACCACATCGTAAGTCACCTTCAGCACCAAAGGTATGAAAAGGAAGACAGTGGCAGTGGACAGTGGAAAAGACTCTCTTTTTGCTGGTCACACACACACGAAAGTGAGCTTCTCTCCAACTTTTATGTTTCTGGTCAGTCTGCCTGAACTCTGTATTAACAGAATTACAATCAGTCAGTCTCAGGTGTCTGACATGCAGAGGGAAGTGAGTACAAAACATTTTTATTCTGTGATCTATTTGGAAATTCCAAATTTCACTGTAGGACATGGAGGAATGACCGGAATGACCTAGACCTATTTGAAAAGAACTGAGGAAAGGTTCACTAAAATAAAAAATCATAACTAAGACCAACCTAGAAAAAAATTCAGACAAGAAATAGCCTGGCACTTGGGAAAGCTCATACAGACAAACATATTACAGCTGTTCTAATAGGTGCTACAGATAACATGGAAACCATTTCAGTTTTTCATCATTTGGAAAAACGTCAACTGAGAAAACTGAGAATCAGATACTAAGACTAAATAAAACCCCATGACAGCATGCACACTCTGATTCTCTGTTTCCTTTGACTGGAAAGCAGCAATGTAGAGAACAGACAAATAAAACAAGGCAAATTTATATGCTCAAAATAGATCTAGAATATTCTGTGTCTTAGAAAATCAAACCTACTCCAAGTACCCAAGACAACCCATGCTAATACCATTTTGAATAAACATGAATAAGTCCTGGTCACTGGAATTGTATAAGTACTAAAAGAAAACTTCCTCCGCACTGTGCATTAAACTCTAATAATTAAAGGATGATGAGCAAACTTAGGTAGTAATTAGGAACCTTAATTTTCTTTTGCTATCCTTTAAATGATTGCCTCTTAATCCTAATATCGCTCTATAAAAAATAACTTATAATTCCACAAATTCAGTGACTAGGTATATAGTTAACACCTTTGGGGTCGCCTGAGTGGGTCAGCGGTTGAGCGTCTGCCTTCCTTTGCCTTCGGTGGCTCAGGGCATGATCCTGGAATTCGTGATCATGTCCCACATGGGGGCTCCCTGCAGGGAGCCTGATTCTCCCTCTGCCTGTGTTTCTGCCTTTCTTTCTCTCTGAGTCTCTCATGAATAAATAAAGAAAATATTTTTTTAAATAATACTTTTCACCTTTGAAAGAAATTTCCCCATTAGAGAGACTGATGGCAGGACCATGAAACCACAGTTTCAAAGCTTTGACAGCCCCAAATACCACATGGAAGGTTTATAAAATACAGATGCCCAGGCCTAGCTAACAGAGAGTCTATTTCCCTAGGCTAGGTTTCTGCATTTTAAACATGATCGGGGGATTTTCATTAAACAGGATACTCTTGAGAGAAATTTTATTATTTAAGAAAACTCTAATGCCTTTTTTAACCTAAAAGCAAAACAGGTGTCAAAATCCTTACTCAGAGTAGCTGCCAAAAATAGCTGAAAACACTCAGGGTGATTAAATCAGAGTCAAATTTCAAAGCTGTGGAAAGGAGCCATACAACTGACTACATGCAAACCTTCAGTCCGAATAAAGGCATCTGACAATATCATGAATGTCAGTACTAAGATTCTGGATTATTAATTATATTTATTTATAGTTACAACTTAAAATGGGTCCTTTTAGAAGCTCATTCAAAAATTTAATCACATATATATTTAAATACTTAAATATTTATAAACATAAATACAAAAAGTAAATAATATCTCTGAGCAAATAAAACAATGATCTTTCAGTCTATGGTACATGTATTCTCTAGCATTTTTTTTTTCTATTTGGAAATTGAATTTAATCTGCATGATGTAAAACTCTCTAAATACTTCATTTATTAATATTCAAAACATTATTCTTCAGGGGTGTGTCAGTGGCACAGTTAGTTAAGTGTCTGACTCTCGATTTCAGCTCAGATTGTGATCTCAGGGTCCTAGGATCAAGCCCCAAGTGGGGCTCCACACTCAGCAGGGAGTCTGCTTGAGATTTTCTCTCTCCTCCTCTCTCTGCCCTGCCCCACCTCATTCTCTCTTCTCTTCTCTCAAATCTATAAAATGTAAAATAAAAGTTTAAGTATCCTCTGATTTTAACAGCAACTATTTTAGAAGATCATAATCTGTCGCTTCTTCCATTGTTGTGTGTAACCCAATAGTTATGTTGAAAGAAGAGTATTATTTCAGTTGCTGAGTAACAAATTACCCCAAAGACCTAAACAATAACATCAACCATGGTACATACCCTACAATGGCAGGTGCTACTGAATCAAATATCCCTGAATTGACACACTATTTGGTACCTGAAATTTTTCATTCTCCTTAAGAGTTCAAGAACACATAGAGGACAGCTGCCAATTCTGAACCAGGTGCTATGCTGTCAGGAAAGCAGAAGGAGAGAAGATGGGACAACTGTGTTCAGCCAGCAACCAGCTAAGTACAGGAACGGAGGGGAAATGAAGCAAAGGGGCAGTATGGGGGGTGGGGGGGTGGGAGAGACAGAGAGAAGGGGAGGAGGAGGACGGGGAGAAGGAAGGTGGGCACAGGGAGGAAGGGAGAGAGAGGGAGGGAGAGAGAGCACGCCCCATGAAGAACCACAGTAAGTATGAGACAACGTTACCATCTTCCAACTCCATGATACCACCTCACTGGTTTAACCTATCCTGTGCCGTTACACACATGACGATACACTGTGTGTGCAGCTGGCAGCCCTTTGGTAACTTCATCACAACCTGAACACAAACAAGCGTATGGCCAAAGCCTGCTCAAGCCCCATCACCTTGTAATAATTTGGTGACTTCTACATGCAGAGCCAAATATCATGTCACAAAGCCTTAAAATATTGAGCATCACACATCCTCTCCTCCCCCTCCCTCATTCCCTCTAAGAGCACAGACAAAAGGGTGGACACAGATGAATGTGCCTGTGGGTGGCCACGTTTGTGATGCCAAAACCATAGACGACACTGAAGGTGGCACTGCAGTAAAAAAGCCACTAAGAGCAACACTATGGAAAGTACAGCCCTCTGAAAGCAGAGCTCACACCAGAGGACACCTGGAGAGCACCTGCTCCAGAGTGGGCAGGCGGCAAACCGCACAGGCCAGCTGCAGGGATGGGCCAGGACTTAGATCAGAACTCAGAGATTTTGCATCCCCACACATGGAAACAGACCTCAGTTGTCAAGAAAGATGGCAGGTTTGGTTAAGATAAAAATGTCAGGCGAACCTTTAAAAGAGATTTCCATTCAAAAAATTGCAACTTTAAAATTCTAAAACATAGTAAACTTAATAAAGCGCAGGTGTCAAGAAAAGCATTATACCCCAAAGTTCAGGATAGTGAAGACTCACAATACTAGTTATAAAACAAACATACCAAAGTGGGTGGCCCAAATGTTCTTTAAAGCAAATGTCTAATCAGAAAAGGAAGGACTCCCATGTACATGCGCCAACCCTTCCTCCCCCCCTTCCCCCCACCCCCGCCGCCAGCCCCCAGTCTTCACTAAATGCATCCTGAACGGCTTCCCTGGACTTAAACTCACTCTGTCTTTATCATCTGCTACATCACAGAGGGTGTCATCAAGGTCTAGTATTCCTCCATCTCCATGTTCAAGTCGGTGCACCTGTATCCAGTAGTTTGGATCCTGTAGAGAAGAACAGAATACAGCAAGCTAGCATCACCAAAAGGAAATGCAACAACTTAACCTGTAATAATTTCCTGCCCATAAAAAGGAATTGACAACATTGACAATATTGCTAAAAATCCAGGTAGTTATGTATCCCTACTGTTAAGTCAATTTTCCTTTTCTTTTATGAGGGACTCATGCACACTCTCTCCTTTGGCGTAGCTGCTGATGTGCTGCTAGGACAGAAACTATAGAAACCAGCACAAGTCATTGCATAAGAAACACTGGTTTATTAAAGTATTCTGGGTTTCTCATTGTCCAATATGAAATATTAATCCTCTCAGTCCAATCCATACAGATATTCTAATAAGCAAGCAACATGTTGCATGTCTGAAAAACTCATGTCACAGCCTATCTGTGAAAAAAACACAAAAAAAACCACCAGTGGCGCAAAGTAAGCTCTACAAACAGGTCTAAGTATACGACACAAAGGAAGGTTGACAAAAATATGAGTGAACAAAAGCAAGCTCAGAATAATGTGTGTGCTTTGAGTATTTTTGTAAAGACAAACTTACATACAATTGTACATGTATGTATAAAAATGTCCCCAAAAATACACACGGAAATATGCAGTGGTTATATCTGAAGAGTGGGACTGAGGAGAGAAAGAAGACAAAGGATTCCATTTTAAATTTTGTAAATTTCAGGATCCCTGGGTGGCACAGCGGTTTAGCGCCTGCCTTGGTCCCAGGGTGCGATCCTGGAGACCCAGGATTGAATCCCACGTCGGGCTCCCGGTGCATGGAGCCTGCTTCTCCCTCTGCCTATGTCTCTGCCTCTCTCTCTCTCTGTGACTATCATAAATGAATGACAATTAAAAATAATAATAATAAAAATAAAAAATAAATTTTGTAAATTTCTTCAGAGGGGGTGTGTGCACACACACATGTATACACACACATATACAAACACATATATGTATTCATATATACATATCCACACACACTATAATATAAAACCATGCTTTAAAATTATTTGAAGAGAACATAGTCATTTTAAATTTTTATAATCATTCTCATTTGCACACTCAAGTAAAAATATACTAAGCTATATCTTTTACCATTAGCTACTGAATTATCCACAACACAGAATTACTAATAAAAAGTTCAATTCAAGTTAACACTCCACTTTTCTCATCTGAACAGCAACATCTGGTATGGCTCTTTCTTAAGGCAAAGATTGGCAGAGAAGAGGAAAGACAAGTGATTTTACACTACAGATGCTTGAACCCTACCCTACATCTCCCAACTCACACCTTGAGGCCAAAGAGTCCAGAGCCATAAGAAGCCCTCTAAGAGAATCTCTAACACCTAAGAATCACCGAAACAGAACACTTAGTAAAAATGCTGAATCACCAATCTTGTCACTTTTTCACCAGCATAGAAAGCAGCTCAAATCCTAATTCTCAAGATTATTAAACATTACCATAAAAACTACTAATGCAAATAGCCTATAGTTACTCCACACCCTCATTTATCTAGACTTCTTTTAAAGGAGAGCCAGCGGGCACCTGAGTGGCTCAGTGGTTGAGCGTCTGCCTTTGGCTCAGGTCAGGATCCTGGGATTGATTCCCACATCAGGCTTCCCACTGGGAGCCTGCTTCTCCCTCTGCCTACGTCTCTGCCTCTCTCTGTGTGTCATAAATCAATCAATCAATCAATCAATCCTTAAAAAAATGAGTCAGGGGATCCCTGGGTGGCGCAGCGGTTTGGCGCCTGCCTTTGGCCCAGGGCACGATCCTGGAGACTCGGGATCGAATCCCACGTCGGGCTCCCGGTGCATGGAGCCTGCTTCTCCCTCTGGCTGTGTCTCTGCCTCTCTCTGTCTCTCTCACTGTGTGCCTATCATAAATAAATAAAATAAAAAAAAAAAAAAAATTTAAAAAAATGAGTCAGTATTCAAATTGCCTGTTCATCCAGAACACAGACTATGGAAAACACACAACATACCACACACACACACTTCTTTCTTCAGTCTGAGTCTACATGATTCTTGGATTACAATGTTGTCTAGGGAGTCCTTAGGAAACCTGCTGCTACGAGTCCAACAGTGCTCCAGAATTTGTCATTTCTACATTTTTGAGCCATCAAAGAACAGAGTCCCCAAATAAACCATTCTCCTACTCTTCATTACCAAATGGCATTAACCCACCAAGAGAAATCAGAAATAATTAATATCCTGGAGGCAAATCCTAATCATCATTCCCTGGCCCCTTAGAACAGAGCCATCCTGTCCTACACTTCCCCTCAAGAAATCTGTCGGATGGCCTAATCACCTAAAACATCAACTTTCATTTCTAAAACACTTTTAATACACAATAAAGCAGACTGACCTCTCACTTCCCAATACTCCCCACTCTCTCCATATGAGATCATAACCTACAGCCTTTCTATCATATCATATTTCTTTCATAACCTTTCTATCATATCTATCATATCATAACCTTTGAAATAAATTCCCTCCTAACAATTTTCTCAACCTCTTGACTTCTCTTTCAGAACCTGCTGTGTTCCAACCTTTCTCCACCAGTTAGTTCCCCTTTCACAGCCTGCATTAAGTCCTGTATAACTAGCCATCCTCTCCTCCACTACCCGCAGAAACAACCTTACCTTACCATTCAGGCTAACCCCTCATCGATCACGACGCACCTCAGTCAGTCATCGTCTTCTCCAAGAGCTTTTCCTGACCAGAAAGCTCAGCTTAGAAGACAGGTTAGAAATCCATCTCCAGCCTGTTAATGTTTCTAAAAACCACAGTAGTCCAGAAAGTAGTACTCAGATGTAAATGTTGAACCTTTATAAAAGCTGTTGATATTGTATTTTCCACATACTAAAATAGTACAAAACCTTCTATGGACCCTACTTTACCCTTTAGCCACTTGACCAACTCTCTGATTCTCTTTATGGCAAAATGCTTTATTTTTTTTTAATATTTTATTTATTTATTCATGATAGACATGGAGAGAGAGAGAGGCAGAGACACAGGCAGAGGGAGAAGCAGGCTCCATGCTGGGAGCCTGACATGGGACTCGATCCCAGGACTCCAGGATCACGCCCTGGGCCAAAGGCAGGCATTAAACCACTGAGCCACCCAGGGATCCTGGCAAAATGCTTTAAAGATTTGTTGTTTCAGATGCTTCTTCTCTCATAATCCTGTTCCAATGAAGTTTCCTCCCTACAACAATCCCAAAACCATCCATCAAGGTTACTGACAGTCTCCATGTTGCTTAATATAATGGTCCATTCCCAAGACCCATTGTCCATGGTCTATCAGAGGAATGTTATACCTCTTGTCACTCTCCTCCACTTCAAAAACTCTTTAAGTCTGGCTTATAATCTTTCAACTAGCTGATCAAAGTCTTGTCTAATTCTGAGATTCAGTTCTTGTCTCCTGCCTCCAGAAAGGTCCTGATTCAATGGTCAGCTATGTCAAGTAGCCATGACAACACCATGTCAAAACATTTATCAGGCCAGCACTTATTAAATGCCACTCCATAATATGTGCTGAATAGTAACTATCTGGAGAGGAAAAACTGAGAAGGAAACCAGCACTAATCCAACAGAGCATACTACACTATAAAAAAAAAAAAAATCAGATCTAAGCAGAGCACATAAAAATGACCTCTTCCCACAAGGGTATAAAATCCAGGAAGGATATTTTTGCCAGTGAGAAATACAACTCCTTAGAACAGTAATCTCTTAGGAGATTTTAACTGACAGCTTCCATAAACACAATTCTCTATCAATAAACAGAGGATTTGCTGTGTTTTCAACAGGATAATGAAGAATCCATAAGGGAAAATTTTCTTAAAAAGAGTGTATTTGTTGATCCTATTTTGGTAGTTTACACTAAAATGTTTGAAATATTAATCACAGAAGTCATTGTTGTCCCAGCTATAGAAACTTAAAAATGTAATTGAACAAAAAGTTGTGATAAGACACTTCTAAAAATACCAAGAAACACTAATCCTACTATAAGCATACATGTCATTAGGTTAAAAAACAAATATAACACTCAATTTAAAAAAGCAAGAATCTGTCTCACTTAGGGTTAATGCATTTAAAATAACCAAAGATTTAAACACTAAGCAATAATTCTACATTATGACAACCAAAAATCCATTACACATGAGCAAGAAACAAGGAATGAAGTTTGTATCAAGTGAGTGAAGAGAGGGCTACCAAGAAGCAAACGTCCCAGCCACACAAGGGTCCCCAAGAGCCAGCCACAAAGAAGAAATCTGGGGACAAAAATCACAGGAAGAAACACTGCTCTCACTAAGAACAGGGGCTGGAACCTGGCTTAAGGCCGGAGGGGAAAGAGGTGGAGGGAACATTTATTTCTAAGACCAACTGAGAATAAAAGCACAGATGTGTAATTTGATAAAATGCAAGCTGCAATGCTATAGCCCAGTCTATTCCAGTACACAGTAAGAGCAAACAGTAGAGGGAAAAACCTAATGAAAGATGGCTGCATAAGGAAAGCTCTCCAGCTCTACAGACAGCATCATCACATTATGCAACAAAGCAATGAAATTCTGTGAGTTGGGACCTGTGAAATACACACCCCCTGTCTATTTCACACCCATGCAAGTTTCAAGGAAAGTATCTGCAATTAGAAACAGTGGTACCCTACTCTTGCAATGACCATGCATGTAGCAATGGTCTACGTCCTGCCAAATTTTCAAATGAAAATATATATGTAAATATAAGCCTATAAAAGGATGACTGAATTCACATTAATTTGAAAATTAATTACTATTTGAAAACACTGGGTGAGAGCAAACAACACTCATTGCCCTCTGTGAGAAATTAAAATTTATCAGATAAGACTTAAACAAAAAGTCAAAAGAGGCTGACCATGCATCATAAGAAAGGCAGACATAAAAATGCTTTGAGTTCAGAGGAAGGTAAGATTACTTTTGCTTGGAAAGATTCAGGAAGGGTTTATAATAAGCAGGCTGGAGGAAAGAAGAACACGGAGATCACTCTGAGCTGAAGGACAGGTATGAGCAGGCAGGGAGGAGTGGCAGGGTTTATTCATTAAACTATGAACACAAAACTCACCATATGACAAACACCCTGTCAGGGAGACCCACATGTACTCTGCCTCCTTCCTGAGAGCTTACTGAAACTGCAGTAGAGGCATATTTATCACGGTATATCCCCACCAAAACCAAGACAACAGAGAGAAACTGCTAGAGGCTGGGAAGCCAGACTAATGATATCACATGGAGCAAACCCAAGAAAGTGAACCCCAAGCTGACTGTGTGGGGAACCAGGCAACAATGTGACCTCTTCAGCTGCTCTGGAATGGGGGAAACCAAGTACCTCAGAAGACAGGAATGAACATGGTAGGAAAAACAGCAGGATCGGCTGAAAGTTTCTTTAAGCAGCAAAGCCCAGGTTTCTGTCCTGACTCCACACAGTACCATGACCGCCCCAGTAGCATCCTGGGGGGTATGACTGAGGATCAGAAGTGGGGAATTGAGGCAGAGCAACCACAAAGGTATTTAAAGATGGGGGAGAGATGAGTGAACATTTACACACTGAATGCTGAGAAATCCAGCTCTCTGCTTCCACTTGTTCCCAGAATACTGGCCACTGGGTATATAGGCCACCTGGACAAGAGGCTGGAAGATCTCTCCCTGGGCATCTGACCACCTGAAGAGCAAAGGCCAGAGGAATTTAGACAGCCAGGTGGCCCTCCTGTGCAGCTCATGTTTCTGGGCCTTTGCCTGGACTCAATGGTCTGTTATATTTAGCCAATGAGCAAGGAATGGATCCTGAGGAAAGCCCCAAGGATGGATAAAAAGCGAAAACAAGAAGAAAACACACTTGAGCAGCCCGGGTGGCTCAGCAGTTTAGTGCTGCCTTCAGCCCAGGGCCTGATCCTGGAGACCCGGCATCAAGTCCCACATCAGGCTCACTGCATGGAGCCTGCTTCTCCCCCTCTGCCTGTCTCTCTGGCTCTCTCTCTCTCTCTCTCTCTCTCCCTCTCTCGTCTCTCATAAAGAAATAAAATCTTAAAAAAAAAAAAAAAAAAAAAAAACATGGCTGTATAAAAGAGAAGACAGTTGTAAAAAAAATAATAATAATACAAATCCATCACTGATACACAGGAGAATTTCAGGTGATGGTACATCCTGATGGCAAAGGAGGTTGAAAGGGAGAGGGAAAGAGGAAAGGAAAAAAACAGAGAGGAAAGCCAAACAAAATGCTCTTAGAAGTTTAAAAAAAAAAAAAGGTTAAAAACACTTCAAGTGAAAAATTAGAAGAGTAGAAAGGAATTGAAGAAATCTCCCCAGAAAGTAAAGGAAAAAAAGATGAAGTATGTAATAAAATAGAAGACTAGTAAGTCAAGCTGCTGAATAACAGAAGTTCTAGAAAAAGAGAACAGGAAAAATAAAAACAAATAAACATTTCAAGTTAGTTCCCCATTATGACAATAATTTCCATATTAAAAAGGCCGATAGAGAACCCAACACAAGGGCATATGCCAAGGCACATCAGAACCACAGAACGGAGAAGACAAGCAGAAGATAAACCAAACCAAAACTCCAGAAAGTAAAATACAGGTACTATAATAAATGGGTAAGGAATCAGAATGAGTTTGGCCTTCTCAAGAGCAACACTGTAATCCAGATGACAATGGAACACTGTCTTCAAAATTCCTAAGAGAAATGATCCCCAACCAAGAATACTATACCTCACCCAATCACCATCAATAAAGTGCAAAGGTAGAGGAAAAATATTTCTAGAAATGCTATTTCTCCAAAAATTACTGTCTTCACACCTTTCTTACGGAAAACACTGGAAGATGTGTTCCCAGGAAATAAATCATGAATGAGGATGGCATAGCATACAAAAATAGGGAATGTCACACAGAGGAGAAGCCCCAGGATGATGAGGGGTTGATCCAGGATGTCAGCTGGGCACCAGGTTGGAAGCTGTCCAGTCCACATGGGCACAGGCCAGAAGCTCCAAATGAGATGTTTTTAAGATAAAGCTGAAAGAGTATCCCCTGTAATAAAACACCCCCACCAAGATGTTACTTTAACTACTGGTCAGCCTGGAGTAGAATTGGTTGTAAATTCACAGAAGACCAAACAAAGAAAAAAGTATTATTCATTCCAGGGAAAACACCACTTGTAAAAAAAATGTCACCAATGCATCTATCATACACAGTTCAGATCTGAGCAGCTTTTTTTTTTTTTTTTGAGCAGCTTTTAATAATGAAAATAATGTGAACATCAAATATTTAATCAAATTCATAATTTCTTTTGAGGGAAGGAATTCTAAAAAGTATGTGTGTGCATTCATGTGTGTGTGAGAGAGAGAGAAAGACAGAGAGACAGAGAGAAAGAGAAACCTGTCTCTCCAGACAGAAACAGAAACCCAAGGAGCGGCTGCAAGAAAATGGGGGAAAGCACATATGGACCAGTGAAACTGGGTTAAATCTTCCATGCTAAGTCAAAACATGATGACAACAACAAAGCAATATAAGAAGTTTATACAGAAATGTGGAGGTAATATCGAAAGAATCAAGTGCAAGAGTTGGAAAAGGCCACCTCTCAGAGAGTAAGCACCAGTCTTTTCCTAAAAATCCTAGCACTACTCTCTTACTATGTACATCCATAATATTAGGAAACAAAAAGACTAGAGAGAAACAGTTTGAAAAATTTCTGAAAATAACAGGCACAGCACACAGCCTGAAGTGTAGCATCCATCAATCCTATTAGCCAGAGGATAATGAGGTGGCCAAGACAAATGAAGTCAGCTAATGATACAACAAACAAAAAACATTTCATTTTTGAAGTCAACAGAAGAGCACGATGAACAGAAATTAGATCACAGTCTAGATTCCCTTGGTATCTAATTTACTTAAACCCAAAATAAAATATTTTTTAAAACACACCCTATAGTCCTTTTTTAAAAATGAATCTTTGGTATTTCAAGACAGAAGTGATATATGTAGTTTTGAATTTACCTACTTTATTCAGCTCCATTTCAAAAATGTGTATCTTTTAGTATAAATTCAAATCATAGGACCCATTTTCAATTTTGTTGTAATAGTGTTGACATTAAACAGACTTTTCTGTTTCCTTCTTAATAACAACACAGATGGTCTGAGAACATAGCTGATGTTCAACAATAAAAGAGGAACCTCTATCACAATAAGGGGGTATCTAATATTTAATAGCAAATGCACTCCTCTGCTTCTCACTTTTCCATCCCAAACCACACCCAACACACATCCCACCACCTCACCTCCACACATAACACAGGGCAAACCACAAACCCAATGCCTTCCTTGAAGAGTGACTGGCTTCATTTAATATGTTGATCAAAAAAGAAAGTAACAGCATGAAACCAAAGGCCTAAGTTGCTGAAAAGAGGTCACAATGAATAAACGCCGCTGGGCAGGACTCCAGCCAGGTCTCCTGATTCATGTCCTAGCCTTTCTCAAACCCACATGGATTCTTTTCAAACAAGGGCATCAGAGTAGCTGTCTTCTGATTGTAGTCCCTCTTCCCAATCTCCTTATATTTTGTATAATGGAGAGGTACGTAATAACATATTTCTTTTAATAAAAAGGTTTTGACTGTTAAAGTTCGAAAAACCACTCACCTTAATATTATAGCACATGTTCTAATCTCATCCATAATTTAAAGCTCTGGTTCTCAGAGTAGAACATTTCAGCATTATCACTGGTACCTAGTCAGAAATGCTAATGCGCAGACTCCTCCTGGGCCAACTGAATCAAAGTCTCTCAAGGTGGGGCCCAGCAACCTGTATTTTAACTAGCCTCCAGGTGATCCAAATGCACACCAAAGTCTGAGAACTCAAAATTTGTGATTTGGAACTGGGGCAGCGTGGGGGCTGAAATACTTTGAATTTCTACTACATATTATTACATATCATGTTTAGCTCATAAATTTATGGGTTTAATGCTTTCACCCACACTTCTTAAATCAGACAGATGTTACTTCACCTTAAAAATTATTACCGTGGGGCAGCCCCGGTGGTGCAGCGGTTTAGCACCGCCTACAGCCCGGGGTGTGATTCTGGAGACCCTGGATGGAGTCCCTGCATGGAGCCTGCTTCTCCCTCTGCCTGTGTCTCTGCCTCTGTCTCTATGAATAAATAAATAAATAAATATCTTTTAAAAATAATTTAAAAAATGATTACCATGCACAATACATATATACTGTTCCTGTGAAAACCATATAGATGGATTTCTTCCTTTCATCTCTTATTCTGAATAATATAGTTACCTTCCAAACTCATCTCACTGCTTCTACATTCTGACCTTTTCAATCCTGTCCTGCATCTTGCTACATAATTATCTTCACAAAATACCCATTTCATCATGTCCCTGTCTTGTGACAGAAGTCATTTGCAGTGACTTATGACATTTCAAAAGGTTAAAATCCAACATCCCTGTCCAAGCACCCACTCTTCCCAAGCCTGAGTTTCCAGGCTTCCCTTGGCTCCCATCATGGTCCTTCAGTCCTCCCAGACAGTCCTCAACACTGATAAACCCCAAGCACTAGGTATAGTGCCTGAGACAGAGTAGATGCTCAAAAAATATCAGTTTTGTGAAATTAGTTAACCCAAAGTTTTTGTTCATTCTATTCCACACACCTGGAACACTTTCATCTCCACTGCTCCAACTCTGCAAATTGTATATTACCTTCTCAAATCTAAATCAAAAACCACCTCCCCTGTGAAATGTACTCCAACCTCCAAGTATTTATCTAGACCACATATATGTGCTGTTTGTTTACCTCTAGATTAAGTCCCCTGAGGGCAGGAACCATCATAGAACAAAGAACAATGCACCATGTTGTATAAATAATGTGTAAAAATAAAGGTAATAATTCTATTAGATAGAACATCTAGGGGATCCCTGGGTGGCGCAGCGGTTTGGCGCCTGCCTTTGGCCCAGGGCGCGATCCTGGAGACCCGGGATCGAATCCCACGTCAGGCTCCTGGTGCATGGAGCCTGCTTCTCCCTCTGCCTGTGTCTCTGCCTCTCTCTCTATCTCTCTGTGACTATCATAAATAAATAAAAATTTTTAAAAAAATTTAAAAAAAAGAACATCTAATAGATGTTTTTAGCATAGAACAAAGAACAATGCACCATGTTGTATAAATAATGTGTAAAAATAAAGGTAATAATTCTATTAGATAAGTGAAAAAATTTAAACAAGAGTTTCTCAGAGAATACAGTCAACCAACAGACTTGTACTCTCCTAATTGCCAAAAGAAATGCCATGGGCATGCTGGGCCATGTCGGGATCAACAGCCCCCATTCAACACTCTATCTCCTGATTCTCAGAGCTGGATCTAGAAAGGCTGTGTGCTTATTCTAGCTGACATCTCAGACATCTTAGATGTGGAGAAAGAAGACATCCATGTACTTTTAACCCTTGCAGTCAAAAGGAACCCAAATTCCAATATAAACACCTTCATCCTCACCCACACAGGTCAGCCCACAGCATCCCTGGCCTGAAATGCCAGGCGGAAGTGAGATGAAGCCTAGATAACCTGCCTAGAACCCAGGGAAAGGAGGGTAAGACAAAAGCTCATCTTTGCTCAACCTGGCCACCCGAGTTCTCCCCACTTTAGTCCTAGTGAATGTAAGAACTTGCAAGGGCAAGGGGATGGCCAGTATTGTTACCTGATGAGCTAGCTGGTAGTCAATCAACAGAAGGCTTGTCTAAAGGAAGGGAAAATGTGAAGTAATATATATGCAATAGATCCAAGCCTACGTCCCTCCTTAAAAGATGATATAAGATCTATAGGATATTCACTCCAGAACTGAAACACCTTTATATACAAGTTTTGCAAGCATCACACTATGAACATGGTACACTCACTCCTCCACCCTTACTCTACAAAGGGCCAGTGGGGGGGCCACCCTCCTGAGTACATCATGTCTTCAGCTCCATTTATAGATGAGAGGACTGGAGAACGGGAAAGTTATTGGAGAGATCACGCGTGTTAACTGAAGTTGAAGGGGAAAGGGAACTCAGATATTACTCCGACTTTTAAAATTCCTGCTTTACCCTTTTTGGTACAATTGTCTCTTGCAGGATGATCGAACAGGCTTGTCAGAGGAACAAATCTGGAAGGGAAAACCTGACCAGGATAAAATCCTCTTCTTTCTTTTTAAAGAGAGAAAGAGAGAGAGAATGCCTGCGTGGGGAGGGTAGAGAGGAGAGGAAGGGACAAGCAGACTCTGCGCTGAGCCCCACACAGGGCTTAATCTCAGGACTCATGAGATCAGGACCTGAGCCAAAACCAAGAGTGGGGCATTTAACTGAATGAGCCACCCAGGTGCCCCCAAAGTCCTCTTTTCCTTTTTTTTTTCTTAGAATGAGAAAAAATGAAGAATGAAAAATATATCACCCACCAGTTAATATACTTGACTTCCACATGAGGAAGTTGTGCTTCACACCATGTTACCTATCAAAATATACAGATTTAAGTACTTCATTCCAGTCATGCACCAGGCAGTGTTGGATTAAAAACTGGAGGAAAACAAACAAACAAAAAAAACCCATAAACATTAAAATAGTGCCTAGGATACCTCAACGTAGAGACCCACAGTATGGCCACAGTGGCCATACTTGTGCAGTTATGACAGTAACTACTATACTTGTACAGTTATGACAGTAACTACTATATAGTCTAATGAAAATGTTAAAATTTTTTGTGTGCTTACAAAAGAAATAACCAACCTAAAAAATCCTTAAGGTCACTCACCCAGCCTAACAAAAGAAAAACCTACCCTCATGTATTTACTCTCCAACCAGCAAACAAGATAGGCTGACTCAGACCAGAAAGAATTTCTCTGACCTGGGAAAAAAAAAAAAAAAAAAACCTCACTGCAACATGATAACTCTAAATAGCTCAGAATTCTAAAACAAACCAACAAAAACTTGACCCTAAAGCAGCTCTCCACTACCCCCTCATATTACTTAATCCAAAAACCACCTCCCAATTTTTCTTAAAGGAACTTGCAAATCACTTAAAGTACATGACTAATTCCTTACACCTGGCAGCACTAAACATGACTGAATCAGAATATCCCTAAACAAATACAGAAGAGGAGACTGTAAGAAAACTGAATTCCAACAGAGGACTCACAGCTACCTCCAACCTCCTCCTTATAAGGCTGGGCAAACAGCTACCCAGCTGTATCCTGTGGGCCCCTACACTCAAGGCCAGCACACCCCACACTTTGTGGGGTCCAGGGCAGAGTGGCACAGGACCACAATATCATAACACGAGAATGGCCCCCATGGAATGGACACTGGACTACAGTACTCAAAATGTGGTCTGTGGCTCAGCCACTTGAAAGGCTGGAGGGCTCTGTTTCCAATGTGTCCCCAGCACTGCTGTCAGAGGTGGGGCTTCCTTCTTCTCCCAGAATAGTCCTATCATCAGTCAAGGGAGGGATCTATAATGCAATCTTCAAAAGACTTGCACCCCCCGCCAAAAAAAAAAAAAGATTTGCCCAAGACCAGATAGTGCTTCTGAGTCTTATTACCATGGACATCTCTGAAGGCAAGGAAGGTGTGTGTCAGCTCTCAGCAGGGAAAGGAGCAAGACAGACAAAGGGTATTCACACACATTCGCATTCACACACACACACACACACACACACACACACACACACACACACACACACACTCTCACTCACTCTCAAATCCCAAGATATAAGCTAGTCAGCCCATGGGGATCTCCTAGTGGTTCAAACTTGTTATATAGCTTGTTTGTCCTATCTTGGAAAGCCATACCTATATCTCCTCACTTGTGAAAACCTTACTCAAATTTCAAATCCTCTAATATCTCTTTGCAATGTCAGTCTTCAATTCCACTTTATCCTTTGCCCTATCTCTCAACAGCACGCATAATAACATCTTGAAGATGTGCATGTTTTATAATTTATCACTGTACTGAACCTGTGGACTCATTCAAATATTTATGGAGCATCTATTATATGCAGGCACTGAACTAGGTACAGGGTTACAGAAGTAAATCCCCTACCCTCCTAGAATCTCTAGGGACTAGAGATACAAAACAATAGGGACTCTCTTGAACACGACCCTCACACTCCAGAACATTCACTGATACACATTACTAGTTATCTCAAGTCAAAGACCTAGCTGCAGTCCTTTACTAACGTATATATTTGAAAATATGTTGGCACTTAGTCTTCCCTGGAAATCCCTAAAGACTCAAGATGGCCCATCTGATCAATTTCAAACACATCTGAAATGGAGTTTTCTAAATAAGGACTCCAAGATACCTCATGGAATATACATAAAGGAGATTATATTAATAATGCCATATGACTTCCTAATTTCCTTTAATACATGGTTAGTTCTCTGTCCTTTTATAGTTTATAATATTTTCCCTTACGAGGTATTTGAAATTTAGGTACCTGTGCCTTCAGTTTATTCCTTTTAAAAAATTATAGTACATCTGATACATACCATCTAAGAAAAAAAAATTAAGTAGCACAATTCAAGCACTAAAAGAGAAAACAGCAAGCACGAATACAGTAGTCCCCTATGGTTTCCTTTTCCATAGTTTCAGATACCCGCCATCAACCACAATCCAAAAGCAGATGATCCTCCTCCTGACATACTGTCAGGTTAGAATTAGCCTAACGCTACATCACAATGTCTATATCACTCACCTCACTTCATCTCATCACATAGGCATTTTACCATCTCATGTCATCACAGGAAAGGTGAGGACAGTACAGTAAGATATTCTGAGAAAGAGAGACCACATTCACATAATTTTTTATTACAGTATATGGTTATCATCGTTCTATTTTATTATTAGTTATTGCTTTTAACTCTTACTGTGCCTAACTTATAAATGAAACTTTATCATGGGTATGCATGTAGACGAAAAACCTAGTTAGTATACAAAGGGTTCAGCACTGCCCTGAGGTTTCAGGCACCTTTTGGAGGTCTTGGATCTTGTCCCCTACAGATAAGGCGGAATGTCATACTGCTAATCTGTTTGATCACTACTCTGTAGCATACTTAACAGTAGAGTTTCTGATTTAAAAAACCTGCATGGAAGCAAAGAAACAAATTAGCTCCATGGAAATACAGGCAAAACATAATTACACAAGTAGTAATTAAAGTGTGAAATGGATTACCTCAAACAATAAGAGCTGTAAGTATAAGCTTATCAGACCAAGGTGGGGAGGACAACAAAACAGAAACAAAGCTAGTTTGTGAAGCTTTAAAGGTACACAGATAGAGTAGCCACAACAAAAAACCAGGGTTTGATAACAAAGACATCTAGTGGGCACATATTCTGCCTGTCAGTGGCCACAAAAAAGGGCAATAAAATGGCTCTACAGGCTAAGTGGCCTGCATTGCACAAGTCATTTCCTCCTTGTGGACACCTCAGGCCTTGTGTATAAAAATGAGGGACAAATTATCCCTGAGGTCACCAGTTAAGTACATATGGCTATATGTCTATATGCTATATTAAGAAACTGGTCTATGATGCTATATTAAGAAAACTGAACACACTCAGAGCAGTTTTCCTTCCCTTAGTGGAAATAAGATAACCACTCCCATGACCACCATAACCTGATCTTGAAAACAACTCATAAAATTAAGACTTACCTAACTTTCCCTACCTAGCATTCTCCATCAAACATATGCTTATAAGCATGTGCCCCTGCAGTAGCAGAGCAATAAGCTCTACAGATCCCATCCACCTGGAACGGCTTCCCAAAGCAGAGAGTCTGCTGATGGCATTGGAACCACAACTGCACCACCCAGACACAGAAAGTGGGCTGCAGGAAGCAAAGCCAGGAGCCCATCCAGACTGCTGAAGAGGGCTGCCACCAGGACTAGGCGAGGATATGGAAGAGTATCCATGTGCAGGCTCCTAATGGCTGAAAACATTTCCACACTTAGCACATACTTGAACAACTGGCGATAACAGGATGGCATGATATATACTATGGGTCAATTAAGAACTTAACACTCAGTATGAAAGTGGTTGTGTTTTGGAATAAAGAGGGTACAGCCAAGTCTGTGATAATGGGCCCTGTTCGCCAAGACTTTATTAATTTGGGGAGGCAAGCCATAGGTATGTGGAAAGCTCACTAACAATATCTAATTATCAAAATTAAATGCCAACCAAGTGGTACAGGAATTACAAAAATTCAGAAAACACTGAAGACAAAGAACCCTTCATGAAGGAATTATTTCGTTTCAATCAGGGTAAATCTTAGGACAAAGGTGGGAAGGCCAAAACATACATGGCATGTTTGAATAATGGGGGACGAGGCCTGGACATGATCAATGTTCAACACATGTCTTTTACTTTTTCCTTTACCCCAGGACCGTGAAATGTTGGGCCAAGCTGGCCACACAAGATCCCTACCAGGGCTAAGCTTTTCAGACCTGCATAGAAATTGCTCACTTGAGCCCCAAACTTGATGTCATCTCAAGTGTCATGTACTAAACAACTATTAAAACAAGGTAATATATCACCAACAGAAGCAGGAAATGTGAACCTACAATTTGAGAACTGAATAGAAAAAAACCATTTCGAAAGACCCCAAATAGAATTTTTTAATTCTAAAATTTTAAAGATTTTGTGATCTTACATTCTTCCCCTCTGGCCTTTTTTTTTGAAGTTAAATCCTTTCTGGATGAAACTCTCATTCCTCACATTTGTTTAACAGTTCCTTAAAACATTCCCTCTGAGTATTAGAACAGCTCTTCCTGTTTATCATAAGACTAAAATAAATAGCAGGTCAACAAGACCAGACAAGAAAAACATAAAACTTGTTTGACAGCTGAAGCCATCAATGTGTTCATATGAGCACAAGAGAAACCACCCACCTTTTTAGTTAGCCCTGCCCAATGTCACATAGTAATCAGGCCCTTTTTATCTTCTCACCACTAAGACATTTCAGGCCAATCTAAGATTTGGACCAAGAACTTAATGTCAAATTCAAGACTTTCAATTTTCACATCACAGCTGAGTAATGAATATTACATACATGACTCAATTAGCATACATTTAGCACACCCACAGATGTGAAATATAATACCAGCGCCCATATTTACTGAAAGTTTATGACGCCAAGAGAAAAACAAAACTCAGATGGTCTGAGTATTTAATTCAAAGCCTCCAGTTTCATTCTTGTATGGGTCTGTCCTGCAGTCATTTGACATTGCTGCAAAAGCTTATCTCAATCTTGCATGGACATGCAAACAAGTGCTAGCACCAAAATTTCAATTCATAGTGCAAGGTGTGTTAGAAAACAATTTCTCGGGCAGCCCAGATGGCTCAGCGGTTTAGCGCCACCTTCAGCCCAGGGTGTGATACTGGAGACCCGGGATGGAGTTCCACGTCAGGCTCCCTGCATGGAGCCTGCTTCTCCCTCTGCCTGTGTCTCTGCCTCTCTCTCTCTCTCTCTCTCTTTCTGTCTCTCTGTCTCTCATGAAAAAATAAATAACATCTTTTTTTAAAAAAAGAAAAAAGAAAACAATTTCTCCTCCAAACAAATAAATATAGTGTGAATTATTGACACTGTGGAGTTTTTTTCTAACTTTGAAAAAAAATTGTCTTGGAGATAATACCATTTCATACTGTGTCAAGAATTCTTCTCAACTCACCTGAAATAAAACTTACAGATATACAAGTATACACTACTGAAGTTACAGAAATATTTCAAATTATTTAGTAAAGCAAAATCCATTGTAACTTAAATAACTTGCCTTTGAAGTACAAGAAAACACTTTTCAGACTGATTAGAGGACATTTGATAAAACTTTGCACACAGCATAATACCAGAAACGCAATATAAATATCTTGAGATAGGTGATTACTTTATTCTAAATCTATACTGAATAGTCTACGAATCCTCGAAAAAGTTTACTTGACTATGATACTGAAGCAGAATCAACTTGGTTGTATACAGTATATGGTGTACATATAGTTGTATATGAATCTTAAGCAACATATCACTCTTTACAAAGGCCAAGGGCAACCACAAGAAGTCAATTCCAGAGTTAAGGTGACTGTATTGTAAAAGCAACAGAATTCTCATCTTCAAATTAAATTATTTCTTTCCTGTATCTCCATGTTGTCTCTGAAAAGGCTCAAACAAATGTGGGAAGAACAGAGTACAAAGTAAACTACATGAAAAGAAGAAAAATAGTAGAGGTTAGTAGCGCAGAAATGCTTCAGCGGCACAGCACACCTGCAGGTGGGGGAGTGTGAGGACAGTGAAGGAGGCTGAGCCTCTTCCCCCACCCCCACCACAGAGGTCAGACACCTCCAGGAACACTCCAGCTGGACCTAGGAGATGAAAGAGGGGGCCCAATCCCAGTGAGTGCCAATGCCCACAGTGATGGCACAGTGACGGGGGGTGGGGATGGCATCAACCCTCACAGAGATGCTAGGGGAGCAAGGCATCACTGTTCCACATTTCAAATCACAGTAACTGCAGACTGGAATCTTCCAAAGTTGTCAGATTCCAAGCTTTCACCAGTTAGGTAGGACCAAACTAAAGGAGAGAGTGAGAGAACTCCTAAGTAGGATGATTCGGTATCAGATAGAAGATATTAATAAAGAAGTATCACTGCTAATCTGAGTTATATGAAAAAAATGTCTATTTGGGTTATACTTTCAATTAAGCACATGTTAAATTGCAAATATGTATATTCTAACACTAGAAAAACATCAACTTTATTATTTTCTAAATAGTAATAGTAAGATCTCAGCCACCACCATCCTGTCATCCACCCTTGCACTTCTCACTGGACATCACCTACCCAGAAAACAAATTAGTTTACCTACTCCCTGTCTTTTTTTTTTTTTTTTCCCCCAACTCCCTGTCTTAATAGTAAACTGGCTTGGTGCTTTCACACAGAGTCACCATAAGCTACAATCACAGGAAACATCCATGGAAGTGCTATGACAAGTAAGGGCTGAAGAAAAGGCCTGGCTCTTCATCTCAAGTAGGACCAGGATAACCTAGACTTGATGTTTTTTTTTGTAAGATTTTATTAATTTATTCATGAGAGACACAGAGAGAGGCAGAGACACAGGCAGAGGGAGAAGCAGACTCCCCGCAGGGAGCCCAATGCACACTGGATCTCAGGACCCCAAGATCATGCCTCGAGCAGAAGGCAGACGCTCAACCAGTGAGTCACCCAGGTGTCCCTAGACTTGATATTTAACATGGTGGGGCAGCCCGAGTGGCTCAAGTTTAGTGCCACCTTCAGCCCAGGGCCTAATCCTGGAGACCTGGGATCGAGTCCTATGTCGGGCTCCCTGCATGGAGCCTGCTTCTCCCTCTGCCTGTGTCTCTGCGCGCGTGCACACACACACACACACACACACACACACACACACCCGTGTCTCTCATGAATAAATAAATAAAATCTTTTTTAAAAAAATAATAATAACATGGTGCCCCCTGTGGTCACTCTACCTCCCTTCTTACATAGGGACACAGTGAGCCTCACACTTCCTGTGCACACTTACTACATGAGTCTCTTGCCTAAGCTCTCAACAATGTTTAAGGCCTCAGTCTCAAAAACTTTTGACTTCATATAGCTTCACATTGTTTGCCTCTGTATTTGAGATAGAGCAAAGCATTTTTAAAACCCCCTTTCAAAACACAGAATTGTATTTACAAAGCTCAGGATCAGTGTGGTAATATTCCCATTTGCCAAACTGACTCCAGGAAGGGAAGGAATGCCCTTGATTCACATGTATCCATTAAAACCTTAAGATGAAAAGTAATCAATTATATCTGAAACATATGCAGGCGTGCATGCACACATTCCAGCAAAGTCATTGTGCCTATTCTGGGGGTAGGGATAGGCTTCTCCTTAAAGGAACATTGTATCTTAACGACTCCCCACATTTTAAAGCCAGTGTTTTGTCAAAGATAAGATGATAAACTCCTTTCAGCTTAGATTACTGTATATTTCAAACAAGCTTTTAAAAAACAAAATGTATCAGGTATTTATCAGATCATAGTAATAAATCTCAGCTTTATTATGTCAGAAAACTTTTAAACTCCCTCTTTTCCACAGCCAGTTCCCTGCTTATGAGGAAAAAACCCAACCACTTCATAAATTTTGCATTATCCTAGTACCCTGTGTTTTAATATATGCTCAAGTATTGATCACAGTGATGCAGCAGAGGCACTGAAGGCCCCTGGGCTTGGCAAGTCAGCAAGAATGCAGGACCAAGGACGGGAGCCAGCCTTTTCCACAGGGGCTGTCTTACATTCTCTGCCCCACGGCAGAGGGGCACCCAGCTGGGAGCCAGGCTTTAAATCTTTAAATCTCTTTTGACTCTCAAGTTCGTGTGTCCCACTTCTGTACTTACATGGTGATGAGTGTGTAACTACTATTAAAACCAAAGCCACCAGCAGAGAGCACTCTATGAGCACAAAGTTTCCCTATTCTCCATGGACAGAAACAGTTCATCCCATCAAGGCAAAAATCTTAATTGCAACTTCACAGCGTGGGGACAGTTTAATGAGAAATTAGAATAAACTCGTGTTCATGAGAAAATAAACAGTGAGAATGTTGCAGAACTAATCCTACACTGCTTAAAATATTTCTCTATAAAAAAAAAAATATTTCTCTATATAAAACATTTTGGAATGGGAAAAACACAATGCGGTGCAACTGAAAGCTGCATGGTGATCTATAGCTTTCTCCATGCAATTAAAATGGCCTTCCAAATCATGCCCATTTTTATTTGTTTGGGGGTGGGGGGGGGCAGAAGGAGAGGGAGAGAGAATCTTAAGCAGGCTCCAAACCCAATGTGGAACCCAAAGTGGGGCTTGATACCATGACCTTGAGATTATGACCTGAGTCAGAGGTTTAACCACATGAGCCATCCAGTCATCCATGAGCCATGCCCCCAAATCATGCCCATTTTTAAAAGTCTGTATGAGCATCCTCTCTCTTATAAGGGTGGGCACAGTACTATTGTTTATTTCTCTTCGTTTCTCCTTTATTTTTTTAAAAATATTTTATTTATTTATTCATGAGAGACACAGGGAGAGAGGCAGAGACATAGGCAGAGGGAGAAGCAGGCTCCATTCAGGGAGCCCAATGTGGGACTTGATGCTGGGACTCTGGGATCACACCCTGAGCTTGAAGGTGGACACTTAACTGCTGAGCCACCCAGGCATCCCTCATTTCTCCTTTACAACTAGTTTTTTCCAAAACCTCAAACATACCTAAATTTGCTAGTAAAATAATTCTATTTGTTAGCAAATTTCTAAGTTTACTAGTAAAAAATTATAAATAGTAAACTGTCCTGTTCCTGACCTCAATAAATTATTTAAGATAATTTGATTATCACCACAGTAAGTATAGTACATAGGACCACAGGACATACTAGTAAAAATATTAAATTGGCAATAAATCAGAAAACTGACCAGGCCTGAGACATTTTTTTCCTCTTTACTGCCATGCTATGCTATTGATCCTGGAAACAGAATACCAAAAGGTGGGTGATTAAGAGTTGGGGAGAGCCCTGGGGATAAATCAGCCTCACTGTATGACCAGTGGCAGCACACGTGAACTACACATCACACAGTCTACTCATAGTCCAAGGGACAAAGACCAGCTGCAAAGCAAATGTCCAAGCTGTAGAAATGCCAACACCTTTAAAATCCACTTCTTGAGCAGCAGCCGGGGTGGCTCAGCGGTTTAGCACTGCCTTCAGCCTAGGGCCTGATCCTGGAGACCCGGGATCAAGTCCCAAGTTGGGCTCCCTGCAGGGAGCCTGCTTCTCCCTCTGCCTGTGTCTCTGCCCCTCTCTCTCTCTCTCTCTCTCTCTCTCTCATGAATAAAAAAATAAATAAAATCTTTAAAAAATAAAATTCACTTCTTGGGATGCCTGGTTGGTTCAGCGGTTGAGCATCTGCATTTGGCTCAGGGCATGATCCAGGATCAAGTCCCACATCAGGGTCCCTGCATGGAGCCTGCTTCTCCCTCTGCCTATGTCTCTGCCACTCTCTCTCTGTCTCTCATGAATAAATAAAATCTTTAAAAAATAAAATAAAAATAAAATCCACTTCTCGAGCTCATGGCTGAAGTGAACTGGCCGGTGTTGGAGCAAAGAGCCCACGCCAAGCGCTCAGGCTCAGTTTATGAACCTCTTAAAAGCATTAATCTTCCAAGACCTGATAATGAAACTCTGTGGGATAAACTGGATCATTATTACAGAATTGTCAAGTCAACATCACAGGTCTCTTTCCCACTAAAACATGCAGAGATGATCAGAAGGCAAAAATCCGTGACAGTCTGGGGCCTGGGTTTGGCTCTTGCATACAGGCCCACTGATGATGACATGGGAAGAACCCAAGAACTGGAGCATTCTGCTATAAAATGTATGAGAGGAATTCTCTACTGCTCTATGCGTCAGGCCGATAAGGTCCAGCAGTTTAAGCAGGATCCACGCCCAGTAACCAGTCTTCACTGTTTTCAATGTGCGCACGGGAGATGAGGTCCTCTCCTATGAGGAATACTGTCATCTTCAGATAAATGCAGTGTCGCTCTATCTCCTTTACCTTGTGGAAATGATTTCTTCAGGACTCCAGGTTATCTATAACACTGATGAGATACTGGATTTTGGATGTTGGATCAAGAATCTCCATATTTTCGGGACACCTGGGTGGCTCAGTGCGGTTAAGCATCTGCCTTCGGCCTAGGTCATGATCCTGGAGGTCCCAGGATCAGGTCCCGCATCGGGCTCCTTGCATGGAGCCTGCTTCTTCTTCTGCCTGTGTGTGTCTCTGCCTCTCTCTCTGTCTCTCTCATGAATAAATAAAATCTTTAAATAAATAAATAAATAAATAAATAAATAAATAAATAAATAAATAATCAATTTCTTGAGCTCTATGGCTTGTTAATCATAAATATGAAGGAAACATGAGTCCATTCAACACAATAGAGCTCAGAAGCTAAGAAGGACCTGGACCTCACTGGAACAAATTACTTAACACCTCTCTCTGCCTCAGTTTCCTCATCCAAGATCTGAGTAACAAGAGCACCCAACTCATAGAGGAAATAAAAGGATTAAATGAGTCATAGCCCTTAACGAAATTAAAACAGCTCATGACATTTATTTAGTTACTGCTCAGTATTAGTTTACTATTATTATTAGCCAGAATTTAAAAAAAAAAAAAAGTCTCTTCCTCAACCATGTAGGCTAGTATTACACACTATAAAATCTACTCTTTTAGGAACACAAATATCTAGTGTCAATCTGTCTCAAAAGGGAATGGCACTAAATACCAGTGATTCTCAATCCTGATTCATCAGAAACACCTGAGCAGCTTTATTAACTAGGTACCACCCATCCACTCTAACCCAGAACAACCAATTTAGAAACCAAAGCGATACTAATGTGCAACCAGCATTAGGAACACCACCACTTCACACCAGGATTATAACTCAATATCAAGTTACATTGTAAATAGGTAAATTCTCCAGTATACCTAAAGTATAATTTGCTTAACATGCTGATTCTACCTACTATCTTGAGTATGCTTGAGGTTTAAAAAAAAAAAAAAAACCTTTGTTCTCAGCCATGCAGCAGCTAAATGCAGTATGTGAGTATGAATTTCTCTAGACAAAAATTTAGTCAAAGTTCTTCCCAGGTTTAAGGGTCAATATAGGTAATCAATTTGCATCTGATGGGTTTCTGCCTAACTATATCCATCAACAGCCAAATGCCTCTGAGCTAGATGCAGTTTAACTTCCTAAAACTTCCTATAGCTCTCAGGAGCTATAGGAGTTTCATACTCAAGAGTTAGTGGTTTCCTAAAACAAAAGCTCTTCTCTCTTATATGTATAGGAAAGGCCAGCATTATGTCTTTACACCCTCCTCCCTGAGCACAGACCTAAGAGAGGCTTCTACAACCTCACAGTGTCTCCGAGGCTTCCATGGCTGGCAGCTGCCCATTAGTTTCTGTAGACGTGGAATCAACTCTATTCCCTGCTTTGCCAGTAACTAGCTGTGTGAGCTCAGGCAATTAAAAGCTCTGGCCACTTCCCCATCTAATAATAAAGGGGTAGTACAAGACCTTGCCCCCCCCCCCGCCCTCCACATTATACTGTCCCTTGAGCCCACACAAACCAGACCATCCATTCCCACTTCACACAGTGTGGTGGGCTATTCCATCATTCCAAGAAGTTTTAAATGCTTGGGTGCACAAGTCCCAAGCTCACATGCCTACGGGAAATGAGAGAGTAAATGAAAGGGGCAGGGTGGGTGGGTTCCTGCAGAGTCAAGAGCAAAAACCACATCTAAGGAGCAGCTGCTCTGGGCATGCAAGGGTGTGAGCTCACTCCTACCCAGAAACTCCAGGTCTTGGGAAAAGTTGCCCGCTCTGATGTTTTATGTGGCATCTTCCCATTTGCTCAGACTGTTTACGATGAACGGCATCTGTCTGCTGTCCAAAGCAGACTCTCCGCAGGCAGAGTAAGCCATACAGGACCCCAAGCAGGTCTACCCTCCCAGATGGCTCAACCCTGAAAGCACAAAGAACTACCACCCCGTACTTTATAAAGAGGATGAAATTCATTTTAACTGAAGCAAATCTGACCACTGCAATGAGACTGCTGGATTTGTTTTTTCAATCAGTAACTATCCAACTTTCTAAACACGATGATTTATAGGCACTCTGAAACCTTTTAGGTTTTCTGTCTGTCCCTGCTCTCTCCTTTCTCCATTCCAGATCCTACACATTGTTGCCAGAATAAAATTCTTCCGGCCCTGTATTAAACACTCTCTTGTTAGAGAATTAAAAGTGAGTTTCCCTGTGGTGCATAACGAAAGTATTCAACCCACCACCCCCACGCAAATGCCACTGCATCCATTCCCTTCACCCCATTCCCTCTAACCACCATTTATGGGCACAGCCCGTGGGCGCCTAACATCTAACACTGAGACAACACAAGACCCTTGCAATGGATTACAGACCAAAGACCAAGTTTATTCAGGCTATTTTATTAGAATCTAAATGTTTTGAAGCTTAGTAGTGTGTGTGTGATGGATCTGTAAGTGAGCAAAGCAGAACAAAAGCCCTTCATTCTCCATTATCCTTGGTCTAGTTAAGAATTTATCATAATTTTTTTAAAGATTTATTTATTCATGAGAATACACAGAGAGGAGAGAGAGAGGCAGAGACACAGGCAGAGGGAGAAGCAGGCTTCACGCAAGGGAGTCTGACTTGGGACTAGATCCAGGGTCTCCAGGATCACACCCTGGGCTGCAGGTGGCGCTAAACCGCTGAGCCACCAGGGTTGCCCAGAATTTATCATAATTAATAAAACAATTTTTTAGAAAAACTTCAGCTCTCAAATAATAAAATCATGTAATACTTTAAGTAAATACAAATACACTTTAGGAAACCTGTGCATTAAGACACAACAAATAAAATTTCTAAAAGACTCTGACAATGAACAAGTGTCATTTCTGAATGTTTTCACATGAGCAGCCAACTAAACCTCAATCTTAAGTATTTCCGCAGATGGTAGTGGCATAGAGCACTTCAGAAATCAAAATGGCAAAATGATCTTCAATCCTGAAACATAACCTAACAAGATAAGTATTAAAAGAATGGAAAATAAAATAAAAAAAGAATAAAAGAATGGAAAATATGCACCTAAAGATGCCTCTCCACTTTTTAATATACATTGTTATATTAGTTTCAGGTGTACAATATAGTAACTGAACAATTCCATACAGTTATTCCACCACGATACCTGGTGCTCGTCATGGCAAGTGTACTCCCCTATCCCCCACACTCTCCCTTCTAGTAACCATCTGTCTGTCTGTTCTCTATGGTTAAGAGTCTGTTTCTTGATTTGTCTTCTTTTTCCTTTGCTCATTTATTTCTTAAATTCTACGTATGAATGGTCTTTGTCTTTCTCTGACTTATTTTGGTGAACAGTATACTTTCTAGTTCCATCTTTGTCCTTGCAAATGCTAAGATTTCATTCCTTTTTTACAGTTGAGGAATATTCCATTGTGTATACAGACCACATCTTTATCCAACAATTGATGGACACTTGGACTATTTCCATAATTTCACTACTGTAAGTAATGCTGCTATAAACATAGGAGTGCATTTATCTCTTTAAATTAGTGTTTCTGCATTCTTTGGGTAAATATCCAGAAGCTCAATTACTGAATTGGAGGGTAGTTCTATTTTGCAGTTTTTGAGGGACCTCCGTACTGTTTTCCAAAGTGGCCACACCAGTTTTCATTCCCATCAACAGTGCATAAGGGTTCCTTTTTCTAAAAAAAAAAAAAAAAAAAAGGGGGTTCCTTTTTCTCCAGATCCTCCCCAAAACTGTTACTTCTTGTATTGCTGATTTTAGCTATTCTGACAGGTGACATGATACCTCATTGTACGAATCAGGTGACTGATTTGTACTTCCCTGAAGGTCAGTGATGATGGACATCTCTTCATATGTCTGTTGGCCATCTGGCTTCTTATTGATGTCTTTTGACCATTTTCTACTCAGATTGTTTTTTGGGTATTGACTTGTAGTTCTCCATATATTTTGGATACTAACCCATTACTGGATATGTCAATTGCAAATATCTTCTGCCATTCCACAGGTTGCCTTTTAGTTTTGTTGACTGTTTCATTCACTGTGCAGAACCTTTTTATTCTGATCTAGTCTCAATAGTTAATTTTTGCTTTTATTTCCCCTGACTCAGGACACATATCTAGAAAAAAAGTTGCTATGGCCCGTATCAAAGAAATTACTGCCTGTATTCTCTTCTAGAATTTTTATAGCTTCAGGTCTCACCTCTAGGCCTTTACTCTATTTTGTGAATTCATTTTTGTGTATGGTGTTAAAAAATGGTTCAATTTCATTCTCTCCATGTTGCTGTCCAGTTTTCCCAACATCATTTAAGGAGACTGTCTATTCCCATTAGATATTCTTCTCTACTTTGTCAAAGATTATTTTACCATATAGCTATGGGTTTATTTCTGATTTTCTATTCTCTTCCACTCATCTATCTATTTGTATGCCAGTACCACACTGTTTTGATTACCACAGCTCTGTACTATAACTTGAAGTTGGAATTGTGATGCTTCCAGCTTTGTTTTTCTTTTTCTTTTTCTTCTTTTTTTTTCTTTTTCAAGACTGCTTTGGCTATTTGGGGTCTTTTGTGATTCCATACAAATTTTAGGACTAGCTCTGTGAAAAATGCTGCCGCTGTTTTGATAGAGATTGTTAAATCTGTAGATTGCTTTAGATAATAGAGACATTTTCAAAACATTTGTTCTTCCAATCCATAAGCACGGAATGTCATTTCACTTATTTGTGTCTTCTTCAATTTCTTTTATCAGTGTTTTATAGTTTTCAGAGTACAGGTCTTTTACTACTTTAAATTAAGTTATTCCTAAGTATCTTATGGGTTTCTGTGTAACTGTAAATGGGACCATTTTCTTAATTTCTCTTTCTGCTGCTTCATTATTAGCGTATAGAAATGCAACCGATTTCTGTGCAATGATTTCATATCCTATGACTTTACTGAATTCATTTACCAATTCTAGCAGTTTTTTGTTGAAGTCTTTTACGTTTTCTATATATAGCACCATGATATCTGCAAATTGTGGAAGTTTTACTTCTTTACCAATTTGGATTCCTTTTAACTCTTTTTATTGTCTGATTGCTGTGACTAGGACTTCCAGTACAATGCCAAATTAAAGTGATGAGTGGACATCCTTTACTGTCCCTGACCTTACGGCAAAGCTTTGTTTTTTCCCCCATTAAGGATGATGTTAGCTGAGAGTTTTTCATATGTGGCCTTTATTATGTTGAGGCATGTTCCCTCTAAACCTATTTTTTTTTTTTAGGATTTTATCGTGAATGGATGTTGTACACTGTCAAATGCTTTTTCTGCATCTACTGTAATAGTCATATGGTTCTTATCCTTTCTCTTATTGATGTATCTCTATCCTTTCTCTTATTGATTTGTGAATACTGACCATCCTTGCAACCTAGGAATAAAGCACACTTGATCATGGCGAATGATTTTTTTAATGTTCTGTTGGATTCAGTTTGCTAGCATTTGAGGAATTTTGTGTCTATATTCATTAGGGACATTGGCCTATACTTCTCTTTTCTAGTGGTGTCTTTACCTGGTTTTGGTATTAGGGTAATGCTGGTTTCATAGGATGAATTTGGAAGTTTTCCTTCTTCTTCTATTTCTTGGAGTAGTTTGAGAAAAATAGGTATGAACTCTCCTTTAAAAGTTTGTTAGATTTTGCCTATGAAGCAATCTGATCCTATACTTTTATTTGTTCAGAGTTTATGTCTTTGCTGGGTATCAATCTGTTCATACCTTCTACTTCTTCCTGTTTCGGTTTTGATGGTATATATGTTTCTAGGAATTTACACATTTCTTCCAGGTTATCCAATTTATTGGTATATAGTTTTTCATAATATTCTTTATAACTTCATATTTCTATGGTGTTGGTTGCTATTTCTTTCTGATTTGTGATTTTGAGTCATTTCTTTTTTTTTTTTTTTTTTTCTTGCTAAGTCTGGCTAGAGGTTTAGCATCAATTTTACTGATTTTTTTCAAAGACTGGATCTTGGTTTCATTGATCCATTCTATTGCTTTTATTAGTTTCTATATCATTTATTTCTGCTCTAATCTTTATTACTTCCTTCCATCTGCTGGTTTTAGGTTTTATTTAGGTGTAATGTTAGGTTGTTTTCAGATTTTTCTTGCTTCTTGAGGTATGCTTATATTGCTATAAACTTTCCTCTTAGAACCACTTTTCCTGTGTCCCAAAGGTTTGGGACCATTGTGTTTTCATTTTCTCTAGTGATGTATTTGTGTTTCTTTCTCTTTATTCTTTCATATCTATTACTGGTGTTGAATATATGGTTACCACTAGGTTTACATATAACCTCCTCTGCATACAGCAGTCCATATTAAGTTGGTAATTGTTTAAGTTTGAACCCAATCTTTACTCCTCTCCTCCCCACATCTTAGGTATATGTTGTCTCATTTTACATCATTTTATTTTTTAAGTTCCTTGACTGATTTTTTACAGAAATATTCATTTTCATTGATTTTCTGTTCTCTACCTTCATACTGTCACTTTTGATTTCTCCCTTCCCACTCAGAGTCCCCGTTAATATTTCTTGCAGGGCTAGTTTATGGTAATGAACTCCTTTAGTTTTTGTTTACCCAGCAAACATTTTCTCTCCTTCTATCCCAAATGACAGCTTTCCTTGTTGGTTAGAGAATTCTTGGCTGTAGATTTTTCCCCTTCAATTCTTTGAACTTATCATGCCACTCCTTTTTGGCCTAGAAAATTTCTGCTGAAAAATTCCCTCCTGGCCATATGGGGTTTCCTTTGTATGTTACTTTTTGTCTTGCTGCTTTTAATTTTATCACTCTATTTTGCCAATTTAATTATAATATTGTAGCGTGGATCTGCTTTTGTTGATTTTGTTGGGGGTTCTTTGTGCCTCCTGGAGTTAGATACCTGTTTCCCTTCCCATATCTAGAGAAGTTTTCAGCTATTATTCCCTCAAATTCTCTACCTCTTTTTCTCTCTTCTTCTTGGACTCCTATAATATAAATGTTCTAATGTTTGATGGAGTCATTGAATTCCCTAAGTCTATTCCTGTTTTGCATATTTTCTTCTCTCTTGCTCAGCTTGATTACTTTCCAATACTCTGTCTTTTAGGTCATTAATTTGTTCCTCTCCTTTTTCCATCATGCTGTTCATTCCATCAAGTGTGTTTCTCATTTCATTTATTGAGCCCTTTAGCTCTGCTTTGTTATTCCTTATCCCTGTGTTAAGGATCTCACTCATGTCTTCTACTTTGATCTCAAGTGCAGTGAGTATTCTCATGATCAGTGCTTTAAATACTACATCAGACATATTCCTTTTATCTGTTTTGCTTAGATCTCTGGCCAGGGCCTTTTCCTATTCTTTCATTTAGTATAAATTTCTCTGTCTTCTCATTTTGTCTACATCTCTGTGCCTGTTTCTCTGGAAAAACATTTTCTAGGAAAGTCAGCTACATTTTGAAGGTAATGGTCTTATGAAGATGAGGTCTAATAATGTTCTGCTGTGTAGTGTCCACTGTTCCTCAGTGCCTGGAACTTCTGAGAGTATCTCCAAAGTATGCTGCATGTGCCCTGCTGTTTTGTTCTGGCTGCCTTATCCTTCAAGCCAGTCCTCTGCAGCAGATCTCTTTACCTATTGTGGGCAGTATTTGGTCCCTGGCCTGAATGTGGCACATTTTAACTAGTTGTGCTCTGGTCTACTTGTGAAATGAGACCTGTTGCCACTGTTGCCAAACTGAGACTGTAAAACCGTTGCATGGGGAGATGCAGCATGAGCTGGGGTTTGGGCCAGTCTTCTGGGAGAGGGGTCCCACTGCAGTAGGACTAAGGCAAGTGAGTCTGAGGCAAGTGAGACTGTTCCACCAGTGCACAAGGGGCAGGAGAGGGAGAGTTTGGTGTAAACAAGTTAAATAGTGAGTGTTGGCATTGTGCTGGTTCCCACAGGTGGCCCAACACTTACACTGAGGGACAGGGGAAGGAAAGGCCACCAGCCAATTCCTCTGTTCCCAGGCGGGTCTCTCTATGAATGCTGTCTCTCTAGAACATGCTCCAAAATGAGCAAATAATATCCCCACCAAGTGCCCCTAGCATTTTTCAGATCATTGTTTTCACATTGTATATCCACAGGCTGTTTGCCTACCTTCTCTCCAAGAGCAGTGCAATACCCTTGGGGCTCTAACCCAGCCTAGCCCAGTGACCTTTAAAAATCCAGACTTAAGCCCCGCTGACTGCCAGAAATCACAAAATTTGGCCCATCTCACTTTCCAAGCCAATCGGTATGGGGATTCATTTTCCCTATGTACTCTCCTGTGTGCTGATCTCTCACCCTTCTCTACAACCTCCCCTCTATAGATCAGTTTCTCTCAAATCTCAGTTTCTCTCAAAATTGTATCTCCACACTTCCTACCTTATTTGATGTAGCCTCTTCTCCACCTTTAGTTATGGAGTTTGTTCTGCCCAGCTTCACTGTCAATTTCTGGGGTATTTATGATGATTTGCTAGTTACCTAGTTGTATTTATCAGACAAGGCAAACCTAAGGTCCTCCTGCTCCACCATCATCTTACCACTGAGAACTGGTGCCTCTCCAACTTAAAATCATGTGCTTTCATTTAGTGCTAGTGCTTAGCTAACCAGTTTTCAGTTCGTATGTCACACAGTTGCCTACTTTTAAGTACTCCCAAATCAGACAATGTCACTGTAGATAATAGTAACATTTTTTACGCCCAGAATACAACCACTTGTATACTTGCCTTTTCTTTCTCATTATCTAGAAACAGCAAAGATTCCAATTTTTTTTTAAGATTTTATTTATTTATTCATAGAGATGCAGAGAGAGAGAGAGAGAGGCAGAGACATAAGCAGAGGGAGAAGCAGGCTTCATGCAGGGAGCCTGACGCGGGACTTGATCCAGGGTCTCCAGGATCACACCCTGGGCTGCAGGCGGCGCTAAACCGCTGAGCCACCCGGGCTGCCCAGATTCCAAATTTTTAAACAGTACATTAACATTTAAAATAGTTTGTCATATTTAGTATAATATTCAGGGTTTTCACATTAGGTAAAATAATCAAATTATCCTCATACATAAATCCTTAAAATGCCAAGGTAACCTCCTTTTTTAAAGATATACTGCTATGAATAAAAAATTATTGTGAGAATTTGAAGTATTCCACATGTAAAATGGAAGCTAAACATCTTCATTTACTATAGAAGGGTCTGCTACAAAAAGCCAATCTGACAAGTACATGCACAAAATAATTCCCACTTAATTCCAAATACACTAAAGAAGTTACACACAAAAAATTAACTTCATTATGCAATGAACAATCTCCTACAGGAGCCTGAAAGTAATCTGACAGCAGCCCAAGTATATCATTGTACTTTTCTCCTGGCGGTGTACTCATCCGTGATCCATCCCCAGGGAGAGATTAAATTTAGAAGGATGGGGAAAAGAAGGAAAGATACACTTCCTCCAACATTCCCCTTGCCTCCCTTTAGCCAAAACCAGGGACTTTTCCATGTGTGTTTTAAAGAATTTTAATGTTTTCTAATCTGAATCAGAAATAAAGAGCAATTCATAAAAAATTTTCAGCATGTTTCTTAAAATGCTCAATAAAATAATTTGTCAGAGCTATCTCCTAAGTGTTATCACTCATGAAACATCTTAAAAAGAAAAAACATGGTTTATCTTATGAGACGTGCAGTACTTATGACACCTGTCAGCTTTAATCTCCTAGCTCATCTTTTAGAAATTTTGCCCTTCTAGACAAATAAATGTACAGATGCAGGAATGCAGACTGTTGAAAATGAGAATTTCTGAGCCTGCAAATTACATAAAACTATGTCAAAGGACAATGAAAATTTAAATTAGTAAAGTTAACAAAAATATGTTTAATATTACAAAACTTTCGGGCAGCCCCGGTGGCTCGGCATTTTAGTGCCACCTTCAGCCCAGGGCCAGATCCCGGGGACCTGGGATCAAGTCCCATGTCGGGCTCCCTGCATGGAGCTTGCTTCTCCCTCTGCCTGTGTCTCTGCCTCTCTCTGTGTGTCTCATGAATAAACGGGTAAAATCTTTAAAAAAAAAAAAAATTATAAAACTTTCAACTAGTTTGGATGAAATCAAATTTTCATGGGAATACCTCTTTTGTGTTCATATATGAACAATATATCAGTATTACTAGTTATTGAAGTAAGTGTTTAATTTTTGGTTGCAGTTATGATCTGTAATGATTTTGTATCTATCACAATCCAGTAAAAGGAAAGTGCTTTTTGAAAAACCCAATGTCTAGGGATTAGTGAAGTTCAATTGGGTCAATATTCCTAGGAATGAAAATTTATGTTGCCAAATGGTTGTATTTATTTGACAGAGCCCCTTGCTGGTATAAGCTCTTTAAAAGAATGTGGTAATTTTTTCCTGACTATCCCAAGGTGTTTTATTCTATCTGCCTCACTCTAGCTATAAAATTCTAAGTAAAGGCTCAAGGCATCAAATTTTAGTATTTTAATAGGGAAATGCAGAGCAGATACATTGTCGTTTCAAAAAACAGTCTGAGTTCACCCACTTATGAAATTACCATCCTTAGAATATGTATACATATTACATAACAGACCTACTAATAAAAATGGAATTTCATTAAGACAAATTGTATTTCTATTATTTTTTGAGTTGCCAAAAAAAACGAAAGTGAATTTGCAATTTGAGGGAGGAACCACTTAAGCAATCTTCCTTCAACAAACTAAAATTACCTCCTATATCATTACAGCTTTGTAGTCAATCCCACATGGAAGGGATCTCCTTGACCCCTCCCCATACAAAATACAACAGCAAAGTCACTGTGAACACATCAGCCTGCATTACTCCCACATCTCAGCCAGAAGAAAGGTGCCGTTTTTTTCTCAATCCAACTTGTCTTTCCTTTTCTGGCTAAGATAAGAAACAAAAAGGGTTTCAAGTGCCCATGGAATATTCACTCAGATAACCATACACTGACTCATTAGGAAGTTTCAGTAAATTTCAAAGAACTGAAATAATACAGCCATATGTTCACTAGCCACAAAATTAAATTATAAATCAATAATAAAGTAGAAAATCTCCAAATGTTTGGATTATTTGAAAATTACAAGGAAAAAAAAAAGAAAAGAAAATTACAAGGAGTATGTTTCTAAATAACCCACGGGTAAAAAGAACTCACAAGGGAAATTAGAAGCTATCTTAAGTGAGTCATAAAAACTCAACATATCACAAATTGTGAATTGTAGTTAAAGCTTGATGGGGAATTTATAGCTCTAAATGCTTATATAAGAAAAAAGGTTTAAAAACAATTATCTAAGTTTCCACCTTAAGAAGCCTTAAAAAAATAAGCAAATTAAACCAAAGAATAAAGCAGGAAATAGTAAAGCTAAATGAGAAATCAAGGAACTTGCAAATGGATGAATATAGAATATGAGCAAAACCAAAAATTAGATCTTTGAAAATCAATAAAGCTGATAGACTCCTAGTGATACTGAGATGGATGAAGAGAAATCACAAATTGTAATACTGTAATTGTAATGCAACAGGGATATCACCACAAATCATATAGATATTAAAAGGATAGGGATCCCTGGGTGGCGCAGCGGTTTGGCGCCTGCCTTTGGCCCAGGGCGTGATCCTGGAGATCCGGGATCGAATCCCACGTCGGGCTCCCGGTGCATGGAGCCTGCTTCTCCCTCTGCCTGTGTCTCTGCCTCTCTCTCTCTCTGTGACTATCATAAATAAATAAATAAATTTAAAAAAAAAAAAAAGATACTAAAAGGATAATAATGGAGTATGATGAGCAACTTTATGCTAATTAATTTGACAAACTCAGATGAAATGGCCAATTCCTCAAAAGACACAAATTACCAACCTGATACAAGATTTAAAACTCAATAACCCTGTATCTGTTTTTAAATATAGATTCATAATTTAAAACTCTCCCACAAAGAAAACTCCAAGCTCAGATGGCTTCATTACTGAATTCTCTTTTGTAAACATTTAAGGAAGAATTAATGCCAATTTAATGTAAACACTTTCAAGAACTAAAAGGGAGGGCAGCCTGGGTGGCTTAGCGGTTTAGCGCCTGCCTTCAGCCCAGGGCCTGATCCTGGAGACCCAGGATCAAGTACCACATCGGGCTCCCTGCATGGAGCCTGCTTTTCCTTCTGCCTGTGTCTCTGCCTCTCTCTCTCTCTCTGTCTCTCATGAATAAATAAATAAAACCTTTAAAAAAAAAAAAAAAGAACTGAAAGGGAAAACTTCTCAACTCATTTTGAAAGTTCAGCCTACTCTTGTTTAAAAATCAGATTTAAAAATCAGAGGAACATATTAAAATATAGATATTATCTCCCTAATGAACACAAACACACAAAAAAATTAACAACACATTAACTAATTAAATCCAGCTATATATAAAAAGGAACAGTCAGGGACACACAAAGTTGTTCTGTCTACAGCTACAATACCTGAGAGCCTCTCCCAGTCTCTCTCAAAACCCAAATCTTGTTTACTAAAGGATAAATTAACTGGTTCTAGAAATTAATGAGTTTGCAGACTGAAAACCCCTAACATTATATTGTACTATTACAGCTACAAATTTGCATAATGAAGGATTATTTTTTAATAATAATCCAAAATCAAGAGCAGAGAAATTTAGAATAAGGTGAAATCAAAGGCAATATTCAAAGTGCACTTCACGAGGTCTCCAGATGGGCTGTGAAGATTCTAGCAGCATGTGGATGCTTGAAACAGCAAATAGTACCGAATTTTATATATGCTATGTTTTTTTCCTATATGTGCATACCTATGATAATGTTTAATTTATAAATTAGGCACAGTAAGAAACTAAAAATAATAAAATTTGAACAATTATAACAATATTCTGTAATAAAAAGTATGTGAATGTGGTCTCCCTCAAAATATCTTATTGTAATTGTATACACCCTTTTTTCCTGTGATGATGTGAGATGATACACCACCTACATGATAAGATGAAGTCAGATGAAAGGTGCAGACACTGTGATAGCTGTTAAGCTACTAGTGACCTGACAATACATTAGGAGAATCACCTGTTTCCAGACTGCTTTGACCACGGGTAACTGAAACCAGGGAAAGCGAAACCAAGATGAAGGGGACCACTGTGCATATACACTTAAGGAGAGAACCATAACTGGCTCAATTACCAGGAAGAGGGGATCCCTGGGTGGCGCAGTGGTTTAGCGCCTGCCTTTGGCCCAGGGCGCGATCCTGGAGACCCGGGATCAAATCCCACGTCGGGCTCCCGGTGCATGGAGCCTGCTTCTCCCTCTGCCTATGTCTCTGCCTCTCTCTCTCGCTCCCTCTCTCTGTGACTATCATAAATAAATAAAAAAAAATTAAAAAAAAATTACCAGGAAGAAATTTCATTTGTGGATTCTCAAAGACCATAGGTACATGAGGCATAGTAAACCACGTCCTCAAAATCACTCATTAATAAACCCAGCACTGAGTCTCTCATAGGTATGCTTATTCTAACATCTCCCAATTAAAGGGAAATGGCCTGACACCAAAAGCAATGGGGGAGGGAAAACAGCTAAACTTTGATCTGGTTACACAGACTTACACAGACCTGGAAATTACAAAACTCTGTTCCCCAAACTTAATAATTTTATAGCTAGAAACGTCCAAAAGCAGGGTGTCTGTATTATAAAGATATTTGTAGCTCTAAGAATGTACACATGATTGAGTCATCATTATAAACATCTACAGAATATGCTTTGAGCTACTTCTTTAAAAATTTTTCCTCTCCACTTTTATCCTGGTCTTCTGACTTAAAAAAAAAAAAAAAAGTGAGGGGCACCTGGGTAGCTCAGTGGTTGAGCATTTGCCTTTGGCTTAGGTAGTGATCCCAGGGTCCTTGGATCAAGTCCTGCATCAAGGCTCCTCACAGGGAGCCTGCTTCTCCCTCTGCCTGTGTCTCTGCTTTTCTCTCTCTCTCTCTCTCTCTCTCTCTCTCTGTGTGTGTGTGTCTCTCTCATGAAAAAATAAATAAAATCATTTTTTTAAAGTGAAAACATAAAATTATGACCATCTTCTTTCAGGAATTCTTTCAAGCTGGTGTGAATTTTAAGTTGTAGGCAAAGATAACATACTCTTTTCAGAAAAGTTTTATTTATTTATTTGACAGCACACAGAGGTGTGGGGCTGGGGACAGAGGAGGAGGGAGAAAGAATCTGAAGCACACTCGCACTGAGTGTGGAGCTGGATGTGGGTGGGGCTCAATCCCAGGACTGTGAGATGGAGATCTGAGCAGAAACCAACCCAGGCCCCCAGGAAATAGATCCCGTTACCTGATAAATTTCACTACTCTTATCTGGAGAGCTGTTCTTTGACACTAGTCTTTTACACATTGGCCTTTTATACTAATCCTTGACACTAACTGCTGACATTGACAGTTGTAAAAGTTACACTTATGCTCTAGCGCTGGCTAGATATCATACTACCTGAACCACTGCATCAAGTTTACACAGAAGCAACAAAAATACCTGTAGTTACATATTCTATGAAATTAAGGTTCCTCATAAAACACTTAAGTCATAAAGGATTATAAAACAATTATTTGCCATTAAAAATCACTGAACTCGGGACACCTAGGTGGCTCAGTGGTTAAGTGTCTGCTTTCAGCTCAGGTCGTGATCCCAGAGACTCGGGATTGAGTCCTACATCAGGCTCCCTGCGTGGAGCCTGCTTCTCCCTCCGCCTGTGTCTCGGCCTCTATGTGTCTCTCATGAATAAATAAATAAAATCTTAAAAAAAAAAATCACTAAACTTTAGGGATGCCTGGGTGGCTCAGTGATTGAGGGTCTGCCTTTGGCTCAAGTCGTGATCCAGGAGTCTTGGGATCGAGTCCCGCATCGAGCTCCCTGCATGGAGCCTGCTCCTCCCTCTGCCTCTATCTTTGCCTCTCTCTGTGTGTCTCTCATGAATAAATAAATAAAATCCTTAAAACTCAATCAATGAATCACTAAATTTTAAATGGATACAAAGATTTTGGAGGTAGTAAGAAACAACTGAGAAGAGTTTAGGGTCAAAATCAAATAGCAATTGGATGGCAAAATCTAAACCTTCCATCTTCTAACTACTCATTTAATATTTTTCAGCATGCCACATGTTTTGCCAAAATCTTTACTTTTAAGCTAAAGCACGGGGAAAGTAAATACTATAATAAATTTGCAAATATTTACAAGAGGGGAGGCAAAGTAAGCCTACTAAATTCAAGGAGACAAGTAAAATGGGAAATAATCCCATGTCTCACTCTTCTCAGCTCTCAGAACTGATTAAAAATGAAGGGAAAAAATGTGCAAGACTAAATCTCAAAAACAGCTTTTTGCAAAATTAATCATAGCTATTAATCCTTCCTTGAAAACTAGACAGCAGGGTATTTCCCCTGTCTCTAAAGAGGAGGGAGCTAATAGAGGAAAACAGCATTCCATGCCACCACAGAGATCTGCAAGCTTAGGAAAATGTTAAACCACAGAATAGTCACCAATAGTGTTAAGTATATAGTCAAGCCTACAAGGTTGTTCTCATTTTTCTTCTCAATAAAATGTAAAAGCTGTAAAATAGAGGACATTTTATGACTGAAGGTCTGATGTGAGCTGCACAAGCATGTTCTCCCCTTTTGCCAGTACAAAATGGCTTTGAAGTCTCTTTTGTTGGGGTACCTTGATTTTATCTTTAAAAATGCATATAAAATTTATAACTTGGAGACCCCTGGGTGGCTCAGCGGTTTAACCCCTGCCTTTGGCCCAGGGCTTGATCCTCGAGTCCCGGGATCAAGTCCCGCGTCGGGCTCCCGGCATGGAGCCTGCTTCTCCCTCTGCCTGTGTCTCTGCCTCTCTGTCTCTCATGAATAAATAAATAAAATCTTTTAAAAAAAATTCATAACTTACTCCATAATACCTGTATTTGTCTTAATAAAACAAACCTGAGCCTTCCAATAAGTGGGCAAGCATCCCTGACAAACCCACACCTCCCCATGCAGTGCTCATAGCCAATGTGACACATGCCACTAGGGCAAATACAAACAGCAAAGGTCCCTGAGGGAGCACCATCCACCTTTCAGCATCAGGCAGACAAGAGACTCCAAGGAGGAGCCCTCCACAAAGCCCCAGTCTAGGATCTCTTCCCCAATCCCCACTCATTCTTGGGCTCTTCCTCTCCTCTGCCCTCTGGAAGAAATGACCTGACACTTCAAGAAAGGAGTTGGCTGGGAACAAGCAATGAAACACAACGTTTCTCAAGAAAAACATAGGTGCTGGGCAATACATCCCTATCAACTACAAACATAAAAGGCTCACCATTACAATGAAACATTTGCTTCCCTCTTTTTTTTTTTTTTTTTTTTTTACATTTGCTTCCCTCTTAGACTTTATACCAAAGTTCAAAGATAACACCATTAATCATGCACAAAAGCATGACTAACAAAGTCATTAAATCAGTCATTTCCTGACTGCATACGGAAGTATCACTACCAGCAACTACTAGTATTGAAAATCCCATTATAATTACTCTTCAATGGTCCTTTCTATTTAAGACAAAATTTTAGAAGAAAAATTTTCATTACTACTAATTGTCTAAGATTTTAATGTAAACATACTTCCATGTTGTCACTAATTTTAAAAAGTATCTAGCTTAAAAAATACCAAAAAACTAGTGACAAGCATGATCACAATTTTTATCAGGTATCTGTTCCGGTAAGCAGATTCAAACTTAATAGAAATGATCCTTCACAAAATTCCTAATATCAAGCTAACTGCAATCCACAGAAAGAGCAAATTATGTTTCTACAAAGGTAAAGTCAAAGTTATTTTCCACTTATTTCCTATCAACTAAATGAATCCCATAAATAGCAAAACCAACACTTATTCAGAAAAAAAAAATAGTATAGAGTATGTATGCCAATCAGGTGCTTTAAAAAACATTTAAAAAGACCTGCGAAGTATATCCTAATCTCATTTTATGATTTAAGAAATGTATTTATCAAGTTCAAAAAATAATTCCCTTTAAAAACTTTTATTATAATGCAAAAAATAAAAATAAAATAAAAACTTTGATTATAATGCATCAGTATTATCCAACCTAAAAAAGTAAACACATGAATTGTCAACAAAGTACTTCACAAAAGCATTTAGATAATATGCTTCTGCACTTAAAGGGCAAATTCTCATTGAAGATGATTTGCCCTGACTATACATAGAAACGTACCAGCACTTTAAAAACAAAACAGACAAAAAACAGAAACTTGAGACACTGTGTCAAAACAATTGGCAACAGGGGTGAGGCAGGGAAGAATTTAGATTACTCCCACCCAACTACAAAATCAACTCCAGATTAATCCAAGATTAGATTCTACATGTTTTTGCTTTATTATTTTTATGTATTATTAAATTTTAAAATATAGAATCCTTTTGCAGTTAGAGTAAGGTCTTCTTAAGCAAAACTCAAGATGTAAAACCCCAAAGCCAGAAACTTAAAAATTCCTGTAGAGTGTGGTATACACCATTTAAAAAAGTTAAACAATGGACAAGAGATTAGAAAGTGTATTTTCAATCTGTATTACCAAAAAGTTACTATTTAAAGGGCCCAACAGGAAAACAACCTCAAATTAAAATGAATAAATAGAAAATTATGAGGAATATACATAAACTAAGAAAATAAAAATAATGACGATATACCAATTTTGAATATCAAATTTACAAAAAAATTAATAAATAGGTAACTTAGTCTTCACAAGATACAGGGTATAAATTGTCTTTTTTAGTGACATTTGTCAATATCTAATAAAACATAAGATGTGTAGCTCCTTTGCTCCGTGCAACTCATTTATATTCTATAGGAAAAATTCCCAGGGAATGGATCTATAAAAATGCTGTTGCAGTCATTATTTATAACAGAATATTGGAGAAAATATTAAGAAATGGTTATGTAAGTTATGATATCTCCATATAAGATGTTATGAGATATGCAGGGATGACTGAAATCTAAATTCTCCACCCTATCTCCTTCACTCTTCTTCCTCCTCAAATGATCTGTTCCAACTCAACAGATCCTCTTGCCAGCCCTCAAATTTGGCTTCTACTTCAAACATTCCATTCTCCCTTATTTCATCAGCAATGTCTATCAAAATGCTACCTAACCTTATCAAACAGGCTTCAAAGATTTTGCCTAAGAAAATAAAGTACATGTATGCAATTATTTATTCAAAAAGATTCCCATCAGATCCTTTGTAATAGAAAAAAAAATCTGATTTTTTTTATTCAAAGTGGCAAATAGCAATACACTTTGCCTATAATCACTTCAGCAAGGCAATACATATAGTATAATTCCAATTTTTAAGTAAAATATTTTATATGGTATTTATATAAGTATATATGGTATTCATATGTTTTAAGTGCCATTTGTGTAATAAAATGTTCTTGGAGTGATAAAATCGCAAATTTTTTTCCTCGTGTGTGTTTTTTCCCAAATATTTTATATTTTTAAAGATTGATTGATTGATTGGTTGATTGATTTTTGATAGAGAGAGAAAGAGAGAGAGACAGAGACAGGCAGAGACACAGGCAGAGGGAGAAGCAGGCTCCATGCCGGGAGCCCGACGACGCGGGACTGGATCCTGGGACTCCAGGATCGCGCCCTGGCCTAAAGGCAGGCGCCAAACTGCTGAGCCACCCAGGGATCCCCTTTCCCAAATATTTTATATAAGCAATTGAGACTTCTAAAAATCATACCCAAAAATGAATAATTCTGAGGAGGGAAGTCCTAAAAAATAAATAATCCAAGGGTTGCGTTCATTTATTTTCCCTCTTTCCCCTTAAAAAAAATACAGTGTACAAAGAAAATGCCTTATTTGCAACTGCATATATACACATTGATCTTCTGACCCATCAATGAAAGCTTTCCCTTTCTTTTGCCTAAAATTACAAACAGAACAAGAGAAAAAATAGCGTGTGCTGATGGGATGATCTAATTATTATGCTAAATTCCTCAACAGCTTAAATCCTTAACAAAAATTCATTGTTAAGTTAGATACTTTGAGTGTCCTTTATTTATTCTAGCCTTCCCTTGACTACCTGCAAGTGGAGCACTGCGGAATGCAGTGATCTCTCCAGGGCCTCATACTCCACTGCACTCTTTATTACAAAGAAAATGCCTGAGGCCACTGTTTTCAAACTGTAAAATACATATTTTTTTAACAACAAAGCCCTGCATTTCACATAAACATAAATCTTGAAAAGAAAACCCTATTAAAAAGTCTTACTATTTGTGCACACAATTATTTCCAACTCTTTTTTAATGCTAGTTTTATCCACTAATGAAACACATCTCACTTTGGAACATTTTCCTCCCACTACTGATTATAAAACTATCCAAACACAAAAAGTTGAAAAAATTACACTACCAACAGCTGAGCACCCTGCTTAGATTCTCCAGTTAACAGCTTGCCACGTCTGCTTTATCACAAACCTATCCATCTATTTGTCCCTCTACCCACATATTATTCCATCTTATTTTGAGATGCATTTCAAAGTAAATTGAAGACATCAGTACACCTTTCCCCTAACCTTTTCAGCACATATACCAATAACTAGAGATCAACATGTGAAACACTGCTACTCAGGCATGTTTTCTTCATTTAGCAAGGCAGTAACAGGAGTAAAAATTTTATGCAGAAATAAAGAAAAGCCCCTAACAGTCACCTCCACTGGGAGGACGTACCCTCTGTAGGGAAAACCAGAATAGACCGCAGGCTTCCAGATCCAGAGCTGTCCAAACACTGAAGGGCTGGCCCCCCAGAGAGCACCCCGGGGGGGCCCCCCCGGGCTCCCAGCCAGCCACACTGAGCTGCTGGCACACAATCAGTCCCCAGGCCCCCAGCCGAGGCATGGCATACGAAGACGTTAGATGGACCCCATACAGCTCACAGCTAGCTTAAATCCTTCCCATCATAGGTATATAATTTCTCGTTTTATCTGTGCATTTCTTCTCAAGTATTTTATTGCCTTCTAAAAGGAAGGAACTCTCTCTACAGCACTGAATAAGCATAAGGCATCACTTTAATTCAAATATGTGGTAGAAAACCTGAAACTAAGGCCCGATATTATGTGCTGCCTTGATATTTGGAAAACCAGGAAGGTCTCAAATGGCCTAACTGCAAGTCCCCCTCCTCACTCAGATCTCACAGACAAGGTCCCCTACCCAAACAACCCTCCTCACCTGAAACTAAGCACAGTTCCTGCTTATCCTGAGGGTCCTGCCACCCCACAGAACTATTCACACAAGCTAGTCACTTCTTCAGGGAACCAGGGGCCACCCTACCCTCACAATACTGAAAGCCTGCCTCCCACAGCCCCCGCTTGTTCACTCTGTTCCCAAACACACTCCCCTGACTGGCATGTAGTGTCCCCCCCCCACCCCCCGGGCTGGGAGCATATGTGACATACAGTCATACAAAATAAACTGTCATCAAGCCCATTTGTCCAGTGCCAGGTGTCATCTGTTTAGTCATCTCCACAACCCCCGCAGGAATCCCTCCCTCACCAATGGAAGGGAAGAGGAAATAATATTCATTTTTACTTAATGCATACATGATGGTCCTGGGGGGGGGGGGGGCGGTGGCGGGACGGGACAGATGACCATTCTAATTTTGACAAAATATCAAAATTTTTTAAGTTATAAAGCAGAAAATTAGGAGGATGTAATGGTAAATGGAGACCGAATTTTTGCCTTTACAAAAGCAAAAATATACTGCCAATTGTGTGAAACTCAAAATAGCCAAATGCAGCTCTCTGAAATCCCTCCAAACCTGCTCCTCCCTACACTTCCTTATCTCAGTGACCTACCCCACCCTCCACATAACTAAGCCTGTAAGCCAACTGCAGGAGACCAGGGGCCTGTGTTTCCTATTCACTGCCATGGCCCCAACACCTAGAATGGGGCTTAGCACATAGTATGTGTTTTATAAATGTCTTGGGCATGATGAATGAATGAAGAGAAAAATGGCTTCCTCTAAAAGGTAAGTTCTGAGATTTGATCTTTCTCACTAATAGTGTGATAAAAGAGGTGAGACTGAAAAGAAATTGCTTAAAATAAGTAATTCTGCACTATATTCTATATTCATTAAAAAGTGACAACAGACAAGGAAGTTTAAGGATTATTTTGAAATGTTGTAAATAGGTTACTTTAGACATTCCAGAAGCTTCAAAACAACAAGTCTTGTATCCCCCTCCTCGTTTAAACCACTGAGACTCTCCTCCATACCCCAACTAATAGCTGTGATCTAGTCACAGAAATGTGAATGGAAAAAGACAGAGAAGCAGGAGTGTATGATGCTGACCTGTCCCGAGAATTCATTCTACAGTGTGTTTATTTTATTTAGGTGACTGAGCTGATAGTTGTGAGGTCAAAGGTATCTCACTCATACAAACTACCTCTCACTTTTTAACTGAGAAGCCAAGTTCGTTCTGTGATGATGTGGACAGGCAAAGAGGATTTCCTATTTCTGTGCTCACAACAGTCAAAAGCAGAAAGCTTTTCTCAAAGCACTTGGTTGCCATCAAGGACAGGTGAAGTCATACAGTTAACTTTGACCCCACCAGGGACTAAAATGATCTCTGTCACAAACATCACTAAGCAGCACTCACACCAAGGCCAGAGAAGTGAAAAGTCCTATCACCCTTCCTCAAAAAGCTTGTATCTGGAGAGGCAAAGCCATAGCAAGGCAGCCTGGATACATGTTTAAGGAAATAGGAGGTCTGGGACAGAGCAGGGTGGCTCACAGACAGTGATGCAGGCAGGGCACTTGCAGCACAGGATGATGCATCTCAGCAAAGGGCCAGGAGGAAGGCAAGACCAGATGTGGATGTCTTGCTGCAGAAGCTGAGAGTATGAACATTATGCTAAAGGCTATGAGATTACTACTACCTCTGACCACTCAACTATTTTCCATTTTATTCTTTTGAATGCCAGTTTTAATACACTAAAAAACAAACCCCCCTTTCAAGGCATGCACACACACACACAGGACTAATCATCTTGCATGACACACACATCTATAATTTTAAGGAAAATGCTTTTATTAGATAGCAAGAAGGAATGATCAGGCTTTTACAAGTACCACTGGTCCTGGGAAAGCTGGTACTAGACCCATCTGGTCATATAGGTAGAATCCCATTTTTAATCAGCTCCATGGCACATCGAAACTATGCATTCAAAACCTCATGAAAATGGAAGGAGCCTATCGCCACTTCACTCAAAGTACTAATTTTATTTGTATACATAGAGCATTTACAGAGCACAGTACTTAAAAAACATAAAATCACAAGTACTAATGGGGATATTCAGTAAATGACTATAACTATATGTATGAATGAAATATTGACAAATGGAAGAAATCACTACAGCTGGAAGAAGGTAACTCACTCTCCCCCTTCCATCCCCTTATACAAAATTACCAATATATATATATATATACACATATTAAAATACAGCTAGCTGACAACTAAATGTATCAAATGTAGCATAGTTCCCTGGACTGCATTCTGAAATAGAGAACATTAGTGGGAAAGCTGGTGAAAACCAAATAAAGTCTGGAGTTTAGGTAAGTAACGTACCTTGTTGGTTTCTTTTTAAATTTTATTTATTTATTTATGATAGTCGCACAGAGAGAGAGAGAGAGAGAGAAAGGCAGAAACACAGGCAGAGGGAGAAGCAGGCTCCATGCACCGGGAGCCCGACGTGGGATTCGATCCCGGGTCTCCAGGATCGCGCCCTGGGCCAAAGGCAGGCGCTAAACCGCTGCGCCACCCAGGGATCCCCTACCTTGTTGGTTTCTTACGTTAAACAAATAAACCATGGTAAGGTAAGATGCTAGCAAGAGGGACTGGGTAAGTGGTATAACTCTGTGTTATCTTTGCAACCTTCCTGTAAATCTAAAATTAATCCAAAATAAAATGTTTATTTTTAAAATGCAGTTAATGAATACTAGACCAAAAGCTGTTCAAGAAAAGAGGAAGTAATAAACCATGATTCAAATACAGCTGAGGGATCTAGTAAGGTAAGTGTCCAATGGCCTTACATTAATTAAATGTTGAAATCTCACAGGTACTGTGAAAGAGGGGAAAAGGGGAAAGAATAACAGGAACTGTGCTGGGGAGCCCTGAAAGGCCTCAGAAGCTCTCACAGAACTCCAGTCACCATGATGACCCCTCCTCCTGCGCCAGGACCCCCAGAAAGTACCCTCCAAGGGTGACCCTCCAAGGATCACATTTCACTATTACCAATCAACAGGTCTGACTGCAGCGGTATTCCAGAAGACTCAAGAGTGAATCAGAAGATCCTGACAGCTTTTCCTGAACATAGGAATGCAGCCTAAATTATTTATTTTACTAGTACTAGGATGTTTACTAAAGTGAGAGCAGGGAACAGGAAGTCTACTATGTATTGTTCTCTTAACTTAAACCCTATAACCAAACACAAATTCTACACATACAAGATCTCTATACATATAATATACATATAATATTTTCAAGACCTTAGGTGGGAAATATTCTCTATATTCTTTCAGAGAAAGTGGGAAATGGTAAGTCACAAGGAGAGTGGACCAAGACCTCAGAATGAGCAAACGGTAAGCACTGGAAGAAACGGGGGCACTGGCCACACTAGGGTTCACAGGCTTACACACGGGCACTGCAAACACGCTCATGAAGAAGCACATGGGAGGGAGGGAAGAGGTCAGATGACTTGAGCTACAGAGAGAGAACACAAAGAAGGCAGCTAGAGAGAGCCAGTTCCCCACCCCACCCCCAGAGAAGAGGAGAAGGAAATATGAAACCACTGCAAGAGCAAGGAGAGGCGGGTTCCACTGCCTCTTCCAAGATTACCACCAATGCAAGTCAGGGCTGGGAGGCAGATGCATCATATGGGAAAAAGCTCTGAGTGGCAGGATAGGACGCTAAAAGCTCTCCTAGATTCTGAGATAGCAGTTAATTCAAGGTGACACAGATGCTCTGAATGCAAAATAACAATTAAAAAAAAAAATGTACCAGTGAATCTGGTCTCCCTGTAAACAAATTTACCACTAGAATTCAGCTTCTGTAATGATCCAAGTATCTCAAAGTCACCAACCTTCTGAATCAGGGGCACTAGGCAACTTCCTTTATCAATTATGACAAAATGGAGATTTCCCATTGCTCCTGACAGGGCTGTGAAAAGGGTATTCAGAGCTGAATTGTTCCCCCCCCCCGCCCCCCCCACACACACACACACCTCCAGATCCTTCCACCTGTCATCTCTCCAGGTCTCCTCCACTTTCATATCAATCTATTTTCAAGCTTCAAAATGTCTCCTTCACCTGTCTCTTTTATATTTTAAGAACAACAAATTAGGTTTCTTCCTCTCTCCTCCTAATGACTCAAAGCCTGAATCTTCATTCTGAACTAAAAAAAAAAAAATAGACATTTTTCTTTTTTTTTAAGATTCAGACCTTACAGAATATCAATTAAGTCAACCAATTAAAAAAAAAAAGTCAACCAATTATAACAAGTATAATAGGTAAACAGTTCTTTAAAACATTTGAAATACAGGGTGATGGGCACTGAGGAAGGCACTTGATATGATGAGCAATGGGTGTTATACTAAATGTTGGCAAATTGAATTTAAATTTTAAAAAATGTAAAAATAATAATAAAACAAACATACTTAAAAAATAAAATAAAAAGCATTTAAAATACAGAACCTGGGCAGCCCTGGTGGCTCAGCGGTTTAACACCATCTTCAGTCCAGGGTGTGATCCTGAAGACCCAGGACTAGTCCCACATCAGGCTCCCTGCGTGGAGCCTGCTTCTCCCTCTGCCTGTGTCTCTGCCTCTGTGTGTGTGTGTGTGTGTCTCTCATGAATAAATAAATAAAATCTTAAAATAAGATAAAATACAGAACCTAACTTTTAAAGTCACATTTCTATAGAAACATCATCACTACATCAATAATCTGATGGGTACATGATACTACAAATGTCTCAAATCATAGGCTCTTTGAGTTCAACTTGAACAACACATGTGGAAATACAAATGAAAAGAATTTATTTACGCTGAACTTTTTTCCCAAAAATGAGTATTATTTAATGGAACTGGTCTATTTGCAGATGGGCAAACCAATAGGCTAATGGCTCCTCAGCCACACTAGGTCTCCTGCTCCCCAGTTCTTAGCTTGACTGTCCCTAAACAACATCACCCCCATGGGCAGACTTCACCTCACAGATCCTACAGCCGAAATTCTTTACTCCTTTTCAGTCTCCTTGTCCTTAAAATGTCCTGGCAGGTTATAAGTGAACTATCATAGGGACACCTGGGTGGCTCAGCAGTTGAGGTGATCCCAGGGTCCTGGGATTGAGTCCTGCATGGGGCTCCCCACAGGGAGCCTGCTTCTCCCTCTGCCTGTGTCTGCCTCTTTCTTTGTGTCTCTCATGAATAAATAAATAAAATCTTTAAAAAGATATAAGATTCAGGGTCCTCACTCGGCCCTACAAATTACAGAGAAACTCCCAGGTGATGTGCCAAAGCACCTCCTGCCAGGCCTGTGCAGAGCAGCACCTCAACAGCCACCCCTCACTGTGTGGTAGAGTGAAGCGCAGGGAGCTTCTAGCCCTCCCCACCAACGAATGATGCTGGAGGACGAAGCGCATTCCCTACTTACTTTTGTATTGCTTTGTTTTTAAAAATAAACATGTATTATTTAAAAAGCGATTTTTTTTTTAAGAAGAAAGGAAACAATGCAGGCAGGCCTCCTGTGCCCACAGTGAAGAGTCCATAACCGACAACAGGGAATGGCAATTTGCAACCATAGATGCTCCTGCCACAGGCTCTCCACTGAGAGCCCCTCTCAGCTGTTTACTAATATCGCCACACCGAAATGTCCCCTTGTGTGAAATGAAGAGAACACCTAAATCAGTGGCTGTAAGTGCACACGTGGAAGGCCTAAGAGAATGCAATGGACTCAGTAGATCTTCAATTCAATTTTATTATCATCTTGTCATGGTTATTATTCCACTCTATCCTTCTCCAACCAGAACTGCCCTGGGAACTTCCAGGTGCCGTGCCCACACGCACACAGACACCCACGGTGGGCCGTGCTGCACGTCTGCTGCGGCCCTCACCCCTCACCAAGCAAGCAGTTTTCCAAGGAACCAGAACTACAAGCTGTTGATAGCTTTAGTCCTCTTGTCTGCACTGTTCAGACCAATGACCCAATACAGCTTTGTCATCCTGGAAGAGACAGTGGTGGCACAACTCAAAACCAGCCTGATAGACCTGATGAACATACAACTGAATATACAAAGACCCTATCCTAAAGGGACCCCAACTTAATCAGCACCTCCCACACACAGGGACACACCTCATGCCTGCCTGTCCAAATAGATAGAAATCTACACTAAACTTCAGATCCTGAACTCTCCTGCCAATTAATGTAGAGCACAGAACCACAGAGGCAAATAGCCAATTCCTCCCCTATCTAAAATCTACTCTCTCTCTCTCTCTCTCTCAGCCACACAGACATCCCAACTAGTCTTGACAGATTTTACATACACCAGGCTGACAAATGAGTATCTGAAGTTGAAGTGACTTGTTCCATTTAACATGAAGATTCAACCTACATATCAGGTGTCAAACTCAATACCAAGATCGGAGGAGAGAAGAGGAAGAAAACAGAGTTGATCTGAGAGTGCTGGTAAGACACGTGAATACCTGCGATTACTCTGCAGCCTGCTGGGGGCATGGTGGGCCCTCCCACTGAGGCCCTTTCCCTGCCATATATAGCAGCGCTGGGCATCTGGCACAGACACCCTCGGCGCTCATGGCTGCCTGTAAAATTGCTCAGGAAAAAAAGCATGTCTCTGCTAGTCGAAGAGATCCCCAGACACTGTGCCTGTGGAAGAAGCAACAAACAGCCAGGCCTGAACCAATCCAGAAATCTCAGCTGCTCAGACTAACTAGTCAATGCCAGCCCCACTCTTACATCTCACTATGACCTAATGGCTCGCCACGGTGTCACTTATAAATAATAATAAATATAACCCAGTAATATTACAGTTAAAAGGCAATCAGACAGCTCTAGTTAACATACCCCATGTAAAGGGAAGATCTGCATATTCCATGTAAATCTGGTAGTATTTACCATGAGAAGTCCCAGTTTTAAAACATTAAGAGGAGTTCAATAACAAGGATACTACATTAACCACCTCAAAAGTCTTAAAACTTTTTTAAAGTTCACCTAATATTTGGCTGTTTATAGTTACCTACCAGGACCGAAAGGCTAACAGGCTTCTTTTACCTCAAGAGAAGAGACAGGTAGCTCCTTCACCGCCTGCCTTACAGCTGTTTTTATGTCACATTGTTACAACTGCCATTGTAACAAAGCCACAAAGTTGGCATGAATAGGCAGTTGTTTACCGACATATCAGTGGAATCTCTTGTTCAAACCTTTAAATTACTTGGCTTTGATAACCACTTTTAAGAATTACAGTCTTTCAAGGCAATGATAAGAATAAGGCTAGGACTTGGGATGTAGCAAGAGGTAGCTGCCTCTGAGACAAAATTTAAAGGAATGCCAAAATCTCACTAGTCATGAAAAATATTTTAACGTAATTTTTTATAAAAATCAAAGTTAATGATAAAAATCCACGATAAACACAATGTCAAAATTTTAAATAAAAAGAGGATCAGGGATCCCTGGGTGGCGCAGCGGTTTGGCGCCTGTCTTTGGGCCAGGGCGTGATCCTGGAGACCCGGGATCGAATCCCACATCGGGCTCCCAGTGCATGGAGCCTGCTTCTCCCTCTGCCTGTGTCTCTGCCTCTCTCTCTCTCTGCCTCTCTCTCTCTCTCTCTCTCTCTCTCTCTCTCTCTCTGTGACTATCATAAATAAAAAAAAAAATTAAAAAAAAAAAAAGAAATAAAAAAGAGGATCATTTGAGGGTCCTGACTGATAAGAAGGAAATTTAGAAAATCTCTCACCAAATGTTCATTATCATCACAGGCTGCCCTGTTCCCCCCAGGGATCAGAAGAAGGCCAGAGGGCTTCAAGAGGTTAAGTGTATCCCCCAGGAGACGGAGCCACTTCCCAGAGCTTGCTCTTTACTGCAACCTTCTGCTAAGGGCTACTGCCCCCCTCATTCTCCACTTACAGATGATGAGGGACGACAGTCAGCTGGAGGAAGGAGTGGTGAGAAGGACCCTTCGTGTCCTCCCCAGCACCCAGTCTCTCTCCAGATCGCATAAAATTAACAATCACCAAGAGACCAAGCTTGTCATACACAAATGAGGAAAAAGATGGGACTCAAGAGGTAAACCTCAAAAATGAATGAATACATGCACTCGTGCCCAGCAGTTAATAGTGTGAAGGCCTCTAAGTCCCACCCAAGGCAGCAAGCACACCCAGCGATTCTGGGATGAACTGTGCCAGCCAATCATGGACCCGCCTTCTATTTCTATGTCTAAAAAAATTTAACATGTAATTGTGTGATAGTTATTAACCTTTAAATTTCTCTACATAAAAAGCTCTCCTCATTTATCTCTCATGATTATTCCTCTTCAACAATAAAAACCAGAGGAGTAACAAAATAGTCCTTTCTACTATAACAGAATCTCTAACAGAATAATTTGCCCTGAGTTAGTAGAATAGCCTTGGAAATTCACATATGCAACTTCATAAAAATTTAACTTTTTTCAAGTATATCTAATATTTTAACATCCCAGAAGTCATGTTTAACAATCATTCTGTATTATACTTTCAGTTCAAAAACCAGAGAACTAAAACTTCACATCTTTTTAAAAAGTAGATTACAGTCTTACAATATGTCGGCAAATAAGCTTAACAGTTTGCAAATATCTGTATTTAGCACAAAAACCCACAAATGTTCTCTATCCCAATATGACCATAAAGTGACCAAAACATTTTTCATCAAGTACCAATGTTTCTCCCTTTCTGTTTCCCATTAGAAGAAGTAACTATAAAATGCCTTATTAGGGGTTTTCTTAAATCACTTTGGAGTTAGCAAGTGATATTCACATTTTACAAAGATTTGCAAGTTCCAACACAGAAGCCTTTGCTAAAGTTGTCTTTTACGGCATGGGCTGTGATCATGTGTGGTCTATAATTCCTCTAATAAGCTCCCATAAATAGTACCTTTAGCATACAGCATCTCATTTGAGGAGACAAGTAATAGAACCTTGAATCCTCAGATGAAGGAGGAATCCCAGGCTCCTCCTCCCGCTCAGTGCCAGAGATTCCCGTACAAAATGTGCTCGCCAATAACTGGTTCCATCACCACACAGCCCAAAGACCTGAATTCCTCCAACGTAGCCAAAAACTCCAGAGTCATACACTGCTGGCTGAATCCTGCCTCTCTCACCTACAGGCTCTGTGAGATTGTGCAAATTACCTAATCTCAACAGGCCTTAATTTATTCTTCTATCAAAATGGGGATGATAATACTCCCTATCATAGAATCAGTGGGCAAATATAATCAAATAAGGTACACAAAACTCCTAAACTATAATAATATTGGACAATAAATAACAGCGTCCATCCCATAACAACCTGTCAAAAGTCTGCCTATTAGAGTTGCTTCTCTAAGCAGCTCTGAGCTAACAATTCACACAGCAATACAATATGGGCACACACAGGAGCATTTTCCAAGCACTTACAGATTAAGGATTCTAAAACTATGCTGTACCAAATTCAAAAAACTTCATGGTAAAGTATACAATTCCTTTCATAGTTTCTTCCTGCTTAAAAGGTATACTGGATTGGGGCTTCTTTTTCCCTGCACTGATAAAACCAACTTCCACGTAATTGCCTTTGGAAGTTAGTTAACTTATGAGACAATAATAAGTTTCTGACATTTTTACTAAATGGAAACCATATCCTACTTTCAATAAAAGGAGACTAATCCTTAGCTTTCATTAATATGATAAGCCAGAAATATTGGAAATCGATGTTTCTATTGTTTACGTTCTCTGACTAGTTTGCTGGGGGGTTCCCCCCCCCCCCTTTAAAAACAGGAAAGGAGACCAGGAACATCACCTGAGCCAAGATTCTAAAGCAGCTCCAGTAACTGGATGTGACTGTGGCTACAGAAAGCAGAGAGGACTCCAGAAAAAGGCACTATCTTTGGGGAAGATTAGGGTGCCAATTCCTTTCCAATTTGGACATTTTCCTTCAGGATCTATAACTAGTCTAAAGCTTGCAGCGTTTTGTATTTTAATAAGGAAGGTATTTCCTCCTTTAAAAACACAAAAGCTAAACCACTGGGAACTGTGAACGCAAAGTCAAATCTTCTAGTAGTAACTTCCACTGCCACCTACATCACTCAAGTACAAGTGAAAATGTATAAGCGAAATTCCTACTTTCTAAGATTCTCACAGAGCTTCGAAGGGCTTCCATGATACTGGCCAACTCCCTCAAACTGAGTCCCAGAGACATGGCATTATTGGTAAGGTGTTTACGGCTCAAACGGTGGCCTTGGCTCTACTCAGAACGCCTTCTGCCCCATACCCAAAGCAGTTATTTTCATTGTATGTTCATCATACCAAACATCCCCACAAGAACTCAATCAAAGGTTCCATGACTAACAGTGACTGAAAGGCCACTTGGGAAAGATGTTGAAACATGTTCACAATGCAGGGGGTGAAAGAACATGAGTTACAAAAACAGCTTTTATAGGATGATTCTGCAGCAGACACTGCAAGTGACTGCCTCAACATCTATTCCTAAATCCCTCTGTCCTTGCTGTCTTTACCTCAGATGGCTGGAAAAGCTAACATCTATCTCATTCTCACTGTTCTGGGATCCTTTGGAGATGGGTGTGGCCATGTGATGCAGTTCTCTAACCTTAACTGAATTTGGTAGAAGAGCAGGGGTGGAGGGCAGGAGAGGATACATAGGTACCAACTTACTAATCCGCTTTCCTGTCTTGCATATCATGGAAAACACAGAGTATGTGGGATAAGACGCCTAAGTCAACCAGCCACACAAGGGCTGTGACCCATATCTCAGCCACCAGAGCCCCTGCACCATCGGCTGCACAAGTCAGAAAGCTCTACTGTCACAGCCAAGCTCTCTCCTCCAAACTACTCCCTCTCCCTTCTCTGCAAAGACTTTGCACCTCAAACAGAACACACTTGCCCTGCACACTGCTTGTAGCAGTTCATGAGTATCAAACTCTTCCACCTTCAAGGGGCAAAGAGGCCTCTCCTCTCCCTCTACCAACAAAACCTAGCTCAGCTCCTCCACAACACTGGCCAAAAACCACAATGAGTGGTGACTTCTTTCCTCCATTAACACATACATGAGCATCTGCTCTGGGCCAGGCACTGTTCCAGGTAGAGGGAACGCAGCAGCGAAGCTGGACCAAATAGTCTTCTTCTAATCCTATGACAATTTGTGCCTCTATGACACTGATACCATGCAAGCTTCTAGTATATTGATCACTAAGAGTTTTCCCTTCCACCAGCATTTACAGAGAACATTTGATGTCACGAATATTATCCTCTTTGTCTTCAAGCATCTGTCAGATATAAATAATACTGGCCCTGATGTACAATAATTATTAAATCAACTAAAATTAAAATTAAATTAATTAAATAACTAAATCAACAGAGTGCCATAACATGCGCAGCCCATCAACCCAGACGCACTTTAATTTTCTTCCATTAGATTTTCACATTACTTACTCCACAGAAACTCTAGTCCTGTTCTCTTCTTCCTCCCATGTAGTTTTGTTTTTATTTTCTCTTACCTATTTCCAAAATTATACCAGTTACATCTTTTTTGTAGTAGACCTTGAAATCCTTACACCAAAAATAGTATTATGTAGTCTAACATATAGCTAGCTGGTCCTAATTAGCACCACTATTACTTAACATTTTTCAGGAAGTGCCAGCCAGTGCAACTAAACAGAGAAGTAAATATTTGCCATAAACACAGAAAGGAGACAAATGTATCATTATTTGCATAAGATAAAACTGCATACCAGGCAAACTCAACAGAATAACTTGAATTACTATAAATCTTACAGGGCACCTGGGTGGCTCAGTCAGTTAAGCATCTGACTCTTGGTTTCAGCTCAGGTCATGATCCCAGGGTCATGGGATAGAGCCCTACAACAGGATCCATGCTCAACAGGGAGTCTACTTAGTACTTACTCCCACTGTTCCTCTCCTCCTCCCTCCCTCCCTCCCTCCAATCAATCAATCTTTTAAAAAAAAAATCTTCATCAATCAATCTTTAAGAAAAAAATCGTAACACTACGAACAAGTAGGATTTATTCCTGGGCTGCAGGGGTGGTTCAACATCCATATATCAATCAATGTGATATGCCACATTAATAAAAGAAAGGACAAGAACCATATGATCCTCTCAATAGGTGCAGAGGGAATATACCTCAATACCATAAAAGCTACATATGAAAAATTCAGAAGAATATCAACCTCAACAGGAAAAACTGAGAGCATTTCTCCTAAGGTTAGGAACCAGACAGGATACTTACTCTCACCACTGTTGTTCAACATAGTGTTGGAAGTTCTAACCTCAGCAATCAGACAACAAAAAGAAATGACAGACACCAAAATAGACAAGAATAAGTCAAACTTACATTCTTTAGATGACATGATACTCTATATAGAAAACCCAAAAGAGGACAGCCCAGGTGGCTCAGCAGTTTAGCGCCGCCTTCAGCCCAGGGCGTGATCCTGGAGACCCAGGATCAAGTCCACATCAGGCTCCCTGCATGGAGCCTGCTTCTCCCTCTGCCTGTGTCTCTGTCTCTCTCTCTCTCTCTCTCTCTCTGTCTCTCATGAATAAATAAATAAAATATTTTTTAAAAAGAAAAAAAGAAAGAAAACCCAAAAGACTCGACCAAAAACTTGCTAGAACTAATACCAGAATTCAGCAAATTCTCAGGCTATAAAATCAATACACAGAAGTCAGTTGCATTTCCATACACTAACAATTAGACAGAAGAAAGAGAGAGATCAAGGAGCCAATCCTAGTTACAATTGCACCAAAAACCGTAAGATATCTAGGAATAAAAACCTAACCAAAGAGGTGATGGGGCTATACTCTGAAAACTATAGAACAATTATGAAAGAAACTGGGAAGACACACAAAAAAAAGGAAAAATATTTAAAAAAAAAAAAAAAGGAAAAATATTCCATGCTCATGGATTGGAAGAATACTGTTAAAATGTCTAAGTTACCCAAAGCAATCTACACATTCAATGCAATCTCTATCAAAATACCATCAACATTTTTCAGAGCTAGACAAAACAATCCTAAAATCTGTAAGGAATCACAAAAGACCCAAATAGCAAAGGAATGTTGAGAGAAGGGGAAAAAAAAAAAAAAAAAACAGGCACCTGAGTGGCTCAGTCAGTTAACTGGCTGACTTTGGCTCAGGTCATGATCTCAAGGGTCCTAAGATCAAGCCCCTCCTTGGGCTCCCTGCTAATTGGGGAGTCTGCTTCTCCCTCTCGCTCTGCCCTCCCCTCTGCTCTCTCTCTCAAATGAATAAATAAAGTCTTTTTAAGAGAAGAAAAAAGAAAACCAAAGCTGGAAGTATCACAATCCCAGACTTCCAGCTGTATTACAAAGCTGTGATCATCAAGGCAATGTGGTACTGGCACAGAAACAAATCAATGGAAGAGAACAGAGAACCCAGAAATGGACCCTCAATTCTATGGTCAACTCATCTTTGAAAAAGCCGGAAAGAATTTACAATGGAAAAGACAGTCTCTTCAACAAATGGTGTGCCACTTGCAGAAGAACAAAACTGGACCACTTTACTACACAACACACAAACCAAAATGGATTAAAGACAAGGTGAAACAGGAATCCATCAAAATCCTAAAGGAGGACACAAGCAGCAAAGTCTTTGACCTCAGCTATAGCAACTTCTTGCTAGACATGTCTCCAAAGGCAAGGGTAACAAAAGCAAAAATGAACTATCAGGACTTCGTCAGGATAAAAAGCTTTTACACAACAAGGAAACAGTCAATAAAACTAAAAAAAAAAAAAAAGTCAACCTACAGAATAGGAGAAGATATTTGCAAATGACATTTCAGATAAAGGGTTAATATCCAAAACCTACAAAGAACTTATCAAACTCAAAACCTAAAAAAAAAAAAATCCAATCAAGAAATGGGCGGAAGACATGAATAGGTATTTCTCCAAAGAAGACATCCAGATGGCTAACAAATACATGAAAAAATGCTCCGCATCACTTGCCATCAGGGAAATACAAATCAAAACCACAATGAGATACCACCTCACAGCAGTGAGAATGGCAAAAATGAACAAGACAGGAAAGGACAGATGTTGGTGAGAATGCAAGAAAGGGGAACCCTCTTATGCTGTTGGTGGGAATGTGAACTGGTGCAGCCACTCTGGAAAACAGTATGGAGGTTTTTCAAAAAGTTAAAAATTGAGCTACCCCATGACCCAGCAATTGTACTACTGGGTATTTATCCAAAGGATACAAACATCCTGGTTTGAAGGGGCACCTGCACCCCAATGTTCATAACAGCAATATCCACAATAGCCGAACTGTGGAAGGAGTCATGTCCATGTCCATGGACAGGTGAATGGATAAAGAAGATGTGAGATAGATAGATAGATAGATAGATGAATATTACACAGCCATCAAAAAAAAAAAAAAACATAATCTTGCCATTTACAACAACATGGATGGAATGGAGGGTATTAGTGGCTAAGTGAAATAAGTCCATCAAAGAAAGACAAATACCACATGATTTCACGCGTGTGGAATTTAAGAAACTAAAGAGATTAATATAGGGGAAGGGAAGGAAAAATAAAATAAAAAGGAAGGCAAATCATAAGAGACGCTGAACTCTAGGAAACAAACTGGAGGTTGCTGGAGGGGAGGCAGGTACGGGTATGAACTAAATGAATGATGGGCATTAAGGAGGGCACTTAATGTAATGAGCACTGGTAGAATCACTAAATTCTGAAACTAATAATACAGTATATGTTAACTACATTAAATTTACATAAAGAATTTTTTTAAACAAGATAATTCAACGAAGATTATAAAAATTAATTTAGCAAAATAATTGCTTTCCTATATATAAACTATAGCCAGTTTAAAAACATAATGAGAGGGATGCCTAGGAGGCTCAAAGGTTGAAGCATCTGCCTTTGGCTCAGGGCGTGATCCCACGGTCCCAGGATTGAGTGAACAAATAAAATCTTTTTAAAAGATTGAATAAATATGAATAAAGATATGAATCTTTAAATAAAATCTTTAAAAAAAATAATGAGAAAAGGCTGACAATAGCAATCAAAAAGGTTAAGTACCCAGGAAACGCTTAATGTACTGAACTTACATGATGTCTAAACTTTAAAAATAAAAAAAGAATAAATAGATAAAATTTTAAAAAGAAGACTTAAGAAAAGGGGAAATTGTATAAATTCTTGAATTCACTTTTTTCTTGGTTAGAATTCGCTATTCTATAGATGTTAATCCCCTCCCCCAAATAATGTATAATGACAATGCATTCCCAATTAAGGTAGCAACAGGATTTCTATTTGCTTAGTTTTAGTGGAATGGGTCAGCTTAGGCAAAGTGAGTCTGAAACTATAATTTTTATTTTTTTAAGATTTTATTTATTTATTCATGAAAGACACAGAGAGAGAGGCAGAGACACAGGCAGAGGGAGAAGCAGGCTCCATGCAGGGAGCCCAATGCAGGACTGGATCCCAGGACCCCAGGATCATGCCATGGGCCAAAGGCAGACACTCAACCGCTGAGCCACCCAGGGGTCCCTGAAGTTATAATTTTTAAAAATAAACATGGAAAATGTAGAAAAATTCTGAGAGAGAAAAAAAAAGCCATGTGGAGGTGCCTTATATTTAAAAAAAGTTTGGGGACGAAGACGGAATCGAAGCCGGGCACAGGCAGTGGACGCGGTCCTGCCGAGAGCTGAAGACGGCAGTGAACGTGTACTCAACGTCCGTCACCAGTGATAACCTAAGTCGACATGATATGCTGGCCTGGATCAATGAGTCTCTGCAGCTGAATCTGACAAAGATTGAACAGTTGCGTGCTCAGGGGCTGCCTATTGTCAGTTTATGGACATGCTATTCCCTGGCTCCATTGCCTTGAAGAAAGTGAAATTCCAGGCTAAACTAGAGCATGAATACATCCAGAACTTCAAAATACTACAAGCAGGTTTTAAGAGAATGGGTGTTGACAAAATAATTCCTGTGGACAAATTAGTAAAAGGAAAGTTTCAGGACAATTTTGAATTTGTTTAGTGGTGCAAGAAGTTTTTTGATGCAAACTATGATGGAAAAGACTATGACCCTGTAGCTACCAGACAAGGTCAAGAAACTGCAGTGGCTCCCTCCCTTGTTGCTCCAGCTCTGAACAAACCGAAGAAGCCCTAGCAGTGCAGCTCCACAGAGGCCCATTGCAACACACAGAACTACTGCAACCCCTAAGGCTGGCCCAGGTGTGGTGCGAAAGAATCCTGGTGTGGGCAATGGGGATGATGAAGCAGCTGAATTGATGCAGCAGGTCAATGTATTGAAACTTACCGTCGAAGACTTGGAGAAAGAGAGAGATTTCTACTTTGGAAAGCTAAGAAACATTGAATTGATTTGCCAGGAGAACGAAGGGGAAAACAACACTGTATTGCAGAAGATCATGGACATTCTCTATGCCACAGATGAAGGCTTTGTGATACCTGATGAAGGGGGCCCACAGGAGGAACAAGAAGAGTATTAACAGCCTGAACCAGCAAAGCAACATCCGAATTCTTCACTCCAAATCATGTGCTTAACTATAAAATATCCCCTTTTATTATTCTTAGAGGACTCACTGGTTTCTTTTCATGAGCAAACAGTACCTCTTCTTAAAGTGCACTTTGCAGAAGTTTCACCCCTTTTCCAATGAGTTTGAGTTAGGAGCTTTTACCCTGTAGCAGAGCAGTATTAACATCTAGTTGGGTCACCTGGGGAACAGAGAGGTTGACCATGGGGCTCACTGTGTGGATGCTGGTAACACTGCTGGAGAAGGTGCTTTTATGTCATACACTGAGGTGGAGCCCTCAGTAGAGAAATGTAAAGACTGATTTGAATTTTAAGCTAATGTGAAATCTTGGCAGAGAATGTTTTAATAAATAAATGCCTTAAGAGTAAAAATAAATAAATAAATAAATAAATAAATAAACAAATGAATGAATGAATGAATGAATGAATGAATGAATAAATAAATAAATAAATAAACAAACAAACAAACAATCAAACAGTTTGGGACTAATAATAAAAACAATAAATGGAATATATACAGAATACAGAAAGAGTCCAGCAGACCTTAATCTGTGGAATATAGGACATTTCAAGCAAAAGTAGAAAGAAGTGATTATTAAAAGAAAAATGGCCCAGCAATTCTATTCTACAGAGCTACAGTCATACTTGTAGTATTACCAAAACTGGAATTATTTTTCAATCTCTCACCCTCTCCCCGTCTCTCACCACAAACACATACACACACACACACACACACACACACACACACACACACACCTCTATCTAAAAGCCTAGAAGGAAGACTATGCAGAAGACAGTTACCATGTTTACACTTGGAGGAGAGGAGTTAGGGGCCAAGAGTCTTTCTGTGTTGTCTGTACTGATTTAGTTGCCTAAACGTTTATACACTTTCTATGTCATTTTGGATTATTCTTGAGAGTGACGTAAGAATCATTTTTTCTTATTTATACTCTACTGTAAATTAGGGGTGGGAGGCACATAGAGAAGTACAGGCTTTGCCATCAGACAAAAAACAGGCTCAAAAACAGGCTCACTTCTGTGCACTGTTAACATGATCTTGGAGAAGCTGTTTATCTTCCATTAAGTCAATCCCTTCATTTGCAAAAAGAGGATGATACCTTCACTCAGTTATTATAAGTATTAACTGCAAGAAAAATACTCAGCCTCATACTTGGCACATAATTACCTAGTAAATGGAAATGGTTGCTATGCTGGTGGCACCTACAGTCCAAATAGCAATGCCACCTCACATGCATGTGTAAGACAGGAAGGTAAAGTTGGTTATGCATCTGAGACATGCAGTTCTCCTAGTTTGTCAATCTGATACTTTTCCCAGTACACTACATTTTAGTCATATTTTCTTAGAGAATAACTATTTTTGTGGAATATTTTTTCTGTGGGATGAGAAAAATTCAGCTTCTAAGGTGCCAGTAAACTGTAAGATACCAGTGAGGATGAACTAACCAGTAGAGAACAACTCAATCTTCTAATCACAGTTAACAGAAGTGTATGATAAAGACCATCTCCCTTCCATCCCAAGTTCAAATAAGACAACTTGAAAATAACTCATTCAAGTCAGCATGTTGTTAGCATTCCCAGTTTGGCAGTAAGCACAGGTTAACATAAATATTATTTATGTGGTAGCCTTTAAGGAAAAGTCATTTAAATGCCCCAGAAACTACAGCAAAAGCTAATGAACTCTTACTAAATAATAATAATAATAATAATGTGTGTGTGTGTGTTGTATGTGTAGAACACACATCTGCAGCTAAGTTGGAGCTGACTGATAGGCCACTCGTGGCAATTTAGAGTGTTTCATGTGATCCAGTGTAATCACCTACATCAAATACTTACTGTACTTCAATTGAGTGTAATCTCTTTACCAAATAATAAACAAAATGCAAGCGCCAAATCGTGCATATAATGATTTACAACAGCTATCCTCAGTCAGAAGCAGGATGCTATTACCTGTAACACAACTACAACTACAAAGACTGGTACTCAGTAATCGCCAAAGAACAGTGTTTACTCTCTCCATTTGCAGAGCCAGGGGCTGTCTGAACGCTTCAGCCAAAAGCTTTAGTTTCAAGGAAGCTTATCCTTCCTATACCAAATTATTAACAGGGACTGGTCTCAAAGTCAGAAGATAAATTCTTTCTTTTTCTACCACTACCTATTTTTGCAAATATTCCATTGTGGGATGTTTCTGAAAATGGTCAGAGCAGCACGTAAGCCCCTCCTCAATGCACTGGGTCAGCCCATTGAGGTCTCCAAACCCAGGGCTACAGCCTCATGACCAGACCTCACAAAATCCAGTCGAGTTTACCACAACCGTGTGTGCAAATGAAGCCTCTCCTCTTCATACACACCCAATTGCGGAGTTGAACCAGATGACACACTAACCATGACCCAAGGGCACTTGGGACTAACAAATGGAAAAACTAACCAAGAGCTCAGGACACCCTTGGAGAAGCTGGCAGCCAAGCTCCAGGCAAACCTCGAAGAATAGGTGAATTGGTGCCAACCATTAACCTACTGGGTGCCACATCTGATCAAATACACCAGTTAATTTTACCTTTAAAATCCTCCAACGTAAGACCAGATCACCACAAGTAGAGCTTTGGAATGTAGTCATTTAAAATGTCAAAGGCACAGACGATTATTTCTACGATCTTACCAAATGGAGGGTAACACAGAGACTCATACTATGGTTAAATAATACAATTTCATATTTGCTGCATGTCAAAATACCAATTGTGATCAAAGTCAACATTCTGCCGTTTACAACAGTCGTGATAAGATACCAGTTAAAGCAGGATGAATTTTTAGCAGAGGACTGGAAGCAAAGTTTTAGACCAAGACTAAAAGGCTAAAAGGAAAATTTTTAATTCTCATTAGCTGGTAGTAAATTTTCTTCTCCTCCCCTCTCCCTTCAACTTAACCCACTTGAATGAAATATACACACCAGCTATTTCACACCATAAAATGCATGCTTTCTTGGATATGGTGAAAGCATTCCTTTAAAGCATATGGAGTCCCTACCTAGGCACTTTTAGTTTCCAACCTATAAAATCCTCTGCTAATCAAGGTGAGTTGGGCTGAATTCCTTGGTGGAACCCTTCCATCCAAATAAAGATGATTTAATCCACCCCACCTCAGCACCCCTACCTGTTTCCATGTCTAGTGTCTTACTTAGTCTTGGTTCCCAGGACCCAAGAAGAGAGAATGCCTTCCCAGCCCATCCTTCCAGGATATGAGAGCTAGCTGTGTGCACTCTGAGCATTCAAATGTTTGATTAATAAAATCCAAAAGGACATTCGCTCCAAATCCTTGTCTATCTCTAGGCCAGCAAATCCAGCACCAAGAGAAGCAGAGAATCACAGGAGAGCATGCTGTGGAAAAAGCAGGGCCACAAGAGGGATCTCAAAGTGTTGGGGGAAGAGGCAGGCAGGGGGCAGGGGCAAGTACAAGGGAGGAAAAACAAAATTAAAAGAGCAGGTATTTCTAATCTAGAGTATATTAGAAAATATTGTAAAATAGGAGTGCTTGTTAGGTTTATGGCATGTTAACAAAATAAAATTGGTCACATTTATAATGAAAATCTTCAAAAGTGACTTCTCTTAAATACACAGGTTTTTATGATACTGCAGTAAAAAAACAAAAAAAAAATAGTTGTAGGAAAGACAGCATATAGGGTGGTTTGTTTTTTGTTTTTTGTTTTTTATGTTGCCAGATCATCAATCTATTGAGAAATAGATCATTCGGGGTACCAATAAAAACTCTTCCAACTTATACTGGTTATTTCTACAACCCCTGCCTTAGATGTCATCTTGTATCTTGTTTCTTACCTCCCAAAATAAGCCAAGTTCCTTGGCAAAGACCATATATTTACCTATTTTCTATGCATCTACATGGCTACACATGACATACTCAAATACCTTATTTGTAATAAAGTATACTTTATTGCAATGAATCCATCCTTTTGATATCATATATACCCTTGTTAAAAGTCACTGACCTCAAAATCAGGCAAACTTTCTTTTTTCGTCTTCTACTAACACCTTTAAATTCTGGATCTCTCTGAACAGATTAAATGGGCTAAACTTAAACCATACCAACTTTCAAAAGTTATTTCAGACTGTTAGATTACAGACAGTCCCCTAACCTAAACTAGACACACAAAGAACTCGCAACAAATATTCATAGAAATAACCCTCCTCCTTTTAATAAATGACACGTATGAGTAGCTAATAGCAGGAAGACACACTTCAAATAAACCAAAGATGTCAATAGTGAGGAGAACATAGGTTGTGCTTATGAACAAATACCGCTACCACCGACAGCAGGGATGCAGGACCACACGCAACAAATCCCTCAAGTTCATGGACAAATTGAGGATTTCAATAAAGGTGGTACTGTCATTTCCCCCAGGTCCTTAAAACAAGCACACTGGGTCAAAAGCAAAAGCTTTCAGAGGCAAGGAAGGGATAGACAGCTTCAATAATAACTGCTGGGCCTAGCAAGAGGGCAGGTACACGGGGCACACCTGACACAGGAAATCCTCTCTTCATGAGGTTCTGCTGGCAATTCATGAGGCCATAATTGGCTTAGTTTCTGGAAGTTTCTGAAATCTGTACTTGGTGCTACTATGATCTAGACCTGCATCTTTGGTGATAACAGATAACCTAAAACAACCTCTAAGGTCAGCATCTGTGGGTATTTCTTAGCGATTTTCTAAAAAAAAAAAAAAGGTTTCCAAGAATAGTCTTTCCTCAAGGATGTGGGTAAGAATTGGCATTAAAACAAGAACTGAAATGAAGTATGAGAAAAAACAAACTTCCCAGCCTAAATACATACAACATTCTTTTTTCCATCTTTCCCTTTCTGTCCTGATCAACTAATCACAGAACTGGGGAAAAAAAAAAAAAAAAGATGACAATGCAAAAGAATCAAATAGTCATTAATCTCAAGACTCAAGACTGGCTGTGTTCGCCTCAAAGAGAACAGACTGAGTTTGATGCCCTGGCCCCTCTTGCTCTAGTCCTGGAGACTGAGAGCTTCCCCACCTTCAAGGAGATGATGAAGGTCAGTCCTGTGGGCTCAGAGTGGAGCACCTAACACAGTAAGGTGTGAAGTAAGACCAGCAGAAGGACAAGGATCCCAACCTAGACTGGCAGCCCCACACAGGGAGACGATATTCCTCACTCTACTACCTGTCCTCACCCACCACCACCAAATCCACTTTTAAAAAGGCAATTTCTATCCTTTTGAACCAATAAAATGTGTACATTGCAAAGCTCTTAGTTTCTGGAAGCTGTCAGGCTAAAAAAGTAGTTGGGAACAGTTCTAATAGTCTCATCTACTTCTTTCTCCTCTTAAAATTTTATTCCACTTGTCCTTCTGCATCAACCTTCAAGTTTTAGATTCAAGTCACAAAAAAGTACTGCAATTCTCCCAAAAGGAGGCTTTTAAACAAAACAAATGACACAATTTCTTGAATATATGTAAAGAAAATATCTCACTCCTTAGCATGAATAATTTCTTGTGTGCATGTGTGTGTGTGTGTGTCAAAGCCATTTTTGAAGTCTGTGATGTCATCTGAAATCTGAACCCTTTACTTTTAAGCTTTCATTTACATTAAAACTTCCTCAGTTCTAAAATACATATTTCTAGGATATTTGCATGACTGATTCAAATACAGTGATCACGAATGAACTTTACAGCTAATATCAGTCACAACTAAAAAAAATAAAGTTTGCAAACCTCATCCAATATGGTATCTGGTTAATGAAATTCACAAAAGCAATGTGCTCAGACATGGTACAACCTGCCCTTCACCTACCTGTCTCCTCATCCACTCACTGAGACTCTAAAATAATCTCTAAGAAAATAGTACCTCCTGAAAAACACTGCAAATCCCACCCTCCAGACAAACTAGTACCATGCCCAAGATCCACATCCCCAGTTAACCTTGTCAGAGACATATTTTTCTGACAACTATTGTAAAGTATCAAATAAACAATGACTCATTCTGCCTTTCCACTGGAAGAACTTCACTGCTGGTGCTTCATGATGTTGTTCTAAATACTCCCTTTTAAGAAAAAGCTGGCTAGTTAGACATGAAGTTTTTAGCCATGAAATTTAATTTCCTGAACAAACCTCCTTATTGACAACTTAGTTATGAGCCCATCTTTGATCTTTATTTTTAAACTGCATCTGTCCTGACCCCTTCATAAGGAGTCGTTTCTTTATTGTCCAATATCTACCTAAACTATGAAATGCTAGAAGATGCTACAATTACCTACACGGGCCACTTTAACAAAACCTCATACAATCAGGTCTTAGCATGGACATAGGAAAAGCTCAGCTTGGAAATGTCTGAATAAAATTTTTAAATTGCAGCAATTATTTTTGAGTACCTACCAATTACCCTACCCTAGATGTTATTCCTATATTCTTATTAACCTTCAGCAAATCTCTTCAAGAAAAGTGGTGTTCTCCGCATTTTACAGAGCAAAAAACCCAAGTTCAGAGAAATGAAGTTTTTCCAAGTAATACAGCTAGAAAGTGGTAGAGCGTCATTCTGAACCCTCTCCACCACACTGCACTACATCTCATAATGAATTACAGGAGAGTAACCTTGGAAAAAGAAAAGACGTTACGGGAGCCAAGTGAATTATAAAGAGAGTCACTGTTTCACCTGCAACTTCCTTTTTCCTCTATCATGTCATGCTCTCTACAGAACTACACCTCATGGTGAATCATGTTCTAGTTGGGCAGTAAAGCACTATGGACCTTCAATAATCCTGGGAGCATCAGAGTTGGAATTAATTTCACTGTTACTCATTCACAGAAATAAAAGAATCCCTAGGAACAGCTTCTACCTAAAAACACCTTCTCTTCTAGCAAGAACTGGAGAGTCCAGCCCCACCCCCTGGAAAGGCACACCTTGAACCTTAATAAATTGAAGTTGGGTGACAAAGGTGGGGGATTTAACAATGCTGGAAATCCCCCATTGTATAAATTGTAATGGGTGCGACCGAAACAGCTAAATCAAGTCATGACAGAAGGTTGTATCAGAGAAAATAGGTTATGCAAAGAAAGGACAAACTAAAGATAATTTTTGAAAAAAAATAAAAATTAAAAAAAAAGATGATTTTTGATAGTCAATGCTGCCCAAGAGGAGCAGAAGGAGCAGGGGAAGAAAAGCTACAGAATCACAGGTACTGAAGATAAACGAAAATTGAAATAAATGAAGAGAAAACACTACTACTTCCAGTATTCAAAACACAATACAGAAAATAGAAATAATTCAATAATCACTGGATATTAAAGATGTAACTCTTCTTTTTTTTCATAGGAAACCAAAAAAGAAAAAATGTACTGCAGCATACGTTTGGCAAAGGATGTTGGTTGCACTTTTTAAATCTCTAAACTTAGGACCTAAATGACCCTATCACCTTCAAAGACAAACTGTGTCTAAATTTAATAAATAGGAAGAATCTCCTAGATACAGTGTACTCCAGAACTGTTTCACTACCAGCCCTGCTTAAGAATATCACATCCCTGGTTAGAATTGTCCAGATTATCACCACGAGCAATTCTCATCTATCAGCATCTCAACAAAAAGGGAAAACTTCTAGAACTTTTGGCCTCAACCATTCCATTTAAGAATGATACACTTACCAATCAAATATTCCAATTTAAAGCTAGTGAAAGGGATGCCTGGGTGGCTCAGTGATTGAGCATCTGCCTTTGGCTCAGGTCATGATCCTAGGGTCCCGAGATCGAGTCCCACATTGGGCTCCCTGTGAGGAGCCTGCTTCTCCCTGTGCCTATGTCTCTGCCTCTCTCTCTCTGTCTCTCACGAATAAATAAATAAAATCTTTAAAAAAATAAAAAATAAAGCTAGTGAAAATTTTGTAAATAAAAATTACCAGTATAAAAAAAGAATTGAGAGTTGATTTATAAGCAGCCAAGTAACACTCCTCACCCAAGACCAAGGCAAAACTCTTCTGAGCAAGCAACATGTTAAGCATAACAATGTCAGCCAACATAACAAAGCTGAGATAAAAACTCATATTAAAGAGGATTATGATAGGGGTGCCTGAGTGGCTCAGCAGTTTGAACAACTGACTCTTGATTGCAGCTCAGGTCATAATCTAAGGGTCATGGAATCCCCCCCATATCACGCTCCACACTGAGTGAGAAGTCTGCTTGAGATTCTCTCTTTCCCTCTGCCCCTCCCCACCACCTGCTCACACTCTCTGTCTCTAAAATAAATAAACTTAAAAAAAAAAAAAGGGAGGATTATGTCATGAAGGCTCATGTATAGTGGCAATTTGTAAGTCATCTATACACATAAGAAGTAAAAGGGAGAACAGATTTCTGTTCTGTAATGTTTTAATATAGTGAGAACCTCTGCCTATACTGCTAAACTTTCTGCTTTCTCTCTAAAGATCAGCTCAGAACACTTACGAATTAAAAAAAAAAAAAAACTACTTCATTTCCCTTACTTTTTCATTAAAGAATGTATGTGGCTTCTATCTTGGGGACTCAATGGCTCTCTCACATCACGATGAGGAACAGAGGCCTCCTGCCAACTGCCACCTAAGTGAGCTTGAAAGCAGAGTCCTCAGCCTCACTTGAGCCTTCAGATGACTGTGCACTCATAAGACAGTGAGCCAGAGACACCCAACCAAACCACATATGAGGCCCTGACCCACTAAAACTACGGGTTAAATAAGGGCTCAGGTTCGTAAGCTGCTAAGTTTTGCAATAACTTCTATATTGCAACAGATAGATTAGGTAAATTAGATAAATATACTCATTTTTACATATAGGCTGTCACAGAAGATATAACATTATTTGGGCATAAGGTTCAACCAACCCTTAAAAGAAACGACACAAATGCATTCAAGTATCTAGCCTTACTGAAAACAAAAGGACCCTAACTTGAGTTTATAGTTTTGGGGGTTTTTTTTAAGATTTAATTTATTAGGACACCTGGGTAGCTCAGTGGTTGAGCATCTGCCTTTGGCTCAGGGTTGAATCTGGAGTCCCAGAATCGAGTCCTGCATTGGGCTCCCCACAGGGAAACTGCTTCTCCCTCTGCCTATGTCTCTGCCTCTCTCTGTGTGTCTCTCATGAGTCCCAGTGCAGTATGGATTATTAGTGTAACTTCCTGTGAATCTATCATTATCTCAAAAAGTAAGAAGAAAAAAAGAGAGGTGTTGAGTCATATAGGGTTGAGATCCACCACTATGAACCCATCCATCCACCTTAAGGGACTCCATCCTCTCCACTCCAACCCACTCCACTATACCAAGGCCAAAGCAATCTTCACCTCATTTACAGCCCATTCCTAATCCATCTCCTACAAATGAGGAAATAAAAACCTAAAGCTATGTATAGCCAAAGCCCACTGCCATATTTAGGAGATGAGACATGGGTACTTCAACCCACATCTCCTGACACCCAATTCAATGCCTGTGCTAGAATGCTTCTCGGCCACCATATTTACCGTGCAGAATTACTCCCAAACTCCAGGTTTCAGGTACAGCTTTTTTTTTTCAAAGTTTAAATAAAGTCCACTGACTTCATCACCTTCCAGCACATATTTACAAAATAAAAAATGTAAGCAGAGTAATCTTGAATTTTCATTTTCAGTTCATGTGGTCATCATCAATTGGCTTATAAAGAAAATGGAATCTGTGCAACACCCTGAGGCTACTCCTATCTGCCTTCCTGAGAACTATACTCTGGGAAGCCCTGGGCTACCCCAAGCATTGGCTATATATCATCACAGGTTTAGAATTCTCAAGAGACCCAACAGAAATTCCTTTATCGGGATCCCTGAGTGGTGCAGCGGTTTGGCGCCTGCCTTTGGCCCAGGGCGCGATCCTGGAGACCCGGGATCGAATCCCACGTCAGGCTCCCGGTGCATGGAGCCTGCTTCTCCCTCTGCCTGTGTCTCTGCCTCTCTCTCTCCTTCTCTCTGTGTGTGTGACTATCATAAATAAATAAAATTAAAAAAAAAAAAAAAGAAATTCCTTTATCAATAGAGGGTCTGTCCACAAGATCTTCAGGAAAATGAGCAACCTAGGATCCCTCTGAAACTTCTGAAGGAATACCACCTAAATATTGGGTTGCTCAGTAAAGACAAGATCTCTTAATTATATAATCACTTGCCAGGTTACAGCCAGCCTGTCTACTTCAGCCAGTGGATGTAATCTCCATGAATGAAAAAAAGAGATGGTTGGAAAACATAGTTTAAAATAAAAGCTTTGTGGGGTGCCAGGGTGGTTCAATCGGTTAAGCATCTGCCTTCAGCTCAGGTAATGATCCTTGGGTCCTGGGATGGAGCCCTGAGTCAGGCTCCCTGTTCAGCAAGGAGTCTGCTTCTCCCTCTTCTTCTACCCCTCCCCCTCCTCCACTCATGCTGTGTCTCAAGTGCTTGTTTGCTCTCAGATAAAAAAAAAATCTTTAAAAAATAATTATTTGTAATAGTCCTTATCTTTAAGTGACATATACGGAAAAATTTATGGGAAAAATGATCTATTTTCTGGGATTTACTCTGAAATAATCCAGCCAGGGTAGGGAAAGGTAGGGAAGGGACTTGCAAATAAAGTAAGATGAGCATGTGTTGATAGATATTGAAGCTTGGTGATGGATACCTGAAGACTTATTATTCTATTCTCCTTCTACTAATGTCAAAAATGCCTGTAATAAACAGTTAATACACACACACACACACACACACACACACACACACAGCTTAGGGCCTGCTATTAGATAAGGACGAAAGAGGTAAATGGTGGGAGCTGCTAGAAAGGAAGCAAGGGTAACACTGAGCAGGGCAAGGCTTCGTTCTCAAAGCTGGCTCCCTGCCACATTTTTCTGAGACAAGACACTTCTAGATGAGTACCTTGCTGTCTTGAGATTTTTATGAGCCCAACACACAGCACTCAAAGCACTATCAGATAAAAACGAATTTATCGTCATAAATACACTGCATTGGCAGTAATTCTCTTCCCCTTCCAATCAAGCTAAAAAGTCTGAGAGGGCAAGATTAAGGTTCACAGTTCTTAGTACCAGCCACAGCATGAAAAACACCTATTTGCTGATTATTAGACATGCACATCCTCCCCGTGTTTGGTATTATACAGGCCAAAAGCAGTACTTAGTAATGAGAAAAGGCACATTATCTGCCCAAAGAAAGTACAGTTCAACTTCAACACACCAGTTTTCTTTTATTCAACATGTCTATCCTCAAAAAATATATATGAAATTTGAGGGTGAAGCTCAGACCTAAATAAGATGCTGAAACACCTACCGTTTCAAGCTGAAGGCATCCCAAGAAACAGCCAGCTCAACTAACACCACTGAAGGAGAAACAAAGCCAGGCCAAGTGGACCACGCATAGGTTTCAGCAGAGCACCTCCTATTAAAGATCTGGCACTTCTTCCAGCCTTTGTTCTTTGTCCACGGGCAGTGAGAGCCTTTATTTCACAGATGATGATGATACATTAATGAGACTCACAGGAGAGCCAACATCCCTGTAGTGGTTATGAGCAGGAAGCATTCTCAGCACTTATCATGTATAAACCCATGTAACCTTCACTCATTCCTAAAAGTGAGTGCTATTATTACACACCTTCCCCCTCTCCCATTTTACACATGGAAGACGCTGATGCACAGCAGCAGTGTTAAGTCATTTGCCTAAAGTTACACTGATCTTAAGTGACAGAACCAAGTTTCAAACCCAGGCAAGCTCACCTGCAGTCCATGCTTTACTCACTGATACTACCACTCAACAATCTGAAGAATCTAACTATATTTAATTCTAGTTACATTTTTAGTGTTATAATCAATAGGTCATGTTAACTGTGTATTTATTAATGAATCACTACTTACTGAGTCAATCAAGACATTGTACCTGCATTGGAATAAGCATGTGGATTAACCAATATTGAGTTATTCGTGTTTTATTAGTTATATTTTACCAGACTTCTTTGTAAAAATCTATGTAGCCATTTAGTAGGGGAAAATGCCCAAAGCTGAAACAAGAAGGTCAGAAGTGAGTATTTGCCAAGGGAAACACTTCGAGGTACAAGAGCAGATTAAAATGCTCTGATTCAACAGAGACATCTGTTCTGCCATAAGCGACCATCTGCTTCATATCCCAGAGAGCAAAATATTTCAATAGGAAGTGTCAAATCTGACTCCTAATCAGGAAACAATTATCTGCATTTGTTACTAGCCCCAAAGCTGATTTGAACCTCCTGGGGCAAAAGTTAATGGGAAAACCACAGCACAGGTACACCTTCTAATGAGCCTAGATACTAGCCAAGAATCCTACCAGCTCCAACATTTCAAGTATTTATTTGACCAACAAAATATACAACTTAAGATGCAAGATGAGAGCTGTAGAAAAAATTTTCAGAGTAAAAAAAGGTGTATGGGAAACAAAGATGTTTGAATGAGATTCAGTGGCCTTGGCATAAGGAGAGTTGAGCCGAGAGTCCCTGATCAAAAGGGGCAGAGACTACACTCACCAGTACAAAGCATTTTTAAGACAATTAAAATGACTTTCAGGGCAGCCTGGGTGGCTCAGCAGTTTGGCGCCGCCTTCAGCCCAGGGTGTGATCCTGGAGACCCGAAATCGAGTCCCACGTCAGGCTCCATGCAGGGAGCCTGCTTCTCCGTCTGCCTGTGTCTACCTCTCTCTCTCTCTCTCTCTCTCTCTCTCTCTCTCTCTCATGAATAAATAAATTCTAAAAAAAAAAAAAAAAAAGGCTCAGAAAAGTGAGCACTAGAGCCAGTTACGGTGTTAGGAAAGGTTTCACGTAGGACACAAGCAAAAAACTGAGTTGGGTCCAAAAGGCAACATTTCCTCAGACCCAGACTGAATGCAAAAGGAAGCCTTCCAGGAAACTGCAGCAGCACACCCGCGAGCAGAGGATGGCACCTGGATCTGGAGCTGTGTAATTCATGCAGGTGGTCTGAAAAAGTAGCATGGGACAAACTCGACATCAGGGGCGAAAATCTGCACTGCTTCCAAGGCAATAATAAAGCCTCTGGAGGTCATTCAATGAACACAGATTCAAAACTTATGGTGAGCCAGATCCTGGGGATTTAGCATGAACTGGAAAACCTGAATGCTTGCTATAACAGAGCTTGGATTCTAGGGAAACAAGACCGAATCAAAGATGTAAGATCATTTCGGTTGGTAAGAAGTACACTGAAGAGAGTAAAACAGGATAAGAAGATTGAGAGGGACAGGCCGAGCTAGCTCAGCAGCTGCTTAATGGCCACAGCTCACTTCCCAGAAAGGTGCTTCCAGAGCATAAGGAAGAGAGGAAGAAACACTGCTCTAGAGGTAAGTAATACGGACAGGCCCTTGCAGAGTGCTCTAGAGCACCTGTGCAGCCTGAGAAGGCTCAGCTGACTCCCCGTCTTTCTGATTCAAACTCATTAATTGAGCTAATGAGAGGCTATTTCAATAATGGCTTCTTGTTAATACAAGAAGCATTTTGAAAAACGGCATCAAGCTCTCTTTGGGATTTTGGTTGACAAACAGTTCCAATCCATTGCTGTTGCTATCCAAAACACTGCTCCATTCAAGGTCAGCAGGGGACACCGTCCCTTAGAAAAAGAATGAGAAAGCAGACGGCAGAAGGAGACTTTTTTAAATTAGAATTTTGAACATGTGGCAAAACTTTTTACATTATGTTATTAAATAGATAAAGATGAAATGAAATGTATACTTTCCTACAATGACAATATGCTTGTGGGATCACAGAACTACAACCTTTTGAAAAAGCAACATGGTAATATATATGAAGTTTATTTCCAGGGCACCTGGGAGGATCAAAGGTTGACTGTCTCCCTTTGGCTCAGGGTGTGAACTTCAATTAAAAAAAAAAAAAAAGTCAGCAAGGAGATTCCAATCCATAAGAAGTATGAATTGTTTTTTAAAACACACGTGCAAATTTTTTCTTCTTTATAATCTTTCATCAACTGTGCAAATGTTTTCTTCTTTGTAATTTTGCATCAACTGTAGCCTCTTTACAGTGTCAGCTCCATCACTTCTCTGTACTTACATACTCTAAGGATCTTCTACCATCTAAGTTTTCCATATACAGCTGTAGCACTGTTACTCTGTGTCACCGATGGAATGAAAAAGCACATGAGACCTGACTTGGCCCTGGCCCACCTTTCTTCTCTGAACACGGAATGCTGGAGCCAGGCAAATGACTTGGTCCCTGGCTGAAGCCCCACACACATGCCACCACCTGCTAAGCATCCCCAGGGTGTGGCTCCACCCAAGGCACAGTGACAGAGCTCTGATGGGTGCGACTACCCTAGGTACAAGCAGGTAAATATCTAGTTCCCAGCCCTGAATTCTAGTCCTCTGCCAGGCTCACTGCACAGGCTTTCCTGCTCCTCCTCATCCTCAACCCTGCCCCTTTCAAGGTCCCCATCAATCTATTCCATTGACTGCCTACTGCCAAAGCTGAACGAATTCCATGATCCCACCATATCTCAACCTCACACAGGAGGTCACTGTCCACAAACCTTCTTCTCCACATAAGCACACCTGGGGCCCACATTCTGTGCAGGGCCATGCTTTGCCAGCTGTCTACATGGGAGCAGAGAGCACGTGGCACCCCAGGACTTGAGTATGCAGGATGCTAGAGGACTCCCAAAGACACAGCACAGCTCCCAGATGACCACTTTGACCAAATCTGTCATGACCTATTTATCCACCCCTATAACCAAGCTCTCCCTTAAAATACTGCCTTCAACTGCCTTACCCAAAAGCCTCTGAAAACTGAATGCCAAATTTAGCATTGGCAAAGAATGAAGTCAGCCCTACATTCGTCCTGCCTACCCCCTCCCCACACTCATGTTCACAGTCTCCATTCTGTACGAGCCCCTCTTCTTTACAATGCTGAACAAGAACAAAGTCCACCTCTTTCCTGCCCTCCAAAATTTCTTCAACAACTTTTCAACTAGACTTTGCCTCAAGCATGGACACACTCTTGTAATTACTAGGAGTTCTGCTTTTGTATACTCTGCTGCCTCTCCATGAAAGCTCCTTGGGGTCCCACACACAACTACCCTTTATTCTGTTAGTGCTTCATCTAGCACGACATGTCCTCTATGAGTGCTCTGAAATAATCTATCTGAGGACTTTTTACAAGTGTTAACATATGAAAACAAACAGGACATCAGACCCCTTTCCTTGGTCCTCTGCCATTTTCTGGGTGATGTGGGCTACATTACAGCTCTGAGCCTCATGTTTCTAATCTTTGTAATGGGGGAGGGATACAACAGTATCCACCTCCTTCCAAGGTTGGTTGTTTTGCATGTATTACAACAATTACAATATTTTTCATTTTACTCCCAAAAGCTCACCCCAACTTCACTATAGATAGATATTAATTCATCCATTCATTTGACATCTGTTGAGCACATACACACAGGGGACACACAGGGGTACAAGATGAACAAGAACTTGGCTCTCAAGGAGTTTATGGTATGACAGGATACACATGGGTAAAAACACGTATAACACCATGTGATTGTTTAAGCACACTGGAGATGATGTGGGATCACTAGAGAGGAGCAGGGCAGGCTGAATGGTGGGGAGAAAGAAAAAGAGAGGGGGAGGGAAGGGGCCTGTGGGAAAGGCGGACTTAGGTCAAAAAAAAAAAAAAGATTTAACCAAGCAATTATAGAAAGTAACAGAAAAGATCATAATAACAGAACACAGAATTGATCTCTTCTCCATTAAGTTATTTCAACTCTAAAAGAATTCTATTACAAATGAGCTGGCCTCAATTTTTCTCAGTTCTCTCATTTGCATACCAGGAAAAAAAATCAACCAAAACACTCCAAATAACTCAAATGTCTTTAACAAACACACACACACACATACACACACACACCAGCATTGTCATTACGCTTAACAGACTGATTACTGAGAATTTTAAAGAATTACACTGAACAAAAATCTTCAGTGTAAATTTTCTTTGTATAAAACATCTAGTATTCCTAAGTTACACACTTTTAAGAAATTCACATACACACCCATAACCATTCCATACTTATGAGAATGATAATTTCCTTTAATGTGCTTTCTAATTAACTTGGGAGATGCTAGCTTGAGCAGTCACAATTGCTATCATTTATGTTCAAAGAGCACCAGTTTTGCTCTAGTACATCCACTTCTAGATTGACAACATCCATTTGTGTCTGAAATTGGTTTTTTTTTTGTTTTTTTTTTTTTAATTTTATTTATTTATGATAGTCATACAGAGAGAAAGAGAGAGAGGCAGAGACACAGGCAGAGGGAGAAGCAGGCTCCATGCGCGGGGAGCCCGATGTGGGATTCGATCCCGGGTCTCCAGGATCGCGCCCTGGGCCAAAGGCAGGCGCCAAACCGCTGCGCCACCCAGGGATCCCTGAAATTGGTTTTGAACCCTAAGTGCCTCTCTACCTAAACTCCAACTGCTGAGTTTCTGAGACACTTCTCCTAAATGACATTAATTCAGAATGTGGGGGAGGGGAGGAGCCCCCATTCTCCCGTTCTAGTCCACTTCTACCACCAAAGCCAGGTTTATCCTGTTAAAATACAACACCCCCCATCACTTAAGTCCCATGCTCAATAACGTCAATGGTTCTCAATTACTTCCTAAATGAAGTATCAGCTGATGGCCCTATATTCAAGACCCTCTATTACATGATCCCAGTCACGGTCCAGCCTCATCTTCCACCTGCTGCTGTTTTATCCAGCCAAATCTTCCCTGCACCTCAAACAAAAGCGATCCTTTCATTTCTGTGGTTCCCCTTGCTATTATCCCAGCCAACATGCCCATATATCTGTACTTCCATTAGGATCAATTCAATGCCATCTCCCTCCAAAGGTTTTCCAGGTTACAACCAATCAATGCCTTTTAACTGCAAAAGCACTTTCTACCTTTGATTATATGTATCATTTTTTGCCTATATTCTAAGTATTTCTGAACTGATATTGTATCAGCCCTTAGCTGATACAATAAGCTCCAGCCCTTAGCTGGTTCATAAACACCTTGAGTACACAGCTTTGAAATGTGATTCATCCCATCAACCTCTACTAAGTACCCTGTATGTAGCGGTATCCGGATTTGATAAAGTAACTTTCACCCCAACTTTTCATTATAATAGCCCTGAGTGTCAGGAGGAACAGTCTGCAGGTAAACGGAAGCCATGAACATTTTAGAGCAGGTGAACCATGTGACTGGAGCTGCAATTCTCACAGGATCAAGATGACTGCCAGATAGAAAGCAACAGACCTAGAGTCAAAGCTCACTTGCTATTTAATAAGCATGTAACTTTGGACAGATGGCTCACACACGCCCCACACCCCACCCTGACCACAGGAACCTTATCCAGAATTTTTGCTCTCAAAGTAAATTAGAGAGGGCACATAAATTGTATCTTAAGTTTACAGGATATTTCAATTCTGTGAAATATTTTATCTGAAATAAAAGCCATTTTATTTGAAACTATTAAACTCTAATTTTTTTCTTGGGTCTACTCTGTAGAGTACCCACACAATTAGGGTATTTCTGTCCATGCTGTTAACACAAAACAATTTTTTTAAACAAAAAATACATAAGAACTGAGAAAGAAAAATAACATAAGCTAGTCCTACCCATGTAAGTCTTAACCAACACTTGCTGGCTTTTCTTCGGTGTCTGCTTTGGTACCAGCCAAGGAACAGTTTTCACTAACTATTTTCAATTTTGTGGTGTATTTTATGAAGCAATCGATGCTTAGGCAAATACACACGCATGTCCAGGCAGTGTTTTTAAAAGAATTGATCTGATAGAAATGAACATCCTGTCCTTTAAGGTAGAAAGAAAGGAATTTTTCCACAGAGTGAGCTCATACTTGTTTAATGGAGCTTCACAGAAATACAGCAAATTAAAATGACACTATTTCCTAACAGCTCACGGGATAAGCCTACGAAGGTCAGTCACACTTGGAAACAACTCAGGTCAGCCCTTGGCAGTTGGTTAGAAAAGCAGGGATCCTTTCTTTCACAAAGGAGAATGAAGACCAAGGAAGTTCTTGAGTATGGGAGGCAGGACCACCTATACTCATACTGACTAGCAAAGCTCAAGGATGCACCTTTAAGGGTTTCTGCTTTTTCTAAAGACTCCATGATGCTGGGGTCAGTTCTACAGCAGGAATATATTAAAACCCAAGCTCAACTCACATCAGAGTATAATACCTGCACAAGACAGACACTCAAGCCCATTTGTATTTAAATGAATAACCTAAGTGAATATGGTTGGATATAAATAGGATCAAATGATATAAACAGATCTTACACAATGCATATTACCAGGTTTGAAGCCTATTCTCACAAGGCAGCCAATCTCCCCGAAACTCTCTTTTAGGGGGACATTTCCCACATTTGCTATTGAAGCAGTTGCTAAAACAGTTGGCAAGCAGTCTGGTCCATCAGCTCTCAGTGCTAAATGAACCAGGGTGCAAGGAAGATGTTCACTACATTAAACAGCTGACTTCGTATATATATACATATGATTTGGTCGTTGCCACAAAGGATGGATGACACTAATAACTTGAGTATGTAACTTTTCATAATAGCCAGGACTAAAATAACTACACTTGATGTTTGAACACAAACAACTACAATAAAGTTGCCAAAAATCGAATTGCTCCCTGAGAGATTCAAGTATATGATAAATGTAAATGGAAAATAATCCAACTTTGTTTTACAGAACTTAAGAGCATTAAATATTCTGAAATGGATCCACAATTACACAAGTCAAAGACAGAGTTCAAGTTAGACCTCCACCTCCTAAAGAACTCTTAATACAGTAAAAAGTAGACATCAATTTAATTAGGTCAGCCTTTTTAATGTCCACTAGCAATACCTTGTAAGTATCTAAAGCACCTTAAATGTAAGTGACAAAGCAATAAACAGAGTAAATTTTTCCAAAACATATGAGGATCTCAATGAAAATGGATGTGGAAAGCTGAATTAATTTAATGCTTTCTTGACTTTTTAAAGTCAAGATTTTGACTTTATTTTAAAATCAATTTCTATATATCCCTTTATTTAAAAATGCCTATTTATGGATATTTCCCTAAAGAGATATAATCAGAAACCAACTTCTCAAAGAAAGAAAAATTTCATTCTCTACCCACGATTACTTTCTTAGGCAGCTACAATCATTTTTGCTTCAAATCATTTGGCACCAAATTATGACAGATACTTACTAATGTAGCCTGGGTGGGATCCTGGAGTCCTGGGATCAAGTTCCACTTCAGGCTCCCTGCATGGGGCCTGCTTCTCCCTCTGCCTGTGTCTCTGCCTCTCTCTCTCTCTCTCTCTGTCTCTCGTGAATAAATAAAATCTTTTTAAAATAAATAAAACAAAACAAAATAAAATTCACTCATCTAGGATGCTCAGTTGGTTAAGTGGCTGCCTCTGGCACAGGTCATGCATGATCTCAGTCATGATTAGAGTCCGGGCTCCCAGTTCAGTGGGAAGGGAAGTCAGCTTCTTCTTCCTCTTCCTCTGTCCCTCCCCCCACTTGTGTGTTTGCACTCTTTCTCTAAGAAATAAATAAAATCTATTTTAAAAATTCACTTATCTAATTCCAAAATTTTTTACAGTATATTTCATTCCTGTGAAATACTTTATTTGAAATAAAAGAAAGCCATTTTATTTGAAACTATTAAAATAAACCCTAATTTTTTCTTGGGTCTACTCTGAATTACAACTTGGCAAGAATCATTTGGAAACACACTGTCTTTTTATTAAAAGCTATTAAACAACAATGTTAGTTTCTTCAACAGTAGGAAGTATCACTATGCAAATGTCAAGTTTTTTTAATGGGTAAAACTTTTCCTAAGTATTAATATTTCTGTAGTGTAAGCTCAAGAAAGGGGGAGAGAGATTCTTTTCGATGTTTCAGCACTAAGGAAAGCACAGAGCAAACAAAATCTGCCTTCACAGCAATATTAAAATAACACTAAAAACCTGGAGCAATGATGTCCCTTTCAACCATCAAAAGATGAATAATTTTCAAAGTATGTAATTTAAGTAGAAGTGTACTTCCTGCAGAGCCTTACTACTCCTGACCATTAAAGGTCCAGTGGCAAAGGCATCACCTGGGAACTTGTTTGAAATGGAGACTCTCAATCCCACCCTAGACCTGCTGAATCAAAATCTGCATTTTGATAAGATTCCCAGTATATACACTGAAGTTCAAGAAGCACTGCTCTAGAAAAGTTGTTTTTTTTTTTTTAAATGAACTTAAAGAGAACTAATAGGTGACTGCTGAAGGCAGAGGTCAGGAGTAGGCAAATGGGTGGAAGGTGGTCAAAACTCCCAGTTAAAAAATAAGTCCTGGAGATGTAATATATAGCATGGTAAATATAGTTAATAATACTGTATATTTGAAAGTTGCTAAAAAGATAGATCTTAAAAGTTCTCATCACAAGGAAAAAAATTATAACTATGTGTGATGAATGTTAACTAGACTTATTGTGGCAGTCATTTCACAAATACACAAATATCGAATCATGATGTTGTATACCTAAAATGAATGATGTATGTCTACTATATCTCAATTTTTTTTTAATTTCCCATTTCTTAGGGAAGAAGGAAGAAATTCTGAAGTCGGCTTATAAGATCTGCCACACTTTCCTACCTTACCTTCCATGACCACCAACAATTACCCTCTGTACCTCTGGTCTGCAAACTAAATAAAGCTCACTGTAACTTACAGATTCCAAGTTGCTCAGACTTTGTCTCCTGACCTGAAATTTGTTACTCAAATAATGTGTAATCTTCAAGGACAAGTCCCACTTCCTCCATGAAGCCAAAGCTACAGATCTGTGTCCCAAAAAATCCTGAGAGAATTCCTTTTCACCTTTACCTTTCATTTTACCTTCTTCTCTTCTACTGTTAGAGATCCATCAGGATAATGACTGTATTTTGAACCCTTTTAAACAAGCCCAATGAGGAATCAATAAATATACTGACAAGTAAGAAATGACTGGTTGAGCCTGCAAGACAAGGAATCTCTTCTAAATTGGTACCAAAATTCATCCAACTCAGTAAAGATTGGTAAATTCTTCCTTTTGTAGATGGGAGAAAAAAGGATCCCTCATTCAGATTTTTTTTTAATATCAAATGTTATTTTTAAAACTTAAGTCTTATAAAATGCCAATTATTATGCTCTAGAAGTAACATTTCATTTTATTTTCTAAAATATCCTCTAAAATACCCTAGTGCTAGCATACCACTTATCTCTAAGCACTCAAAGTGCCTGGTATCTACTAAATGCTCAACAAACATCTACTGAATCAACAGATGGGAGTTTCTTGTTTTCATTTATCATGCAGAGATACTCAAGTAAAAAAAAAAAAAAAAGCCTATAAAAAAAGAGTAGAAATGCACCAAAGAATCTATCCTAAGCAGGACTCAGATCCTCCATTTCTTTTCCTCATCTCCCAAAAGTAAATTTCATTCAGTGATGAAGTTTTTTCAATGTAAATTTATTTATTTTTTTTTTAAGATTTTATTTATTTATTCATGATAGTCACACACACAGAGAGAGAGAGAGAGAGGCAGAGACACAGGCGGAGGGAGAAGCAGGCTCCATGCACCCGGAGCCTGATGTGGGATTCGATCCCGGGTCCCCAGGATCACGCCCTGAGCCAAAGGCAGGCGCCAAACCGCTGCGCCACCCAGGGATCCCTCAATGTAAATTTAAATGAAAAATATGTCACTAAACAATGAATGACCACTATCCCTGCTGGCTAAAGTAACTCTTGCACTAAAATACACACATCACCCACAAACAAAAATGCATAAAATGCACTACAAATGGCTCATACATACACTAGTTCCTCACTAAAGACAAAAAAAAAAAAAACAAAAAACCCACAACCATTAAAAGTTTCTATATGGTTTTATCAAAGTCACATTTTCTCTATAACATTTTAAGTTTCTTGTAGTACAAGTAAAAATATAAGTGGGAGGTCACTAATGTATGGAGTGAACATATCTTTTTAGCTAAAATCCACCTATACTGTATAAATAAGCATTTGTACAAATTTCAACCTTCATTATGTGTGAACTTTGTATTTAATGAGGATTGGATCTCTGAGAGATGTGTAGTATAGAAAAAGGGCATAAATACTGTTTATTTCCTTAAAAGTATGAGCCATTAATTACATACTACACATCTTTTTTTAGGGACTCCTGGGTGGCTCAGCGGTTGAGCGTGTCTGCCTTTGGCTCAGGGTCTGATCCTGGAGTTCCAGGATCGAGTCCCACATCTGGCTCTCTGCAAGGAGCCTGCTTCTCCCTCTGCCTGTGTCTCTGCCTCTCTCATGAATAAATAAAGTAAATATTTTTTAATCTTTTTTTACATGTTGATATCAACTATCAAAGTTAAGTCAATATCTCTGCATATGAAGTAAATAAAAATAATCCGAAGCCTTAAAATAAGGAGTAAGAGTCAAAAACATATGATGATTGAAAGATTTACTCTAAAATACTTAGGGGGGGGGGGGGGGAGTCTATTTCTACATGGTTCCAGTATTCTCAGTAGAACAAACAAGCTGCAATAAATACCTTTGCAAATACAGACACACTCACCAGATGGAATTTGAGCTTTTAAAATAGGACTTTAACATGTTAATTTAACCATCAAAATTACTTCTCATTCATACAAGGCATCTAGAAAAGCTATAACCATTTACAAAGCAACTGAACTGCTGGCAGAACTCAGCGGCACATCAAAAGAGGCTCATACATTCCCTTAGATAAAGAATAAAGTCATTCCCAGCATCTCATTTTCATCCTACCATGGCCTTATCTAATTCTTTAATGTTCTCTTTACCTTGATGAAGATTTTAACTATAAACAACAACAACAACAAAAAATATAAACAAAAAAATAGAAAATACATCTAATAACATCTAATAGAAAATACACATAATAGAAAATAACATCTAATAAACCCTCCACCCCTCAACAAATAACATTTGGTATTACCTTAGCTATAGCATGTTTAACATTGTTCTAATTATAACATTTAATTTTGTACCTTTTTTCACTTAACCTAGCATAACCTTTTATCATTTTGTTCTATAGTTATTAAATCCATTTAATGGCTACATATTATTTCTTCCAAAAGATAAACTGCGGCTTACATATCATTTGCCTGCTACTGGACCTTTGAAGTCATTCCGATGTTTTCAAATTTTAAATACTGGCAAATAGCTTCACTCATAATTTCACTTTCCAAGGGATAAAACAATATCCCAGAGGACAGTATTCCAGAGGACTGAAAGGGTATAAACAAGCTTGTGGATCTTGATAATCCCGCCAAACTGCTTTCCAAAAGAGATGTACACTTTTGCACACTAGCAGTGACCAAATGCAACAGGTCACTGTAATTTCACAGCATCACATGTATTAAGCATTTTTTGTTTTGCCAATTGAAAAGAAAAAGAAATAATATTTTAATTTGTCAGTCTTTGAATACTAGGTTTATTCAATGTTTTCCCATGGCTTTTTATTGGTTAATTCCCTCCTTTGTGAAGTGCCCATTTGAGTCCTTGGCTAAGCATCCATTGGGCCCTTAACGTTCTTCTCATTAGTTTGATGGAGTAAAAGTGCCCCATAAGAGCCTTGCATTTTCAATTAGAAGCTTTCATATTAGAAGAAGAATAGAGACTTCATTTTATAACTGATCAGTTGGGTAAATGTTCAGAAGTAAACAACATGTCACTACTCCCAGGGACTCCCACTTCTGGGAAACAAAACGTGCTTTACTTTAAACCAGAGGCTCTTTATTTAACACAGCCCATATTTCTCAACCGCTGTTACTTTCGAATAGCAAACAAACTCAAATGACAAAAAAGGACTGTAACTATAAACAAATTGGTGAAAAATATCCATCTATTTAGAAATAGGTCGTGGATGATTCATATTTGGAAAGCAAACCACACTTGGCTTAAGTTCTCATTATTAGAAAATTATAATCCCCAAATACAGCTGATAATAAAGTACATTGCTACATCCTATAGATCTGGCCAAAGAATTCACAACAAACTACATGGAGTCATCTTTCATGAAAGGCCTGGCTTCTAAAATCAAGGCTAAAGCTAAGACAAAATTAACCTTGAAAATTATTTTAAAAGACCACACCAGTACAGCACATGTGATTTTCTGAGTACTGCATTCTCCCTACAAAGCCCTACGCTGCCAGTTTTTCCTGTAGTGTTGGAACAGATTGCTGTTTCTTTGATTGAAACCCAAAGAAATGGGTCTGGCTTATATTTAAAGGAATGTTGTGTGGGGGGGAAAAAAGCTAATTATTTTTAAACAAACATTGATAGTTAAATTAGCATAAGTTAAATGCACACGATACAATGCCACTGTAAAGTGATAAGGATGAAACCAAATGAATTTATAATTTAAAGACAAAACAAATGCAGCAATAGAAATCCTCAACCGAATCAAGACCACACTCTGTAATATAGCCAAAATATCCTTCTCAGAAATTACTTGAATTAAAACTCTCTGCACGTACATATCTGTCATTGTTTTTGCAACCTTGCTAAATGACATCCAGACCTTAGAAGACTGAACTCAAATCTGACAAAAAATTTTCATTTATAGATACAAATTCCAGCAACTCTTAAAATTTTACTTAGCTTTTTAAAAATGAAAGTACAGTTCTATGAAATGGAAGTATCCAAGACAGGTTCTGCATTGACATTTAAGGCCTGTCAGTAATTATGCTTTGAAAATCACTGCTTTGAAGACAAAGGCCAACCAGAGAAAAGGAAATGCAATTTGAGGAAAAAGTGAAGGGATTTCTTTTTTAACTCCAAAATCCTTTTATTCTGGAGACTTATACAACACAGAAAGAAGTAGCATAGTAGCCAGTAGTTCAAGGTTAATGTGGCAGAGAAACTGCTCCATATACAGCAGTTTTCTCACCTCCATGTGCCATTAGACCAAGACTGACTATAAAAAAGAACAAATTTCTTCATGAGACCAAGACTGGACAGGGAAGTGGAAGACAAGGCTGCCAATGCTCAAAAATTGTATTATAAAGGAAATGCTATATGTACTTGTGGGAGTATGAAATGTGGATACATGGGATCCCTGGGTGGCGCAGCGGTTTGGCGCCTGCCTTTGGCCCAGGGCGCGATCCTGGAGACCCAGGAACGAATCCCACGTCGGGCTCCCGGTGCATGGAGCCTGCTTCTCCCTCTGCCTGTGTCTCTGCCTCTCTCTCTCCCTCTCTCTGTGACTATCATAAATAAATTAAAAAAAAAAAAAATTTAAAAAAAAAAGAAATGTGGATACAAATAAGAGGAAGGCGTTTACTGTCCAGAGAAACCAAAGAAATATATATATAACTTTATTTTTTAACCACAAATCTGTACAAAATCAAGATTTAAGGGGAAATTCAAGGTATCATTCTAAAATTTTAAAAGCATGTCATAAGAATTCTCAACTTGTCTCAGAAGAAGCAATAAGTTATCATCCTCAACTTCATTCTTTTTAATTAGTAATATTTTGCTTTTTTTAAGATTTTATTTATTTATTCATGAGAGACACACAGAAAGAAGCAGAGACATAAGTAGAGGGAAAGCAGGCTCCCTGTGGGGAGCCCGATGTGGGACTGGATCCCAGGACCCCAGGATCATGCCCTGAGCCAAAGGCAAACACTCATCCACTGAAGCTACCCAGGTGCCCCAATAATACTTCACTCCTCAACAAAATATAGGTTCATTGGAGAAATTTTGGAAAAGTGTGAATGAAATCAAATTCATCCATATTTCTGACCAAAAAAGAACTAGGCAGTCAAGAAGTCTACAAACCTGGAAGAAAATGAGAACACAATTTTGAAACTAATAACAAGACAATGGAATGATAAACACAGCAGACACTGTCTCTAGACTCTACAGAATGAATTTTGAGAAGTCTAAAAAGTATTTACTACATTCCTAAAAGAGACTGCTGCTTTTGTGTCTGAGGAGACACTAAAATATGACAATATGAGAAACACCAGACAGCATCACCCAAGGCAATTAATGTAACTGGGTAGCTCAGTTTTTAAAACAACATATCTAAAACTTGAAGAGGCAGGCACACAGCCAAGGAGGAAACAAAAATGTGGTGGGAACCACAAAGAACTTTGTCAGTAAGATAAATCCCAGAATTAGCTGAAGTGCACCAGCAATTTTTTTTATTATTAAGTAGAGAAAAGTAAGGTTCTAAAGCTGTATCTGGAGGAAGAAAGATATAAGCTGCAGGGTGGAGAAATGTAAGCTATTATTAACCAATCATATTTTCTCTTGTTTTTTTATAACAGAAGAACTTGAAAAGCTAGAAAAGGAGTAACAGTATGAACAGAAAATTAGTAGCCTCTCCCTTAATAAAAAAAAAAAAGAAAGAAAATTTCCAAGGCATTTTCAGTGATTTTGTGTCATTCCCCCACTTTAGAACCTTCAAAGACTCCTGCTGTAAAGCAATTACTAATTCTGCTTGACACTAAGACCCCCTTGCAAGCAGCTTCCTTGCACCACCCACCCCCTTCTCCTGGAGGACTCCTCCAATGTCAACGTCTTATCATCAGCCTGGGAAAAGCTTAAGAAGGCCTTCACTGTATCCCCATGACAATAGCATCCACGTGTCTCCTATCCCACTTTCCACCTTTGCTGTGATTGTTTCTCACTGGACTGAGGGTGGGGAGCATCTTCACTTCACTAGCACCAGGAACACAGTAGGAGATGTGCATTTGTTAATTTACTAATGACTGATACCCTGAGTCACAACCATGAGATCAGGTAAAAGGGCAGAAACTCAAGAGGAGCGGTATACCCTCTCCCAAGGAAGAGAACCCTACAGGGTAACCACCGCATGCTTCATGCATGGCTCTAAGACAGAGGTTGGTTCTCCAACATTCTCCAGACGTAAGCCGTGCCCAGACTTAAAAAAATAAAAAAATAAAACTGCCACTCAATGGTTGAGTAACCTAAGGTCCCACAGTTAAGTAATGGTTCCAAACCCCATGTCCATAAGCCTCCAAAACTTACTACTCCAGAAGCAGATTCCAGTGAACTCTGTAAGTATTAGCAAAGAGTGACGACTGTTCCCTACCTGGGATCATTAAGGCAAGTTCATGAAAATAGCCTCCTCTTTTGTATAATATGGTTATAAAATATGGTTGTCAAATGTCAAAAAGTGCTTTTCACAATTCTCCAAGTTACTATTACCATGTCACGTGGTAACACTGAATGAATAAATATCCTTGGGCATTCAAACAAGTCAAAATCATACAAACAAAAACTAGCAACTTTACAACTTGGTCATCAAAGTAGCTTTTCATTATTGAATCCAGACCTGAAAGAGAAGTCATTAAACTCAAAGCCAGCATGTGTGGCTTTGGGCAATATATTTAAGTTTGTGAGGTCTCACGAGGTTTACCTGTAAAGGGGCAAGGAAGTGGGGAGGTGCCCAGGTAACCTCCAGGTCTGCTTCTAATCTGCTCTATTCTAAACCCCTTGGACTGAGGACAGACATAAGACAACAACAGCTGGTTCAAATCCACTCTTCTGGCAAGGAGTCAGCAATATCACTGTGCGACCTCAATCGCATCATGGGTCCCTAGCTTCAAGAACTGGTAATTATAAAGGAAGGAGAAGAGACTAGATCTGTGTTGCTAAGTGGCAAACAACATGAATTAGCAAGGGTATAAAGTATCAGACCAACAGAGCATTTTCCAATAAAAACTGTTAACCTTTAGAACTGGCTTCTTTAAATGGTGCTAAGCACATCACCATAGACATTATCCCCCAGCAAGGGCATGGTGGAGAAAATGTCTATACTGTTCAGAAGGTCTACCTATTTGGAAGCAACCTGTTAGGTTCCTTACTACTCTAAATTCTACTTTATAAATTATAAGGGGAATTATATGGATGCTGCACCAATATAAATGACAAACTGTACTTGTAACAAAGAGTACAAAGGTCTTTTTTAAAAGACCTAATCTGATTTTCTTCTTGGCGTACCTTTTTTAAACAAATCCATCTCCCTTTCATCCAGCAAGTTTCTTCAAAGTGAGGCAGACCAGTATTTTTGCTCACAGGACAGCCAAACAACTAATTGACAAAGTTGTCAGATTCTGACTTAGAAAAAGCTAGCATCCTACAGGATACACAGTATATGTAATCAATCAACATTAATATAAAGTTACAGTCACCATTCAAGTAACATAAAGTAACTACGCAGAAATCACCAGTTTCTGAATTTGCTACTAGAAACCCATTGCATCAACTACTTTTATGAAATGAGATGCAGACAGTGCAAGCAGAAGACACTCCTGTGCTATAAAATCTCAAGTATAACATAAAACTGAAAATACTACCCTGATGAGGTTCATACATACAAAAATCCAACATTGGCTCTCTCAGCACTTTGACAAAGATATTCCCATTTTAGAGAAATTTCTACACACAGGCAAAATTCTTCTACAGTTTTCTTGGATCCCTGTCTAGCTGATTCAGATCATGAAATCAATATTCCCCATCACATTCTCCTACTTCTCTCCATCATCCTCATTCCACAGAAGATGCCTTACACCTGTTGGTGACCACCGCCCCCCCCCCATGGAAACATAAGTTCATTTTAATTCTGCATCTTTCATATGAATTGTTTTAAAATTGCTGATACAGGGATCCCTGGGTGGCGCAGCGGTTTAGCGCCTGCCTTTGGCCCAGGGCGCGATCCTGGAGACCCGGGATCGAATCCCACATTGGGCTCCCGGTGCATGGAGCCTGCTTCTCCCTCTGCCTATGTCTCTGCCTCTCTCTCTCTCTCTGTGACTATCATAAATAAATTTTTAAAAAAAATTGCTGATACATATTTATAAAATATCCATTTTGCCCTTGATAAACCAATCACCAAATACTCACTTGGTTTTCTATTTCTTCCCCTGAGACCTTTTCAACAACAGAAGTGTGGGTATAATTTATTAGGTGCTATGTGAGTATTCTCTGTAAGTCCAAGTGTTAGTTATGATAGAATTCTTGAAGATTTAGTTCAATACTTGCTCAAAACATTTTTGGAATGACATAGACTATAAAATAATAATTTACATAATAAGGTGCACAAGCACTTCCCTCACACTATTAATAAATTTTTATGGCAATTTTTTCCGGGGACAAACATCTAATTATTACAAGCCTATAATCAGATGTCATATGAGTACTATGCTAAAGGAACTATTTATTGGAGGTTATTGAGAATCACAAAACCAGGAAATCCTGCTCTGCTGTTAAAACTCTACTGGGATTCATTAATAAGATCATTGCTAAGTGGAAATTCAGTCTTCTTTGGTCTCATGCCTATTTTATGCCCAGGAACAACAGTACGCCCCCTTCTTTTCTCCCGCCGCGGTTTTTACAGAAGCCATTACTTTTTAAAATAAAAAGGGGGACAGCTACAGTTCAAAATTGCTATTATTTTCCTGTTATGTTTCTCTGGGTAAAACAAGACTCCTAACAAAGAACAATAATCAGCGCAGATGTGGGATACAATACACTGTAACAAGGAAATACTGAAAACTAACGTTCACAATGCCACACATAAAAAGGAGCTGAAATTCAATGTTAAGGTTAAACTGCAAGATATTATTTCACACAGCTATTAGGAGGACATAAAAGCAACTCAAGATTTCCTCTATTTGAAGGGATGTGCTTCTGCTTATTTTGTATTTTTCTTGAACTTGGGGCAGATCACGCTTTCATCCCGCTTCTCAGTTCCAACTCACCATCCAAATAAAGCTGTGCACCGTGGAGGGGCTCAGGGCATCCCTCCTCACCTAGCTGTGCAGGCCACACCGAGGCCACATGTGCACACATCAGGGAGTCTGGATGACACAAGCAGTGACTGGCCCTCACAGCTGCAGAGGCCGCCAGCTGGGTAGGAGAAGTACCCTTCACAGGAGGTAGTTATGGTATTTGACTCGCCTCTCTGACCAGGACCGCAGTCCTGGGATGAGCTGTGGTGCTTGGCCAGGGGAACTGGTATTTCCTGTCTGTTCTATAGTCACTTCCTATTCTTTTTATTGGTTTCTTATAGTTTCCACATTCGGAAAAAAAGAGCAGAATCGAGAGGACCACCAGATTTCGGTTTCTTTCAGAGCTAACACTTGATTCAAGAGGGAAATGAACAAGAGAAAACTTGGAAAACCAGGAGTCTGACCACAGAAAAGGTTAGTATGATTTTATAATGTTAAAACCAGGTTGGATCCAATTCTCTAAATATACCATGCCTTTTCCTAAACTTCAATTGTTTGTTCCTGAATAAAAAGGGGCTTCTGGGAAGAAAAGTTGGGGATGGGGAGAAGAACAGAAATTAACAATTGCACAATGCTCTGTAATATATACAGACCGTAAAAGATAGAAAATATCACCAGTACTCACAGTTGTACAGAGAAAAAAGCCAACGTGCGAACTTCTCTCTCATGAGAGAACACTGAGCTACAGTAGATAATCCAGAACTAAACTATATGGACTGAGCAATCACAAGGTAACCGTAGAGATGTTTTTGAACTTTTTATAAAAACGAAACTGTATAATTAATGAAATTTTCTCTTCACAGTGCTTAAGCACTCTAAAAGGTGATGCCTAAATCTGGCACCTACTGAGAAATTATGACACAGTTGCTATAATTTTTAGATATTTTTAACTTGTAAAGAGATCAAAGTAAGGGATATACGTCTTGACTCAACTATTATCACATAATCTTCCTTCAAATATCATCCCAGCTAGCTTCTGGATCCAACTGCATCTAGCAGAAGAAGACATTAACCAATTATGGAGGCCTGACTTAAGGACAGTATGTAACCCAAACACATCTGATCAAGCAGTGTGAGAGGAGCATGTCCTTGTACTCATTACAGAGCGCAGAGGCTCTAGGGGAGCAGAGGCAGCACTCAGCCTCCACCCAGTGCTATGAACCAAGGGAGAAAGGGCCCCTGTGGAATCTTGAAAGAGGACCGCAACACCCTCAGGGGGAACCCGGAGTGCTCAACCAACCCTGGAACACGCAGAAAAACCTTCACTGACGATGCCTCCATGTTTCATAACCTCAAAATGCTAAAATTAGCTCTACACCTAATTCTGTTTAAATAGCCACAATTCTCAACATCAAAACATTTTAAGAGTTGAGCACTCCACTTCTGGCTAATCTGAAGACTTGTAATACTAAGAATTATTTTCCCTACCATAAAATGTTGTTACTCTCAACCAACAATTTACAAAGTTTAATATATTTCCCCCTATATACCAACTTTATTCCAACAAGGACATAAAGTGAGCATTTAAACCTTAGTTTAAAACATTTTTAAGGATACCCTGCTTGTCAATGCACTAAAAGTTAAGATTTGATTGAGCCAAGCTGAAGGAACAACAGGTACAAAGTATTAATTCGGGAGTTTAACACACTGAATGATATAACTCCCATACAGAAATTTTGCTTTCTAAATATTCTCTTCAAAGTACATTTATTTAAATGTGTGAATATTTCTGACTTTTATTTTATTAATAATAAATTTATTTTTTATTGGTGTTCAATTTGCCAACATACAGAATAACACCCAGTGCTCATCCCGTCAAGTGCCCCTCTCAGTGCCCGCCACCCAGTCACCCCCACCCCTGCCCTGACTTCGATTTTAATTTGGAATAATTGCCTCAGGGTGTGTGTGTTATTATTTAAGATTATAAACAAATCCTATAACATACTTAAGATAAAAGCAAGAGATTACAGTTTTACACAGAAATATAACCACATTATAAAAATTTTAAAACAAGAGGGGTAACCCCCATATTCCATCACTCTAAAACAAATATTATTATTGGCTTAAAGTATGTTTCCAAATCATTTAATGCATTCCTTTCACTATTTGTAAGCATATGAACACACATCTTATAAATGGTTTATGGAGCTGCGGGTTTTATAACCATCATTCTAATATTTAAAGTAAGTATTCTAAAAAGTTAATAATAGTCATCTAAGTCATACAAAATAAACAGCAATATATAAAAATTAAAGAAAGAAAATTCTAGCCCCTTGTGAGATGGTAGAAGAAAAAGGACCCACATGTTTTAGGGTGTTCTACTCTACCTTATCTGGGTATCAACAAAAAGGCAGGTCTAAGAGGAGATAAGCTTTCTCCTGGTATTTTCAAATATACTTTCAAAAATATTTTCTTCCCTTTTCCTGTCTCTTCTGTATAACCTTGTGGAACATTTGGTAAGTACCTTAAACTTTCCCACACTATCAAGTGGGGACACAACTCTTCATGGGCATGAAGACACTCTTACATGCATCACAGTGCTAACGTCACTAGTATTCATTCACCTCAATCTTTACCTCTGAATGTCCTCTTGGAAAAGCTGATACCAGAAATCTAGTCACCAACTAGATTTTCTCCTTCATCAAAACCACTGGGAAATAGTAACACTGGATAATGGAAATTCATTTCAGTCCACATAGTGAAGCTATGGGATGGAATGTTAGGTTTCATTTTTATTTACACAAATGAGAAATGATTTTATCCTTTTAAAAATGAACAGTTCTTCAAATCTCAAATGACCTCAATCACCAAAAACTTGCACAAGTATCACATATTTATGCCTGAAACAAAATTCTTTTTTTTTTAATTTTTTTTTTTTAATTTTTATTTATTTATGATAGTCACAGAGAGAGAGAGAGAGGCAGAGATACAGGCAGAGGGAGAAGCAGGCTCCATGCACCGGGAGCCTGACGTGGGATTCGATCCCGGGTCTCCAGGATCGCGCCCTGGGCCAAAGGCAGGCGCCAAACCGCTGCGCCACCCAGGGATCCCTGAAACAAAATTCTAAATCCATAATTTCAACAGTTTTGTCCTTATTTCCTTAATTTTGCACTTTGAAATCCATACCCCTGTAGAAGCTTAGGATAACCCACATGATTCTTTCTGTGAACTATTCTGTGTTCTGCTCAAAGCCCTGGCCCATAACCAACGATTAAAAGTGGCTAAGTGAAGGCACAGCATTCAATACTGGACTAGCCCAAATGAACAAACAATACCCCATTGGATGTGCAAATACAAATTTTCCAGCATATGGTACTTGTAAGGGAAATGGCAAGTCATCTGCTAATGGTATAAGTCCTCTAACATTCTTAAAGGCATTGTAAACACCACTGCCACCTGAGAAGACTGACCAACAACTTTATGAATGGCCAGAAAGTAACTATAGTCATAGGCATCTCATTACATCTGAGGATTAGAAAGGAATGGAGAGGCCTGCCAGTGTATGATGAGCAACAGTGTATGAAATCCACACACTGATCCAATTAATGTTTCTATTTAAATAACATGCTCTAAAGATCCACTTAAAATTTATCCATTTCTGATGCTTACTGCTTACTTTGGACACTTTTAAAACTTAAACATAAGTTTGAAGATTGTGTATTTCTTTTCCAATATGTATATATAGCTGTGTTTTTAGAAGTCCAAAAATGTCATGCAGGTAACGAAGAAAAAGCAACTAATCTGCATAATTATTTAACGTACATCAAAGACCAAAGACAGGTATACATGGCTGCAAAGCTTTTAAAAAGTTGTCTAAAAAAATAAAAATAAAAATAAAAAGTTCTCCAAAACAATGAGTCTAAAAAGTAGCACCACATCCAGCTCAGAGTCAAATAACTAAAAAACTACTAGGTCTTTTACATCTTTTCTCAATTCTTGGGAGACTTAATAAAAATCCCAACATTTCTAGTATGTCCCTAAAAATACAAAGGTTAAACCCAGTTCATATGAATAGTACTAAAAGTACAAATTAACCCAAACACAATAGATAACAAGGACAAATTCCTCACATATAATGACAGAAAGCACCACAGATGCAAAAGGACAAAATAATAATGATTTCAAAATGTCAGAATCTTAACAAAAGACAAGTGTGGACCAGATAAGCAGATGAAGTTATTTACCTCAGTCAGGAGGTGAAGCCAAATAACAGCTGTCAAGGAAACTGCTAAGAATAGTCGTACTTTACCACCAGTCTGAATAAGGGTTGAGAGCATTTAAGCAGCTACAACAACACGGCAGTGAGTTTGCACCTCTGTGTCTCAGTAACAATGGAAATAATCATTGAAGACCAAAGAGGCAAAGGAAATATATGCCTTAGACAAAAGATAGACTTCATAGCCCTAAGCCAGTCAGACTAGCAGAAAAGTCATGAAAAATGTCATCCCACACCCAAACCACAAAGTGAAGAGGTACTGTATGACATGCACAGAGTCCCCAACCAGGCCAGACCCACACAAGGGTCTAGAAAGACAGATGGGCCACGTCAACAGATGGGAAATTATCCGGACACCAGGAAACCTTTGAATTGCACTCTACATAAAATTTTCAGGAAAGGGTTGGGCTTTTTTTTTTTAATATTAAACAATGTTTTTTGCACATTCAAAGAAGTGCTTTGTGTCTCCTGAAAATATAGAACATGTTGATGGAGGGGGCACCTGGGTAGCTCTGTTAGTGAGGCATCTGCCTTCGGCTCAGGTCATGATCCTGGGATCGAGCCCCACATGAGGGCTCTCTGCTTAGCGGGGAGTCTGCTTCTCCCTCTCCTTCTGCCCCTCCTCCCATGCCCCACCCCTTACTGTGCTTGCTCCCTCACTCTCTCCAAAAAAAAAAAAAAACAAAAAACAAAAAAAACAAAAAAAACACACACACATTGATGTAGTTACCTTTTATTTCCCCCTTCTTCATTCTGGTCCATTAACAGGAAAGAATCCAGACACTGGACATAAAATCATTGAGCATCACAACTACCATGCATCATTGCCTACCTTAGGCCAAACTCTACATCAGACCCTTTACATATGTATCTCTCATTTAATCTTCAAGGAGAAGATACAGGAATTATAGCCTGGCTAAGAGATGAATCAAATGAGGGGGGAGCCCTCATTCCTGGGCCCAGGGACGCACAGCACTAACCCAGGAGGTGTGCCAGCAAAGGCAGGAAGGAACTTCCCATGCCAGCCAGGGGTATGCTGGCACAACTTTTCTGGAAAGCACACTGGCAAAATATATAAACTGAGAGCCTTAAAAATGTTCATGATGTCCCATCCAATACTATACATCTAACTTAAATACATAATCCAAACCGTGAACCAAATTTTACACACGGAGGGATCCCTGGGTGGCGCAGCGGTTTGGCGCCTGCCTTTGGCCCAGGGCGCGATCCTGGAGACCCGGGATCGAATCCCACATCAGGCTCCCGGTGCATGGAGCCTGCTTCTCCCTCCGCCTGTGTCTCTGCCTCTCTCTTTCTCTCTGTATGACTATCATAAATAAATAAAAATTAAAAAAAAAAATTTAAAAAAAAAAAAAAAACAAATTTTACACACGGAGATTATTATACTATTTTTATATGGTAAAAAATATGGAAACAGATTTATAATAAAAGACAAATAACTAAATATGTATATATCTGTACAAAAAATACTATGCAGCCTTTAAATATATTATGACAATTGTTAAATGGGAAAATGCAAATATATCAAGTAAAATAAGTAAGGAACAACTGTATATGAATCATGATCTGAACTGTTTAAAAAAGCATCTGTGTTTACCCATACACAGATAAAAAGACTGAAAATAAATTCTAAAATCTTAGATTATTCTGGACAGTGAAATGATGGATGACACTGTCTTCTATACAATCATCTGTACGTTCCAAGTTTTCTCTACGTATGTGTTTATTTTATTGTAAACAATCCTTAACATTTTCCAAGAAAACATTCATTATGTCCATTCAAAGCAGTGCCTCTGTGGAAGAATCCTGTGCTCTGGGTGCTGAATCACGAAATACAAAGATATTTCATCTGCAGGAGCAGATTGTCTGAAACACTGTGCAGCTTTGGGTTGGGATAAAACTTGTCATATTCCTGGTTAATTATTGATGAATCTGGAAGTTGCCTCATTTATTAAAGACTTATGTGCTTTCAAACGCAACAGCAACACACTGAAGCCTGTAATCTGGTGTGAGCAAGCAGCTTCTAGATTGTAATAGGATTACTTGTGGTGTTCTCATTCAAAGGACAAAATCCAATAAAATAAATTGTAGAATGTATTTGTTTAAATAAAACACTTGCATATTGTCTTCCACTTCCTCTGGCAGCACTAAGTTACCAGTCAGCCAGATCCCCAAGGACCCATGCACAGTAATGATGCTGATACATAAATAACAGGGGTTATGGGGGAAGGAAAATTATTTAGCTGGCAAGAGCACAGAGCAGCCATGACAGATTAGCTCAGAGTGACAGAGAATGAAAACTGAGAGCCTTTGCCCTACCCCATGATAAGGGGAGCAAGCTCTTCGCTGCCCTGATTTACCCCACACCCCACAGGAGGAGATGTCTCTGATGGCCAGTCCTGCTGACGAGCCAGCCTTCATGCAATACAGTGGTTGTAAGAAAACAAAGGGGAAAGGGGGACATAGTAAACACCCTCTTTAAAGTGAACCAGAGAGAAGAAAATGAAAAAGCTGCAAAATCTTTTCCTAAATATTCCAGCAATGAAAACCAAGATAGATTTTTTTAAAGATTTACTAAACCATATAAAAACTGACAGCATTTTTTTAATTCACAGAATTATATAAGAAAATCATTTATTATTTGAAAAATAGCCTATAACTTTAATCCCAAATCTTTCACTGGAAAACTCAGTTACAAAAATCCCTTCTATCCAGGTTCCCACCTGCACACACATACACAGACACACATGCACGCAGACACGGTGCACAGACACACATGGAAATACAGAAACATGAACACACACACTCAGATGACACATACATGAACACATACACTTTGGTTGATAATCTCAGACCATCATAAAATATAAAAGAATTCCACTGGAAGAAACAAATGCAAGTGAGAGACTAACTCTGTTTTAAAGTGCTTCTCCCTCTATTCAGTTAGGCAATATAGAATACAACTTTTTTCCATAAGAACATTATAGGAAATGCTCTGGCCAGGCAGGCATTACCATGTTTTAATGTTCTATGCTATTCTGAAAGGGGCAGAAGTCTGCACCTGTCACCACAGAGCAACAGCTCTACAGGAGGCCACCAGGCAGTTCAGACCACCCCACGCTAAGTCTGGGTGGCCCTGACAGTCACAAGCAGGAGCAACTGGCCTGAGTCTCTGTGACCTAGCCAAACCAGGGCTTGCAAACCTCCCAAACCCCTTGCCAGCTTGATACCCTCAGGGTAGTGACACTGCCACAGAAGCCTTAGCTCTGCCCTCTGCAGGAGGGCACACCAGCACATCAGCCTGGGCCAGCGCTTTTCCTCAGGGAACTGTGGTCTGAGCCAATGCTAAACTCTGAATTCTTCAAAAGAACTGCTTCCACCTTCCTGGGAAGTGACAAGAGTGAGGGGCCATAGGGAGGTGGAAAAGCGAGAGACAGGCCACTTCACGCCAGCCAGTGAGCCCCCGGGCACCTCTGTCCTTGGGCTGCCTGCACACTGCCGCTAGTGCTTCCTGCTTTGACAGTTCCGTCTAACTTTCCCTGAACTCTCCAGAAGTCCCCAGGACAGCTGGGTCAGTACCTGCAGAAAGTGCACTTGCCCCCACACACTCTGCACGGATCTCCTCCTGTGCCCGACACTGGGGCTGGGAAGATCTCTGATGACAGCCTGGGGTCCAAAGGGTTTTCTCAGAACACCTGGGTTGCTCAGCGGTTGAGTGTCTGCCTTTGGCTCAGGTCGTGATCCCGGGTCCTGGGATCAAGTCCTGCATCAGACTCCCTATAGGAGTCTGCTTCTCCCTCTGCCTGTGTCTCTGCCTCTCTCTGTATCTCTAACTAATAAACAAATAAAATCTTAAAAAAAAAAAAAATCTTCCCACTTCTGAGGCAGAAGATAAGCGATGATACTGTTTCAAATGCCCAGCTCAAACCACCAGTTCTTTCCTAACTCCAATCAAAAACGTTTCGGTAATACAGCAGCACCTGCTCTGCCATCATCCACGTTTCAGAGACGCCATTTCTCGGAGCACAGCTAATGCAAAGAAACATATCTTAATATCCATTCAGACTTAATTACAAAAGATTAAAAAAACAAACTTTTGGCCCCAAACCCAAAGGAAGATTTCCTAACTACAGCATCAGTCATAGTTGCCCTGCAAATTTCAAGGATCCCATTTTTCCACAAAGGATACATTTCACCCTCTTTTATCCACTTTATGGACAAGTCACCCACTACTGGAATGTCTCTATCCACCCATAATCTTTATGGTGACATCTGAGTGCAGTAAATCCAGCTTATCAAGCCACAGTTGTCAGCAGCATAAAGTCGAGAACACTATGGATTTTTCTTCACTTGAGACAGGCAGCTAGAAAGAGCACCTGAAGAGAAACATTTAAGAAATCCCTCCTCATGCAGCCCTGGTGGCTCAGCGGTTTAGCGCTGCTTTCAGCCCAGGGCGTGGTGGTAGAGAGCTGGGATCGAGTCCCATGTCAGGCTCCCTGCATGGAGCCTGCTTCTCCCTCTGCCTATGTCTCTCTCTCTCTCATAAATAAATAATTTTTTAAAAATCTCTCCTGATGGTATCTGCTCATTTTCTCTTTTAATTATTTACAAGTAATAAAACATGTAATAACACAGTCAAAATGATTGGGGTAACTTCCTTTCACAAAGCACATATAATGATTTCTTGTATCCCTTTTAACTTATTTATCAAATTTTGAATCTCCCTGGGCTGTGGGTGGGGAGTCAGGGCCAGTACCATTTGGGCCAGCGTGGCCCCAGGCATCAGCATATGAGGGTCAGTCAGGGAGCTCTACTGCCACCTCAGGGGCACGGGGAGCCAAGGGGAAGACACAGCCCCAAGTGGCCTGGCAGCAACGGGAAGCCTCTCGAGCTTTCTAAGCAAAAGGGCATAGTGCTGGCAGCAGTAAAGAATGGAAGGATCGGGAAGGATCCGGCAGCCCCGATGGCGCAGCGGTTTAACGCCACCTGCAGCCCAGGGCGTGATCCTGGAGACCCTGGATCGAGTCCCACGTCAGGCTCTCTGCATGGAGCCTGCTTCTGCCTCTGCCTGTGTCTCTGCCTCTCTGTGTGTGTGTGTGTGTGTGTGTGTGTGTCTCTATGAATAAAATCTTTAAAAAAAAAAGAACAGAAGGACCGAGGTGAGAGGGAAAGCAAAGATAATCCCAGGCCCTGGGACATGTACACAGTCACAGGAACTGGGAAACTCGGCACAACTTCAGGGAAATGGGGCAGACAGGGAGATAAAGGGAAAAGCCAGGCTGGGGTCTGTTTTCTGAATTTTACTTGGAAAGTCATGCAGAGCCCATGGACCTCCCGGTCCTAGAGAGGGCTGTGAAGAAAGCCGTCATAGGTGTTTCGCCTGGTGGAAATATGCAAGGGAGGTCATTTCACATGGGGCAGCTGTTCAGGAACCTGGGGCCAGCCAACCCAAATTCTGGCTGAGAGCTGTTTATTCCCAAAGCCTACTGCACACCAATTATATGTAAAGTGTCTCATTTTAAGCAAAACTGAACAAATGTAAAGCAATAACACACTTAAAGCAATACAAGGGAGTTCCACCTTACTCAAAGTTTAGGCTCTAAATGGCAGGGAGAGAGTAAACTTAATACATAATTAAATTATCCAAAAAATAAAAAATAAATTATCCTTGAAAACTCCATTTAATCACCCACAAGCATGGGCACTAGGAGGTGCTCCCACCATGGGGCATGGTGGGGGGAGGGGTTGGGAAGGGACTGATAATGCATGAGACAGGTTTTCTCATCTCCAATGTCACCATCAGATCATGCCACACATTCATGAAGGGGGCAACCCTATAACTGCCTTTATCTTTTCCACTCTGTCTCCTTGCTGGGCATATAGAAGTTAATCCATTAAAATGAAACATCCCTGTGATACCATACCCATAAGCTTCTCCCAAAACAAACAAAACACATTAGAAAAATAACTAAGTCTCCTTTAAACATGGCACTCCTCTAGCAAATGGTATATAATTTAAAATACTACCAATGTACAAAAGTCAATCTCCATCATTTTCCAGAATTGTACCTAAGAAAGGTAAATTCATACCCAAGTTCTAATCACTATGTGGTTCTTCAGAAGACAGCCTAGGAGGCTGATGAAATTACTTCATCTCCTCATCTGTGTATGAACCTGAGGGGTGCTATGGTTTATTTATCTCAGAAAATATTTCAATAAAGGAATCGTGAATGGCACAAACACTTTGAACCTCTCAGAGGAGATGCCACATAAACTCAAGGTGTTATTACCATTATCTCTTTTTACTGGATAGCCTGGGAAAGCTGTCAGATTCTTGAACTCATGAATTATGAACACAAACTACTTCTTAGGTTTGTCAAAAACTTCAAAAGTTCAGGATATACATTTTATGACCAGTGCCCAGGCCATAGGACTGGCCATAGGACAATTTGAAAACATGACACCAAACAGTAAAATACTAAATGTTTAATGTCAGATGCAATAAACACACACAGAGAGACACACACACAAACACTGCATGCATACATTCCTATAGCAGAACCAAGATGGCTACAACTCAAAGAGTTGACCTCCTTGCATTAATAAGTGGAGTAGATGTCCTCCCTGGAATCTAGGCCACTTAATGACTAGTTTGGTGCGTGGAAGAGAGGGGTTAATGACCCTGCACTGGCTTCTAAGGCTAGGTCTTAAGAGTGCCCTCTTCCTGTCTCTGTAGAAGCCCTGAACCAAGCATACAAAGTCCAATTACCCTGAGATATCCAGCTAGAGACACTAGGTGTAGGTGCTCTTGTTTTTTTCCTTTTTTCCCACATACTGTTTATTAACATGGCATGGAATAAACATGGAGAAATGCTGGCTTTTATGAGTATTAAAATGACCTTTGTATCTAAAGAAGAGCTGAGGAGCATGGGAGGAAAGAGAGAGGGCTCAGACATTTTTAGACTGGGATTGAAAATTTTCCTATAACAACTTACAAATCCAGGAGCCACACAAATCCCTCAGGGTCACACCCAAATACAATGTTGTTGGAAGCACGTGCGCAGTCCCTGGAGGGAGCTGGAGGAGCATCCCTCACATTGTCTCCTGCTTCTGCTACTGTGCTGAGTCCCAGCTGAGCCCAAACTTCCACACATACCATCTGGGACCATGTCATCTGCCAGCTGAATAGCCCCCACATAACACCACATGGAGAAGAATCACTCTGCTGAGCCCTGTCCAAATTTTAGGTAGTTGGTTATACAATAATACCTAAACACACATTAATTTTCAAATGACATTTTTACTAATCAACTTATGGTTGGTTAGGTGTTATTTGACACAGCCAAGATAAGAAATTCTTACATAGGCTTTGCTATTGGGGTACCAAGTTCTTATAGTATATTTGAAAGTAATGTTTAAAATATTACAAAGAACTGCATTTTGCAGCTCTGAAAGCACCCCTGAGGGGTTGACTTCCCGTTGTAATCATTTCTCACCAGTCATGACACAAACACTGTAAGCACAGTGCTAGGTTCTTGGCTTGCTAAGTGCACAGCACTTCAGGGGCACTGTGGAAGAACTGAAATGCCTCCAGGGGAGTGGTTATGTGAGCCCAACCTGACAGCACAAGCAGTCCGTAGGAAGGCTGGCAAATTCTGTGTGAAGAATGACAGCTTGGGAGGCATTACAATTCCGGACTTCAAATTATATTACAAAGCTATAGTGATCAAAACAGTGTGGTACTGTCACAAAAGTAGAAACATGGATCAATGGAACAGAATAAAAACACCCCCAGACATAAACTCACAATTATATGGTTGGTCAGTTAATCTTCAACAAAGCAGGAAAGAATATCCAAAGGAAAAAAGAATCTTCAATAAATGGTGTTGGGAAAACTGGATGGCTACATGCAAAAGAATGAAACTGGACCTACACAAAAACAAACTCACAATGGATTAAAGACCTAAATGTGACACTTGAAACTTGTGGTTTTTATTAAATCCTAGAAGAGAAGACACGCAGTAACTTCTTTGACATCAGCGATAGCAACTTCTTTCTAGACATGTCTCCTAAGGCAAGGGAAACAAAAGCAAACATAAACTATTGGGACTACATCAAAATAAAAAGCTTCTGCACAGCAAAGGAAACAATCAACAAAACTGAAAGGCAACCTATAGAATGGGTAAAGATATTTACAAATGACATATCCGATAAAGGGTTAGTATCCAAAAAATAAGGAACGTATACAATTCAACACCCAAAAAAATAATAATAATAATCCAATTAAAAATGGGGATAAAACATGAACAGACATTTCTCCCAGGAAGACATCCAGATGGCCAACAGACACAAGAAAAGATGCTCAACATCCCTGATCAGCAACATACAAATCAAAACTACCTCACATGTGTCAGAATGGCTAGAATCAATAATACAAGAAATAACAGGTGTTGGTGAGAATGTGGAGAAATAGGAACCCTGGTGCAGTGTTGTGAGAATGCAAACTAGTGCGGCCACTCTAGAAAACAGGACTGAGGTTCCCAAAAACGTTAAAAATAGAACTACTTTATGATCTAGCAATCACACTACTGGATATTTACCCAAAGAATACAAGAAGGGTAATTCAAAGGGATACATGCACCCCTATGTTTACAGCAGCATTAACAACAATAGCCATGGTATAGAAGCAGCCTGAGTGTCCATCAAATGATGAATGGATAAAAAAGATACAGTGTTTGTGTACGTCCATGCACGTGTGTGTGTGTGTGTATAGATAGAGAATAGATAATGGAATTTTGTTCCATAAAAAAGAATGAAATCTTGTCATTTGTAACAACATGGACAGAGCTGGATAGTATAATACTAAGCGAAATAAGTCAGAGAAAGATACCATATGATTACACTCATATGTGGAATTTAAGAAACATAACAAGCAAAAGGGAAAAATTATGAGAAAGACAAATCAAAAAACAGACTCTTAACTATAGAGAACTGATGGTTACCAGAGGGGAAGGAGTTGGAGGGATGGGTGAAATAGGTAAAGGGGATTAAGGAGGGCAGTTATCATGATGAGCACTGAATGTATAGAACTGTTGGATCACTATATTGTACACATGAAACTAATACAATATTGTATGTTAACTACGTGATAAAAAAAGTTTTTGTAATAAAAACTTACAAAAAAAAAAAAAACACCTGGTCATCTGTCTACTTTTCTCTACTTCTAATAATATAGAAAACATATAAAGACATAGGACATAAGAAGCCATGATGTCAAAAATAGCAATGCCATCTTGAAGATAATAAAACTGATCCATGGGCAAACAAAGTCTCTGACCCACATTCTTCATGATAACGAGGCCTCAGACCAGAAGCACATATTTGCCAGCATCAGCCAGGCTGCCTGTGGCACTCTGGCGTAGGGGTGGGAATGAGTCAATGAGAATATTCTAAGAAGCACAGTATAAAAGAGTGTAAAAGGAATCCACTACTGGCTTTGGAAGTGTGCCTGTGGGCACTATTTACTCTTTCTTATGGAACTGCAACATCCTAAAACACCAGGGCCACAGCAGGCTGCCATGGTGTACTTATTCACACTGCAGCCTTTGTAGTCAGAGGGATCTGCCTATGAAGGCCAAGCCATCACACATCAGATGTGCAGCCCTTTGCAACTTTCTTTCTTACCCTCTTTAGCCTAAGTGTCCTTACCCATAAACTTGGGATTGAAACAATACCTCCACTCAAGTGGATGAACACAGACACACAAAGCACTGGGCCTGATATACAAAATGCCCCCTAAATGCTAACCATTACTGTTGGTAATGGCATAACCAGCACTGTTTCCTGATTTCCCTCCTACCCCTCTGAAACCCCTTAGTGACTTGGGGCTGAGAAAACATGATAGGTAACACAGCTAAAGGTACTTTCTCAACAACTACCCAACCTGACAGGCAAGTAAATAATGCCTCCAACACAGCATATCTTGTGTAAGAGCGGTCGATCATCGGTGCTGACCTAAAAAGTTAATAACACCAAGACAAGAACAAAGACTATGCTGAAAATACCACTCCCCTGAATCAAGAAAGAAAGCAGCTTCCCTTCTCATAAGGAGGGAAAACAGCCCAGGGTCAAAAGCTCTTCTGCCTCAGCTTAAAGATCTGAAGCACACCACCACCTATCAAAACAGACAAAGAGCTATTTCAAACTCCCCAAGACAAGAGAAATTAAAAGTTCCTATCAAAAAAATTAAAAAGGTAAATATGTGAGGTGATGGATACATTAACTCAATGTATCAACTCAATGGAAGCTCTTCACAATGTATATCAAATCATCACATTGTACACTTTAAATGTTATTATGTTGTCACTCATATCTCAATAAAGCTAAAAGGAAAAAAAAATACTCCAAAGTTTGTTTCTCTACAGTTTTGTTATAAAATTGGAAAGTTATTCTGGAAAGTTTTTGAAAGTGCCATTCAACACTTTCGTTAGCAAAGCACAAAAACACAGGAAGTTGTGAAGGGAAGAGAGAGAATTCCAATTTCCCATGCTGCCACCTCTCTTTTTCCTGTCTTTATGAAACAAAAGCTTATAATTTCAAATGCACTCATGTGAAACAATGTTTACAAACAAACAACGCAAGGGATCAAAGTCAAAATATGAACTCTGACAAAGACCTAAAGTTTTATTATTTTAATCACTACCTAACAACTGCCCTAAACACATATGGAGAGGAGAAACATTTTAGTAAGATGTTTAAGGCCCTCATCCTCAGAGAAAAACAACCTTCCAATACTGTGGTGTGGAAAAGATAAATGAGAGGAGGTGATCCTCTTGAACAGGAAGACAATCCATTGCTGACAACTTGGCAAGTCTGACATCGCAATGTGGCCATGCCCAGAACCTGAGCAAGTCTTTAAGACACCACTCCCTATTTAGCATGATAAATAGGTCAACTCTTGGGTGAAATCTTCTGGTGATTGGCATTGGTGCCTTGGCTGAACTAAAGTATTAAAAGTTGCATCAATCTGTCAATCCTTACACCTACCTACCCAAGCAAAAGATGTTCTGTGTTCACTTATTGCTGATTTAACTCCCCCAAATCACCTTCTTCAGATCCAGAAAAGTAAAGTAGTAGTATGGGTACATGAATTATAGAGGCCTATATAACAAAGGATTACAGAGGTCACTAAAATGTCGACTTTCCCATTTTATTTTACAATATAGATCATCTCTTTGAACTCCAGGGTATTCTCGGAACTACAACTAGTTAATAAATGCTGAGTTTTTTTAAAACATTTCCATGTTTTATAACTATAAATGCTATTTATAGTCTCTTAGTTTTATTCTTTCCAAGTTTCAAAAGATATTTTTAAATGGAAAATGTGTAACGAAAAAAAAAAAAGGAAAATGTATAACCAAAGTCTTTTAAAATACAGGAAAGAAATTTTACATGATTTCCTTTGATCCTGCAGAATGGCAGCTGCAATTTTAGAAGGTAACAAGGGCTAATAGTAAAAACAAATAAGTAAAAAACGACAGAGGCTAAGATAGTCAGACAAAGACATTTCTCCTTGCTCTGTCAAAGAATCAGCTTTAATTACTAGGTGATCAGAACATTTGTTTTCTCCTATTTCCAAATGATTCACTGATAGATATTAATACTGGGATTTCTACAATACTTTAGGAGAAAAAAAGTGACCCTTTGACACATCATCCTGAAAATGAGTTTGGAATCACAAATCAAATAAAAATCAATTTCACTTTATGAATCAGCCACTAAAATTGTATCTGATCTATGTTTAACACTTGAAGAAAAAGAAAAATATCTAATATAAACTAAGAGTCTGTTATATGAAGGAGCATTATCTACATTAAGTCACTTAATGCTCATTCCTGCAACCAAAAGATAACATTTCCAAATGACAGATGGAAAAACTGAGGCGCACCAAGTTTGTGGGACTTGCCAAAGTTCAAAACAACTGAAAGTCAAAACCAAAAACTGGGAAAGATACTCCACTCTGGACATCTTAGAAAAATCTAAATCAGTGTTGCTGGGATTTTACTTCTTCAATTGCAAAAAAAAAATGTTTCCATGATTTTTTTAAGGAAGAACACTTTTACCACAAATCCAATTTCCAACATCCAGTGCAGTTCTAATGAGGATGAGAAGAAACAATTTAGAAGAGTTGATTCAAGTGAGACTTAATCACTGGCAACCACTCTTTGGAGAAATGAAAGAACAGTACAGCTAACATCTACTCCATTTTACTCCTATAACACTTTTTTTTTTTTTTAACATTCTCTCTTCAAATCCTAATAACAATCCCATAAAGTAGGTGGCACTAGAAGCAAAGGATTCTGGACCTACAGACGTTACCCTTCTTGCTGTCAGACACACAGATGATGTAATCTGCTCTTCTGAATCCTAGTCCAGAGTGTGTCACTCTGATATGCCTGCCTCCTAGAGAAAAACCATCCATAACCAAATTTTCCACCTTCAGCCAATCGTGTTTTTGCAAACATCTGTGTTTTAAAAATGGATCATAAAACACAAACGATAAAATTGACCCCACCATAGAAAGTTCAGGGTTTTATTTGCTTTCCAAGTTTCCTTCAAAAAAAAAAAAAAAAAAGTATATTCCGGACAGTAATATTTTGCCTTCAAAATTAAAAATATACTCCTTTCATAGTTTAGTACAAATGTTCAATAGCCAGATGTAGCTGTTTAAGCAGCTATCAATCCAAATGATGCACTGTCACTAACAGATCCTCTTGATTTGCCTGAAAGGTTTTTTCCAGATCTCTAACAAAGTGGTAAAAGTACCAAATCCTACATTCAACTTCAATGGATTCAGTGATTAGTCATATCCTGTGTGGTGGTACATCAGGAACCAATATCCTGTACAGTTTGCCTCCCTCTTCTGCAGGTGCTGCTGGCTGTAATAAGAGAAATTCCAGTTTAGAGTAAAACCCTGCTGGGCAGGAACCCAGCTGACTATTATTCACATATGACTTTGCACACTGGGCTTCAGAATTATAAATTATGCATCTCAAATGCCTTTGTGGTAGAAGAAAAGTTTGTTCCCTGGAAAAGAGTTCATTTTTTAATTCCAGATTTAACATTGGACCCAAAAATCAAAACACAGACATAAAAAAACTTTCCAATACTTATTTTATACTTTAAAGAAACAGAAAAAAAGTCTCACATTAGCCATCTATGCAAAATGAAACTATCTTCTTTGTTTTTAATCTATTAATACAACATCTCTTTAGCATTTAGTAATCTTAGGTTTTTGAGATATACAGCAGATTTATTTTCTGAAGTGTTAGAGAAGGAAATATTGATTTTTCATTGTAGGATATCTCAAACCGGCTTTTTCAAAAATATAAACCCTATAATACAGATTAGTTTTTTACTCTAAAGGGATGTAATACAAATAACAAGAACAAGAAAAATCATCTATCAGAAAAAATGACTCAGTTCCAAAAAATTAAGTCATATAGAGTCTGAATATTAAAGAGTATCAAAAGTGGGAAAATAATATTGACCTGCCTGTCATCTAAAACCACCTGAATTTATACTACCATAAAATCAACTTCATGACTACATATGTGTATGTATGTGTACACACATCCTATAACACTATCAGGCACTATCATATATTTAGTTATACTTCACAAAAGGAATAGTGTCATTAAGTCACTTCTGAGCATATAATTTATCCTAAAAGACATTTATCTTGAGATGTTAAGGAATTCTAAAAGGACACTCCAGGCAAAATATATCCTAACTTCCAACAGCGTATGTTTGATCTAGGAATCAAGCCCCATCATTTCAAAGTAAGGGAAGCAAAACATTTTCACAGGGTGGGTCGTTGGAGTAAGAGACTGTGCAGCCTGTCTGCTCCTCTGAGAAGCCACCACACCTCGCCCCCACCTCAGGGTTCCAGGAGCACCATAACGAACAATACAGACTAGGAGAGGCATCTCGAGCTCTGGGGACATGGGCAGCAAGAACCCAGCCCAGAATTTCTGAATATGGGAAGAGTGTGTGTGAGATTCACTAAAACTCAAAATGACTGAGGACCAAAACCCAAAATTGGAAAATCTCTTCCACTATGGACATCTCTGGAACCTCCTAATGAACCTTCATTCAGCAAAGGCAGTTGGTGAGCTAGGTGGGAAGGAACCTCTGGCTGAGGGAGGACAGGTGAACAGTCAGGGAGCCTGTTAGGAGGGACAGAGGTTCGCAGGAGAGTCCAGGGGACTTGGAGGCTCAGCAGTGAACCATTCACCAGACAGCGACAGGACTTCATGAGAGGCCCCAGAAAGCAGGCTTTACACACTGTATGGAGAACTCCTCAAAGTAGCTAGTTCTCACTTGAGATTTCTAAGCATCTCTGACACAGTAATACATGTTTTATGGGACTCTCAGAACTATAAAATACCTAAAAATTGAGTTTTGCTCACAGTGACTTATGTAGTCTATTTTTTAACATCTTCACTGATTCTATATCACAAACCATAAAATTCACTCATTTAAACTGTACAAGCCAAAGATTTTTACAATATTCACAGAGTCATACAATCACCACCACTACCTAAATTTAGAATATTCTCATTACCAACAAAGCAAATCAATTATCAGCTGCTCTCCATTACTCCCAACTCCCAGCCCTCAACAACCACTGCTCTACTTTCTCTACCTATACATGTGCCTATTCTGGTCATCTTGTATATATGGAACCATAGAATACATGGGCTTCTGTGACCAGCTTCCTTTCACCTAGCATGATGTTTTCAAGGTTCATCCATGTTGCAGCACAAATCAGTATTTCGTTCATTTATATGGCTAATATTCTAATGTATGGATAAACCACATTTTTGTTCTGTTGGTTGGACATTTGGGTTGTTTCCATTTAGGGGCTGTTATGAATAACGCTGCTATGAAGACTTGTGTACCTGATTTTTTGTGAACATGTGTTTTTATTTCTATTGTACGTATATTTTATAGTCTATTCTTAAGAGAAAAAAATTAAATAACTGATGTTTCAAGTCATTTGGATAAGAGCTTTCAATTTTATTTTTAAGTTCCAGTATCGGTCGATAGAGGAAAAAAAAAAACCAAAATGTCATAAGCCACCTAAAGATGGCAAGCCAGACCCAAGAGGACACAGAGCTGTGAAAAAAAGGTATTTGTACATACTCCTTCCAAGTGAAAAAATCTTAAACAAGATAAAATGACTAAAAGACAAACAAAAAATCACCTTTCTACCATGTTCACAAACTCTGCATTTCTTTTCATAAACCTTTTTCTATGTTTCATGGAAGACAGAAAAGACATCAGAAATAGATAAAATTATATGAATTTACTAATTCCCTACCTTTCTCTACTGCCATTGACCTTGGTCCTAGCTAGGCATGTTGTATGAGTGGCCACATAGGAGCAAAGCACAGTGTGCAGGCCTAACCAACCATTTTACCCTGTGGAAAAAGAGCTGTAGAAATCACCTCCCTGGAGCAGTTTTATGCATTTCTTTCCATCCTTGAAAAAAATGCAGAAGGCTCCAACCATCTATTAAATGTCCAACATCACTAAGCTGCATCCAACTCTACAGGGAGGTAAAAACCTCTCAGGACAGATGGAGGATCTGTCTACGGGTTAGTGAGTGTACAAGTGAGACTTTAAATAATACCTCCGTGACCAACTCATCCAGGTCCACCAAGAGCCAAAAGCACTTCACATCAGCCAGACTCTCTCTGTGAACCGTGGATCCTAAACATTTCTATTTACTGCTGGCAGTTACCCAAGGATCCCAACTGATAGAATTAGAGGCGCCAGACCCAACATAGGTATGTTTCAGGGCCAGATTCCCACACTGCTTTGGCCACCTGCCTTGAACCAGGCCCAATGCAAATCCTAGGACTTTCCTCTGCTTGGTCTGAAAACAGACTGAACTCCTTCAAAAGAGCTGACACAAAAGAATTAACTTCCAGGTACTCCAAATCACACCAAATCTTAGTGTCAATTGTAAACTGTGTGTACCAATACGCCAAACACACTAAACGCTAAAGTGCTGGTTATATAGTCTACCAAGTAAAAGTATACTTTTTGTGTGTGATGTGTTTGTTCTCAACTTTTAGACTTACTCAACCTGTAAGATTCCTTTGCGGCAGATGTTGGCAGGAGACTGAGGCAGGGCCACCGCCCCAAGCATTTCACCTGGAGGGAGAAGCTCAGCTCCACGGTGTAGCTAAACAAACCGAAGTACCATAGGAAAGCTCACTCATCCAGGTCAACGTGTGAGCTAACCCCCAGAAGCACAAAGCGGAGAACCTCAAACAGCCTGGGATGCAGGCCCAGCCTCCCAAAGACGGCTAGTCTGAGATGAGGTTCAACATTCGAGCAGACACGGAAGGAGCGGACATGGAGAAAGTGAGCGCTCAAGATAGGAGAAAGAGAGAAGGCCAAAGCAGAGGCAGGAACGTGCAAGGGAGTGCAAGTGGGCAGAATACAGGGCTGTGGAGCCTGGTGAGGGAGGGGCTGAATGAAGAGGCTGGAGGCAGGAGGCGTCCCACAAGGGACAGGCTGTGCTGAGATGGCAGGACCTTGGGGGGAGGCGGGGAGACAGGTGCAGAGGCACTCACACAGAAGAGTACGATGAGATTTGCATTTTAGAAAGATCATCGCGGTTTAGCACCGCCTTCAGCCTAGGGTGTGATCCGCGTGATCTTGGAGATCTTGGGATCAAGTCCCGCCTCGGGCTCCCTGCATGGAGCCTGCTTCTCCCTCTGCCTGTGTCTCTGCCTCTCTCTCTCTCTCTCTCTCTCTCTCTCTCATGAATAATAAAATATTAAAAAAAAAAAATAGATCAGCCTTTCAGACACATTGCATTTCTTTTTCACTTTTGAGAGGGAAGACAGAAAATGTTAATAAAACAATATTTTATTTCACTATTTTTATGATTGCCTCTATTGCCATTTAAACTCTGCAACAATATAACTACCTTCCTAAGTTTCAATAAGCTTACAAATGTGTAACAACAAGCAGTTATATGTGTATTTGCAGGAAAATCTCACACCAATTGTTTAAGATTTTTCATTAAAAACCATGACTTACGTGTCTTTAGTAATCAACAGTCCTCCCCCTCCAAAAAGAGAAGAGACCACAGTTTCAAAAGTTACTGTGTGTAAACTCAAGTTTGTTTTAATAACAATGAATCACTATTCAACAACTCAGGTTTCCATGCTTCAGGGACAGAAGCAGAAGCCCAAACGCCAGGGGCACAGATAACCAACATAGAAGAAAGCCAATATTGGCAGCATTTATATTCCCCACCTACACACACACACACACACACACACACACACACACACGTGTTGCGCATACACACACTTTGCTCTTCTGATTACAGAGCTGCTTAGGCAAATACTAATTTTTACCTATTCTTTAATTCAATCACACATTGTCTTCTTAGGTAAAGAGGAAAAAACCAAAAAGGAATAATAGGATACTTGGGAAACTTTCCCAGCAAGTAAAACTGGTGAGTAAAACTCTGGTGATTCAGCTCCAGCACTAAAGAGTTTCACATTCATCATCTGTTCGGTACTCACATTAACCCTGCAAGGGAGTATCCCACTTTATACATGAGAAAAATGAGTTTTTTGTTTTGTTTTTTTTAATTTTTATTTATTTATGATAGTCACAGAAAGAGAGAGAGAGAGAGAGGCAGAGACACAGGCAGAGGGAGAAGCAGGCTCCATGCGCTGGGAGCCTGATGTGGGATTCGATCCCGGGTCTCCAGGATCGCGCCCTGGGCCAAAGGCAGGCGCCAAACCGCTGCGCCACCCAGGGATCCCGAAAAATGAGTTTTTTTAGGGCTAGTTTTCCCAAAGTAAAATGTTAATTTTAAGAGTAATACCAATAATAAATAAACCTAGTTCTCCAAACCCAATCCAAAGCTCCCACCGGCCCCCAAGAGAAGAGGGCTATGGGGGAAAGCAGTGAGTTAAGAGGTTCCAGCAACTCCCCTCCCTCACTTTACCATTCCCTTATTCCTTTCACAGCAATTAGCATTTTAGACTGGCGGAAGATCCCCATCCAAATATAAAAAATAGTGAAAGGGAATAAAGAGGAAAGGAGGAAAAATAAGTGGGAAATATCAGAAAGGGAGACAGAACATGAAAGACTCCTAACTCTGGAAAAGAAACTAGGGGCGGTGGAAGGGGAGGTGGGCAGGGAATGGGGGTGACTGGGTGACGGGCACTGAGGGGGGCACTTGACGGGATGAGCACTGGGTGTTATTCTATATGTTGGCAAATTGAACACCAATAAAAAATAAATTTATATTATAAAAAGGAAGATCCCCATCCAAACAACCGTTCCAGACACCCTCCCAGAGGACCGCCAGTCCATACTGCTGCCCTGACCAATACCCTACTCCTTCCCCTACCATCAAACTGTATAAAGTACCAGTGTCGTGCCCTGGCATTCACAATTCTCCTCCTGATCCTGATCTACCATCTGGGAAGAATGCTCCACAGCAGCCAAAGTAGCCCCGAAAGCCTGAAATCACCTGTGTTCACACTGTTTCCCTTCACACAACCGGCTCCCACACTGAGTCAGACTCACAGCACATACTCTCCAGATTCTCATGCCTGTACCCCACTGCAAGATCTTCACAACCAGAACATCTTAGCCAGGCAGGTGCTTTTTCAGATCACTCCACTATCCATTTAGGAAGCAATGCCCTATAGCAGGGCCAGCCTTCCCACTCATTAAAGCCCAATATCAACTCTAGTCACTAAATGGGATCCCCCTGCCAATCCAATGCCATAATAACCACTCACATCCCTGAAATCCAGAAGCAATTAACTGTCTGTATCACCCTGTTGCCAAATAATGCTACTACCTACTATTACTGTTTTATGTACTCATCTGGTATCCTAGGTTATACTCTTCTTGAGTGCAAGAAATCTGTCTCATATTTCTCCACAGAGCATAACATTTTGTACACAGCAGCCCTTCAAAAAACCAACTTTTTTTTTAAACAAACATGAGGATTATCTTATCTTTCTCCTAACCAGATTCTGGATGTCCAGCAGGAAAAATGAGAAGCCTCAGGGCCAGACTTAATCCACTCAAAATTAAGGAGTGGCCAGCAAAGAAAACTTCAGAAACAAAGGGCACCACACTAAAAAGTCACTGCAGTTGGTGCTCTGCACTCTGTGTTCATCAGGATTCAATGTTGAGTCCAGCTGCAGGCACTAGAAGAACGAACACATACATACACAGCAGACAGCCTTCCAATTCTAAGTACTCGAGAATAGTTCCTGCAACATAATTATCAGTATCTAGCAGAACACTAGCCTTAGACAGGGTCTAGATGAGGATGTGTGGATGGAGATGGAACAGCCAAAACATTTTCACCCATCGGTGATCATAAGCAGAAAAACATTTTTTCACTGGAGGGGAAAAAAAAAAAAAAAAAAAAAAAAAAAAAACGCTATGCCTAAGTGTAAGCCTTTAAATATCTGCTTATTGAAGACATTTCCGGTATTTTTTTTTAATTTTATTTATTTATGATAGGCACACAGTGAGAGAGAGAGAAGCAGAGACATAGGCAGAGGGAGAAGCAGGCTCCATGCACCGGGAGCCCGACGTGGGATTCGATCCCGGGTCTCCAGGATCGCGCCCCGGGCCAAATGCAGGCGCCAAACCGCTGCGCCACCCAGGGATCCCCATTTCCGGTATTAAGTCACACCATTCCACTGTCCAGAAAAATTGATTTGTTTAACCTGAAAATAGCTGAAATATAATGCCAAATATAATAGCCCACCACACTACAAAATACATGTTGCAGAGAAAGCTTAGTGATTTGTTTCCCTTTTCCTTTTTGCCTTTTGGGGGAAACTTAGTTAATTTTTATACAAAGCCATAAACATGATCTTTCTACATTTTTCCCCGCCAGATGACAGTTTGTCATGCCACATGTCACCTAGCAACTTAAATACCACTCTACAGCTAGCAGGCTACCCAGGTTCTTCATACAAAATGTATCTTGTCCTATTAAACAGTAAGAGGTAAAGAAGAGACATTAAGAGTTGAAGCAAGTGTTAATATGTGTTTGCTTCATAATCCCCTTAAATAAGATGGGAGAAGTGAGAAGAAAGACGAAAGTTTAGTCTCAACCATTACCTAACAACTTAAGAAGAAAAGACACAAATGGACCTGGAAGTCACTCAAGCTCTTGCAACATCTGAGAGTCAACAGTCTTGTGATCCAATGATTAACCCTTGTGTACTACTACAAAGCCCATCTTAAAATTCACCCACTGAACTGTGAACTTCACTGAAAGAGGCTTTAAATAATTTTAGAACACCCTGACTCATCTCTAACTCCTCCCATTCATTTGTATCCCACTCCAATGTTACCATCACCCTCTTGAGAATCACTCTTCCTTCCTTCTCCACCTGGAGATCGATCTCAAACCCTCTAAAAACTCAGCTCGTGTGCTCTGGGATGCCTTTCCAGACTCTCTTAAGAAAACTGCACTGCCTTCTCCATGTTCCTGGGTCCCTAGGAAAACTATCACTAACATTTAAAAACAAGGTCCAGATCGATCTATCACCGAGGCTCCTCAGTTACATTTACCCAATATCCCAGATCCATTCTCTTCTCAGTGCAGCACAGCATGACAGTCCACACCACCGCCTCCTTCCCTTGAATGACCACAGAACCTAGACTCTTACACTCCAACTTCCACAGAGCAGCCAGTGGGCCCCCTAGATGTCCAGCACCCAAAACAATGCCTTGAATATAGTAAACGCTTAAGAATTTCTGTGGAAGGGACACCTGGGTGGCTCAGCAGTTGAGCGTCTGCCTTTGGCTCAGGGTGTGATCACCAAGTCCCAGGATCGAGTCCTACATTGGGCTCCCTGCATGTTTCTCCCTCTGCTTGTGTCTCTGCCTCTCTCTGTGTCTCTGTCATGAATAAATAAAATCTTAAAAAAAAAAAAATTCTGTGGAAGGAACGAACGACTCCATCAAACTATATTGGTATTTCGACCAATTTCCACGGTGTGCATAATGGAACAACTCACTTTATGCATGTAAAATTAGTAAAATGAAAGGAAATGTCCTCTCTGTGTAGTAACACAGGCACAGTGCTTAGACATATTATTGCATCTTTCTTTCCTTTCACAACTTATTTTGGTTTCCAAAGTATATATGCAACCTGATCATTGATTTAGAACATTCAGATCATAAACTGCCATTCATAAACAATCTTTTAAAATGCTCCTCTACTTTTTACTTTTTACTTTTAAAACCTACTCTAAAACGTAGGTTTAGAGAATATGCTTCCCCTCGCCAGCACTGCAAGATAAACGGATGTCCAACTTCCACTAATTTTATTTGGTTTTCGATAAGCTAAACCAAGTGCGAGGAACATTTCAGAGCTGTTGAATAGAGTCAACATCTTTCATCTTCGTGTCAGGTTTCTAAAGGACCCCCCAGATTATCCTCAAAAGGCCATATTTCCGCTATTCTTCCCGATATATACTAAAAACCGTGTAAAATGTATTTCTGCCTTAATTTCAGACAGAATGGGAGGACGCACCCTATGTGCACTCAGGCTTGCAAAGCCACCGTCCCGCCACCTGCCTCTGCAGGCCCAGGCGGGCCGGGCCACTCGCAAATGGCAAACGCTGGAGGCGAACGTGCTTGCCGCGGGGTCCGGCTACGCCAAGGGAGTATCCTCAGGTGCCCGACGGAACTGCGGAGGCTCGGGCTGCTGTCAGGCGCCGAGGGCCGACAACCCAGCCACCAAACGTCTCTTCACTTGTGGCACATTGTATAAGAATGTGGTTAAGTGGAGACAATGTTATCAGCCCGCGGAGAGGGGGGGAAGCCCCGGCACCGCGGGGAACCGGCTGCGGGCGGGTGAGCGGGCGGGTGAGCGCCCAGGGCCCGCGGAGGGACTCTGGCCTCGGCGGCTGACCCCACGGTGGTGCCTTCCTCGGAGCCCGCCGCGAGCGCCTGCAGCACCGCGACCCCGCGCCCTCCCGCGCTGCCCCGCCCCCGGCCGGCCCGAGGGAGCTGCCGGCGGCTCCCCCCCAGCGCCCCGCGGGCCGTGCGCGGAGCGAGCTCCCCTCCGGCTGGAAAGTTCGCGGGCCGCAGCCTGTGCCGCGGGGGCGGGGGCGGGGGCGGGGGCGGGGGCCTGGGGCTGCGTTTCCTGCGGCGGCGGCGCGGGCCGGGGAGGGGCGCCCGCGGCGCTGGGTCCCGGCTGGGCCGCGCGGTCGGGCTCCGCAGGGGCGCCCGGGGCCGGAGCCTCCGGGGGGGGGGGAGGGGGAGGGGAGGGAGAGGGAGGAGGGAGGGGAGGGGAGGGGAGGGGAGGGGAGGGGAGGGGAGGGGAGGGGAGGGGAGGGGAGGGGAGGGGAGGGGAGGGCGGTCCGAGAGCGGCCGCGGGGTCCCGCGCGCCCGGCCGGGGCTGCCCCGCCCGCCCGGCCCGAGCCCGCGACTCGGCCTCCCGCAGCCCGGGGCGGGGACGGGGGCGCCCGCGAGGCCCGGCGGCCGCCGCACTTTCCCTCCCCGCCCCCCCGCTCCCCCGCCTCCCGCCTCCCTCCTCCCTCCTCCCTCCTCCCTCCTCCAGGAAGCGCCATATTGATCCCGGCGCTTCCCGGCCCGTCCTGCGCCCCGGCCCCGGCCCCGGCCCCGGCCCCGACCCCCGCCCCGCCCCGCCCCGCCGCCCGGCCGGCCCCGGCCCTCACCTTGGCGATGGCCTTCCGGTAGCGGGTCACCGCCTGCTGGACGAGGCTGAGCACTTTCATGCGGCCGTCCCCGCACGGCACGACCACCCGGGTCCGCCCGAAGCACACGGTCACTTTCATGCCGCCGCCGCCGCCGCCGCCGCCGCGGCCTCGCCCCCGACCGCGGCCGGAGCTGCCGGAGCTGCCCGCGCGGGGCGCAGGGGCGCAGGGGCGCAGGGGCGCAGGGGCGCGGCGGGACCAGGCGCGCGGGAGGGCAGGCGCGGGCTAGCGGCGGCGGGGGGCCCCGGCTCGCATGCCCGCCCGCCCGGCCTCCCCGGCCCGGGCTCGCCTCGCCCCGCCTCGCCTCTCCCCTCCCCGCCTCGCCCCCCGCCGCGGCGCCCGCAGCCTCCGGCCACCTGTTCGGGTCCCGGCGCGCTCGGCGGCGGCGGCCCAGGGCGGTGTGGCGCTCGCGCTCCGCGGCCGCGGGGGGAGGGGCGGCGCGAGGGGCGGGGCGGGCACACAACACCGCGCACATGCGGCGGGGCGGGGGAGGCGCGGGGCGGAGCGCACGCCCGCGGCCCCACGCCCCCGCCGCCCCCGCCCCCGCCCCGCCCCCGCCCCCGACCGCCCCGCCCCGCCCCGCCCCTGCCCGCCGCCCCCGCCCCCGCCCCCGCCCCCGCCCCCGCCCCTCGAGCGCCCCGGCGCGGCGCGGCTGTGCGGGACCGTGGGGCCCCTCCTCGGGACGCCGCTCCACACCCCCACCCGGCGCCCGGGGTCTCCCCAGAGCCCACCCCCTTCCTTTGTCACTTTTGATCCCTTTCTCCCGCGGAGGGTTCCGAGAAGCCGTGCCTGGAGAAGACACTTTACTCGCGGCGCCGCGGACCGAGCACAGAGACGCCCGGACAGGGGCGGTCCCCTCGGTGCCCCGGAGGGCGGGCGGGGCTGGCCGGGTGGTCCGCGGGGCCTGCCTCCGTCCCTCCGTCCCTCCGTCCGTCCCTCCCTCCGTCCCTCCCTCCGTCCCTCCGTCCCTCCCTCCGTCCCTCCCTCCGTCCCTCCGTCCCTCCGTCCGTCCCTCCCTCCGTCCCTCCCTCCGTCCCTCCGTCCCTCCCTCCGTCCCTCCGTCCCTCCGTCCCTCCGTCCGTCCCTCCGTCCCTCCGTCCCTCCGTCCCTCCCTCCGTCCCTCCCGCCGCCGCCGCACACACGCACACACCCGGGCCCGGGGTCTGCAGACAGAGCAGCGCCACGCGGAGTCACAGGCATGGGGGCATGAGACACTTTAGAAGAAAGTGGACCGAGTCAAGAAAAGTGACCAGCGCTGGTCTCTGTCTCGGTTAGGAGCCTCGATTCCTTGATAACTGTTTGTCCCTGTGTTTAAAGAATGGCCAATGTCAGCACACAGTCGTTTGTCCATGTCTGTCCTAAACGGTGATAACTTCATGTTTTCCGGTTGTTCCTAAGTGATGTGACAGCGATTTCAGCTCCTTGAGCCCAAGCAGAACTTCAGCATTTACAGCAGCAAGAGCCGGTGATCATCTCTCCAACCGTTCCACCTCCCATTTTAAAATAAGGAAACATATCATCTGCTCTCCAGAATCCCTGCATTTTCTTCTGCTCCACACCATCCTAGGTAAAGTGCAATTTGTCGTTAAAAAAAATAAAAATAAAAAATTATACTTCCTCTCATCTACAGCCCTTGACCAACATACTCGGTCCTAGCAAACCAACACAGTAAGGAGGCACTGTGTGTCGTCATCAGCACCTGACCCGAGGATACTGACCGGAGTGTTGAAGTCACTTGCCCAAGGCCGCAGAGAAAGCTTAAGGCAAACCCAGAAATAGAGTCCAGCTTTCCTTCCACACATTCATGGGAAAGGCTCATTATACTCCTATTTGGCTGCAACGTTTCACGTTTCTACCCAATAATTAAGTCTGTAATAGTTTGTAACTGTGATAACAACTCACATTGAGGTCTTCTTGCTTCTTGTACTAATAGTTGGATCCATGACAATTACCCATAATTGTAGATGTTGTTTCTGTTTTAAATGCTGGGGAAGGAGTACTATACTAGTTTAAATTGGGGCTTTCTCAAAATAATTCTGATTGAAGAATAAGTTGAAGCATAGCCAGAGCACATCAGACACTACAAGTCTCTAGATTCAGATCCTGACTCCACCAATTTACTAGTGCATAGTACATGGCCCTAAGTCTCTCTCTCTAGCCTCCGTTTTATCAGCTTAAAAGTGGGCTGATAATCTCATCAATTACAAGGATTAAATAAAACAAGGTATTGACATTTAGTACATGCCACCACAGAGGAGTGTGTAGTACAGTCCAGTTACCATAATGTAGGTGAAGGGTAACAAAGTCAGGGCAGGAGAGCAAAAGACAATGTTGGAGGAAAAGGAGAACAGGGGCAGGGGGAGCCCAGAGCTCTGACAAATCACTGTACTGTCAGTGGAGCTGCTCAGTGATGGGACCAGACTCCCAAGTCTATACTCAATTCATTTTAATTTGATTCCACATGCAGTTAGAGAAGACCTTCCATGTGGAAAGTGCTGGCTAAGTATGATAGAATTACTAAATTGAGTAAGAAAAAGATAATAAAGAGATTAGAATAAGATAGCTATTGCAGTAATGGTAATTCAAGATGTTAAATATTAAGTGCCAGCAAAGTGTTGGGATGAGAGCTCTGCCTTCATAGAAGAGGCAGCCTCTGCTCTTCACTTTCTTTATGCCAATTCCTTCCATTATTCAAGGTTAATATGGATTCAGACAATTTGTCAAGAATATGGCCCATAGGATAGGTGCCTAGGTGACTCTCAGTTGGGTGACAGACTCTTGATTTCCACCCAGGTCATGATCTCGGGGTCGTGGGATCAAGCCCCACTATGCTCAGCAGGGAATCTTCTCAAGGATTCTTTTTTTTTTTTTTTTTTTTTGTATTTATTTATGATAGTCACACAGAGAGAGAGAGAGAGGCAGAGACACAGGCAGAGGGAGAAGCAGGCTCCATGCACCGGGAGCCCGACGTGGGATTCGATCCCGGGTCTCCAGGATCGCGCCCTGGGCCAAAGGCAGGCGCCAAACCGCTGCGCCACCCAGGGATCCCTTCTCAAGGATTCTTTGTCTCCCTCTACCCACCCAACCCCCACCCACATGCTCTCTTTCTAAAATAAATCTTTTTTTAAAGAAATATGATCCATAGGATTAATAATTAAAACATCTATTCAACTAATCAGATAAAGCCTTAAAGTTTTATCTAAGTCTACCTAGTTTCTCTAGATATAGTTTATCTAGATATAGATAGTGAGTGATTCCCTTTATGCTAATAACTGATGAAAAACTAATGATGTGTTAATTTTAGGTACCAGACTCTTGGGTATATTGAGTCAAATTCATAAAATTTCCTCACAATGAATCTACTCTCACCAATGTGCTTTACTAACATTTAACCATGAAGATGCATTAGGGCCAGGCTACTTTCTCATCTAAAGGATTCAGCTTGGCCAAATTGCTTCTGGCCTAAGTAGGCATAAAAGCAAACCCAGTCCTAATGAGAAGCAAGCTCATCAAAGTCAAGGGTGGAATGTTACATAAATATTTTCTAGCATGTTTACTCTCTTAAATTCAGCATATTTCAGGTGGAAAAAAAAGAAAACAAACCTGTAACCCTTTTGCAACTTGTACTTCTCCTTTACAGTTGACTGATTCAATTGGTTTTTATGAACCTCAGAGAATGCTGAGAATTAATTGGGATCCACCTGGGCTTTGTGCCTATCTGCAAATGAAAATGGGGAGGTGTGACCACCTAGACCATAATCTCAACCATATCCAGCAGCTCTATTCACGTGCACCGTGAAATAGATACACACACCACGTGTATGCGAACAGTATGTGTTACTTCACATCTTACCCTTAGAAAGGTCATAATTAGGAATTAAGACACAAGGGTTTCTAAAATTCAGTCATACATTGAAAATTGAAGCTGTCTCTGGAATATTTCACACACGTATTTAATGCCTTCTCATAAGTATTATACTTAAAATCATTTTAACATTTCTGTATGCCCAGCCTCACGCAAGTTCAGTCTAATCAAAGAATTGGAGTAGTATTCACCAAATAATTGTTGTCCACCTCTTTATAGCATGCGCTGCACTATAGGCTGGGTGTGTAAGTTCCTCTCTCGACCGGTGCTCAGCCTGGTAAAGGTTTCAGATGTGGACAGGGAACCACTGGAGTATGATGGGTGTTACATATGAGGGGCAATGGTGGCATCCAGAGAAAATGTGCACTCCTTCCAGGAGGAAACAAAGAGAGGCAGAAGCAGGCCACCTAGAGGAAAGCAGTCAACAGAAACATAAAGCCAACCCCATTTGTCACTTTAAAAATCTTCAAGTAGCTGCAGATGAAATTAATTTTAATGATATATCTTATTTAACTCAGTAGATCCCCAATATTATCATTTCAACCTGAAGAGCAACTTTTTAAAAATAATAATAATGTTTTTGTTCACTTCCTCCTATAAGTTCTTCATGACCTCCATGTGTCATTTATATTTAATTTGAACCAGCCCTCCATGTTCATTCATTCGTGCATGACTCATTCATCAAACACTGAGTAACTAGCATGTGTCCAATCTCATGAGGGTTCAGTGGCTGCATGTGGCTTGTGGCTACCTTATTGGACAGAGCAGCTCCGGAGGACAGGATTGCTGGTGGCTGGAAGCCACATGCACTCACTCTCAAGGAACTTAGAGACGGATTGAGCTCTTTGAGGGCAGAAACAGTATTATACACAGCACTTCCCCAGAATTGCTCTGGGGTGGTGGAAAAGAGGACTTTTTGACATAGATATGAATAATATAATAGTACAGCTGTGTTTAGAAAAAAATGCAAAGACAGGGAAATAAGAGCTGTGCTTGGGCTCAGTAGAGCCTCCCTGTTGTGCAACATTAAACATAAGTCTAGTAACAGTGGTTTTTCTAAAGAAACACGAGCCTGTATGAATTATGCAGGTGAGAGAAATGGCCAAATAAAAGGGAAAAGACAAGAAAGGAAAAGAATAAGAGAGGAGAGGAACCGTAATGATCTCCAGCCTGCTGAAAGCAGCCATCAGATATGAAAAGTACAGGAAGTGACTTGGTTCACAACAGAAGTAAATCGTATAGGACAGGGCCAGCCTGCCAGACTTCCTCAGGCCATCTCCTTTCCCCTCACATCCAACACTGTGTCTTCACCCTAGAGGCTAGGACAATCCCAATGGCTCCAAGTGGCACCCGACTCACCGTCGTGATTACAGGATAGTATTTACTTTTATGCCCCGACCCCACGTATCTAAATCCTCACCTTCAAAATATCACAGGGGCGCCCTCAACCAACCCATAAGCTCCAGTCCCCAAATTCTTTTTTTTCTTTTTTTTTTCTTTTTTTTTTTTTAATTTTTATTTATTTATGATAGTCACAGAGAGAGAGAGAGAGGCAGAGACACAGGCAGAGGGAGAAGCAGGCTCCATGCACTGGGAGCCTGATGTGGGATTCAATCCCGGGTCTCCAGGATCGCACCCTGGGCCAAAGGCAGGCGCCAAACCGCTGCGCCACCCAGGGATCCCCCAGTCCCCAAATTCTTGCTCTCCTTTTCTAGTTCCCAGTTTTCTTCCCAACTGGAAGGTATGTCAGCACTGCCCTGCTGATACAGCCCATCTTGAAAAGGCTAGAGTCCAGGCTGAGATCTCCACTTCTAGATGCCCCCAGTGTCACCCAACCTCAGAGACCCAGAAGGACCTGGGTTCCTTGCCAGCTTTTTTACTTTGTCATGACCCACCACTCAGAGCCCAAGTCCCCAATTAAATCCCTCTCTCCTTCCCAGGCTCCAACGCCAAAGAACAAGGGAGTGTGTTGATGAGGTCCATGAAGACACACCCACCAGGGCAGGGTAGAGGCTGGTGCAATTGGTGATTTGGTGATTTTAAACTCAACTACAGTAAAGACAGATCTGTAGAAAGATCAAGCAAAGTGACCTAAGCCATTTGTTTTCTGGTGGTCCAATGTGACCCAAGGCAGGATTCAGAGCATGCAGTGGCTTTAGAGGTGTTTCCACATGATGCTTTATAAATGCCAATCCTTTTGGCTGAAGCTCAGGGTCACATTCTCCAGCAAGGCCTGGAATACTGACCTTCTAAGTTGCCAGGGAAATCAGAAATATAAGTAGTGAGATTGCCACTGTCTGTGGAATTTCAGAAACTGAATCAGGATTCTCTGCTGGGTAGAAGACTATTGTGCCATCTCTCCAATGTGGGCAAGGTTCTACCAGGAACATAAGGTACCAGAAGTCTCTTTTTGTTTGTGTGCTCGTTTTTACTCTAAAACACTCAGAGAGGGATGCCTGGGTGGCTCAGCGGTTGAGCTTCTGCCTTTGGCTCACGACGTGATTCCAGAGTACTGGGATGGAGTCCTGCATCGGGCTCCCTGCATGGACTCTGCTTCTCCCTCTGCCTGTGTCTCTGCCCAACCCGGACCCCCCCCCCGCCCCGTCTCTCATGAATAAATAAATAAAATCTATAAATAAATAAACAAACAAAACACTCAGAGAAAATGAGGTAGGAATAGAGGCAGAGTGAGGGAATGATTTTTTTTTTTAATTTTTATTTATTTATGATAGTCACAGAGAGAGAAAGAGAGGCAGAGACACAGGCAGAGGGAGAAGCAGACTCCATGCACCGGGAGCCCGACGTGGGATTCGATCCCGGGTCTCCAGGATCGCGCCCTGGGCCAAAGGCAGGCGCCAAACCGCTGCGCCACCCAGGGATCCCGAGGGAATGATTTTAAACATTCCTTAAGAAGTAAAATTCTCCTCACACAGAGGACACTTAATGTTTGACAACTGAAAGAAAAGGGATGAAATGAATTCACATAAAAGCTCACACCAATGCTTAGTTAAATCTCAGCTCTGAAAGACTTCCGATAAGGGGGTAGGAACCGGCTTTTAAAGACTACTTAACAAATGGGGCTAAGCAGTTTCGTTCAGTATGGAGGAAAAGAAAAGCAAATGCGTTGAGATTGATCATTGAAACAACATACCTTTTCTTGACCCTGTCAAGATTAAAATGGCTAAAATACTCAAATCCTGAAACAATGAGGATGAGTAAAGGAAAAGCTTTAATTGGAGTCAATCAACCATGTGGGGCCTTCTCAGAGTGTGCCCAAGGCCAGAGGTACCTGGGTGACCAGCCTGAGCCCCCTGCAGCACCCCACTTTCCCACCATGCCCTGCCAGCTGAAGGAGGAAACTGCCCTTTCACCAGAGCCAAACCTGCTCATGGCAGAAGAAAGTGAGTGGAAGGAAGGTTGCTTCCCAACAAAGCCCAGGGCCCAGGGCCCAGGGCCCAGGGCCCCTGGCATTCTATGCAATAATTCAGGTACTGGATCAGTGTGTGTACAGCCCTGCTGATCCTCTATACCTTTTTTTTTTTTTAAAGATTTTATTTATTTGTTCATGAGAGACACAGAGAGAGAGGCAGAGACACAGGCAGAGGGAGAAGCAGGCCCCATGCAGGGAGCCTGATGTGGGACTCATCCCAGGACTCCAGGATCATGCCCTGGGCCAAAGGCAGATGCTCAACCGCTGAGCCACCCAGGTGTCCCTATACCTTATTTTAAATGGCTGACTCATCCTTCCATCCTCTGTCAAGTAACTGTGTTGAGCTAGGAATTCAATTTCAAAAGCTCTTTCTGGTGCTTTGGAATTTCATCTGCTCAGTGTCTTAAGCAAAGGCTACAAGCTTTTTTCATCTGGGTGTGTTCCTGGGGTTAGCATGACACAGCGGGCCGTTGCCCTGGACCCCAGAGCTCACAGAAGTGAGCACCTTTTCCGGACAGATCAACAGGCTCCCTGTCCTCACCCAGCCCTTCTCTCAAATGGGTGATCTTTTGAGCCAGACCATGTCATCTCTCTGCTCAGAGCCCTGCAGTGCTCTTTCAGAAACAAAATCGAAGTACTTACAATAGTTTGTTTATAAAGGTCCACATGATCCACCTCCATCCCCAAGCCTTTTCTACTGTTTTCCAGGTTCACTCCACCCCAGGGGCCCTGGCCTCAATGATGATACTTAAACAGGCTGAATAGCCTCCCTCCTTAGGGCATTTGCACTTGCTATTCCTTCAGCCTAGAATGCACTCCATCCTGTATCTGTTTGGTTTCCTGTCTCACTTCCCTCAGACCTTTGTCCAATGTCACTGTTGCATTTCCAGACCACCTGTCATAGAGTAACAACAGTAGCTTTTTCCTGTCCCTCTCTGTACCCCTTTATTTTTCTCCATAACACTTATCAACATCAGACACATTATATGGTTACTTGTTAATTAATTACTTGCCCATCTCTCTGAAAAGAATGTAAGCTCCCTGAGAGTAGAAACCTCTTCTATTTTCTTTACCACTGGGTCTCCAGTGTCTGCAATAGTATTTAGTCCAGCACAGGTGCTCAGTAGAGATTTGTTAAAGAAATCTGAATCACTAAAGACCAGCTAGACAGTTGTTATTTGGGGAAAATTTTTTTTTTACCTAGTGGATCTTTGGCATCATCTTCACTTCAGAGCACAGCCTTATGAGGTCAATGCCATTATGATTCCTAAATTATCATTATTTTTAAAATGGTAAATGCTACTGTGTGCCTGTACTGTGCTGGATAGATACATCTATGACAGGTGGGCCTGCCCTTTCCATGGTAAAGAAGACATGTACTCAGGAAAGCATGACTATCCATCTAGCTCCTAGGCCAAATCTGACCTACCACCTGTTTTTGTATGGCCTGTGCCTTAAGAAAGGTTTTTACATTTTTAAATGATTGAGAAAAAAATCAAAGCAAGAATAATATCCTCTGACATGTGAAAACTATGAATTTAAATTTTAGTGTCCATAAATAAAAATGGAACTTGGACACGCTCACTCATTGCATATTATCTATGACTGCTTTTATGCTCCAACAGCAGATAAACAGTTGCAATAGAGACCATAGGGCCCACAAAATCTAAAACATTTACTATCTTTGGAGTGCCTGGGTGGCACAGTCTGTTAGGTATCCAAATCTTGGCTTTGGCTCCAGTCCTGATCTCAGGGTTGTGAGATAGACCCCCGTCAGGCTCCATGCTCAGTGCAGAGTCTGCTTAAGACTCTCTCTCCCTCTCCCTCTGCCCCCCCCCACTGTTTTCTCTCTCTCTCTCTCTCTCTTTCTCTCTCTCTCAAATAAATACATAAATCTTTAAAATATTTACTATATGGCTATTTACAGGAAAAGTTTGCTGACTGTGGTTTGAAGCAACTTACAGTGATTAGAAGAGAAGAGGCAATATAGAATAGAAATACCATTTGGCAGGAAGCAAGAAAGGAGACTTCTTCCACATTCACCTCTCATTCTTCTGAGACCTTGACAAGCTAGTTTTGGAGCTTCTGTTTCCTTATCTTTTGTGACAGATACACACTAAAGCAATCCCCAGAGAAGTGTACCCTTGCATAATCACTCTCCTTTGTGTAAGGGCAGAATCTTCTAATTAATAGAATATGGCAAATGTAATGGGATGCTGCTCCCATAATTATGTTCCATTCCATCCTAGCACATTAGAGAGAGACTCTCCTGATGACCTTGAGAAATCAGATTACCATGTTAGTAGCAGCCTATGGAGAAGGCCACGTGGCAGGAAACTGGGTGCCTTCAGAGCCTGAGGACAGTGCATGAGAAACTAAGGTCCTCCATCATATAGAGACCAGAGGTACATTCTGCCAACAATTCCATGAGTCTAGAGATAGTTTCTTCTCTAATTTTTTTTATTTTTTTTTAATTTATGATAGTCACAGAGAGAGAGAGAGAGAGAGAGAGAGAGAGAGGCAGAGACACAGGCAGAGGGAGAAGCAGGCTCCATGCACCGGGAGCCTGATGTGGGATTCTATCCCAGGTCTCCAGGATCGCGCCCTGGGCCAAAGGCAGGCGCCAAACCGCTGCGCCACCCAGGGATCCCGTGTTTCTTCTCTAATTGAACTTCCAGATGAGAACACAGCCCTGCTAACACCTTGATGGCAGCCTGTGAGGACCTGAGTGGAGGACCCAGCCAAGCTGTGCCTGGATTCCCGACCCCAGGGACTGTGAAATAATAAATGTATTTGTTTTAAACCCACTAAGGTTGAGGTGATTTGTCACACAATAGAAAACTAATACATCTATTCAATAAAGCCTTTGAATAGTATTTTAAAATACCTTGAAATTATAAATTTCCTCTTAAACCTGTGTAGCCTGATGCTGAGAGTCATGTAGGATGCTTATTAATATGCAGATTCCCATGGCTTTCCCCTTGAGATTCTGATTCAGTAGGTGTCAGGTGGGGCCCTAAAATCTGTGTTTTCAGTTAGCATCCTGGTTAATACTTGTGGCCAGTTAAGTTTAGAAAGCCCTGACTTTGTTGTCAGAAAAATGAAAAGGGAAGAGTCACCATGCACTGAAGTAGTCAGAACTGAAGTGACCTAGGGCTTTGAAGAACGGAGGTTAAGGAGAGATATCTGTGTGGCAAACATACCATGTTGCACCTCCATGCCAGCCATATACTGGGTCCTCTGGTTGAAACACTCATGTCTAATTAAAATTCCTGTTCTCTAACAAACCTTCACCGGGAAACTGTTATCAAAATCCCTTTGAAGGACACTTGTCCCACTTCTGGGCTCCCATCATATTTGCATGCAATTCTATCATTCATTCACCTAGTGTTTATTGAGTGCCTACTATGTGCCAGCTGCTATTCTAGGTCCTAAGAATATAGCCATGAGCAAACAGAATACAAATCCCTCCCCTCACTTGGCTTATGTTCTAATATCTCAAACTGTACTCTTAGAATAATTGTTAATTTTCAGCAGTGGTTCTCAAAGTGTGGTTCCCTGCAACAGTAGCATCAGTGCTGCCCAGGAACTTACTTGAAATGCAGACTTTCATGCCCTACCCCAGACCCACTGAGTCAGAAATTCTGAGGATAGCACCCAGTCCTCTGTATTTTTAAAAGCTCTCCTTTGCATTCTGATGCATGCTAAAGCTTGGGAACTACTAAACAGGTCTGTCCCAGTTATACCCAGGCCCTCAGGAGTATTCTAATATTGCACTTACTGTTTGCCTCTAGAAACTGGCAGAGAAAATGTTCTTAATTCAACGTGTTGAAGCAATTAAGCAAAGGATGACTGAACTTACATCACCTTAGAGTGATGTTGGGCCCAAAGTAGCAGAAAACTAATTCAACATAAATAATACACACCCCCAGTTTTATGTTATTGAAGTCAAGTTAAAATCAATGTTGAAAGATCACCTGATGCAGACTAAAGTGTCTCAAAAGCTTCAAAATGAACACTGAATTGCAACCTAAAAGGTGGCTGTGGGAAATGCGGAGTGTGGACCAACTTTGCCTTGGACACACAAGAGGCTGGAGGTAAAGAATAAAAGGGGGCAGCCCCAGTGGCTTAGCGGTTTAGCACCGCCCTCATCCGGGGGTATGATCCTGGAGACTGGGGATTGAGTCCCACATCGGGCTCCCTGCGTGGAGCCTGCTTCTCCTTCTGCCTGTGTCTCGGCCTCTCTGTGTGTGTGTGTGTGTCTCTCATGAAAATAAATAAAATCTTAAAAAAAAAAAAAAAGAATAAAAGGTATTTTGGGGGACCCACTAAAAGTTCAAAAGTTCACCTTTCATGTTAAAATTTCACATTTGTTCAGCAGAGTGAGGAATCTTGGAAGGGTTTAAGTACAAGAGTGAGCTAGTGAAAGAATCTGGTGAGCAAGGACTGGGATCTGCTGAGATTGCCTCCTAGCCACACCATCATGCCAAGATGGTAACAGGAGAGGTAATCTGAGGGTTCTTCTGTCCCCCACAGCTAGGACTTAGGAGAGCACTCCCAAATGGAAAGCATCTTCCTTCCCAGGATGGCACCACCATCAGCAGCCCTCCCAGGTGTGACCACTGCCTCCCGGGTGTGTCCACAGTTCTCTACTACACTGCAGCAGCTTACCCCACCTGCTTCTCACTGGACATCCTGATGTTTCCCAAGCACTAGGGCGAGCCTATACCTTGCTCACCTACTTCATTTGCCACAGATAGAAGCTGAGACAGCCAGGCTTTCTCCCAGGTCCCTTAGGAAACTTCCAATGGGCCTAAAGCTGACCATAATAGGAAATGAGCAGGCATATGTAGGCTGTTAGCACCCCAGCTAGCTCATCTTTCCCAATGTCTGTACCTCACCAGCCCTAGAATGATTCTTACATTCCCTCTCTTCTTCTGCATTCTCTCAACATAACTGGATCTTAGTCCTGTATCCTGATGCTTGAGACATCTCCCTCCCTCTCCTGACAACTATCATCCCTTTGCCCACTTCTGCACAATCAAATTTCACACACTTCAAAGTGTCCTTGTAGACCTTTGAGTCTTTTGCAAAAAAAATTATTTATTTACTCACTCAACTTTTAGTTGGAAATTAGTATTTTGCCAAGCACGATGCTAAATATAGTAAAAAGGTAAGACGTAATCTCTACCCTCAAAGATGTCCTTTTCTTGGGAAGGAGGGGACTGTAGAGTGATATAAATAGGCCATTACAACACAGTGTGCAGCTCACCATGAGAACACAAAGGCTAGAAACCTCTGTGGTCAGATGTGATCAGACAAAGCTTCCAGAAAAGAATAATTCTAAAAATGAATGATTGGCAGAGAGCCACTTAGAAAATGACATGCCGGGATCCCTGGGTGGCGCAGCGGTTTGGCGCCTGCCTTTGGCCCAGGGCGCGATCCTGGAGACCCGGGATCGAATCCCACATCGGGCTCCCGGTGCATGGAGCCTGCTTCTCCCTCCGCCTGTGTCTCTGCCTCTCTCTCTCTCTCTGTGACTATCATAAATAAATAAAAAATTTAAAAAAAAAATTTAAAAAAAAAAAAAAAAAAAGAAAATGACATGCCCCCAAGTGCGGTGGGCCCATTCCATTGAAATGGATTATGGATGGATCTGTGAGTTCCTCTAGGAGACAAGTAAAAAAGACTTAAAAATGACCCAATGCAGAATAGAATGAGAAGGATAAATCAAAGCAAACTGAGGTCTGAGACAATGATGCTGGAAAAAGATGGGGTCATTGATAGTATAGAATTCAGCAGGAATATCAGTGAGATGGGGTAAAAGTTGAGATGTTAAAGACATAGAGTTTCCAATGTTCAGAGAGGAAAGTGGACTATAGTTCAGCAGACCGTGATCACTGCAGGCTGTCATGCCATGTTCACTAGGCCATCATGTGCAGTCCAGTGGGAGTAGACCAGGGAAGAGAGGATTTCCTAACAGCGAAATATCCTTGTAGTCCAGCACTTAGTGTTGTGAAATGGGAAGAATATGGGACTTAAAGCCAGAAGACTTGAATTTGAGGCTTCTCTTTACTAGCAGTATAGTTGGCCAAGCTAAGTAACCAATAATTACAACACTCTGATTCTACAACTGCACAATGTAAATAATTCAAATGCATAACTCTAGGGTGGCTGTAACAATCACATGAGATCATTAAAATGAAAATGTTTTGTAAGATGTAATGCATTCTACAGTGCATGTTAGCTATGATGATTGCTATTTCATTTTCAGCTTGCTCTCTTTCTCACCAGTCATGGAGATGTTTTTCCCCTGATATTTTAGATGGGCACATTTATCACAGTGGTTTTTCTGACTACAAAAGTAACCATGCCCTGTTTACATAATTCAAACATAATGGAAATAGATAAGAGAAAAAGTGAGCAATTCCCAGGTCCCACCCCCAGAGATAACCAGAGTGGGTACATCCTCTTTTGGGACAATGTAGCTTATTTATGACACTACTCTTTCCACAAAGCACAACAAAGGAATGTAAGAGAAACCACGATATTTTTGTTTCCCTCTATCCCTTTAAAGTTTATTTAGGGGGAAACTTTCCTCTGACACTGGCTGAGAAGTTGGCAGGCTCCTCAATTTTCATACTCACTTTTTTAGGTACCAGCCTGTCAAACAATCACAATGTACAGGATCCAATCAAAAATTAGGCATCCAGTTCAAGATTTTATTCATCCATTAAGCTGCTGTTCAAAGGAAAGACTTTTCCCTTCCTGAAGGTGATTCTGGTTTTCTTTATTCTTCTCTTCTCTACTTGCTCACTTGGCAAAGTTAAGGAGTTGGGAAGAGAGGCGAGAAAGACAGACCTCCTTCCTTGGCTGCTGACTGGGACTCTCTGAGCAAAGACTTATGCCAAGACCTTCTCTCCAGGGTGTTTCTGAGACATCTTGGAGAGCCCCTGCTGGGCCCTTCAGCATGAGTGATGCTTCTTCAACTGGCTGGAGCCAGCTTCACCCTTCAGGTCTCTGAAGATCTACTCCTCCCTCAGACTGTCACTGATGGAGACCTGTGCCCTCCCCAGCATTCCTTTTGGACTCAAAATGGCGTGGCCTCAGGCTGGCTTCCTCTACCTCTTGGCCTAGGGTTTGTGAGAAATAGCTTTGCGTTCCCTGTCCATGAACCTGGATCGATGGGAGCACATGTGCTTCTCAAAGACAGCCTCTACTCTCTCTGCCCTGCCACGAGCCTCCTTAGCTTTCTTGGGTATGAATCAGGCACCGATCCCAAGGGTCCTCCAAATCACAGAACACAAGCCAAGGTCTACTAGTGTCTTTAAAAGCTGATCCTTGGGATCCCTGGGTGGCGCAGCGGTTTGGCGCCTGCCTTTGGCCCAGGGCGCGATCCTGGAGACCCGGGATCGAATCCCACATCAGGCTCCCGGTGCATGGAGCCTGCTTCTGTCTCTGCCCCTCTCTCTCTCTCTGTGACTATCATAAATAATAAAAAAAAAATAAAAAAAAAATTAAAAGCTGATCCTTTTAGGGCTTCAGATGAAGGAACTAACAATTCCCCACTCATGGCATTCAATAGCAGAACTCCTCAAATAAATTTCCTCACAAAGCCCTCTATCTCCACTTTCTTATATTCTCAAAATGAGAAAGAGGATCCCAGCACCCATTTTCAGCATTGGCTTTGAAAACTCATTCCGGGCTGCCTGTGTCACATTCCTCTTAGTAGTATCTGACATCTACCTTATCTGGATGATTCAGTTGACACTCCAACTGTGATGCCCAATTCCATGTATTAATATATATGTAAATATAATTTTTAACAAAGTGTTATCATATAAGGGGTATAATTTTGCAATTTTTTTCATGTCAACACAAGTAGCTCCACCTCAGTAGCATAGATTGATGTAGTCTAGACAGCATATAGCCTAGAGATGTCACTCAATTCCATTGTGGTCTAAGACAAGGCTCCTGGTGCAGAATGGTCATCTAAGCTAGGTTGACTTTGGCAGGGTGAGGGAGTGGTGGCTAGGGGCCTGGGCTGGGCTGGCCTGCAGTGAGTTGGTGGTAGAGAGTGGTGGGTGGTAGGTGGTGGAGAAGGAGGTTGAAGGTCTCAGGACAGCATTCCCTGAAGGACTGTAATTAGAGCTACACCTGCTCCCTGGAGTGCACTGGGAACTTAAATTATGGATAATAAGGTGCAATCCTCCTACCTTTTCTGAGGTCCTAGATCCATGTCATCATTGTTTAATGTTCCAAATGCATCTTGGAAAAGCTCTTTGATCCTCCAGGCCCTGGTAATCTCCATTTCTATCCCTCTCAATGCTTGCATTGGGGGAAAGAGGACATAGATAGGGAATGTTAGTAATTGGGGTTATTGTTGAGGCAGGAGAGAGGATGTTACTCAGGAGAAATAGGGAATATCAGGAAACTTGAATGGGGGAGCACTTGGGTGGTTCAGTTGGTTAAGCATCCAACTCTTGATCTCAGCTCAAGTCTTGATATCAGGGTCCTTAAAAAATAAAAAACCTGAATGGGGTGAAGTGGGGAAAAAAGCCAGGGGAAATATTTTTTTTTTAGGGGAAATATTTTAAATTGTTCTAGTTCTTTCCTCTCTTTCCTTTCCTCCCTCTGCCCCACTACCCCAAATAGGGATAGGCGAAAGTTTTATCTTAGCTCCAAAATTATACTGCTTAGAGAAACAAGCAAACAAAAAGTAGACCACTAATGAAGCATCATGCATGACCATTATCACATCTCCTGGGTAATGTTCACGTCTCTTCGCCACGCAGCTCACTAACTATCTGATTGTCAGAGGTGGCAAACATCCAGTGCAGATGTGCAGAGTGGAGATGCAATCTCATGATATGAGTGGGTTTTCACACACAAAAAAAAATCTTGGAGAATGGCTTTCATCTCAGGCAGACCTGTTCACCAGGAAGGACTGGCCAGTGTTAGACTTTTAAACCTGAAGAGGGAATCTGCAGGGTGATGCAAGACAGTTACTTCAAAAAAGAATGATTTGAAAGTCAAAGGATTAAGAAAGGCAATTGGGGAAACTGGTAACCCCAGGGAATATTTTTTGTAAAAATTGTTCTTTGATCAGACTGTAAAATCAGCCATGAAACAAAGGATGCTGTATTATACAATTGTGTTAGAAAAGTTCACTCCTTCCCCAGGTCAGTAATTCACATTCTTGGTTTATTTTAAGACTTGGTCCATATACCATATAATATAAACTAAACCTTCCTAATATAAATTGAAAGTTGTGGGGAGTTTTTCACATTACTTAGTTTCATTTTTCCATAGAAATCCCAAACATTTAAAAAATTTAATTAATATGAAATTTTGTTCCCCATTGGAAGTGGATTCCATTTAAGAAGCTCTTTATGCTCAGAGAATGAGGACCTCTTGTATGGCACACATGCACAAAAACAGCATATTTTCAATGTTCAGGAACTGATAATTTCCCAGGTTATTAAAAATGGAAGGAGGGCTTTTTCAAAGAGGAGTCCAATTGAATAAAATTCTCATTCCCTGGAGCTTTTCATGACCTAGATAGGAGGAAGCTCAGTGAGAGTCTTAGCTTTCCACACTCTCCTTCAAGCCAGCAGCAGTTCTACTACTGAATATCTTTTCTGCTTACCAAGCTCTTAGAGAAGCATAAAGGAAATGTAAAGTAGTCAAAACAAAACAACAACACACAATTCTTGTTCTCAAACAGATTGTGATACAAATATACACATTTATTCATGAACTCCAAATAAAGAACCTTTAGAAAATATAAACAACCTTAAACACAGCTTGCTAGAACTTGTCCTGAACGGGACTATATCTCTACAGGACGTTTTGTGTTCAGGCAATGGCTGGTATGTGAAAACAGCTCTTGCGTTAGCAGTGCTAACCATTTTAGTCATGGGAGACAAAATGTAATAACTTTAAAAGGAAAAAAATGAGGTCACTTCCAAACAGAATGGTGTGACATGTTTTCAGTATCTTGGCAACTGTCATACATAGCTAAGCTGGGGGAGGGGGCGGGTTCTATGGTAGGAGCTCAGGGCCTGGGGGGTTTCAAGGAAGCACAGAGTGGAGGGGCATCGGGAGGAGGGGCTTGCCAAACCTGCATCTTTGGGCAATGGAAGCACTTTGGTGCCAACAGGTCTGGATTTGGATCCTGGATCTGTCACCTATTCATCATGAGTACACAAAACTCTTTGAGCTCAACTTCCTCATTTGTGAAAAATAACTAATTTTTCAACTGGGTGTTGTCTGAGTGATAAACTAAATAAAGCAGCTGCATACCTGATTTATAGAATGTGCTCAATAAAAATAGTTCTCTTACCATCATCATTATCATTATTAGTAGTATTTTATTTTATAGTCCACAGTTATAGAATAACTTTGATATTTTTTCAAAGTGAACTTTGGGCAAATTGAAGTTACTGAATTGAATTTTAGTACCGTCTGGTTGATAATGACTCAAATTCGAGGTTCCTTACCTCCTCTTGTCTCGAGAACTATGATGACCAAATTGTTCATCATAGATATTTCCCTTTCTATTGAATCTTTCTCATTAGCGTACAAACAAATTGCAGAATCGCAACACTTTCTATTATGCCCACAGAAAGTGCTCCCACTGGAAAGTGCTCCCATTTCTCTGTTGCTCCTTAGAGTAGGACTTTGCGAAGGACTAGTTTGGTCCTTCCATCTCCACTCTCACTTCTCATTTTCTCATAAATCTTCTCAAATCACATTCTCGTCTCCATGATTCTATGAAAATTCATCTTGTCAAAGTACACATAACTTCCTTGTTTCCAAATCCAATGGTCTCTTTTCACTTGATCCTTTGGTAGCATTTCACATGATTTCTTCCTTCTGAAGCATCTATCTTCGCTTCTATGATATCACATGCTTTATCTTTCTCCTAATTTTCAGGGGGCTCCTTTTCTATCACCTTGCCTGAATGTCTCAAATCTAAAGAATCACTAAATTTTGGAGTACCACAAGAATCAGCCCCATTATCTTCTCAATCTCTCCTGGCTGTCCAGCTAATCCCATCTGTACCACGGCCTTAAATAGCATCCATGACTTTGACTCTGATACAGAAACAAATAGAAGGGTAGATAGAAGGATGGGGATAGTTACCTGATCCTCATGTTTCCTCAGATTCTCAGATTCCTCTTTATGTTTACAAGACATTACTCTCTGGTTGCAGAAAAAGCACTTGAAATCTAAACCCCAGATATCCATCCCAACCTCATCCCAAATTTATTCTTCAGCCAGGCTTCTAAATCTCATAGTACGTCAATGACACCACTATCTACTGGGTTGCTCAAGCCATAAACCTGGAAATCACCCTTGAGCCCTCCCTTTCCATTGCACTTATGGTTTGTGGACTCCTCTTGTGGAAATTGGGACACCTGGGTAGCTGAGCGCTTGAGCGTCTTCCTTTGGCCCAGGGCATGATCCCGGAGCCCCGGGTTTGAGTCCTGCATCAGGCTCCCTGCATGGAGCCTGCTTCTTCCTCTGCCTGTGTCTCTGCCCGCCCCCTCCTGTCTGTGTCTCATGAATAAATAAATAAAATCTTAAAAAAAAAAAAAGAAAAGAAATTACCCTGACTCTACCCAATTCATTTCCAGTGCCACCATGCCCATATTACTGCATAATCACCTATTAGTCTCCCTGTTTTTACTCACCTGCCCTCCCTTCCCCCATCTATCCTTCACACAGAAGAAGCCCAATGATCTTTTTAAAAATATGAGTCACATTGTGTCATTTCTCTCTTTAAACCCTTAAATGACTTTCCATCACACTTAGAACAAAAGCCTCATTTGATCCTATGCGGTATGATCTGGACCCTGTGTACCACCTCTCAATGTTTACTCCCTACCACCCACCACACCCCAGCAGCACTGGCCCCCCATTTGTTCCTCTGTTCTGCCTTGGGCTTCTGCTTTTCTATTTCTTCCATCCAGGATCTTGATCTTTCTCAAATGTTAGCTTCTCAGACAGGGCTTCCCTGCCACCCCATCAAAAGGAGCCCCATTACACTCTATCCCATAACCTGTGTAACATATTTGCATTGTATGTATGTATAACTACCTAGTATTTTACTGTTCATTGTCTCCTCTCACCAGAATGGGGGCTTCCCACGGATGGTCTTGTTCACCATCACCAGTGGCCAGCATGGTAAGTTCTGGTAAGTTCTGATAGATGAAAATGTCATCTGCTGGCCAGTTGTCAGACACCCGTGTGCAGATACAGTCATTAGCAATATCAGCTTCAGATTTTAATCCTGTACTTTCTTTTGGGAACTGAAATAGGCATGTCGATGGTAACATGTTTTAAGGGCAAATCCAAACACACAAAAACAATGCAAAGTAATTTTAGTATTAGATTCCCTCTCCTCCTCTCAGAATTTATATCCTATTCCAAAGCAAAATTAAACACAAATAAAATGAATAATGTAGGAGTTTACTGTTTTAGATGATCCTTGTTAGTGTTTCTCTAAACTACCTTCTCCGGGTATGGTCTGTACTCTTCTAGTGCATGCAGCCAACAAGGCCCTGCTGAACACCTCCTGTGTGCCAGATGCTTACCTATGGAGGAGGCACAGATGAATGGTACTCTGCTTGCTTTCAGAGAGACATAAAAACAGAGGGTTCCAGTCAAAAGTACTCCTTGTAACTCTAGAAACAGGCACAGGATAACTCTGAAGTCCCAGTGAAGGTACCTACCCCTACCCAGATAGTTTCAGATAGGCTTTCTGGAGATGGCACAAGTAAGCCAGGAGGTGGGAGAGGCAGCATGAGGGAGGGGTGTGCCAGGTGCAGGAAAGCAAGAGCGAAGCCAAATACTTGAGACTTTAAGTACACAGCAGGTGCATGGATAGAACTCCACAAATAAGAAAACAACTCAAACTAGTTGTATTAGTTTGAGAGAGCTGCCATAATAAAATATCTCAGGCTGGGTGGCTTAAACAACAGAAAGGTATTTACTCTCAGTTCTGAAAGCTAGGGATCTAGCTAGAGATCTGTTCAGCTTGTATATGACCATCTTCTCTGTGTATCTTCACAAGGTCTTTTCTCTGTACTTGTGTTTATACAATTCTCCTCTTCTTTTCGGATACCAATCATCCTAAACTATAGCTACCTTAATTATCTCATTTTAACTTATCTCGTTAAAGACCCTATCTCCAAATCCAGTCACACTTGGAGAGACTGGGGTTTAGGACTTCAATATATGAATTGCGGGGAGGGGGACAAAATTTAGCCCATAAGACTAGAAAACAAATAAGGAAATATTATTATAGAGATACCAGGATGTCACACAAGATTGTAGCTTGTGTGTCTCCCTCCCTCCCTCCCTCTCTCTCCTCCTTCCCCTCTGTCTCCCATCTCTGTTTCTCTCTTTTTCTATGCAATTGTATAATACAGTTTGAAGAAGAACCATCTATGTACCTACTCCCTAAGAAATGGATCCTTCTTAGGAATATTCTGTTTCTGTTTTTAAAGATTTTATTTATTTACTCATGAGAAATACCGAGAGAGACAGAAACACAGGCAGAGGGAGAAGCAGGGAGCCCGATGGGGGCGTGGGGGGGCTGGTGGGAACTGGATCCTAGGACCCTAGGATCATGACCTGAGCTGAAGGCAGATGCTCAACCACTGAGCCACCGAGGGGCCTCAAGGAATATTCTGTTTCAAGCAAGCCCCTTCTAAATGGCTTCCACTACTTCTGGTGCCTAGATTTCATGTAGATTAGTTTTCCCCTTTTTTCCCTTTGTTTTACTCAATAAGGACATATCCTTACCCAAAGCAACATATTTAGTTTTGTCTATTTTACACTTCATTGAAACAAAATTATATAGTGTATATATAGTATATGACATGTTTTCTTCTTTAAATACTATATTGTAAAATCCAAGCATGTTTATGTATGTTACTGTATTTCATTTTCATGCTGTGTAATGTGTATGACCATTCAGCCATTCTATTTGTTGTGACAAGTATTATGTTAGGTTGTTTCCAGTTTTATGCTGTCATAAACAAGACCACTATAGATTTCACGTATAAGCCTCCTGATGCACGTGAGCTAGAAATACTCTAGGATATATTTAATAGGAGTAGAGTTTCTTGTTCACAGGTTCTGCACATACTGACCTCACAAGTCGCTGCCAATTATTTTCCAAAGTGGAAAATAACTACTAACTACTACTATTTTTCTACATTCTCTCCAAGACTCAGTACTGTTAAACTTTTTCATATTTTGGTAAATATGAAACAGTACCTCACTGATTATTTTTATTTTCCTTGCCTTTATTGCTAAATGAGATTATGCATCTTTTCATCTAGTTATGGGCCACTTGAGTTTCTCTTTTTGTGTAGTAACTTTTCATACTTTGCTCACTTTCTATTTTCTATTGGGTTGTATTGGGTTGTTTGTCCTTTTCCTATTGGTTTTTAAAATTAATTTCTATAGTATTTTGTTAATGATGTGTGTTGCAAATGTTTTCTTTCAGTTTGTTGCTTGTTTTTTTTTCATTCTTCTAAGTCATCTTTCAATGAACATTTTTATTTTTAGTGTACTTCAGTTTATCATAATTTTCCTTTATAGTTAGTGCTTTTGAGTCTTCTTTTAAAAGTCTAAACATACTTTAAGTTCCTTAATATATTCTCCTATTTGTCTTGTAAATCTTTTCAGTTTTGCCTTTCAATTTGAAGTCTTTAATTCATTTAGAATAGATTTTTTTTTTTTAGAATAGATTTTTAATGTGTGAGGGAACAATCCAGCTTGATATTTTTCTGTACAGATAGTAAGTTGGTTCAATAGCACTATTGAATTGTTCATCTTTTTTTTTTTTTTTTTTTTTTTTTTTTTTTTATGATAGTCATACAAAGAGAGAGAGAGAGGCAGAGACACAGGCAGAGGGAGAAGCAGGCTCCATGCACCGGGAGCCTGACGTGGGATTCGATCCCGGGTCTCCAGGATCGCGCCCTGGGCCAAAGGCAGGCGCCAAACCGCTGCGCCACCCAGGGATCCCTGTTCATCTTTTTTCTTTTTAAGATTTTATTTATTTATGACAGACAGAGAGAGAGAAAGAGGCAGGGACACAGGCAGAGGGAGAAGCAGGCTCCACACAGGGAGCCCGACATGGGACTCGATCCTGGGTCTCTAGAATCATACCCCGGGCTAAAGGCAGCACTAAACCGTTGAGCCACCGGGGCTGCTCTGTTCATCCTTTTTTCACTGATGTGCAGTGTTCAGTCATTAATAGAGTTTCCATATTTACATTAGGCTCTTCCTTTTCCATTCTTCTATTCTCTTCATTGGTCTGTCTAACCTTGTGTTAGTACTGATAGTCTTTATTACCATGCTTCATAATAAGTCTTGATACAACAAATCAAGTCACTTTTTCAGGAGTCTCTTGACCATTCTTTGCCCTTTGTGCTTCTTCATATATTTGAGGATCAGTTCCTCAATTTCTAGGCAGGGAGGGATGGGGAGACTCTTGGGGACCTAGATTTAAAGTGAATTGGTCAAAAGCCCAGAATTATATTGTCAATTAGTCTTCAACAAAGGTGGAAAGAATATCCAAAGGGAAAAAGGTAGTCTCTTCAACAGTGTTGGGAAACTGGACAACTACATACAAAAGAATGAAATTAACCACTTTCTTTCACCATACCCAAAAATAATTTCAAAATGGGTTAAGAACCTAAATGTGATGGGGATCCCTGGGTGGCGCAGCGGTTTGGTGCCTGCCTTTGGCCCAGGGCGCGATCCTGGAGACCCGGGATCGAATCCCACGTCGGGCTCCCGGTGCATGGAGCCTGCTTCTCCCTCTGCCTATGTCTCTGCCTCTCTCTCTGTGTGTGTGACTATCATAAATAAATAAAAATTAAAAAAAAAAGAACCTAAATGTGAGACCTGAAACCATAAACATCCCAGAAGAGAGTGCAGATAGTAATTTCTCTGACATTGACCATAGCAGTACTTTTCTAGATAGCCCTCCTGCAGCAAGGGAAACAAAAGCAAAACTAAACTATTCGGACTACATCAAAATAGAAAGCTTCTGCACTATGAAGGAAATAATTAACAAAACTAAAATACAGCCAATGGAATGAGAGAAGAGATTTACAGATGACTAACCTGATAAAGGGCTAATATCCAAAATATATAAACAACTTCTATAACTCAACATCAAAAAGACAAATAATACAATTAAAAATGGACAGAAGACATGAACAGATATTTCTCTAAAGACGTACAGATGGCCAATAGACACATGAAAAGATACTCAAATCACTCATCATCAGGAAAATGCAAATCAAAACTATAATAAGATATCACCTCATATCTGTCAAAATGGCTAACATCAACAACAAAAGAAACAAATGTTGACAAGGATATGGAAAAAAAAGAACCTTCTTGCATTGTTGGTGAGAATGCAAACTGGTGCAGCCACTATGGAAAACAGTATGGAGATTCTTCAAAAAATTAAAAATAGAACTACTAGGACACCTGGGTGGCTCAGTCAGTTAAGCATCTGCCTTTGGCTCAGGCATTATCTCAGGGTCCTGGGATTGAGCTCCGCATTGGGATCCCTGTTCTGCGAGAAGTCTGCTTCTCCATCTCCTCCTCCCCCTGTTTGTGTTCTCTCTGTCTCTCTCTTTCTCTTTGTCAAATAAATGGATGGTATCTTTAACAACAACAACAAAGAGGAACTACTATCTGATCCAGTAATCGCACTACTGGGTATTTACCCAAAAAATAGAAAATAATAATTCAAAGAGATATACGCACCCCTTTAATAGCAGCATTATTTACAATAGCCAAATTATAGAAGCAGCCCAAGTGCCCATCGATAGGTGAACAGATAAAGAAGTGGTATATATATATACACAATGGATTATTACTCAGCCATAAACAAGAATGAAATCTTGCCATTTGCAACAGCATGGATAGGTCAAGAGAGTATAATACTAAGTGAAATTAATGAGAGAAGGACAAATGCCATATGATTACACTCATATGTAAAATTTAAGAAACAAACCAAATGAACAGAAATAAGGAGACAAATCAAAAAATAGTATCTTAAGTATAGAGATCAAATGGATAGTTATGAGAGCAGAGGTAGGGTTGAGGGATGGGCGAAATAGGAAGGGGATTAAGAGTACACTTATCTTCTTTTTTTTTAAGATTTATTTATTTATTTATTTATTTATTTATTTATTTATTTATTCACGAAAGACAGGGAAGGAGAGAGAGGCAGAGACACAGGCAGAGGGAGAAGCAGGCTCCATGCAGGGAGTCTGACATGGGACTCGATCCCAGGTCTCCAGGTTCACACCCCGGGCTGAAGGCGGGGCTAAACCGCTGAGCCACTGGGGCTCCACAAGAGTACACTTATCTTGACGAACACTGAGAAATGCCCAGAATTATTGAATCACTATATACTGTACACCTGAAACTACTATAACACTGTATGTTAAGCATACTGGAATTAAAATTTTAAAAATAAACATTAAAACAAAAAAAATAAAAAATGAATAAATAGATAAATAAATATAAAACAAAAAAAGTCCATATAGAAGCAAAGAATGTTAAATCTATCTATAAACACAAAACATCTTTCCATTTATTTAGTCCTTCTTTAATGGCATTCCACAAAGGCTTAAAATGTTTTCATTAAAAGCTTGTTTATTTTGGAAGATTTTTCTCTCATTCCTTTATACTTTTGCTGGTACTAGAAATGACATCTTTTTTTCAAAATTTTATTTTTTAATTACTTCTACTGGTGTATAGAAATGCAATTGGTATTTCTGCATTAATTTTGTATTCAGCAACCTAGCCAAACTCTCTTTAATGATTTTCATGATTTTTCTATAGATCCTTTTAGGTTTTCTATGAAGACAACCATTTCATCAATAAATACTAAGTTTTATTTTTTCCTTCTAATCTTCATGTGGGAGACACAAATGAAAAGTACTTGAAGTTATAATCAGAAAATGTTGAGATTTGTTCGGTTTAAAGTATGAGAGAAAGGGAAGAATGAAGAGTATTTCTTTTCCCAGGTTCTACGAATAGTGGCAGTGTCTCCACCTTGAAGGCTACAAAAAGAAAATGCCTTAAATTAAACAAAAACAAATTATATACAGAGACCAGTAAATTAGATTTGTTCTAACCAATATAGAATTAAGAACCTATATAGAGTGGAATCATGTTCTTAGCATCCAGCTTTTGCAAATGATATTGATGTTGTCAACATCCTATAGGTGATTGCACAGTACAACATCTATAAAATGTAGCCATGTAGATTTTTCCAGAATCTTTAGAAAATATATTATCATCACCACACTACAATAGGTATCCTTTTATTTATTTTTTTTAACTTTTTAATTTAAATTCATTTTGCCAACATATAGTGTAACACCCAGTGCTCATCCCATCACGTGCTCTCCTTAGTGCCTGTCACCCAGTTACCCCATTCCCCTACCCTACAGGTATCATTTTATTTTATTTTATTTTATTTTTAATTTTATTTACTTATGATAGTCATACAGAGAGAGAGAGGCAGAGACACAGGCAGAAGGAGAAGCAGGCTCCATGCACTGGGAGCCTGATGTGGAATTTGATCCCGGGTCTCGAGGATCGCGCCCTGGGCCAAAGGCAGGCGCCAAACCGCTGCGCCACCCAGGGATCCCACAGGTATCATTTTAAAACTTAACCAAATCACTTCAGTCAGCTTAGGAATTGTGACTTATAGTGTTGTAATATATTCATTATTGAGATTATACATATTTGGAGATATTTAACTTTCAATGGTGAAAAACTACCCTCCACGAAAAACTAAAAGATTAATGGGGCTCAGGGAAAGGGATCAATCTTAGATTAGTGAATATATGCTGTTGGGAGGGAGGGGTACTGCCCTTGACAGGACTGTAGCAATATTCTTAGCAGATATTTGGAAATGTTCCTTAAAGCAGAGCATGATTTGTCTAGTGAATTGGGGAAATGTAGAAGAGGAACATGGTCTTTCCATCTAAAACTTAAGGATGTAAAGATCTGGACTAGGAAATTTGAGGTTTGGGTGCCTGGCTGGCTCAGTCAGTGGAGCATTCAACTCGTGATCTTGGGGGGGTAAATGTGAGCCCCATATTGGGTATGGAGATTATTCAAAAACAAAATCTTTTTTTTTTCTTTTTCTTTCTTTCTTTCTTTTTTTTTTTTTTTTTTTTTTTAAGATTTTATTTATTAGACAGAGAGAGGAAGAAGGAGAAGCAGGCTCCATGCAGGGAGCCTGACATGGGACTCGATCCTGCGTCTCCAGGATCACGCCCTGGGCTGAAGTCAGCGCTAAACCACTGAGCCACCCGGGCTGCCCTCAAAAACAAAATCTTAAAAAAAGAGAGAGAGAAAAAGAAAATTTGAAATCTGTCAGCACTTAGGTATCCTTAGACCCAAAGGAACCTAAAATAAATCAAAGATAAATACTTTATATTTTTAACAAAAAAACTTGACAGAACTAAAACTTATAAAAATTATGTGGTAAGAAAATCTGTTCTTGTTTTTTTCAAAGTATCTACATTTACAAAGAGTCTATTACATTTGCAAAAAGAAAACTGCTGAAGAATCTGTTATTAAAGTTAGCCAGAAATCTTCAACCAAGATCATTATTTGAGAAACTAAAGTAGTTGATCTGCTTTCTCTTGGGAGAGATCCATCTAAATTAGTTTGCAGGATAACATTGGGTCTTCGGATATGACAATTCCGTGGCATATTTTTCCACACATTGAAATGAGATTCAGATTTCACATTTGCATTGTCTGAGAAGCCTAGTCAAATGGAGAAGTTGTCCAAAAGAAAAGGGGCTTCATCTAATTCCATAAGGATCATTTGTACTAACTCAGCTAAATTTGAGATAGACACAAATTATATAGACATATTTTCCCATGTTAATCATAAAACATTTTCCAACAGGAAAATAAGTGCATGAGTGGGGGCGGGGGGAGAGGTTGGGGAGGGGCAAAGGGGAAGAGAAACTTAGGGAGGCTCCTCACCCAGCATAGAACCTCTCTTAGGGCTCGATCTTATGACCCTGAGATCATGACCTGAGATGAAATCCAGAGTCGGAGGCTTAACTGACTGAGCCACCCAGATGCCCCAGAAAAATAAGATTTTTAAAGAATGTAATTGTAACTTTGGCTTTCTACTAATATAATTGAGTAATGAGTCCACAAATAGCCAATTTCTCAGTTACCTGAGAGGTTGTATGAGATGATTATTAAGGTCTCTTGTAAGAGTCTATGGCTCTAAAACTATGAGCTCTTTGTAAGGAATTGATGCAACTTAAAATTACTCCTAATAAAGGGCTCTGTTTGATTCTATGTCCTCTTCATGTGTGCTACTGAATTAACAGTCTGAAGACCTCAGAACAAAAAGATGGTCACGTACTTAGCAAAATTTCACTACTTCTTGCAATCCTCTTCTTCATTACAAAAAGACTGACCAACCTGTGGGAATGGTGATAGCTGGAGCATGATTAGCAGGGAGGACACGAGGGCTTGGAGATGGCAGGAAATCAGATGGAAAAGGGGGAGGGTAGAGCTTTATCACACAAGGGGCTTTAATGCTGTAAATTAACAGTTCAAAATTGAACTGAAAAAAATTCCTTAAGCAAACTCAACAGAATACAGTAGCAAACTAAGAATTGCTCTTAATTTTCCTTTGCCTGAGCAAGAAAACTTAGACATATCCAAATGAAAAGGAGACTTATGAAAAAAAAGGATAGCTCAGCACAGGCTGCAATTTGTAGTTACCTAACATGTTTTTATCTCTTTAGTGGTAAGTCTGTACCTCTCTAAACACAGTATCATTTACATATATCCGATAGCTTTAAAGAGATAAAATTGTTCCGGAGAATTAGGAAGGCTACATAAAAATTAAAGCTACATAAAAACTCAGATTTATAATTTTATGGCCTGGGTAATTCTGTGTCATGTTACTTACTTCTGAAAAATGGTTTTTATACTGAGCCACAGAAAAAAAACTGAGTATGAATACATTTTTATTTAAAAATCGTAATAAGCTGAGGTTGTCCTTAAGAGAAAATAGAAATTTAAGATTCTCCCTAGGGTAATATTTCTATTCTCCAATCTTAATTGTTTTTTGCATGTAAATGAATTCAGACCCTTTGGCATAAACAATAAGAGCACTGAATAATGTATGCTTTAAAAAGAACAAAATAAAAGTTTTCTTTATGTGTAAAGAAGTCTTTGATATAAAATATGTTGACTTTTTAGAAGAGCATTAGAGGGAAGTAAGTCTAGCGAGACTGATAAAAAAAACAGTGAAAATATGAGGCTTGAAGTCCAGTTGTATTACCATGAAAGAGTGACGGTACAGAGGTTGATTTCGGAGTCAGACTGCCTGGGTTTGATTTTGCCTTCGTCACGATCATGCACAAGCTAATGAACTTCTATGGGACTCCGTCGGCTCATCTATAAAATAGGAATATAGGACAATCAGTATATGGTTTCACTCATACGGAGAATAAAAGAAATAGTGAAAGGGATTATAGGGGAAAGGAGGGAAACTGAGTGGGAAAAATCAGAGAGGATGACAAAACACAAAAGACTCCTAACTCTGGGAAACAAACAAGGGGTAGCAGAAGGGGAGGTAGGTAGGGGGATGCGGTGACTGGGTGATGGGCACTGAGGGGGGCACTTGACGGGACAAGCACTGGGCATTATACTATATGCTGGCAAATGGAACCCCATTTCATTAAATGAACCCCAATAAGAAATATATATACATATATATGAATATAAGAAATATATATACAATAAGAAATATATATACATATATATATGAATATAAATATAGAAATAAGAAATATATAATAAGAAATTATATACAATAAGAAATATATATACATATATATATGAATATAAATAAATGCCTACAACACAGGATTGTGGTCCCGATGAAGTGACTCAGTAAACCACTTAGAGTATTGCCTGCACAGGTACAAGCATGGGTCATTCATCTGTTCATTCACTCATCAAACATGAATGAGCACGACTACGTGTTGGGCACTGTTTTCGGTACTGTAAGCACATCAGTGAACAGAGTAAATCAAAATCCCTGCCCCTGTGGAGCTTGCATTCAAGTGAGGACCAGACAGAGTCTGATACGTTTTGAAGGTGGAGAGCTCAGTACGGGTTAGCTACGAGCATGACCATGACGATAGGCATCATTCCAGAGCCCTGTATTGACTGAGCTTAATGAACATAATAAAGCATCTGAATCTGAGGAAACACTCAGTTCCGGGTCCCCTCAGAGAGTTCGACTCCTCAGGAGCAGGTGAAGGAAGCCTGTACACCAAAGGCACCGCCACCCTGGGTTTGTGGAATATTCTCAGGGCTCAGATCGCCATGCTCCTTGTTTTTCAAAATTAGACAACCTGCTCACTCTCTGCTCCCTTGTGTCATCGTGTCATCCCAAGCTCATTCCACCTCGTTACTTCACATTACATCCAGGCACTTGACTATGTTTTTGTGTTTGGTTGTTTTTCCACTGCTTTCTGGATTTCTGTCAGCAATCCAGTTTTACAAATTGCTTGGCTGAGATTTGTATTTGTCGTCTTCCTTTGAAACTGTGATTCACAGTGTACACCCTTTAAACAGAATCTGCTCAGCCCATGAGACTAAAAAGCTTGTTTCAAAAACAAATTGCAGAACAGGCTGCCTACCCGGGGTTTTCGCGCAGCATGCTCAAATGGTCAAATATAATTAAGAGACTACACTCAAGATCTCTATTTTTTAAATTAGCCAAAATGTTTTTAGATGCTGATCAGATGGTGATGTCATTTCACACCTCCAGGGTGCTGGAGACAAATCCAGTCAGCTGAGAAAACAAACTTCAAATTAGAGAAGATGTTGGCCATCTTCGAAGGAGCCTGAGAATTTGTGTAAGCTGTATTCAGATTGGACTTTTTGATTCAATATGAAAAAAGTGCCGATCACAGCAGGCTGACCGGAGGTCCTCGGTTCATAAACTTTTAACTCAGGACACAACTTAGGGACATTTCTTCTTGTCCCGTCCTCTCATGTGTAGGATGGGGCGATAGTAGCATTTACTTCTTGGTGTTATTTCAGGGCTTAAATAAGGTAATATATGTAAATGCTCTGTGCCACACACAACCAGGGTTGGCTACGATTGTTCTTTGTCATATACCCTATGCTCTGTGCTCTCGCCCGAGGGGAAAATAGGGACAATATCAGTGACCCTGAGCACTGGCAGAGTTGTAAGAACCTCAGTCTTTTGTAGATCATTCTCCAGGGTTCAGAGAAACCCCCAGGAGTGGCATGGATCTATTTGAGAAGAAAACCCTAGGGTGCTAGCCCCTGAAGCCATCTTGGAGGACTGCTGAGTCTGCAAACGCTCTGACAAGGGCTGCACCACCCTCCCATCCACCTTGGGCCTCAGGCCTCCACTCCTCCACTCCTCCAGGCTCCTTCACCAGGCTGTTCTACAATGTCCTCAGGAGGCATGTGTGAGGCAAGCCTTTCATTTTCCCAGCTGCTGCACCAGCAGGAATCCATGGGGAAATGTGGGCTCACCATGGGGAGCACATCCTCTGCTGCCAGGGGCCTTTCCTCTCACTGTCGACCATTCCCTAAGCTATCTGCCTAGAATTCTTCAGTCCCTTATGCATATAGGCCCTGGTGCATATGCTCAACCCATCCTCCGAAATCCACAAAAAATTCGAACTTTTAAACAGAGATTACTTCTCGACATTCTGGGAAGTGAGAACAAGGTGGACATGGGCCACAGATCTAGCCTGGCCACAGGCAACCCCCCTCGCTTCCCTGTTCCTCAGTTCCCCCCTTTTCATTGGGAGTAGGCATAGCCCCCTTGCAGGGTCGCAGTCAGGATGCACTAACCCACGAGCAATAGTTTGCTCAGTGCTGGGACAAAGGTCAGCTCTGGGCTGCTGCCCACGCCTGTCCCAGGCCCCACACTCAGAACCCTGCTTCCAGCATATCATCCAACTCCAAGCAGATGTTCCTCAAGCACAATCCTCGGCAAAACATGTCCTCCTTCCTCCCCCAGGTCCAGCATCACAGGGTCCTGCCACTGCTAGTTGGGAAACACCTCCAGAGTCTCTCTCCGCCTCCATCCATCTCCACTACCAGCCTTTCCCTAGGCCCTAGCAGGTGGCCCGAAACACTGCGAGAGCATCAGACACCCACAAGTGTCACCCCTTTGGCTCACTATCCCTTCTGGCTGTGCAGAGCCATGCCCTGACCCCTCACTCAACGACTTGTTCCATAAGCCTCTGAGGCCTGATCCTTGGTGGTTCTTTTGGAAAAGAGTTATTAGCCTCCCTCTGGGTCTCCTAACTCTCACCTCCTACTCAGCCCTGAAGAGGATGGCTGAGCAGGTGGGTCTAACCAGCTCAGCCAAAGAGAAGATACCATGCCCTGTCACACCGAGCTTCTCGCCCATCTATTCAAACACTGAGGGCCTTTGGTGACTGTTGACCCTTTGCACATAATATACCATTTTTGTAGAATGGCCTTCTCTATTGTTTTCATCTTGTCAAGCTTCTATTCAGCCATCAAGAAATAATATACCTGCTCAGGGAAGCATTTCCAGCCTCCCCAGATCTGGCTTACAGCTCACCTCACCATATATGGATACCATACAGTTCCCCTACCTAAATTCCTCAATACCACATCTTACTCATCTTTGACAACCAATTCCTGGAAATTACATAGTAAATTCTCTGTAAATATGTAATGAATGAACAAATGAACGAAAGCTGGGGTTTTCATGCTCCCCTTAGGGATAAGTCACAGTTCCAAGACCTACTATTCAGGAAAAGTAGAAAATAGTTCTTTTCCAAGGGCAAATTCCCAAGGATGTGAAATGATTTTTCAGGTAAATTTCATACTGATTACCCAAACTATGAGAAAGTTTCCTTGGTTCTCTATTTGGTTTTGTGTGTGGGGACCAAGTCCTCGGGCACCTGACAAGAAGGGCCAGCTATGCAACTTTGGAAGGTCGTTGTATAATGTGAATCTAGACCTCTGGGCCAACTCAGTAAAATGCAAAAGTGCCTGGTATTTTAGAACTTCAGTGAAACAAACTGAGAACAAATCTCTGGGGAAATGGAGAATAATTTCTAGCTGCGGCCCTTCTTAGTAAGACACTGCAGAGAAAGAGGTTTTAAACATCACGTCGATTAGTAAACGATTAATATCATTTATTCAATCTATTCAATAATAGATTAATGTTTAATTTATTTAATGCTTCCAAGGAGAAAAAGGGAACCATCCCTTATGATTCCATTCAGGAGCCCCAGGCCTGGGCTTCTCCGTCCTTCTCTGTCTGCTGCAGTGGATCTCACACAGGAGAATTGGAGCTGGGGAGTCTCACTGGAGAGAAGGAAGACACAGAGCTCCGGGGGCCCCTGAAGTAGACAGGGCCGGAGTAGGGGTGTGTGAAGGTGCTCATGGGGACAGAAGTTGAAATCATCACAACGTCAATGGCAGGATATTCTCCTTTATCTGCAATGTTAAGTATTTACCATTATCCAAATAGTGTGTGTTTAGGGTCTCGGAAAATCCAATTTCTCCAACAGATAAAAACCAAACAGGACACAGATACATGAAAGACTTCCGAAGCAGACCCCTTATCCTATTTTCAAAATAAAGAGCACCACACTCGAGTTGGTGCAGAGGGCAAACACGACTCGGGCTGCCTCTGAATGCAACTGGCTTCTCACGGGTGTGGCAGGGCCTGCCTGCTGTGTGTACATGTCCCGAGAGGCACCAGCCTGCTCCCTGAAACCCAAAGCCACACAATGTCAACACACTACTCCTGCAAGTATTTGCTCCAGAGAAAACATCTGTAATGCCTCTACAACTAATTTTCTAGCAGGCGGTAAGATGAAAAGGAGAATTAATGCGCATATTAAAAGATTTCTTATAAAAGCCATCCATCGCTGGGCTGCCTTTGTCGAAACACTTTAATGGCTTTTCCCTGCTGGCCTCCCCTCTGTCCTCCTCCCACCCAGCTTTGCTAATAAAAAGCATTCTAAGTCTTTAGCTCTGCTGGCAAGGAGAATTAAATTGCTATTTGCCACCTGGTGTTGTCTTACTTAACGTATTTCCAAATTGTCCTTAACTCTCCCTTTGGAATTCTGAGTATAAATACTAAAAATAAGGAAAGGGAATGAGAGGACAGAGAGAGCGAATTTGCGTAATTTCTGTTAGCTTTTGTTGTAACAGGCTCTAGTCTGTGTTTTCCTCTTTGTTTTTTATCTTCTGCTCATCCCATTTAGCTTCTCTTCACATTCATCTTCCCATCTCTTTTTATTCTCCAGAATTTTGTTCAAAGAAGAAACATTTTTTTCCTCATGGCAAGATCATATTCACACTCAGAAAAGGATGGCCTGAGTGTTTCTTTTCTTTTTCTTTTTCTTTTTTTAAGATTTTATTTATTTATGAGAGAGAACAAGCAAGGGGGGTGGTGGGAGGAGAAGAAGCAGAGTCCTTGCTGAGTCGGGAGCCCAAGGCAGGGCCAGACATGGGTCTCGATTATGACCTGAACCACAGGCAGTCGCTTAACCCACTAAGCCACCAAGATGCCCCTGATCTGAATGTTTCTAATTGATTTTGATACCAGAAGTTCTGAAATCCTGCCCATGCTAACCCTTCTTTAAAAATCTTCAGGGTTCCTTTTCTCCTTTTCACTCATTTATTTAGTAAATATTTGTTGAAAATCTACTCCTGCCTGGTACTGTGCTCTCTTCTTTTTCCACTATTTCCTGACTTACTTTCTTTTTAGTTCAATTAGCAACTGCCAGGAGTGAGTAAAGAAATAAAATTCAAGAACTCCCACAACTGAGCAAAAAGTCCACTCTTTGCAACTGCAAGATAGTCTTCCCTCTGTAGTTTTCAGTAGTATAATAAAATGATGAATTTTAATTAGCAAAACACTCTAGAAGGCTTATCAAATAACAAATTCTTAATTTCTATTGAAGTGAGTTATTTTTTAGGGGCAGGGCAGAGTCATCCTCCACAACCATTTAAAGTGATGTCCACATTCTAAATGGGGTTTCTATTTATTCTCTGAGGCCCTTTGGAAACTGCATTTCATTTGCTATAATAGCAACTTCCTGACCTTTAACAAGAAACAAGGAAAAAATCAGTGGACAAACCAGTAACTACTGCAGAATCCATTTTAGGGCCCCTTAGGGAATTTATTATCAGAAAGAAAGGATAATCGGACCCATGGATGAAAAGAAACCATAACAAAGGCCACACTTCACTGACAGGATGGTCTGCCCATGGGAATGAACCCAGCCATGGACTTAACTACCAGGGAGATAAACAGTAGTTTCCAAATGAAGAACTGGACAGGCTTCCGGTTGGGAAGGAATCTCTCTGACATGTTTGAACCCATCCTGTTAAAGAGAGGTTTAAGATGTTTAGAATTCAGATGACTTTATTCAACTCAGCAGGAGAAGGTCTGCATTAGTGCAGATTTAAGTGCAGCGTCATTTCTGCACTTCTCCCCAGAGGGCAAACTGGTATCCCTCTAGCTACAGATGATTGGGAGAGAAGAGTTCTGAATTTTGCTGCTCGTGGAAAACCAAAGAGAAGGCCTGAGTGTTGAGAAACTAATAAACGCTTGGGGGCATTTGAGGCTTCTTGCAAGGAGCAGGGAAATGTTAAAAAGGTAATTAACATCTGTATTCTAAGCAGCAGCGAGTACAGGTTAGAACAGATGGCTCCAGAAACCATAAAAATAGCCTGAGATAGTTCCTAGATGGAAGAAAGCGCTTTAATACAGGTGAGCCACAAGATGCTATAGTAAATAGTTTATTAATGTTTTCTCCTATTGGTGCTTTCACTGGGTAGTTTGGGCATTCATAAGACGGCACCTCATATATTGTTACCTAAATGAATTGTTTCTTTTTGGGAAAGTACCTGTGAATGTGATAAGTGGTGATTCTTCGCATCTCCATCTCTGCATCTGGAAGTTAAGCCTATTCCCTGTCAGGAACTATTGATACAACAGCCCAGCTACCTGTCCGAAAGCTACAGAGAGCATAGCATGTCTTGTAGGAATACTGTGTCTTTCACCCTGAAAATCTCACCTTACACAATCGGCAGTTGGTAAAACTTGAGAGAACAGGCATCAGCTCATCTAGGAAAGTCAATTCAGAATGTGTCAGCAGAAATGCAACAGGAAAGGAAGGGCCCATGCAGTCAAGTAAGACAGTTACATAAAAGCTGGTAGAACAGCTTGCTTTCAAAAGGCTAAATTCTGAACAGCAAAGAACACACTGACTCTGTGGACCTTTCAGAAAAGCTGACCATTATACACTTTAGAAGCACCTGGAATTCTAAATAGAGATGAGGAGAGAAGGGGCAGAGGGCTGAGAGCAACCATTCATCCAGCTCCGCCCTGGGATTTTCTCTGCCTGACAAGAGAGCTCCACGGGAGGATTTTTGAGTTTGCAGTAAGACAGAATGACATTAAAAAAAAAAAAAACCTGAATCAAAACAAACAAAAAAACCTTTATTATCATTTAAGACAGTTATCTAAGTGTGTTCAATCCTCATTTCAAGTTCAATAGGCCTCAAGGTAAGTTGGTGGGGACGGGTGACTTGGGGACCCTACTTCTCCACCATGTGGCCCCGCCCCCCAAGTTCAATGCCTCAAGTTGGTTACTTTCCTGTGTCGGCAGAAGTCTCGTCCCAAGTGCTTTCTGTCACCAGATTCTTCAATGACAGTCGACGACATTTGTATTACAAACAAATACAGAGAATGATAAGGCCTGGATTGAAAAATTTGATAACTAGGAGATTTTTGTCTAGGAAATTCTCTAGGATGACAGCAACTAACATGCAATTTAGATAGAGTAAATTCCCAAATGATACATTGCCGCCGCTAGGACTCCATCCACTTCTTAACCTGCTAAAACATATGATGGTGTACAGATGCTATTTTTGATGCTATACCTTTGATTATTCCTCAACTTTTCAAATTTGGTTTGCAATGTGGTCATGATAGCAACAGGCAGATGTCAGTGTGCTATTTAATAGAAGAAAGATTTAATGGTAATTAGCAAGCAATAGTTCTTTACCAAGTGATACTGAACATTTTTATAAGTTTTGGAAAATGAAAGATGACAATGGTGAAAAAATAATGTAATTCAAGAACGAGTGAAAAAACCCAGGATGGTGTCAGTTATCCCTGACACTACTATTTCTTTGTAGTTTCCGCAGAGCCTTCACAAAGAAGTGATACTACTTCTTGAAGTATGACAAGGTGTTAGGAGACTAGGAGTAAGATAAGAAGACACTCTAGTGGCAGATGTAGCCTAGGGACATGGTCATCAGGACAGACTCCTAGAGAACAGTCCTCTGTCTCTCTGCTGGGGGCACTGGTCTCCCCGGGGGCACAGTTGCCCCACAAGAGGGAGAAACAATGTTACATTACAAACGAAGAAATTGGGCTTCAGAGACTTGAGGTGATTCAGCCAAGATAAAAAATTATCAAGCAATGAAGTGGGATTGGAGAGGAGCACTCAGTGTCACACTCCATGACCTCACCTCACACGGGGCAGGAGTAAGGGTTGTGGGTGACTGACTTTTCTCAGATGTTGCTTGTTTGCTATAAGCAAAAATGAAAATAAAAGAATATGAAGAGGGCAAAGCAAAAGGAAAAGAAATAAACAGTAGTTTCCAAATGAAGAACTTCTTTCCCTCCCAAACCTTTAAAAAAGTAAGTTTTATGGCAGTTTGACCATATCATCTTCTATTCTCTGGGGAAGAGGAAGAGGGGGCTCATTGGGTTTGAGTTAGGAAATGAGTGTTGTTCGATCTGGATTTTCAGAATGTCCTGATTCTACTCAAGGAACATGCTGAGGTGACATGGAAAGAGTATCAGAAAGTTGACAAGATTTAGTGACGTGATCAATTTCATAATTTGTAGAATTAACCTTCACCACACTCAATGTAGTGGATGGTTTTATAGCCTTGTATTTACAATTGTTAGATCTCTTTATTTTGTTTTTAGGTGTTTAAAGTAATAAGAAGATGAAGTACAACAACAATATAATGTATGCAATACAGGAAAGAGACCGAGGGTGAGGTTGTGTATTCACTGTTAGGGGAAAAAGCCCACCTATTATGAAGAAAACAGCAAAACCATTCATGTGGGAGTAGTGCTAGACCAGTCACCAAGGATAATTAAAACTACAAAGAGCAACATGGCAGGTGGTGTCCGGAGGGACATGGCCCTGGGAAGGCAGCAGGTTGATGGATCCCAGTAAACAGCCCCCAGCTCTACCCTCGACCGTGGCGTTACATAAACTCCACTCACGGAGAAGATGGTATAATTTAGGTTGCCTATTTAGGTCAATGACTTTTTAAAATGCCATTTTCAAATTTGACCAACTTTAGCAAGTAGAACTTTCAGAGAGAGGGGGGAGAATATTTTTGTTTCCTTTTCACATCAAAGCAAATGCACGTGTAATGTTAATGAAATTCAGCAAGTGAGAGAGTCAGAGGTTGTGAGACACTGGGTCTTCCCAAAGCTCATCCTTTGGGAAGCAAGAGCCCTGCCTACGCCTTCAAGAAAGGAAAGGCATTGCGGAGGAGACGGGTCTGTGAACTCAAGAAGGAGAGCCAATGACATGCATGTAGGAGAAGGTGACCTTGCTGACCCAGAGAGGTAGAATCCGGGGTGAAACGCCAGCAGAGAGGACCCACAGGGAGTATGAGCCTTTTAAATGAAAGGAAACGCCAGCAGAGAGGACCCACAGGGAGTATGAGTCTTTTAAATGAAAGGAAATTCTTTAAGCTAATTGATGTCATACCAACGAAGTCACATTGCCAGCAGAGATCACTAACAATTCCTAAACATTAGGAAAGGGCTACTCTTCACAAATATCCAGAATTCATCCACTCCCCATCTCTGCTGTCACCTCCCTGGTCTAAGCAACCTGCATCCCTCACCTATCCTGAAATCATAGCTGCACATGACCCCATCTCTTGCCACACCCCATCCTCATTCTGCTTCTTTGCTCCTTCTCTGACTTGACTCATTCCCAGGGCCTTTGCACTTATCATTCCCCCTTCCTGGACTGTTACTCTGCACGATACTAGACCTGTCCCCTAACTCCCTAGAATCTAGCAAAAATGTTGCCCTCTGAGTCGGCCCTCCTTGGCCATCCGTGGGTAATGTTGAAACCCCTGCAGTCAAGTCCCTGTCCTCCTCCCTGCTTTATTAGCCCATAGTTCTTAGCTTTAAATCTACTTGCTTTGTTGCATTACCTCCCATACAATAGTGGCGCATAGTGGGCACTCCATACATATTTGTTGAGTGAATAAATGGTTGAATGAAAACACGAATAATGGCAGATAAAGAAAAAGTATTCTTAAGACTTATATCATGATCGAGCTATAGAGGTCAGAACAAGGAGACAATTATAGGAGTAAAAGTGAGCCTACATATAAATAACATACTCACAAAGCATATGAATAGTATATGCAATCAATATACATATATAACTTATGTATATATTTTTAAACACAACAAACAGGGAATACATCAACAAAGATAAGGATAATGTTTACAAAGACTAGGTATTTTTCTTTTCTTTTTTTTAAAGATTTTATTTATTTATTCATGATAGTCACAGAGAGGGAGAGAGAGAGGCAGAGACACAGGCAGAGCAAGAAGCAGGCTCCATGCAGGGAGCCCGACATGGGATTCGATCCTGGGTCTCCAGGATCGCGCCCTGGGCCAAAGGCAGGCACCAAACCGCTGCACCACCCAGGAATCCCCAAAGACTAGGTATTTTTCAAAAGTAAATAATGTTTCCTAAAGAAATTATAGCATGATAAAGTAGAATAATAAAAAAGTACACGTTCTAAGAGCCCATATTAAAACAGACTAAAGTACAAAATAAATCTGAAGAGAAACTGAGCCTTTGAGCAGAGATGGATGCAGCTAAACAGCCATGTTCCCATTTGGCCAGTCCCTAAGAATGCCAGTCCCTGGAGGATAGGACAGCCTCAGATGAGAAGGACGAGACATGTCTGTGTTTATATAGACAGCCTTGGACAAAGTCGGGAGATCATAATAAGAGCCTGTATGTAGCAATTTATGGTTTGAAAAGAAGCATATACAGTATTTCTCTAGGTGGCTCTTTCCAAATGTATATGATTTAAATGAAGAATCATATACAATAATTCTTTTGATCCTCAAAGAACCCTGTGAGGTAGACCCTGTTGACCTAAAAAGCTGGCTTTCAGAGCAAAGACTTGACTTGGGTCACCAAGCATCATCAACCACCAACCTGTGCCACTAGCCTGGGCCCCCTGCCTCCCAAATCTGTGCTTTGCCTGAAATGCCCTCCCTTCCTTCCCCGGGAAGATCATCTTTCCCCAGAACCTCCAAGGCTGGGGCTTGGCTCCTTCCTCAGCCCTGCTGGTACCGTACATAACCACTACAGCTGCTCTTAATGGGGCATGTTCTCCCATTACTAGGCACTCTGCTCTGCTATGCATACAGGATCCATGGAATCCGACAAGTTTTTGAGGCCCACAGGTACTATTACATCACCATGGACAGATAAGGACACTGAGGTTCAGAGAGAGGTAAAGAAGCTTGTTCAAGGTCACTCGGCCAGTAAGTGACTGGGTAAGGGATACTGCATCGACTTGCTCTGCTTTGGCAGCACCATACCCTTTCTCTCCCATTAAAATTTGCCTGTCTTCATTCTTTCTAATAATATTTATTGAACACCTTCTATTGTTCTAGGTGCTATACATACAGCAGAGCATAAAATACTGCCCCTGTCCTCATGGAGCTCATGTTCTAATGGGGGGTGGGGAGGAGATTAAACAAACAAAAATATGGAATAGGTGATAAATGCTATAAAGAAAACCAAAGTCTAATGAGGGCATAGAGAGTCAGGCCGGGGGTGCTATGTTAAACAGGGTGGTCTAAGAAGGTGTTTGAGAAGCCTAAAGTCATTAAGATAAAACCTAACATCAAAAAATTGGAAGCCAAGTAACTTGTGCAGAAGGAATACACAGAAAACTTGAGGTGGTTTGGTTAGAGTATTATTAGGGGAGGGTGTGTATAAAGTAGATTTTCCTGGTTTTCAGAAATTGTAATTTTTTTGATGTGCTATTTCAATTTTTAGTAGCAAATGTATGTAGAGGATCTTATTAAAATTGAGACTTATTTGAAAAAAGAAAAAAAAAAAACCCTTGGTGAGGGTCAGAGTCCACCAGAGATCTGTTACATCAGGGAGGAGGTCGTGCAACCACTTCAGGCACTTCAGGCAGAAGTCTCTAGGTCTGAAAACCTTGAGGGGAGGGGAGGGAGGCAGTGAGGTTGAAGCCTGAGGAGGGGGTGGGGAGGATGGGCAGAGAGGAGGTTAAAGAGACCACCAGGAATCTGGCCAACTCTGGCCCTATCAGGTAGACAAAGACTTCTTCCACTCCAAGACATACCGAGGAGGGTTGAAGAGGAGGGCTGTCAACCACCCTGGGCCTCAAGACCTCTCTGGTGGCCAGGCAGAAAGCAAACTGCTGGTCCACTGAGGGGGCCACTGAAAAACTCAGGTCTGGGAGCCGGTGGGCAGTCAGAAAGGAGAACTGGAGCAAGAGATGTTTCCTTGGGGAGTAGAGCCAACAGCACTTCTGCCAGATTGGAGGAGGACTGTGAGAGGAGGAGAGGTCAGGGAGGTCTTGGCCTGAGCATACAGCTCAACCTCAGCTGCACTTGGATCACCTGGGAGGGATTCAGGAATCTGATGTCTACACCGCACCACAGACAAACTAATTAGAAACTCTGAGGTGAGACCAGGTGTCCAATTTTTTTTTTTTAAAGATTTATTTATGTATTTCAGAGAGAGAGAGAGAGAAAATGAGCTGGGGAGAGAGGTAGAGGGAGAGAATGCGTGAATTGGGAGCCTGACACCTGGCTCCATCCCTAGACCCCAAGATCAAGACCTGAGTCAAATCAAGAGCTGGCCACTCAACAGACTGAGCCACCCTGGTGCCCCCAGCCGTCAAATTTTAAAGCTCTCTGGGTGATTTCAACGTGCAGCCATGGATGAGACCCACAAAGGATGGAGATGTGCAAATTGAGATGGGGAAGATGGGAGAAGCAGCTGGCTTCCAACCCATTTCCTCAGGACCCTGGTCCCAGTTAGAAAACTGATAAATACATCCTTTAGTATGGTAATGGCCCTTAACAGGTTACTGATGCCATGTGGCTTAGGAAAGCTGAAGTTGAGCAGTTGCTTTTTCAGACAGCGCTTTCCCCTAAAGTAACTACTGATTCTTCCAGCTGCCTGTCATCCCTCTTTCCTCTCTTGCCCATTAGAATTTGATCCATCTCTCAGGGAATTTAGCATTCACACAGTATGTATTTACTGGAATTCAGGACTCACCTCCTCTACCTGTCTGTACGTGCCAGAGGTTCGTGGATGCATTTGGTGAATGAATGAAGGACTCAGGGTCCTGTGTATTGGTAGCCCCTTGGGATCACTTGACCTGAGAAAGAGCTTCCCAGAAGTTCCTCCCAAGGAAGAGAGTGATGTTGGCACAATCTTAGTGGGCTGTTGGAGCTGAGGAGGACCCTGATTTGTGCCCGCTCTATGGAAGGTAACAGTTAACCGATCCAGGTTAAATTACAGCACAGGCCTGGTCAGAAAGGAATAGATTTTAACAATGGACGAAAATGTGTTTTATGAAAAGAACCAGAAGCAGAATATGGCAGTAGAAACTATACGAAGATGGAATTAAACTCAGCACAAAGAATTGTCTGTTAAAGTCTAGCCAAATGTTTGTACAATAACAGCTGCTAGAAAACAGGGGATGTCGTAGGAGGGTTTCTACTGTGGTTGGAAATAGGGTAGCTCAGGGCCCCCTCTGCCAGACTGAGCTGGGTCTTAGGGTGCGAGGAACTGGCAAAGTCCCCAGAACCGGAGCTGGTTGGTCACCTTGCCTGGAAAGCTGAACCGCTGAACCAAAGATTTGTAGCAAAGCTTAGTATTCAGTAGGTGCTCAGTAAATATCTCTCAAATGAATCAGATTCTAAGATTTTAGGAATTTCATCCACTTGTAATTAGTGAACAAAATTTCTTTCTTTCTTTCTTTTTTTTTTTTTTTGGTGGGGAAAGCTTATTTTAAGAATTATTTAGTTTAAAGTTAATAAATTCCATCTGACTAAAATGGAAATCACGGGAAGGTTATAAAGGACTCTCACAAATTAAAAGTGGGAACAGGGAAGGCTGAGAGGAGTGGGACCCAGACAGGAAAAACTTTGGAAGGTCAAAGTCATCCCCCTTGGCCTTCCCCCTCCTTCCCTTCCTCCTCTGTCTCAGGGGCAAGCGTTGGCCTTTCTTATCTCTTCCTGCGGTTCTGGAAGGAATGTTGTGGCAACGCCCAAAAAAGGTCTAAGCCCCAAGTTAGCATAACCTGTCAGTTTTGCTCATCACAGCAAATTAACTCAGACCCTCAGTTCCACATGTCTGAGGAGCAGCAGCTGACTGGCCAGGTGCATCAGGTGCTCACCTTTGATTGAGCACCTGCGACTAGAAGGGAGGGGCAAGCTCCTGTGCAGGGGTGGGGGGGTGGGGTGGCATCCCTTCAAGACTGTGGAAGTTTCTTCACATTTAGAATAATGGTTACTTCAGATGGGAAGGGCTGGGGAGTGGTAGGGATACACAGGTAGGTTCCACATCAGTTTTGGTTTACATCTTAAAATCTACGGTGGAGGGCAGCCCCGGTGGCGCAGCGGTTTGGCACTGCCTGCAGCCCAAGGGGTGATCCTGGAGACCCGGGATCGAGTCCCACATCAGGCTCCCTGCACGGTGCCTGCTTCTCCCTCTGCCTGTGTCTCTGCCTCTCTCCCTCTAGCTGTGTCTCTATGAATAAATAAATAAAATCTTAAAAAAATAATCTACGGTGGGTTTCCCAGTGTTGGTTATATTATTTTTTTTCTTACCACTCTGAATGTCTGAGATGTTTTTGAAAGTTTCAAAATAAAAAGGAGCTCTTCTTTCTTTCTTTATTTATGATAGTCACACAGAGAGAGAGAGGGGCAGAGACACAGGCAGAGGGAGAAGCAGGCTCCATGCACCGGGAGCCCGACGTGGGATTCGATCCTGGGTCTCTAGGATCGCGCCCTGGGCCAAAGGCAGGCGCTAAGCCGCTGCGCCACCCAGGGATCCCGGAGCTCTTCTTTAAATTAAACAGAAGCAATGCATAGAATTGCATGTATATAAACACAACAACTGATGGGCGGCGTTTAATAAGATTGTTATGTGACTTCCTATTAATCCTTTGGTTCTCAAACTCGTGTCCTAGTTTCCTGGTAGGCACAGTTGTATTCAGGATTTGGTGGTGCATCACTCAGCCAGCAGATGCGGACGGAGCGCCCACCCTCAGCCAGGAGCAGTGGGAACCCCTGGTTCCTCCGAGAGGGCCTGAAGGTGAATCAGGCAGACAGACGCAGCTCGGCCACGCCTGGAATGGAATTCTAGTTTTTTAAGTCTAAATGAACTTCTATTTATAAGTTTCCCACAGTTTCTATCCAGGAAAATTCCAGTCACTCAGGAGAACATTGTCTGTGTCAGAGACAATCAGTCCCCTGCAGTGGCCCTTTTGGTACTGGGAGAAAGGTGGCCCCAGTGGCTGCAGGCGGGGGAGGAGGAAGGCGGTGGTGAGTGGTGTGAGGGGCGTGAGGGGCGTGAGGGGCGCGGCCAGAAGCCCCTTCCTAGCTCCCTGGGCAGGCCGCTGGGGAGGCCGGCGGACGCCGGGGGGGACGGGGACTTCCCGGGGACAGGGAGGGAGGCCTTGGCCATGGGCGCGGGGTTTCGGGAGCTGTCCCAGGGGGGTCCTTCCCGAGGGCCGCTGGTACCCAGAAGGGCAGCACAAGGGCGCGAGGGAGGCGAGCGGGAGGAAGGATGCGCCGGGCCGCGCGCCCCAGGGTAGCGTCAGGGGTCCCCGGGGCCTCGGGCTGTGAGCTGGCCACGCAGCAGGGGGACGGAGGGGCCGGCGCTTCTCCGCAGAGCCCTGGTGCCAAGCGCCACCCACAACACGGCTGTGCGGGCGCAGGGCGGGTGGAGGCCGCTGGGGTCCCGGAGCCTTGGGCCCCGCCTGGCACCCCCTCCCACCACGCCTCCCACGGACCCAGGGACCCAGGACACTGGCCACTGTCCCCCACAGCCTCTGGGGGCAGCTCTTAACAACGGGAGCAACACCGGGGCCAGCTCCCAAAGTAATCCGAAGCTCTGGGTTATCCTTGTTAAGGGATCTGGGAGCAGGACCAGCCTCTTTAGGTTGAGTAACTCCCGGAGGTTATTGGACAGTTTGACTGGGGGACAACCGCCCCGCAACCCCAGGAAGGGAGTAGGCTTCTTGGAAGGCGGGCAGCTGGAACCTGGAACCAGTGCTGACACGAACAGTAAAGCTCCGTGACTTAATTTTCACCCCAAGCTGGTGAAGCAGGTCGTACCAGTTACACACCGAAATAGGAAGATCATTTCAGATTGTGATCAGTGCGGTCGGTGGCTATACAACCCAGGTTAAAATGAAAGAGAATAGTGCAGAGTTTTGGTTGGATTTGGAGAAGAGGGGGCCAGAAGCCTCTCTAAAAGTGTGGTATTTCAATAAAGCCTGAAGAAATCAGTGGTGCGGGTTGGACGGAGACTGGGAGAGGAGAGCTTTCTGTATGATGAAAAGGCATGTGCAAAGGCCTAGGACATCATTTACTGCACCTGGGAACCCAAAATAAAGTGAGTATGGGCCTGGAATAGTGAGTCAGGAGAAACTAGCTCCAAGGGGACCAGGCCAATGTAGAGCCCTATATGTATGATGGCAAGATTTATTGTTGTTGGGCTGCCTGGGTGGCTCAGTGGTTGAGCGTCTGCCTTCAGCTCAGGTCCTAACCCCAGGGTCCTGGGATCCGGCAGGGAGCCTGCTTCTCCCTCTGCCTGTGTCTCTGCCTCTCTCTCTGTGTCTCTCATGAATAAATAAACAAAATCTAACAACAACAACAAACAAAATGCCCAGGCTGTTGTGCGAATAAGGCCAAGGATCAGATTACCTGGCTTCAAAACCCGGTTCTACCACCTACTAACTGTATGACCATGGGTGAGCTACTTCTCTATGCCTTGGCTTTGTCAACTCCAAAATGCAAATAAAAATGGTACCCATTTTACTGGATTATTATGAGGATTGAAAGACATAACATTTTATAAGCATTTTCACACATAGTAATCCTGGCACTTAGTGAGCACCCCATAAATGTTGGATGATTTTTGGTTTATTATTGTGCTATTGTTATTACTGTTTTCAGTAGGAGGAGAAGGCTGTTGGGAGTCTTAGGAGACAAGTAACAACCTTATCTTCTTCTGAGTTTGGAACCAATTGAGAAATAAGATACAGAAGATAACAGATGGGTATCTATTATAGCTTACTGATACTACTGGATACCTACTGTATGTATATCTTGCTGATACCTACAATGAACACAAGCAGAGGAAAGCTGATACTCTAGCATGGGTGAGAGTGGTGAGGCATGGGAGCAGAAATAAGTAAATGGTTAAATCAGTAAGTTATATTGTGCTTTAGAAGATATCTCTTTCATTACTGATATTGAGAAAATAATGCCTCAGGTCAGCAGTCAGAACTAACCTTCTATTGTTTCCCCCTAATGAGATAAACTTACTCATCTAATCAGAGAGCTGAAAGAACACAACCGCTCCCATCGCGTCAGGGCTTGAGCTTCCCCTGACCTGGTCATCTTTTTTAAATCAACTGTAATGAAATGCACCTATTTAAAGTATGCAGATAGATGAGGGGTTTGTTTTGTTTTGTTTTGTTTTGTTTTTTAAGATTTTATTTTTAAGTAATCTATACACCCAATGTGGGGCTTAAATTTACAACCCCAAGATCAAGAGTCGCATGTTCTGACTGAGCCAGTCAGGCACCGCAGAGATAGATGAGTTTTGACCAATTTCTACACTACCACAATCAAGACATAGAATATTTCCTTTACTCAAAAAAGTTTCCTCACATCCCTTCGCGGAAACCTGCCAACATCCACCCAGACAGCCACAGAATAGTTTTGCCTCTTCTATAATTTCCTATAAATGTAATAATCATCAGATGTACTCTTTGTGTCTTGCTGCTTTTGCTCAGCATATTTTTGAGACCAATCCATGTAGTTGTGTTATAAGTAGATTTTTATGTCTATTGTTGAGTAGTATTGTATTGTATGGATGTACCACAATTTGTGTATCTATTCACCAGTTGACAGATACTGGAATTGCTTCCAGAGTTTGGCTATTATTAATGAAGCTGCTGAAACTATTCATGTAAAAGTTTCTGTGAATGTAAGTTTAATTTTTCTTGGGTAAATGCCTAGGACTGGAATTACTGGGTCATATAGTAAGTATATGCTTAACTTCATAAGAATTTGTGAATTCTTTCCCAAAGTGATAGTAACAGATTTTACATTTCCACCAGCAGTATATGACAGTTCTTGTGTGTCTGCATCCTCATCAACATCATTCAGTCCTCTCAATTTTAGCCCTCCTGGTTGGAGTATTTTGTTGTGGTTTAATTTACATTTCTCTGAGGGCTAATAATACTGAGCGTGTTTTCATGTACTTGTTGGCCATTTCAGTCTTTGTGAAGTGTCAGTTCAAATCTTTTTTTTTTTAAGATTTATTATTTATTTATTTATTTATTTATTTATTTATTTATTTATGATAGATGCAGAGAGAGAGAGAGGCAGAGACACAGGCAGAGGGAGAAGCAGGCTCCATGCTGGGAGCCCAGTGCGGGACTCGATCCCGGAACTCCAGGATCGCGCCCCGGGCCAAAGGCAGGCACCAAACCGCTGAGCCACCCAGGGATCCCCTCAAATCTTTTTCCCATTTTGAAATAAGACTTTCCCCTACTTCTCATTATTGAAGTGTAAGAATCCTTTACATCTTCTGGATACTTGTTCTTTGTCAGATATGTGAATTGCAAATATTTTTTCCTCCCTATAGATTGCCATTTCATTTTTTATTAAGTTTTCAAGGGGAATGCCTGGGTGGCTCAGTGATTGAGCATCTGCCTTTGGCTCAGGTCACAATCTTGGGGTCCTGTGATCGAGTCCCACATTGGGCTCCCCACAGGAAGCCTGCTTCTCCCTCTGCCTATGGCTCTGCCTCTCTCTCTTTGTCTCTCATGAATAAATAAATAAAATAATTTTTAGAAAACTTTCAAGGAAATACATTTTTTAATGTTGATGAAGTACAATTTATCAATTGCTTTCTTTTGTAGTTTGTAAAATTCCTATCTAAGGAATCTTTACCTACCCCAAATGAGCCTGGATTTTCTTCTAGAAGTTCATTAGTGTTAGCTTTTACATATAGGTTTATGACCAGTTTCAAGTTAATTTTTGCATATAGAGTGAGATGAGTGGAAGATCTTTTTCTCTTCCCATATGGATATCCAGTTGTCCCAGCACCATTGCTGAAGAGATTACCTATCCCATGTTGATTTAGATTGGCACCACTGTCAAAAATCAATTAATCATATGTGTGTTGACCTGTTTCTGGACTCTATTCCACTGCATGGATTTATATGTCTATCTTTATACCAACACCGCATTGATTTGATTGCTTTATGGTAAGTCTAAAGTGAGGTGGGGTAAGTCCTACAACTTATTCTTTGTTTTAACATTATTTTGCTTATTCTGACTCTTTTACATTTTTATACAATTTCAGAATCAGCCTGTCAGTTTTTTTTTTTTTAAATCTTATGGTTGTTATTGCAATTTGTATTGGAATCACATTGAACTTCTAGATCAATTGAAGAGAACTGATATCTTGCCAATACTGTTTTCTGAACTTGTGGGTTCTCTCTGTTTTTTGAAGTCTTTTCTCTCAGCTATGGTTTGTGATCAGTGTACACAGCTTGCACATGTTTTGTCAGATTATCTTTGAGTATTAAGTAATTTTTCATGCTATTATAAATGCTGTTTTTTCCATTAGAATCCCTTATTGTTTATTGCTATTATATAGAAATACAATTGAGTTTTACATCTTGATGTTACATAATGCAGCCTTCAGTACTGCATACATGCTGAGGTAGGGAGCATACCTCTGCCTACTTCCCTATTTGGACTTCTCAACCAAGAATGTAGTTGGGGGTGGGACGCCTGGGCGGCTCAGCAGTTGAGCATCTGCCTTTGGCTCAGGGGGTGCTCCCAGTCTGGGGACAGAGTCCTGCATCTGGCTCCCTGTGAGGAGCCTGCTTCTCCCTCTGCCTGTATCTTTGCCTCTCTCTCTGTCTCTCATGAATAAATAAAATCTTAAAAAAAAAAAAAAAAAAAAAGAATGTAGTTGAGGGTGCCTGGGTGGCTCAGGCAGCAAGCATCTGCCTTTGGCTCAGGTCATGATCCTGGGGTCCTGGGATCAAGCCCCCCATCAGGTTCCCTGCTGAGCAAGGAGCCTGTTTCTCCCTCTACTCCTCCTCCCTGCTAATGATCTCTTTTTCTCTCAAATAAATAAATAAATAAAATCTTTTTTAAAAAAGATTTTATTTATTCATAAGAGACAGAGAGAGAGAGAGAGAGATGCAGAGACACAGGCAGAGGGAGAAGCAGGGGTCCCTGCAGGGAGCCTGACATGGGACTCGATCCTGGGTCTCCAGGATCACACCCTGGGCTGAAGGTGGCACTAAACCACTGAGCCACCTGGGCTGCCCATAAAATTTTTTTTAAAAAAGAATGTAGTTGGTTAGGGGCACCTGGGTGTCTTGGTTGAACATCCAACTCTTGGTTTCAGCTCAGGTCATTATCTTAGGGTCATGAGATCAAGCCCAATGTCAAGCTCCCTGTTCAGCACAGTCTGCTTGTCCCTTTCCCTCTGCTCCTCACTCCTGCTCTCTCTTTTTCTCTCTCATAATAGACATGAAATCTTAAAAAAAATTTTTTTTCTTGGTTAAAAGTTCAGAAAATCTTGCTATGGTGATGTAAACATATAAGTTATTGCTGTTAAGCAATTGTTTCCAAGAGAATCATTAGGCCTTTTCTCATGGTTGCAACCACAATCCTCATACTCCTGTTCAAGGCAGGAAGAAGGAAGAGAGAAGGAGGTTCCAGACACTGGTTCCTTACCAGCAACATATGATCTTTTTCCTAAAACAATAGTTCTCAAATGGAGGTAATTTTACTACCTAGGAGGCATTTGACAATGTCCAGAGACATTGTCATAGTTGTCACAACTAAGAGAGTGCTATTGATAGCTAGTGGGTAGGGAAGCTGTGAAACATTCTACAACACAGACTCCCACAATAAAGGATTATCCAGTGAAGAATGTCAAAGTGTCAAGGTTAAGAAACCCTGCTCTAAAACACCCCGACAGACTTTTGCTTAGGTCCCATTGGCTAGATCTTGGCATATGGCCATCTCTAGATTCAAGGGAGACTACAGTAGTAGGAAGCATAGATTGTAATGATTAGATCTATGGTGCCCCATAATCTGGGGCCAGACATATTGGTTTCCCAATAAAATCAGAGTTCTGTTAACCAGGAAGCAGAGAGAGATGCATAGTAAGTAAGCAAATCCATGTCTGCTACAAGTATATAGTTAAGAAAATCTCCCCAGCTTCACCGAGTCAGCCAGGGCCTCTGATAAAGAGAATATTCTTTTTTTTTCTTTTCTCCAGTAAGTTCTCTGTTCCTAGGCCTCAGAATTACCAGCACATGGAATGCATGTATGAAATTTCTATATAATGTTCTAGATCTCTTGAGGGATTGGAAGTACTTCTTCCAATAATTTTTTTAAACCTTGAACTACATTGCCAATATCTTGGGCACAACATAAGACTTTATATTGTGCTTTGAACCTTAACCAAAAATAGTTTCATAGGAGCAGGTGAACATTTAGCTGTTATAAAGATTAAAAAATACTGAAATGAAGTAACTTGCCATTGGCCACACAATACCAAGTCAATATGGATACTATATTCTTGTGCTTCACAGCCAGTCAGCAGCTCCCCAATACATTTTTTTAAAAAAGATTTTACTTATTTATTCATGAGAGACACAGAGAGAGACAGAGGCAGAGACACAGGCAGAGGGAGAAGCAGGCTCCATGCAGGGAGCCCGACGTGGGACTCGATCCCAGGTTTCCAGGATCAGGCCCTGGGCGGAAGGCAGGCGCTAAACCACTGAGTCACCTGGGCTGCCCTCCCCCATATATTTTATGGACCCTGTACCAATTAGATTAATCAAAATGGGAATTTATTAGTTTATATTTCTGGGAAGACTGGAATACAGCTAGCTGCAAACAAAGCTGAGTCCAGATGCTCAAAGGATCTCATCAGATTCATTTCTATTCTTTGGCTCTGTCTGCTGGCTTCTAGCAAACCCAGCCTTACCTCTGTTTAGGAGAAAGGAAACATATCTACTAGAGTGCTAGCAGGAAACAAATAACACACTCAAAATTCTTTTTTTTTTAATTTTTAAATTATTTATTTATTTATTTATTTATTTATTTTTTATTTATGATAGAGAGAGAGAGAGAGAGAGAGGCAGAGACACAGGCAGAGGGAGAAGCAGGCTCCATGCACTGGGAACCCGATGTGGGATTCGATCCCAGGTCTCCAGGATCGCACCCTGGGCCAAAGGCAGGCACCAAACTGCTGCGCCACCCAGGGATCCCCACACTCAAAATTCGATGACATGAGGATAATGTAATAAGGGTGATTTTCCATGGTGAGTACAGCTTTTGAGGAAACCAATAAGAGCTAATGTAGACTTGGTGCTGTAATCCACCAGGAGCTGTTTTTGTTACTGGACCTGAGGCAGCAGGGGAAAGAAGCAGTTACTGGGAACTGGAGTGGGATCTGTATGGAAAAGGCTTTCTGACAGGAACTATGGCATTTGGAAAAGGGTCACAATGAACCCATGCAGCCTGGCCTCTACCCTCATCATTGACCTACTGGTAATGCCCCCCACTGGTGAGGCCAGTGGGAAGCTGAAAGATGATGGAGGCTCCCAGGACACAGAGCAGGTGACCACACGGCCAGAATGTGTCTGGAGAGGCACAGAAGATAGTCAGCACAGAGGGTTGTTTTCCTTCTCAGATCTGTCATTTGTTGCAGAACAAAAACTTATTTGGCCTTGCTTGAGCCCCATGCCTATCTCTGTGATCACATGGAGAAGAACCTGTGGCTGACCAGATCCCCAAGTGAGAAAGGCATGACTTCCCTAAGGAAGGAGTGCTTCCAGATTATTACAACATGGCCACTCCAGACCCCAAGCCCCAGCCTCAGTGAAAGAAAAAAATGCATTAAGGCCATTGCTTGAATGGATAGAGAAAATGGCTAGAACTGTATTTCTATAACTTTATTTCTTTATGTATTTTTAAATTACAAATATCATTTTATAATAAAAGCAATAAAGATTCAGTGGCTAAGGATCTACCCAATAAAACTGTCAATCATTTGTGAGGCAGAATAAAGACATTCTTAGACATATGATATCTCAAAAAACTCACTTCTTACCCATTAGTTTTCAGGAATATCCTCAAGGATATGCTTCATCCAAATGAGGGAATAAACCAAAGGAGAGGAAGACATGGGGCCAGGGAACAAGGAGGCTACCACAGAGGGGGAGAGGAATTCCTTTGGACAATGAAGAAGGATGTCACAGGGTGGCAACTGCACAGAGAACAGCTGCACAGGAGAGAGCTGAAGGTGGAGGATTCTAGAAGATTTGTCTTCAAGGGGGAAATAAAAAATCAACAAATCACTTAATGATTCTGAATGTACTGAGACTGTAATGACTTCCGAATGTCAAGAAAATCAGAAGATAAATTAGTGATAGGTAATTACAAAACCAAGTGAAGATAAACTCACATGTGCAAAAGAACAAACAAATTCAAGTCAGCTACTAACCCTAGGGGGACAATAGTAGAAGAAAAAAAATGTATTCACAGTATACTCTATGGTCTGTTATAAATAATATTACACGTGATGAAAAATAGAGATAATTAATAGACTTTAACCAAAAATTGTGATGTAAACATAGTGATAAGATGGGAGTAGGGGTAGGAGATAATACATGTGAGTGGAGTGGAAAAATAATGAAATCTTTTTCCTTCACTTGGACCAGTGTATTGAATGAGTTAGTACAGAGAAACTTCATTTTTACCAAAACACTGTCCTTTTTTCAGACACACTATTTTAAGTGTTTTTCCCTATTCATGGGAACAATGCCACACAGATCCCATAGTCACTTTCAGGTAATGACAGAAAATCTGTTTTGGGTGTTAAAGTCTAATCATATCCATTCTGATATCAGAACTTCCTTCCTTCCTTCTCTCCTTTCTTCCTTCTTTCTCTCTCACTCTGATATCAGACTCTTCATGCCAGAAGAGTTTGGATTTAGCAGGTCTTCTTTCCCACCGGTCATTCTCAGGAGCCCCAATTAAGCCCCCTCATTAATGATATTGTTAGTGGTTTGTGCAGAATGAGATGGCAACCATTCCCTCCAGCACTCCCAACTTTATATAGCTATTTAGATAGCAAAATCTCAATGAAAGTTCTTCACCCTAAAAAAAAAATCCTGTTTCTGGGTATGACAGACTAGAACATAACCAGACAAGTCCCTCCCCTCTGCAGAGAACAATTATAAAAGCTGAATGTGACATAGAAAGCCACTACTGAAAGCCTGACAAGTGAAAAGAAAGCTGACAGACCCTGGCAGGGAGTACCTGTTTGCTGGGGACAGGTGAGTTGGGAGCTATACCGAAAATTCCCAGCTCTGTGGCTTTTTTGCCTGTGGCTAAGGGCAGTGCATGTAGCATGTGTAAGTACCAGTGGTGACATACATGGAAAAACCCATAGGTTGTCTGTCCTGGGAAACCAGAAAGATGAAACCAATGAACCAAAAAAAAAAGAAGCCAGAAACCATGAATGCAGAGGAGAGTGGAAGGGTCACAGAAGAGAAAAATTCAGAGACAAGATGCTCAAACCCTGTATATTCATGTCTCCAACACACATGTATATGAAACAGGCTTAACACAGCTCAGCTAAAAAAAAATAAGATCTAACCTGTGACAAGAGCTGCCATCTACAAGTGGAGTTTTCACACAAAACTTCCCTGCAAACTAACTTCCCTGCAAACAAACTTCCCTGCAAACATAGGGAAAAAATGCTCATTGGAGAAAAAAAAAAACAGAATATAGAATCTCCACAACTTAACATTTATAATGTCCAGAATGGACCTAAAATTACCTGTCACATGAAGAACCAAGAAAATAGTACCCATTCTCAGAAGAAAAGAAAATCAGTGAAGCCATATCCCAACATGAACCCAAGTCAGGAACTCAAAGATTTTAAAGTGAATAAATCAGGAAATCACACCACAGATATAGACACATTAAAAAAAATAAATGGAAATTCTAGAACAAAAAAAAAATACACTTTCTGAAATAAAAATTTCACAGAATAGAGTTAGCTGAATAGACATACCAGAGAAAAGACTAAATGGCATGCAAGATAGGCCAATATAAATTATCCAAAATGCAGAACACAGAGAAAACAAATTTTCAAACTCTTAAACAGAAATTCAAGCACCAGTTAAATGATATCCAATGGCCTAATGTGTGTGTAATTGGAATACCAGAAGAAGAAAAGAGAGAAAATGAGCAGAAAAAAAAATATTTGAAGAAACAAAGTCCTCAATTTTCCTAAATGTGATTAAACATAGAACTTTGCAGATACAAGATAATAAACAAACACCACACAGAATAAACACAAAGAGGCCCCTGAAGTGCATCCAAGTCAATAAATTGAAAGCCAAAAATAAAGAATAAAGCAGCAAGAGAAAAACAGCATATCACCAGGGAATAGCAATCCCATTTACCACTGACTTCTTAATAGAAACCATGGAGGCCAGGAGAAAATGGAAGAGCATCATTAGAGTGTGAAAGACAAAATTGCCAACTAAGCATTCTATACTCAGTGAAAATATCCTTTAAGAACACAGATGAGGGATCCCTGGGTGGCGCAGCGGTTTGGCGCCTGCCTTTGGCCCAGGGCGCGATCCTGGAGACCCGGGATCGAATCCCACGTCGGGCTCCCGGGGCATGGAGCCTGCTTCTCCCTCTGCTGTGTCTCTGCCTCTCTCTCTCTCTCTCTCTCTGTGTGACTATCATGAATAAAAAAAAAAGAAAAAGAAAAAAAAAAAAGAACACAGATGAAATAAAATCTTTTCCAGATAAAGTAAAACAAAGAGAATCCATCACCATCAGACCTATAATATAAGAAATGCTAAAAAAGTTTTTTAGACTGAAGAGAAATGAAATGAAGAGCAGAGGAAATGTTACCTATTGGTTAATACTGGGTTATACACAAAAGTTTGGATTCTGAAATCTATAAAAACATTATAAGCAAAGAAAACTACAGACTAATATCCTTCATGAATATTGACAGAAATCTTAACAAAATTGTCACAAACTGAATTCAACAATATGTAAAAAGGATAATACATCATGCCCAAGTGGTGTTTATGCTTGGAGTTCATGTCTGGTTAATATCCAAAAATTAGTCAATATCTTTCATCATTTTAATAGAATAGAGGGCAACCACATAATCATTTCAATAGATGCAGAAAAAGCATTTGATTAAATTCAACACCAATTTGTTATTTTAAGAAACAATAAATCAAAACTCCCAGCAAATTAGGAATAGGAGGAAAGTTACTTCAACCTGATAAGGGCAGCTGTGGCAAACCTATAGCTGATATTACACTCAACAAAGCTTATGAAAAGCTTAATGATTTCTACCTAAGATCAGGAACAAGGCGAGGATGTTCATTCTCACCACTTCTGCACTGTATTGAAGATTCTAGCTAGTTTAATAAGGTACAAAAAAAGAAATGAAAGGCATAGAGATTAAAAAGTAGAAGAGCTCTAAGAAATCTATTAAAAATATCAACTAGATTAATAAAGTGAATTTATCAAGGTTGCAAGATACAGGCCACTTAAAAAAAATCAATTGTGTTACTATTGATTGGCAATGAATAATACCAACCCTTTTTTAAATTAAGTTTTTAATTCCAGTCTGGTTAAGGTAAAGTGTAATATTAGTTTCAGGTGTCCAATATAGTGATTCAACACTTCCATGAAACACCTGGTACTCATCACAAGTCCTTCCTTAACCCCCATAATCTATTTCCCCCATCTTGCCTCCCACCTCTGGTAACCATCAGTTTGTTCTCTATAGTTAAGAGTCTGTTTCTTGGTTTGTCTGGTTATTTTTTCTCTGTTTTGTTTCTTAAATTCCACAGATGAGTGAAATCATATGGTATTTGTCTTTCTCTGACTAATTTTGCTTAGCATAATACTTTCTAGTTCCATCCATATTTTTGCAAATGGCAAGATTTTGTTTCTATTTATGGCAGAATAATATTCCATTTATATATAGACCACGTCTTCTTTATTCATCCATTGATAGACACATGGGCTGCTTCTATAATTCATCTGTTATACATAATGCTGCTATAGATGTAGGGGAGGGTGAAATCTTCAAATTCCTGTTTTTAAATTTTTGGGTAAATCCCCAGTAGTAAAACACCAAATCTTTATAGCTGTAAAGAAACATCAGAAACTATGTAAGAATAAAATTAAAGAAATATACAAAAGACAAACGTATTGAAAGCTGCAAAACATGGCAAAGGGAAATTACTCAAGAGCTACATAAATGGAGAAGTATACCATATTCATATATTGGAAAACTCTGTATTGTTAAAATGTTAGTCCTTAAACTGATCTATAGATTAAGTGCCATCCCATTTAGAATCCTAATTTACTTTTTTGAGGAAATTGACAATATTGTTTTAAAATTCATATGGAAATGTGAAGGATAGGGATCCCTGGGTGGCGCAGCGGTTTGGCGCCTGCCTTTGGCCCAGGGTGCGTTCCTGGAGACCCGGGATCGAATCCCACATCGGGCTCCCGGTGCATGGAGCCTGCTTCTCCCTCTGCCTGTGTCTCTGCCTCTCTCTCTCTCTCTCTCTCTCTCTCTCTCTGTCTCTCTCTCACTATCATAAATAAATAATAAAAAAAAAAAAAAAAAAAAGAAAAGAAATGTGAAGGATAAGTAGGGCCAAAACAGTTTTGAAAAAGAAAAACAAGGTTAGGGAACTTGTACCAAGGCAACACTTCCTGGATTTCTCGGTGTTCTTGTATAATTCAAACCTTCTGAACAACAGAAATAGATGTGCTATATGATAGGGAATGTCTACTCTTGTTCCCTAGAGACGTTTGCTCTTCACATGTTGTGGGTGTTGAACCTCACCCATTTGTCTCTTCAGTAGAGCCATCTGCTCTCGTTCTAAGGGCCATACAACTTTTTATGTGCTCTGAATCTGGATGCCTATATTCTGGAGTAGGGAATCCTTCCTTCCTCCCCCAGATAGAGAAAACATAAGTTCTCTCTCTGTCCCTCTAAGGGGGAAAAGAGGAATAGATATTCCTGCTTCTATATAAGCGCAGAAATTCTTAATATCAGGGTGCCTTTCCTGTGGTACAACACCACCCCACTGGAAGTGCAGGACATATCTGGCTGTCATCACGTCATCTGGAAAGGACTGACACTACAGTGATACTATGGCCACTATGAAGTAGTGAGTACATAAGCGTGTGATTTCTGACTCAGTCTTGGTGTTTCTGTCATTATCTATGTATCTACACTATATCTGTCTATCCATATAACGCTTTAAATGTAAGGTAACATGTCAGATTTATAGTTTCTGGCTTAACACCATCTGATTTCAAGACTCAGCATACAGCTGAGTAATCAAGACAGTGTGGTATTGGGGCACCTGGGTGGCTCAGTTGGTTGAGCATCTGACTTCAGTTCAGGTTGTGATCTCAGGATCCTGAGATTGAGCCTCATATTGAGCTCTGCATTTGGTGGGGAGTCTGCTTCTCCCTCTTCCTCTGTCCCTCCTCTGGCTCATGCTCTCACTCTCTGTCTCTTTCAAATAAATAAATAAATAAAATCTTTTTAAAAAAAGACTGTGGTATTGCCGTAAGGATAGACCTGCAGATAAATGAACTCACATATATATAGTCAATTTATTAATTTTTTTGAATTAACAAACTTCCATTTTTCAGACTACTTTTAGGTTTCAAAAAATTTATTGTACAGAGAATTTCTACAAACTCCCTCTCCCCCCAACACATAGTTTCCCCTATTATTTACATCTTGTAATACTGTGGTACATTTGTTACAATTGATAAACTAGTATTGATACATTGCTTTATTCTTTTTAGATTTATTTATTTATTTATTTATTTATTTATTTATTTAAGAGAGAGGGAGAGAGAGCAGGCAGGGGTGGGTGGTGGGCAGAGTGAGAGGGAGAATCTCAAGCAGATGCCCCGCTGACCACAGAGCCTGATGCAAGGCTGGATCTCATCTGAGATGATGACCCAAGCCTAAAACAAGAGTTGGACTTTTAAAGGACTGAGCCAACCAGGCACCCCAATACATTATTATGAACTGAAGTCCATCTACATTTGGGTTCACTTTTAGTTCTGCATTCTATGGGTTTTGACAAATGTATGATACATACACATTTCATAATAATTCAGAATAACTTCCCTGTCCCAAAATCCCTTGTGCTGACCTATTTGTTCCTCCCTCCCTCCCCACTGGCAACCCCCAATCTTTTTCCTATCTCCATAGTTTCACCCTTTCCAGAATGTCATCTAGTTGGAATCACACAGTATGTAGCCTTTTTAGATTGGCTTCCATCACTTAGTAATATGCACTTAACTTTCCTCCATGTTTTTTCATGGGTCTGTAGCTCATTTCCCTTTAGCTCTGAATATTCCATTGCCTGGATGTACCATAGTTCATCCATTCACCTACTGAAGCTGCTATAAGCATCCATGAACAGGTATTTGTGTGAAAATAAGTTTTCAACCCTTTGGGGTGAATACCAAGGAGCACGATTGCTGCATTGTATGATAAGAGTGTAAATTTTTTTTTTTTTAGGAACTGTCAAACTGTCTTCCAAGTGGCTGTACCATTTTGCACTCAGCAAAGAACAAGAGTTCCTGGTGTTTCACACCCATGCCAGCATTTGATATTGTCAGTGTTTTGGATTTTGGGCATTCTAGTGGGTGTGTGGTGATATACCATTGTTGTTTTAATTTACAATTCCCTAAAGACATATCATGTTCAGCATCTTTTCATATGCTTGTTTACCATTCCTATATCTTTGGTGAGGTGTCTAGTCAAATCTTTTGAATCTTTGAAATTAGGTCATGTGTTTTCTTATTGTTTTGTTTCATTTTGTTTTGAGAGGTAAAGGAAGGTCAAAGGGAGAGGGAGAGAATCTTAAACAAGCTCTATACCCAGTGCACAACCCAATGCAGGGCTCAATCTCATGATGCTGAGATCATGACCTGAGCCCAAATCAAAATTGAGACATTTGCTGACTGAGCCACCCAGGCACCCCTCTTATTGAATTTTAAGCATTTGTGTGTTTTGGATACTATTCCCTTGTGTTTTGCAAATATTTTCTCCCAGAATATGTCTTGTCATTTCATTCCCTAATAACATCTTCCACAAAACAGACGTTTTTAATTTTAATGAGGTCCAACTTACTGATTTTTTTCTTCCAGTTGTTGTACTTTTGGTGTTAAATCTTAAACAGTCATGACTAAACTCAAGATCATCTAAGATTTTTCTCCCACTATCTTTTAGGAATTTTATTGTTTTGTATTTTAAATTTAGTTTATGCTTTTTTTTTTTAATTTTAAAGATTTTACTTATTTGTTCATGAGAGACGCACATAGAGAGAGACAAAGACACAGGCAGAGGGAGAAGCAGGCCCTATGCAGGGAGCCCGACGTGGGACTCAATCCCAGGTCTCCAGGATCAGACCCTGGGCTGAAGGTGGCGCTAAACTTTTTTTTTAAGTAGGCTCCACACCTAGCATGGAGCCCAACATGGAGTTGAACTCACAACCCTGAGATCAAGACCTGAGCTGAGATCGAGTCAGATGCTTAACCAACCAATGGATCAGGTGCCCCGATCCATTTTTTATTTAATTTTTGTGAAAGGTATAAGCTTTCCATTTGGAAGGTTGGAATTGGGTATTTTCCTTCTTCTAGGTTGATTAGGCTCTAGTAAAAATAGTTTCCACTGAAGGAAGGTCTTGTTAAGGAGAATAAAATGCTCTGGGCATATTTCAAACAGGAAATGATTCAGGCATTTGAGGTACTGTGTGACCTGTTAAGAGGGACATTTGGGGGGCTGGTAAAGCATCTGCTGTCATTTGCAGTACACAGCATGAGTGATTTCCTACAGCTTTAGCAGGCAGCCTACTGCGTTAGCACTGAGGCTGAGGAATAAGAGCAAGGATCATATAGTCCCTGGTGTTTTTACCACAGCTTGCTGGGATAGTTGTAAAATCAGCATGTTCCTAGGAGCACCTCATCTAAATCACGACTGCCAGGTTCTCAGTGCATACTTGACTATCCAGTATTTCAGGGATTTCTCGCCTTTTTGGCTATACCTGGTTGAGTACATGCTTGTGAGCATGGGTCTTGGTGCCAGGAATTACTGGGTAACCTACTGCCCTCTCCCTGCCTGCATCTGAATGGAGTATGTCACATGGGCTTGAAGGGGATCCCGGCAGACAGAACTAGCAGTCACTGTCCTTTGGAGGAAGCTTCTTAGCAGTTCTGTTTCAGGAAGACTTGTTCCTGTCTGGTTCAGATCCAGCTTCAAGGAAGTGCTGTCATCCTAGAGCATCATCCCCTGCCAGACTTGGGTGTGGACAAGTATGACTGTCCAAATACTCAACACCAGAGGATGTTTAGATTTGTTGTTTGGTTTGTGTTTAAGTTATTCTGCTCATCTTTCCTCTCACCAGGGCTGTGGGCTCTTAAGCAGCACACAAGCAGAGTTACTTGTGTTAAAAGGAAGGGGTAGGGGGAAAAGGATTTGGTTTCAGGGGGAATTTTCAAAGGAAAAAAAATTCAGGTTTGTGGACAGAAGCAAAGTGGAAAGCAAAGAATAGGGAGATTTTCATTATAAAGAACATTGATAAAGAACTGACAGCAACCTCTCTTAGACATCAACTATACCAGGATAAGGGGGGAGAATTCTCGGTGCACCTCCAACACTTCAGCCAGGACACAGAATGATAGCCAGCTGGCAGAGGGCACGCTCAGACTTGCACAGGCCTTCCCTCAGGTGGGGCTGGCAAATTACAGCAGCCTCTGCCACTGTGAGCAGAAGAACGAGACATGCAAATTAGAAAACAAGAGATCATTCTAGAAGATCAATTTTCAACATCTGGGCTAGGCATAAACCGGAATATAATCAGAATCCAATCGGAACACCTAGGGCTGTGGCTGGAAGCAAATTCTACTTTTAAAACAAGCAGGTGAGGGCAGCCTCGGGGGCGCAGAGGTTTAGCGCCGCCTGCAGCCTGAGGTGTGATCCTGGAGACCCGGGATCGAGTCCCACGTCGGGGTCCCTGCATGGAGCCTGCTTCTCCCTCTGCCTGTGTCTCTGCCTCTCTCTCTCTCTGAATAAATAAAAATCTTAAAATAAATAAATAAATAAATAAAAGAGCAGGTGAGTTGCTTTACTCCTGAGTGCTTTGATAGCTCTACCACCTTAACAACAAAATGCAGGGGCACCTGGGTGCCTCAGTCAGTTAAGTCTTCGACTCTTGATTTTAGCTCAGGTCGTGATTTCAGGGTTGTGAGATTGAGTCCCGCATCAGTCTCCACACTAAGTGTGGAACCTGCTTAAGATCTCCCTCTCCCTCTGCCCCTCCCCCTCCAAAAGCATCCAGAACTCTCGGATTGGATATGGATCATAAGCCTTATGAAGAGGCATCCTTAGCTGATGTCGGGGCTCCATGCCCTGATGGGCCTGACCTGTGATGCTGGAGTCCGTGCTACAACCCTGCTGAGTGCCTACAGCATGTCCACAAGGAGGAGGCTGATGTCAGAGACACCGCAGTATGGCCAGTGGGCCGGAGGGAGCCCTCGAAGGCAGGCCTCAAGCCCTTTGAGACATTAGAAATAACAAAAATAGAGACACACACACTCTCTGTGGAAGTGGAATCATTAAAGTCCACTGATACCATCTTAACAAGAACAGAAAGGCTTCCGAAGCATATTGGAGACATGTCACCCAGCATAATATACACCACTGCTTGGCCAACCCCCACTACTCCCTGTTCCTTCTTTGCCAAGAGAATCCTAATTTTGTCATGATGTCTGCATGCTTCCTCTGTACCTTGTGGATAAACTTCATTGTTTTCAACCAACCCTAATGGTTCTATTCCCTGTGAGTGATTTATCTAGGAATGTCCCTGTGCACATTTCTGGCCACATGTGCATTAAAGGGAGGTCTTCTGGAGAGGAGGAGGGAATTCTAAGGAAATATTTTGTTTATAAAAAGAGTCATGAGTGAAGAAACAATCATTTTTCTTCCACCCATGTTGCCGTATCTGGATGTGAGGCTGGGCCATTATCCTGTGAACATGCAGTGAAGGAGCCAGAGTTCACACTGAAATTGGAGGAGTAGAAAGATGAAAAAAATTGGGACCCCCTGATGACAGGGTTGAGCTGCTGAACTAACCAACCCTTATAGCTGCCCTCCTCTAGACCTCTTGTTATGTTGAGTAATATCTTCCCTAAATGTTTTAGACAGTAAAATTGGGGGTTTTCTGTCACTTACATCCAAAAACTGATAAGAAAGGAAGGAAGGAAAGAAAGAAGGGAAAAAAACCAGAAAGGAAGAATGCAAGAGTGGATTTCTAAGCAGAAATGTTTGTTTCACCCGTAGGTAATGGTCCAGACCATGTAATGCAAGTCCAGTAATATGGGAAACGCAAATCTGCTACCCATCTCACTAAACTTACACACCTACCTCAGAAGCGTACCTCCTATAGGAAATAGTGTAAACTAATAAAAATGAAGTTAGTGTCTTCCCAGGAGATTTTGCTTATTAATGAATCAATAGCTATTCATTGGCCAAACAGTTTGCACACAGCCTGTGGGGCAATATTGAAGGAGATGCAGAATTATTTTCTCTGAAAAACTGTCAAGAAGCTCCAACCCATTTCCTTGTGAGAATCAAGGAATTTTGAGGTTCACAGTATCTTCACTTAAGCATTATCTTTCTAATTCTAAGAAAGAGATTATATAACCATATATATATATAGATATAGAAGATTATATAACCCAGACAGGAGAACTTGTTAAAATCTCACAGGCCCAAAGAAATGGACAGGACCTTGGAAGTTTCCCCTGGTCCAACTTCCCATTGCACAGCCTCAAGAGGTCACCTATCCCAGGACCCAGGTCTGCTGCCTGCCAACTTGGCATTCTTGTCCTTTTGTTCACTGGAAAGGAAAAAAAAAAAAAAGTAAAAACGAGTCTTAAGCAAAAGGACACCCTGGTAGGCCTCCCTGCCTGAATTTTGGACACATTCAAACCTGTGTAGTTTGAAACAAAGTCACTAATCACATGTATTAGACAAGAATAGTATTTGCTAACTCAGGTATATAAGAAATGTAACACATTTTATATTTCTATAATTAAATAGACTATTTGATTATAGAAACCTAATGTTTTTCTTTTTTTTTAAGATTTTATTTTATTTATTCATGAGAGACACAGAGAGAGACAGAGAGAGACAGAGACAGACAGAGACAGAGAGAGACTGAGAGGCAGAGACACAGGCAGAGGGAGAAGCAGGCTCCATGCAGGGAGCCTGATGTGGGACTCGATCCCCGGTCTCCAGGATCACACCCTGGGATGAAGGTAGCACTAAACCGCTGAGCCACCGGGGCTGCCCAGAAACATAATTTCTGATTGGAGCTCCCCTCCATCATATACCATCATGCATTCTGTAGGCTTTGAGTCCCCCTGGAGGACTCATGTCACCAAATGCTAAGTTTGAAACTCTGAAGCAGGGATCTTGAAACGCTTTGAGCGCCTCACAAAGCCCATCGACCTCTTCTCAGAAAATGTCTTTAAGTGCAAAAACAAGATGCATAGGATTACAAAATAAGACAAACATATAGAAATATATTTACCAAAATACTTCAAGTTGTTACATAATGCTTTTTTTTAACCCATTAAGATTGGGTAAATAGGTCTAATGACTACTATAATTTCCAATGAGTATAAATGATCATTAGAGAGGTTTGCAACTACTGTCTTATGATATAAGAACATCTGTGTCTCTATTGGTAATCAAGTCATAGAAATTGGCATTACCTCTATGGTTTGTTGCAACATTCATAATTGAAGGAAGTAATAAATTCCAATTAGAAGCTATTGAAAATATAGATATGATATTTTTCCCAACCAATTTTATGTAGTCTTTGAATTCTATCCAGACTCCTCCAACCCAATCCATGGACCCTAGATTAAGAAAATGTGAGTAAAAGACTTTTCTCTACCTCTCTATTGTACCATCTTTTCCCAAAGCCATGACTGTAGCTGACCAGAGGCGGGGAAGATTTAAAAATAAAAGGAAGTTCCAAAAACAAAACTTTGTCTTACTTCAAATGGGAGAATGGCCCATCCAGCTCACCAGGTTGCTGAGCACACCTCACCATGCCAAAGTGGAGGAGCCTCTGCCTTTTCCTTCCTGTTACCAGCGTCAGCAGAATTTCTTCAGCAAAACTGACTTCTGGTTAAATGTGATGAATTTGCCCCATACATTTATCTCTTTTCCCTTCAGAATAAAAAATACACAAAACCACAAGGACAACGATTTTGGTAGAGAAGAAGACACCAGAAGAGAAAAGATTTGAACACATTTTTGAGAACTAATGGAGGAGCAGCAGCTAATTTAGCGGAATGCAAGAAGACAAACTGGATCAACAGCTTGGTTTGCAGAAGGGATACTCAAAAAAAGCACCAGTGTTTCCACTAGACCCCTGAAAGCCTTCACACCTGAAGACAAGGAGGTGAGAAGCCTAGTTCACTCCTCTAACCCCAGGAATCAGATGTCTGCCCCTCCTCCACCAAAGCACTATTGTCATCTAGGCAAATGTCAAGAGAGCAGAAATTTATTCTTTGGAGGAGATATCTGGAAAGAAAACAAGGGGCTGAGCTTTGGGCTTGAACATAGTATTAATTGAAATCCTTCCATTGACTTCCCTCTTTCCTAATCTGCTTCCAAAAATACCAACAGTATGCCCTCTAGCCCCTGGAGAGGAAGGAAGGAGGGAGGGGTTACTGAATCTGTCACCCACTGAACCTGTCGACATTTAGAGGCATCGCCAATGAAAGGGCACCTATTACTCAACAAAATTCTCCTGAGTTGACAAGCTTCCCCAGCAGAGAGCTTCTAAAGATACCTTGAGTATCTCGCTCAAAGGAGGACAGGGAGTGCCATAGCATGTGAGCAAACGCTCCAAAACGAGTTTTGCAAGGACTCAAATTGACTCCCCTTATGTTCTTTCTCAAGAGTGAAGGATTTTCTGCTCTGAATCAAGATCATAAGTGAAGAACAACATGCAACCCAGGAAATGGGATTCAGCATGGGAAAGCAGGAAGCAGTAACTGGAATTCTGCGAGGACAGCCCTGCCAGGCCAGGACCCGCCACAAGGGGAGTATTTCCTCCCCGCCTAGGGTGGGAAGGGCAGGAGGAATGGAAATGAAAGATAAACTGGTTTCTTTGACCACATGGAAAATAATTCTGAGTTGTTTATAATATCTTAGATGAAGCTAGTGGATCAAATTAAGGTGAGGTTTATTTTTTTTTTAAAAAAAGGCAAAAAGTGATTGTTTCCCACGGAAAATGGAAAAGTCATGCGAGGGAAGAAAGTGCAGTCAGCACGCTGTAGGGCCCGGCAGGGAGCAGTGTGTAAAAGTAGGACCCCGGGGAGGGGGCGGGGCTGTCATGTTAGAGTTGGATACATACCCAGCTACTAGAATCAGGGGTCAACAGAAGACTCCGGGGCAGCCGGGGGGCTCGGCGGTTCAGCGCCGCCTTCAGCCCAGGGCCTGATCCTGGAGACCCGGGATCGAGTCCTGCATCAGGCTCCCTGCATGGAGCCTGCTTCTCCCTCTGCCTGTGTCTCTGCCTCTCTCTCTCTCTCTTTCTCATGAATAAATAAATAAAATCTTAAAAAAAAAAAAATTTGTCCGAACTTGAGTTAAAACTCAGCGGAGTGAGGACACCGTCGAGAACACGAAGGTAAATGCCAGAAGAAAGAGCTAGAAGGAAGCTCCTAAGTGTTTAGCCCCCGGGAGCAGGCTGCTGAGGGTGCCCGGGTCAGGGTCGCAGCGAGCATCTCCTCCCTGGGTGGGGCGGTGGCTGCGGGCTTGGGCTCAGGCTCCTTCCCCAGGGCGGTTAGGGATTAGGAACAGAAGTGAGCGGAAGGGGAGGAGGGGGCAAGGGGAGTGAGGGGTGGGGGAAGGAGAGGCTGCGGAGGCCGTAGGGGTGGAGGAAGGCGTCGGGGTAGGGTAGGGGTGGGGGCGGAGGGGGCTGGGAGGGGAAAGGCACTGAGCACTGAAGACAGTAGCGATGAAAATGAAAAGCAACGTTCATGGACGTTGACCGTCTGTGACAGCGGTGCCTTTAAGGACCTGTCCCTCGCAGGTGACGGTGAGAACCAGCAGTGGCCCTGGCGGGCCCGGGGACCGCTCTAGCAGGGGACTCGCGGGCCTGAGTCAGGCAGGGACCCCAGGTGCAGCCCCGGGCGCTGGCGGGCGCAGTGTGGCTCCGAGGGGCGGGCGCTGCCAGAGGCCGCTGTGCTGCTCCGGCCTGTGCTGAAAACCAGCTCGCCCCGACTTTCTCGGGAGCCCCACCGACTCCTAAGAAAGAATCTTATAAAGGAACTAGGGGTGGTGGAAGGGGAGGAGGGCGGGGGGGGGGGGGTGTGAATGGGTGACGGGCACTGAGGGGGGCACTTGACGAGATGAGCACTGGGTGTTATTCTGTATGTTGGTAAATTGAACACCAATAACAATTAATTTATTAAAAAAATAATAAAATAAAACCTATCCTATCGGAGAGAAGAAGGTGAAACTATACTCAACGACATCAAACGACTCTAAGACAACATGGACTTGGCCTTGCAAGGTATCTTTATTGCCTTAATGACCTGCTTAATAAAATGTTTGCATTTCCTGAGGAAGCAGGTGATTGGCTCAGAAGTTAAATTTCCTGTTCCCCACAGAGAAGGTTAAAAAAAAAAAGTATCAGGCCACGACGATTTGCAAATATTTGTTTCTGGAAAACCACCATGGATTTCTCTTTCTTGTGGAGGCTGTCACCATGTCACAGGGAGCATCCTTTGAGGCATTACTGGCTGTCCTGGAAGTAGGAGGCAATAGGAGGGTAAAAATAGCAAGCAGCCATTCCTGTTCTGGATAATATTCATCACAGCGAAGTGAGCCTGCAAATTCGATGTTAATCTCTACAGTTTACACGTGAACAAACCAGAGTTCCAAGGAACCCAGCGACTCTCTGAAGCTTGCCAGGGCCATAACCGGCCTCCCCCCAGTGCCATCTCTCCCCTGGAAGCCTGTGCAGGCATTTAGGTGGAGAGGAAACGGTGCCATTAGCAAAACTTGAAACAGGCTTGTTTGCTCTGCTTCTAGCATCACGGAAGAGAACCAACCAGACCTCTCCACTCTACTTTCCAAATCTGTCTCAGATATGGGTTTGTCCAAACACCAGGCCCTGTAATAGATCTGGTGATAAATAGCAACACAATGAGTATGTGTGTGTTGAGGGGTAGGGGTGAAGTGAGTAGTACCCTGGCCTTCTAAAATAATGCTTTTCTGTTCCAGGAACATTACATATGTCATGTCATCTCCATTGGGGAAGGTATTATGTTCATTTTATAAATAGGGAAACAAGAAAGTTCATTAACTTCCCTAAGGTCACAGAGCTGGGAGCAACTGAACTTCTGTCTGAGGCCCTGTCTGTGTGAGTCCAAGGGTTGGGCTTTTGCATTTAGCTCCAGTATGCATGTGCATGTGTGTATTTTCTGATTTTATGACTTGAGAAACAGTCTTGTGTCAAGTCAGAATATACCCTCTGTGAGAGAAGCCAAGAGTGAAGAAAGGTAGGATGACAAGGCAAGAACCCAGTTTCTCCACATCAAGTCTCAGGCCCGACACGGGGCACCTCTAGCACCTACCATCCCCTGCTCTGGGCAGCGAAGAGACCTCAGCTCCTCAGGCAGATGCTGCTGGGAAAAGCCTAGAGCTCTCACCAGGCTCAGAAAACAAAAACAAAAACAAAAACAAAAACAAAAAACCATTCCTCCCCAGACCTGCAGTGGGGAGATGGCTGCCCCTACCCCCCTCCTCCTTCATTAGTTCACTTTTTGACAAATGAATCAGAGTTTCAGATGAAGCCCCTATAAAACCCCTGGGCCACTCAGTGACTGCAAATTGCTAACAGATGTCTCTTTGGTTAGACTACAGTCCTATTCCTGCCAACGATAAAAATGAGAGGTTAGAGAACAGATCATTTTATTATCACACAAGGAAAACCAGCCAATTGAGTGTTCATGTTTTTCAAGTATATGTGACATGGATTTTGAAATCTGCTGGCAAAGGGACTGTATTTTTATAGCTAAAGAAGGCCTTGGGTATTAGAGGCAAAGTTCCGTGTTATTCATTTGAAAACAGAATAAAATAGTAGTGTATCTGCATCAATTATACATTAGGGCAGGGGAATTTTCTTTTAATCTTTGTTTAAATATGTTACAGGCCATTCCAACATATTTTATTGCTAAAACTTCATCAGAGCCTAAACCATTTCCTTATTTGTTCTCATTCTATAATCATATACAATAAATTATAGGATTTCAGCTAAAAAGATTTCAGCCTATATACATAGGCTGTAATTTTTTCCTTTTGTGGATAATGGGTAGAGCTTTTCATTACATATTTTTACTTATCAGGCTTAGAGTGTGGTTATCATAAGATTTCTATTTTGAGAGTGCTTATTAGCCTGGTTACACACTCCTAAAAATGTCAGTTGTCAATAACCTTTAAAATTAATCAGCTGACCTAGATTTGGGGCAAGCTTAAGTTAGCAATTAGTCTGACCATATTGTCTTTTTTTATATAGGGAAAACTTATCATCAAGAACATTCCTTTGGGGACACCTGGTTGGCTCGGTGGTTAAGTGTCTGCCTTCAGCTCAGAGTGTGGTCCCAGGGTCCCAGGATCAAGTCCCACATCGGGCTTCCTGCATGGAGCCTACTTCTCCCTCTGCCTTGTCTCTCTGCCTCTCTCTCTGTGTGTCTCTCATGAATACATAAATAAATAATCTTTAAAAAAAAAAGAACATTCTTCTGTATAATTATTTTTTGCCAAGCACAGGAAATACAAAAATAAAAAAAACATACATTTACTGAGCTCCAAAAGTAGGGATGGCAGCTAAAAATGTCTCAATGTGTAATGAAATTCAGATCCTCAATGTTCAACGTTAAACCTGAAGACAAAGATCAACATCGCAATTTCTAGAATTCCAATGAAGTTACACTTTCTTTGTGTTGTTCAAACACATATTTGCTAGCTCCTTTGTGGTGGGAGACGATAAAGCTCCTAGAGGGGAAATGACCATATTTATAACTAGCTAGTGCCAGAAACCCGAAGGCTGAAAACCCTTGTTTTTGTTTGGTTGTGCATGGCCCTGCGCCACAGAGGATTGCCTAGTGGCCTGTGCCTGCCACACATAAACGACCTCACCATGCCCTCTTAATCTTGAGGCTCTGAGTGTTCAGACCTTCTCTGTATTTAATCATGCAAATGCAAGTCTCTCAGAGCTAGAACTCTTGGATAAAGAGGTTTCTAAACCAAGCCAGGCACTGCACAGCCCATTGCTCAACACATCATCTCTTTAGAGAGATGCATCACAGTGACCTAAGCAAAGAGTAGGGACCTACAATCCATCAACCAATTAGCCAGGGGATCAATCAGTCCGTCAGTCTGTGTTGACTAAGCATCTGTGGAGCCCCAACACTTGCTCTCTAAATACATCTCTGGAGATATGAGATGAGTGAGCACAAAGGAAGTCTACAGCATCATCACAAAACCAAAACAGGATTTGCTGATTTAGGGCCAACAAAAATAACACGGGATAGCACGATGTGAGGAAGACATCCTGGGAAAAGTAGAATGGGCGGAGGAGAATAAGAGGGAGGGGGCGCGGGGTGTCGGGGTGTCGTGAGCAGCGCCACCCGGGAGCGAGCTGATAGGGGCGATGAGCGGCCCCACTGCGCGGGGCAGAGAGGGAGGCCCCCCGCCTGTCAGCCCCGCCACCGCCAGCCTCTCCGCCCTCCTCCCACCGGAGGAGCCCGCCCTGGAGCCACCCAGGCGCCCTCAACTCACAGCTCTTTTACGCTTGGCCCAGTTCTGTTCAGGCTCTGAAATTGTTAGCATCAGTTTGTTGAGCAAACTTACATGTTCTGAGTTTTGATACTGTCACATAAGAAAGAAAAAGGACAGGATGAATGTTTCAGAACTCGGCTTCTGAATTTATTCTTTCCATGCCACATGCGTCTGGAGATTGCCTCTGAGTGGCCCGGTGTGGCTGCTTCTGCATGTGTTTAATTTCTTGATTTCACTAACAGCTTGGATTTTTTAATGGTGCTTCTGACTCATTCACATGTGGTTGCCTGACATGCACCCACACACCATTTGCTCACAAATGTCAGAGACTGAAAACACCAAGAGGCTTGTCCTGAAAAACCTGGGCCTGGATCACCAGGAAGCCACTCTAGCCACTCTAATATTTGAAAACTTCCTCATCTCTCGGCTCTATGTTTCATATCATGTGATCCTGGAATCCTCCCTTATGCACATGCAAGGAGCTTTGGCAAGGTGTCACATTGTACAGTGAACGCTGAACTAACATGAGGGATTTTTTTTTTTTTTTTTCTCCCTGAGTGCTAGAGTTAGGCCCTAGGGAGAATTATCCCAAAGTCTTCTTATCCCCTGAAGACAGCCTTTTTTGTTCTGATAGATTTTACTTTTTAGAGAAGTTTTAGGTTCACAGCCAAAGTGGTCAGAGAGTACAGAAGTTTCCCATTTACCCCTGTCCCCCCACCACGTACAGCCTCCCCACTGTCAATATCTCCACCAGATGCTGCATGTGTAACAGTCCATGAACCTACGTTGACACCTCATTGTCACCCAAAGTCCATAGTTTGTATTTATGTTCTTTTTAAAATTTTTTTAAAAGATTTTATGTATTTGAGAGCTGAGCACACACAAGAGAGAGCACAAGTGGAGGTGAGAGGGAGAGGAAGAAGGAGAAGCAGACTCCTCACTGAGCAGGGAATCTGATGTGGAGCTCAATACCAGGACCCTGGGATCAGGACCTGAGCTGAAGGCAGATGTGTACCACCAAGCCACCTGGGCACACCCACTCTTGACATTCTACATCTATGTGTTTCGACAACTGTATGGTGACAGATCCCTACCATTGCTGTATCATCCAGAGTAGTTTCACTGCCCTAACAACCCTTCGTGTGTTGCCTATTCTGCCCTTTCTCCCCCTAACCCCTGGCAACTACTGATCTCCCTGTTTTCATAGTTCTGCCTTTTCTAGAATGCTGCATGATTGGAACCACACAGTGTGCAGCTTTTGAAGATTGACTTCTTTCTTTAAGTTTCCTCCATGTCTTTTCATGCCTTGATAGCTCATTTCTTTTTAGCTCCATATAATATTCCGTTGTCTGGATGTACCAGACTTTATTTATCCATTCACCTACAGAAGGACAAGTTGATTGCTTCCAAGGGTCGGCAATTATGAACAAAGCTGCCATAAACATCCTTGTACAGGTTTTGTGTGGATATAAGTTTTCCTTTCAGTTGCATCAACATCAAGGAGTACAATTGCTGGATTGTATGGTAACAGTATGTTTAGTTTTGTAAGAAGCTGCTAGACTGTCTTCCAAAGGGGCTGATCCATCTTGTATTCCCACCAGCAATGAGTGACAGTTCCTGTTATTCTACAACTTCATCAGCATTTGATGTTGTCAGTGTTTTGAATTTTAGCAATTCTAATAGAGATGTGGTGGTATCTCATTTTTGTTTTTCCAATTCCCTAATATAAGCTGTTTTGGCATAGTTTCATATGCCTATTTGCCATCTGTATATCTTCTTTGGTGAGGTGTCTGTTCAGGCCTTTTGCCCATTTTTAAATAAGACAGACTTTTGAAATTCAGTTCTTTTTTTTTTTAATTTTTATTTTATTTTATTATTTATTTATGATAGTCATACAGAGAGTGAGAGAGAGAGAGAGAGGCAGAGACACAGGCAGAGGGAGAAGCAGGCTCCATGCACCAGGAGCCCGACGTGGGATTCGATCCCGGGTCTCCAGGATTGCGCCCTGGGCCAAAGGCAGGCGCCAAACCGCTGCGCCACCCAGGGATCCCATGAAATTCAGTTCTTATCCTAGTAGATTATAGGTGCCAGAGAGAAGCAAAGTGCAGGGAAGTTACATGTGGGGGCTCTGGAGGCAGACTGCCTGGGTTTGAGTCCCAGATCTGCCCTTGTCCAGCTATGTACTTTGAGCAAGTTATCTTGCCTACCTGTGCCTCCATTTCCTTATCTGTAAAACGGGAATAAAATTAGTAGTATCTACCTTGGAGGTTGTTATGAGAGTTATGCACATCAGTATATGTCATCTACTCAGAAAAATGCTGAGCACAGAGTGTGCACTCAGCATTCAGCATGCCTCCCAAGCAGACAAGGGAAGACACACTGTCTAAGATGTGCTTCATCACCAATATCACATCAAGACTTACCAGTACTAGTGCTTATCCTTAAGAGCATTGTTCTATGTTGCAAATTTTAATAATCTTATCTCCATTTGCTAACTGAGGGGAAACAATGAGCCCGGGTTGGACAGCCAGGGAGTGGCAGCACTGGCGTTTGACCCCAGGCCTATCTAGCGGAGTCTGGGTTCCTTAATTACTTCTAAGCTTCCTTTAAGCTATTAGCTAACGTAAGTTTATCTGTTTCATTCAAAATGACCTCTATAAGGTCAACTATACGAGATTGCTGATGTTTGGCTTTTCTGCCCTACATTTTCTCTGGTTTACCCTAATGGTGAAAAGCTTCATCATTTAGACTATGACCCATGGAGGGGTCTTGGGGTGCTAACTCCTCAGGGAGGACACCTGACAGCTGGAGCTGGGGCCTGGGGCGGGGTGGGACAGTCTGCCAAGCAGCCCCTGTAGACCCACTCAGCTACACACTGCAGCACGGGTGGGGCCCAGCCATTTGGCACTCAGGAAAACAAATTTCCTTACTATCTGAAAAACTATGATTACTGTGCTTTCAAAACTAACTCTGAGAGCCAGAACATCTTATTAGATACCCTATAAATAGTATTTGGCTCATTGTGAAAGCTTAATAGATATTTTAGAATTAGAAGAAAAGTCATAATAAGTCCCTTGTTTCTGGAAACAAAAGCTCTCTCTGGTCTTGCGGTCCTCGCCCGGCACTGCCGGGGCTCTGCAGGGCCCAGGCACCCCCGCCCACCGGCGGCCGAGCACCGGGCACAGGCCGTCTCTCGTCAGGCTTCCTGCCTGGCCGGCCTGGGGCTCGCCTCCACTGTTCTCCAGGGACTCATAGTTCCACCACCTTCTCCAAGGAAGTCACTTCACTTCCAACTTGGATAAGAATAGCAGGAAACCCTGGCAAACTATTGTACCGTGTCAACAACACCGTTTCAATCCTGTGATTGGAAACGCGGGTGCTTCAGTATTGGCTGAGTCTCCCAACTGGCTCCTGCAGCAAGACAGACGTACCAAGCCTAGTTTCTGCCCTCGGGCTCAGGCGTCTCCTTGGCGAGGCTTGGACTGCTGTGCAGGGATGGTTAGAGAAGGGTGTGCTGTCACTCCTGAGTGTCAATCGCATGCCTTGGCAATAAATTCAGAGGACATCAGGGATACCTGTCCCAAAGGAACAGATTGCAGCTGGAGCAGGGACAGTAGGACCTGGAAGGTGGCAGGGAGATGGGCCTGAGGACAGCATGAGGAAGGATGTGGAGGTGGGCAGGAAGGGTCGTGTTGGGGAGGTGCAGTTCTGAGGGAGAAGAGGTCGTGCACCCACGTGGCAGACAGCCTCCAAGTCCTCCAGGCCAAGGAGGCCACCTGCCCTTTGCACTGATGGACGACTGTCAGAACATGTCTACAGAGCCCACCTGCTCAGACCCCACAACGACCATCTCAGATATGTGGTTGTCCCCATGACAGGTGAGGACACTGAGCTGCAAGACTTGTCCACAATCACACCACTGGCAAGAAGTAGAATCTGGACACAAATCCCATGTTCTTTGCATGAAAGTCCTGCTTAAAAAGCCTGCCCTTTGCCCTCCCTCGCGTGTGAGCCACTCACAGTGGTAACAGGATCCCGTGTGCATTGCCTCTTTTCATCTGAATGGACACCCTTGTGACATGGTCCCATGCCTATGACTTAGATGTGACTTACGCATTGGAGACTTTTCTCTTTCCAAAGAGCCAATACCACATTATGGGTGAGTGACATGAAAAACTGAATGTTCCGACAGCCACGGCCGGGAACAAGCTGGGCTGATCCTGGGCAGCCTGGGTAGGAAGGCAGCATGGTCAGGAGGTCACACCAGGAAGGGTGGAATGAGAGGTCCCCATGGTACAGTGATGGCTGGAGGACAGACTCTTCCTACGTTCCTGGCCTTGAGCCAGGCGTCAATTAAAAGAGTTTTTACAGGAGCCACAGAAGCATATTAACCTTGTGACCGAAGGACTTGCTCAGAAGCGGGTTCTTTCTCCACACTCCCTGCATCTGTGGGCGACTGGTTTCATCTCTTAATACCCATCATGAAATGAAATATGTAAAACAGTAACCAAATCACTGACACCAGATGTGATGCCAAATGTTCGGAATTACCCAGACAGCTGAATAAGGGCCGACAGCCAGGCTTCTCCAGCTTCTGGGCCTGGAAAGTGACCCCGCGGGGGCAGTGGAGGTGCAGGCGCAGCTGTCACCTGGCAGCTCCTGCAGGAGCCCTGCCTTCCTGGGCCTGCCAGCACGGAGGCTCTCTGGGGCGGTGACCCCGGAGGCTCCCTTTGACCTTGTATAATCAGTTGTTCTCTGGGGTTTATCACCTCCTGATTGGACTTCACAGCTGCTCTGGGAAAGAGCCCCCTTATGCCTTCTTGTTCCATTTTGCTGAGAAGTCAGAATCACCCACTAATCATTGTGTGATCAATCTTATCAAGATACTAACAATCTTGAGAGGAGAGGAAGTCCCCTTAGATGTTCCTAATGTCCACTGCTCAGAAATACGGCTGTGTCTTCTGTGTACCCCCATTAGCACTGAAACTATCCTGGGGCGGGGGCTTTGTTCTGCTGCTGACAGCTGCCACACATCAAAGGAGGTGCACCTCCACCACATCTCCCAGGCGCTCGCTAAGTGGCATTTGAGGGAGTTTGATGGAACAGTCTGAGTAAGTACTTGCATCTAATGAGATTCTTTTTCATGTGTTCCCACGCGCCGCAAGAAGGTTTTGCATTTAACAGAATTATAACGCCATAACACTCCATTTTAATTATGGCCAGTGGCAGCTGGCACCCCAATTCACAGCACCAACTTTTTGTTAATGCTTTGCAATTCACATATATTTATTCCTTCCTCAGTGATGGGAGCACAGTAGTCAATTGGCTTGTGCTGGGCTGACTTAGACATAAGGAAGGTAGTAACAAGGGCCCAGTCTTCACAATCTGTTATGTTGTGCTACTCCCCAGGTCCTGAGACCCCAAAGTTTCCTAAAAGCCCACTAAGCCTCATAGAGCCTGATCTCCTGCTGTTCTTAATACTATGCATAAACAAGCTCCTTAGGCTTGCTTCAGAAGTCCTTTGGAATAAAATCAGACCACCACAGAATACTTATAGGTAGAAAAAACATCACAAAAATTCATTCTTTTGTTTATTCAATAAGCAAGTTCAGACGACAAATAATAAAGAAGGAAATGCGGAGAATGTCCAAAGGTGGTAAAAGTCGTGAAAAGAAATAAATTTGGATAAGGGCTAGAGAATGTTGGACTGAGAATAGAATTTACTCTTTACTTGGTTAGAAGGCCTGACAGAAAGAATGGCATTGAGGAGTACCTGTAGGACAAGGAGAAATACATAGTGAGTCATGCCAATACCTGGAGGAAGAGTGTTCGGGACAGAAGGACCATCACAAGGGTCCTAAGACAGAACACAGTTGGCATGTTTGGGAAAGAGCAAAGAGGCTGTGGTCAGAGGTCTGTGAAAGAGTGGAGGTACAACGAGGAGATGAAATCAAAGAGAGAACAGGGACCGAATAATACATTGCAGCCAGCGTGAGGACGGGCTATTGTCTGAGCTGCATGAGAAACCAATAGGGTTCTAAGCAGAGGAGAGGAAGGCCATGGTCACACTTTAACAGGCTCCCCCTGTAGCAATAGGTGAGTGCAAAAGCCAAGAGACCCATCAGGCAGCTAGGGCTGCCATCCAATATACCGTAATCCTGATGGCTTAAACAACAGAAATGTATTTTCTCACAGTTCTTTCTATAAGCTCAAAGTACAAGATTGAGGTGTTGGCAGGTCTGGTTTCTCCTCAAGCCTTTCACTGGCTCGCAGATGCCCACTGTCTCACACTGTCCTCACATGGCCTTTCTTCTGTGCTCACATCCTTGGAGTCTCTTCCTCCTCTTAAAAGGACAGCAATCATATTGTATTAGGGTCTTACACTTATAACCTCAGTGAATCTTAACTTTTTCTTTAGGTGCCTGTTCTCCAAAGACAGTCACACGGGGGGCTAGGCATTTTGGAGGAAGATACAGAGGGAGTGACTATAATAACGCCAACCAAAGAGGACCACGCTTAGACCATGGGTCCACTGGTGGAGAAGAAGCTGGATTCAGGCACGCTTGCACCAGTTTTTGCAAGCAGCAGGATTGAGTGGAAGGAAGATAATAAATTGGAAACACTGGAAAAAAGATAAAGGGTTAGAGAATTGTTGTTTCTCTTTGAACTCTGTTTTTAGCTTCTTGGATTAAGACTGGCATTTTTGGAATTGAAAAGTATGATTTAAAAATAAAGAAGGAAGACAGTCAGCTTTTTATTTTGAGGTATAACATGATTTCAGTGAAGCACATAAATCTTAAATATACAGCACAAACAAATTTTTCCAAATGTACATACTCATATAACCACCACCCAAATCAAGATACAGAACATGTCTGGTAAACCAGAAACTCTCTCGTGGACTGTCCCTCCCAATCAACAACTCCCCAGATATAACCACTATCCTGATTCTAACGTCATGGATTAGTTTTGTCTATTTTTGAACTTCATATAATTGGAATGTGTATTTTTTGTATATATTACCCCTTTCACTCAAAATTATGTGTATAAGGTCCATCCATATTGTCTCATGTAGCTGGAGTTCATTTATGTTCACTGTTGGGTTAGTATTTCATTGTGTAATACTACCTACTGATTCTACTCCAGATGGAGATTTGAGTTGTTTTCATTTTTTAATCATTATAAATATAACTGCAATAAACATTCCTCAATATGTCTTTTATTGGGCATATGAACTCTTAGGAAGAACTTTTTTATTCAGCAAGTAAGAGATCAGTCACTCATCTCTCATTTAAAATTGGTTTCTTTTCCTTTTTCTACACAGGACCTTGGTTAACACAAAAATAAGCACTTTAGGGCACCTCAGGCATGACCATGTTCAAAGATGCACTGGATCTACTTCATCCCTGCTCAGAAGAGCAGGAATTGTTAAGTTTTCAGGAATTTTGTAAACTGATTGCTGAACATAGACATTATTTCAAGTTAATTTATATAAACTCAAATTAACTCAAAAAAGTTGAAGAGGAAAGAACAGTTCCAAACTTATTCTATGAGGCTAGCATTGCCCTGACAATGAAAGTCAAGGACACTAAACAAGGAAACTACAGATCAATATTCCTGATGAATATAGATGCAAAAACCTTCAACAAAATGCTAGCAAACAGAATTGAATAGCACATTAAAAGGATTATACATAATGACCAAGTGGAACCCAGTAGAATTTATCCCTGGGATGCAAGAATGGATCAACATATGAAAATCAGTTAATATCATATACCACATTAACAGAATAAAGGGGAAAAAACATGTGATTATCTATATTGGTGCAAAACACACCTTCAACAAAACTCAACACTCTTTCATGATAAGAACATTCAATAAAACAAAACTACTAAAAACAATTAAAAAAATAAAAATAAATAAAACTACCTCAACATAATGAAGGCAATTTATGAAAAGCTCACAGCACCATAGTGGAAAATCAAAAGCATTTCCTCTAAGATCAGGAACAAAGATGACCATTTTCACCACTTGTATTCAACATAGGGCTGGAAGTCATAACCATAGCAATTAGGCAAGAAAAAGATATAAAAGTATCCAAATTGTAAAGAAGGAAGTAAAATTAACATCTGTCCACAGATGGTATGATATTATATATAAAAAAGCCTCAAGGGATCCCTGGGTGGCGCAGCGGTTTGGCGCCTGCCTTTGGCCCAGGGCGCGATCCTGGAGACCCGGGATCGAATCCCACGTCAGGCTCCCGGTGCATGGAGCCTGCTTCTCCCTCTGCCTGTGTCTCTGCCTCTCTCTCTCTCTCTCACTGTGTGCCTATCATAAATAAATAAAATAAAATTTAAAAAAAATAAAAATAAAAAATAAAAAAATAATAATAATAAATAAAATAAAAAAGCCTCAAGATTCCATACACATGTACACACAAACACACATACGTGCACATACCGTGTTAGAACTAGTAAGTGAATTCAGTGCAGCTGCAGGATATAAAAGCAAAATTCAAAAATCAGTTACATTTCTATACACTAACAATGAATAATTCAAAAAGGAAATTAAGGAAACAGTTTAATTTCCAATTTATCCTAAGAATAAAATACTTAGCAATACATTTACCCAAAGAGGTAAAAGACGTATAACAATGAAAACTACAAAATTTTACTGAAGGAAATTTAAAAAGACACAAATGGGTGAAAAGACAGTTCATAGTTGGAAAACTTAATATTGTTAAAATGTCAATACCACCTGAAGCAACCTACAGATTTGATATCAAAATCCCGTTGACATTTTTTGCAGAAATAACAACATCCATTCTAAAATTCAAACTCAAGGGATCCTGAATAGGCAAAAACAATCTTGAAAAAGAAGAACAAAGTTGGAGGTCTCACAGTTCCTGATTTCAAAACTTATTACAAAGCTACAGTAATTAAAACAGTGTAGTACTGGCATAAAGATAGACATATAGACCAATGGAATAAAATAGCCCAGATATAAACCCTTGCAAATATGTCCAGTGACTTTTGATAAAAGTGCCAAGACCATTCCATGAGAAAAAAAAAAAAAAATCTTTTCAAGAACTGATATTGGGAAAAGTGGATATCCACGTGCAAAAGAATGACCCTTACCTTACACCATATACAAAAATTAACTCAAAAAGGATCTAAGACCTAAAACTATAAAACTCTAGTGCTTAGAAAGAGTCTGGCACTCAACAATTAGACACTCAGTAATAACTGTCCTATGAACAAATGAAATTTCAAGTTCATGAACGCACTGCCCACTGAGCACACACTCTGCTGCCTGTTTCCTTTCATGTCTGAACAGGGCACGCACTGAGGAGGGTGAGAACCACCTGCTAGGAGCTCCCCAGGGAAGATCTGACCAGCCCTCTTAAGTTCAGGTGGGAGTCCCTAGAGAAAGGCCTTGAGTGGGCAGGCTCAGTGACACCATCCTCTGTAGGAAAAGCCTCATTGCAGAGAGTACTTTCACTACAAAACTGTTTTTAAAAATTTTTGAAGGGGCACCTGGGTGGCTCAGTCAGTTATGCATCTGCCTTCCGCGCAGGTCATGATCCCAGGGTCCTGGGATCCAGCCTCTGGGATCCAGCCCGTCCTTGGTTCTAGCCCCATGTTGGGCTCCCTGCTGAGCTCCCTGCTTGTCCCTCTTCCTCTGCCCCCCCCCCTCCCCCGCTCGCTTTCTCTCTCTGATAGAAGATAAATAAAACCCAATTTTTGAAAAAAGAAGACAGGAAGTTTTTTGAATTTTTAAAATTAATCATTGTCCTTTAGGTATCATGTGTCAAAGCCAAGATTCTTCCCTATTTATTTTCTGGTGTGTGGTTTCAGATCAGCAGAACAGGGTCATTAGGTCACTCAAGAAACTGCCATTCGCCAAAAAGAGCCATCATGACTTAAAAATTTTTTTTTTTTTTTGCTGTTGACACCACTGAGTATATGCTCTGCTGGTGTGCAAAAGCCAAATAATTCTGACCCTATTTATTTCTACACTTGGGGGAATCCAACAACTAGACACGAGAGTGAGCAGTTTTTGAAAATATGGCAGGCACCATACAATTAAACTTCATACACAAATTCTGAAGGAAATAAAGATGTATGTCTAAATTTCTTTATAGGAGATTAAATGGAAAACAAATATCTTATTTTAGTAGCTGAAAACAGCCCGTGGGTTTTATTAGGCAGAATCATAATGTCCTAGAACTTGAGCCAAGGCAGTTGTACGCAAGCCACTCTTGTTTATCTGCCTTCAGTACCCAGAATTTATTTCCTTCAAACTGAAAAATATCAAGATGGAAATGACACTTTTAAGAGCAAACAGATGAGCAGCTGGATTCTGCTCAAACTGAACTTGAACCAACAGAGTCTTTGAAGCAGTAAGTTACATCACAGCAACAATGGCCTTTCTAGGAACTGGCCAGTCCTGTGTTTCAGATTTGAGAGACACAAGGCAAAATTAAGCAAGAAAATGATCCTTAGGAAGCCCCACCCCCACCCTGACCTCTTCCTGGGTGCCTCCCTCCACCCAACAATTATTTGGTCTCCCTATTTCAGCACTCCCTGATCCCTTCCCCACTTCTCCAGGTGACAGCTAGAGAAAGTCATGTCAGAATCAGGACTAACAAAAACTGCCTGTTTAAGATGACCCTCTGGTGACCTGCTCCAGAGTCACTAAGAAACCTTGGAGAAAGATCTTTAATGAATTGCCCACACTTGATGGGAGTGTGGATAAGGGTTGGGGTTGGGAGGTTACAGATCCACAGAAGGCTGGAGAGCTGCCAGCAGGTGGTACCCAGAGCCTGGCAGCTGCTCTGCTTGAGGCCAGAAGGCTCTGCCCGTGGAGAGGGCTGGAGGAGGGACAGACAGCACTTGCTTTTCAGTTTTCTGCTGGGATTCATTTGAAACAGTCTAACCAGCCAAAAAAAGGCACTTGCTATTCCAGTAGCTCTGAGCAAATGAGACGGTGAAGAAGCTGCCCCTTCCAAGTGCGTGATCAGCCCCTCCTGTGTGGAAAGGAGACAGCTCACTGGCCTGCCGCAGCCGGGAAGCTGGAAGTTCACCTGAACACATTCTCTGAGCCGTTTCCAACAGCAATAGGTTTGCAGCCTCTCCCTCCCAGTGCGTGCATTGCAGGCACCAGCCCTGCTCTTCCTGATTCCTGATCAACAGGCTGGACAACGGGCCAGCCCCGCTGCCGTGGCTCTGTGAGCGTGGGCTCAGCCCAGGGCTGCTTCGGCCTTCACTAGCCGTAGCTCATTCTCAGCTCCAGGTAGATGAGGCAGCCGAGGGCCCATCTGGCCTTTCCGGTCCTTGGCCCACACAGATGTGCCTGTGGGGTGACTAAGCCCCCAGCGGCCTGCAGCAGCATGGCCAAGGCTAATGTCCAGGGATGGTCCCAGACAGCTCCGTTCCTGAGCTCATCCTTCCTGGGCTCCTGCTGCTGTTCTAGGACCAGGGACACAGAACGGAACTGTTACCTACCTCTTAAAATGCATGGAAACCATGAGTAATGACTCCTCCATTGTAGGAAAGACCCCCTGAAGAACAAAGAGGATCTACTACTTTCATTTTACAGTTGAGGAAACTGAGGCAGGCAGAGAGAGCAATAGTGGGGATGACAATGATGTCAAACAGTGAAGATCCCCTCGGGGGAGAGGACACAAGCCATGGGTATCCTTGAGCCCCAGACTCTACTTGTGCTCCAGTGCCTTGGGCCTTCTCCAGCTCTGCTCCCTGCCACCCTCCAGAACACACAAGCCTTAGTGATTAATTGTTGAAGTCTCTATTAGTTGTCTTACTACCCTTGTCCTTAGATGCTGCCTTTTGTTCTTCATTTCTTGTTCTGCAGGGTCAGCCAGCACCAGTCCTGGGACCCAGCCTAGGGCAAAGTCCAGGACCCTGGTAACTTGCTGGGGAGGGATCCCTGGGTGGCGCAGCGGTTTGGTGCCTGCCTTTGGCCCAGGGCACCATCCTGGAGACCTGGGATCGAATCCCACGTCGGGCTCCCGGTGCATGGAGCCTGCTTCTCCCTCTGCCTATGTCTCTGCCTCTCTCTCTCTCTCTCTGTATGACTATCATAAATGAATAAAAATTTAAAAAAAAACTTGCTGGAGAGAAGACAGTTGCTGCGGACATAGATAAAATTAGGTTTCCTGATTTGTGGTCTTGAAGTCCTTATTTTGTTCAATTGTCTTAAAAGTGGAGCAGGGAGCAGGGAAAGGCATGGGAGGCAGTGGGAGGGTATCTCTCAGAGAGCCATACTTTGCAGGGAAGTATAACCTCCACTCTAATGGGCCTATTACTTTTATGAATGGGAACGTCCTCCCTGGTAATGACATTGGCCTTTGTTCTTTAGCACTAAGTTCCCCGTTTAGGGTCATCTCTTCCCTTTACTTTTGGTCCAATTTTAAATTGAAGGTGTTATTTTGGATGAATGATTTAAAGCTTTATAAATTCCTGGCTGTACATCAATCCATGTACACAGAAGCACTCCGTACACCGCCAGGGAGTAAGAGATGAGCATATCCAGACAAGATTGGTTGCCAAGAGCCCTCAAGTCAGTTACAATGATCCAAGTAATGTTTTTATTGTTGTTGGGAGGTTTGGTTTTTTTTAATGCTTCTAGTGAAACCTTTTTTTTTTTTTTTTTTTTTTTTTTTACTGAAAGCTAGAGAACTATAAGAAATAGTTTAGCTCTAAAGAGAAAACTCAAAACAAGAAGAAGAGTCTCACAGGTTATCTTGGTGCAACGTAATCATAATAACTCTGTGAGTCTACTTTCATTTCGCAGGTGTCCAGATTAGGAAGAGCGATTGGGACAAAAGACCAACCATTTGGAGATAAATATGAATCTGCAATTTGAGGGCAATGCATCTCTGAAATTGTGAACTGCCACATATTGTCCAATTATGTTTAGCTATTTGAACAAAACCGACTCTAGAGCTCCTTGCCACCTATTCAGACACATTAATTTATTTCTAGAACCTTGGGATGAGGCAGAAACCACACCAGTAAGCATTTATTCTCTTACTCATTGAAAGCATTTTTGTGCCTATAATGTGCCAGGATATAGAAGTGTCCAAGAGCATGAATAAAGCACACAGAGTAATCGGGGGAACAGATATTAAACAAAAAAGTTACATAAATAAATTAGAATTGCAAAATGTGATAAAGGCTCTCAAAAAAAAGCAAAAGGTGTGCTGAGAGAATAAGGGTGTTGGGTGTGGGGAATAGCAGAGGAGTTAGGGATGGTTCTCTGACATTTAAGTGGAAACTTGAAGGATGAGCCACAGCTGGTCAGGCAAAGAGTATGAGGAAGAGAGCCCCAGGTAGAGGGAACAGCATGTGTAAAACCCCTAAGGTGTGTTGAGGAACCAAGAGGGTGCTAGTGTTAACTCGAGCTCGGTGAACCCAGGGAACGTGGCTAAGGGAGAGGCTGCATACACAGGAAGAGAAGACTTTCAGCCCCTGAGATACTAGTGAAGGATTTGGTATTTCATTTCTAATGCCATGGGGATCGCTTGAGGTTTTAAGGGCTGTGGCATGATTAGATTTGCTTTCTAAAGTAATTTCTCCGGTTTCTTTGTGGATGAGAGTGGATGGGGAAGAAGTTGGGAAGAAAGACCAGGTGGGGCCTGAGTTAGGATGCTAGTGCAATAGTCCAGGCAAAAAAAAACAAAAAAAAAAACAAAAAAAAACAAGGTTTATTGGTCACTGTGGTGGCAGTGGAAACAGAACAGGGTGGATGGTGGTAACATGGATTTTGGAAGTGGAATCAGTAGGACTTGTTAATGAACTGGGTAAGAGGGAGAGGAAAATGTTAAGAACAGCTGCTTCACCTATATCATGAGAAATGGGGAGCAAACTAGGGGGTCGGGGAAGAGGAGCAAAACGTGGGCATGCTAAGTTTGAACCTTCTCCAAAATATCCAAGAGGAGAGTGGAGGAGGCAGCAGGGTGTGAGCCTGGGGCTCAAATAAGAGGTCTGGGGCCATACATTTGGGTCCTGACAATACTCTGACGGCATTTAGAGCTGAGGGAGCAGGTAAGTGCACTGAGGGGTGAGGGTGCAACTGAGAAGAGCAGCCAACAGTCAGACACGGAGCAGAGGGACCCAAAACCACCGCCTCAGACGCAGAAGGGGGGCGTGGAGGGAGGGAAAAGCCAACAGGGAGCGGCCACCTCCACCGAGTGACCCTGAGGAGTCATTCAAGAGTGTCCGCTCCCCTGAGCCATGCGGGGTCTCAGGCGGCCTCGGTGGTGCAGCCTGCCACGTGGCTGGCGTGGAAGGCCCAGAGGAGGAGGAGGAAACGGGACCTTTGTTTCTAAAGGAAAGAGGGAGGGACTTGGGGGGAGGGTCCTTAATGGATGGGAGACAATCTAGCGTGCTTGCAGTGCTGAGGGACTTTCCAAGGATGTGCGGAAGCCTGGGGTGGGGGTTTGACTTGCCGGACAAAGCCTGGGATAATAATCCCAGCCCTGTCAGTACTGGGATGGGTTATATCCTGCTGGCCAAAGGGAACCGGGATCCTGGGGTTTAGCACTGGAGCAGGTGCTCTGGGCACCAAGGCCTTGGCCTCACATTTGACTTTTACTTGCCCTCATCCGCTGCCCTGTCAGCTGCCAGACTGTCAATTCCATGTGCAACGTGTCTTCTTTCTCTAGTCCCTGTCTTCCTGGGTGCCAGGGTAAGGTGAGCACCCGCAAGGGCTCGGACTTCACCCCCAGAGGCTCCGGGCTCCACCTCCAGGGGCTCGGGCTCCACCCCCAGGGGCTCCGGGCTCCACCCCCAGGGGCTCCGGGCTCCACGCCCAGGGGCTCGGGCTCCACCCCCAGGGGCTCCGGGCTCCACCCCCAGGGGCTCCGGGCTCCACGCCCAGGGGCTCAGACTCCAGCCCCAGGGGCGCCGGCCCCAACCCCCTGCCGGGCTGCAGAGCCCGCTGCGACAAGCTCACGCCCCAGTGTGGCCAGCACTCAGATCCACGCACACCCCTTTGGCTGATTTCCCATTCGCAGAGTGGTTGGGTACTTTCATAGAAATTCTGAGTCCTAGAGACTCACGGCTTTGCAACTACAATACATCGTGCTATCCGCTAAGAGCAAAGGAGGCTGGTAACCCTTTGTTTAAACAAAAGATTCAACTTAGTGTCTTAGGAAAAGGACATCCCTAAGAATCCTGACTTTTTAGAGGCTATCAAGTAGAAAAGTAGAAATTGGGAACTCACACGGGACTGTTGGAATAATGTCTGTTCTAAGAGATTCTACACGACATTCTTGAAATCTTGAGAAAAGCTGAACTTACTTCCAACCGAGCTTCTTGGCTTTAAGTGCAACAGCGACGTCTCCCCTGGCACTGTACACCCATCGCTTCTCTTTCCCACCAGGACTGACGGCGGCCCCGAGCGAGCAGAGGCGCTTCTGTCGGGGACTCCCGGGGCCTGGCTGGGCCGCTGCCTGCAGGGTCCGGGAGATAGCGCGGGAGCCCCCCGCCCCTTTGGCCCGCCGCGCCCTAGAGCGACCTCTCCCTTCCGCTATGCGGATCAGCCACAGATTAAACATTCCAGAGGGGGGAGGAGTCCTCTCTTAAAACATGTACGTGGGAGCAAATGTTTTTTTTTTTTTTTAATAAATTTTCCTTTATTTATGATAGTCACACAGAGAGAGAGAGAGAGGCAGAGACACAGGCAGAGGGAGAAGCAGGCTCCATGCACCGGGAGCCCGACGTGGGATTTGATCCCGGGTCTCCAGGATCGCGCCCTGGGCCAAAGGCAGGCGCTAAACCGCTGCGCCACCCAGGGATCCGGGGAGCAAATGTTTCAATAAAATATGAAGCTGAGCAGACCAGCTTCCGTTACTAAGAAACTGGTCGTCACATTTTCAAAACACTCTGCTGTTGAAGCACCAGCTTCCCCCCACCTGCACTCGGCGGGGCCTTGAGCTGCACCAGTGTGCGGCAGGTGAGCAGGTGCAGGGGGGGTCAGGACCCGGGTGCAGCAGCCCCCAGGCGCCGTGGGCGGGAGAGGACGCGCTCCCAGCCTCCAGCGACAGGCACAGGGGCACTGGGACTCTGGTTAAGGGGCCGATTTAGAGAAGCACTTCCAGGATGTGGCTGTATGCTCTTTTTCATTTTCAGGGCTTTGGCAATGTACTCGGAATTTCACACAAGATAGACAAGCCTCTAGGCTACGAGTGCTGCACACAGGGCATTGGTTCCTAAGGGCCTCCCGGTGGCGCAGCGGTTTGGTGCCTGCCTTTGGCCCAGGGCACCATCCTGGAGACCTGGGATCGAATCCCACGTCGGGCTCCCGGTGCATGGAGCCTGCTTCTCCCTCTGCCTATGTCTCTGCCTCTCTCTCTCTCTCTCTGTATGACTATCATAAATGAATAAAAATTTAAAAAAAAACTTGCTGGAGAGAAGACAGTTGCTGCGGACATAGATAAAATTAGGTTTCCTGATTTGTGGTCTTGAAGTCCTTATTTTGTTCAATTGTCTTAAAAGTGGAGCAGGGAGCAGGGAAAGGCATGGGAGGCAGTGGGAGGGTATCTCTCAGAGAGCCATACTTTGCAGGGAAGTATAACCTCCACTCTAATGGGCCTATTACTTTTATGAATGGGAACGTCCTCCCTGGTAATGACATTGGCCTTTGTTCTTTAGCACTAAGTTCCCCGTTTAGGGTCATCTCTTCCCTTTACTTTTGGTCCAATTTTAAATTGAAGGTGTTATTTTGGATGAATGATTTAAAGCTTTATAAATTCCTGGCTGTACATCAATCCATGTACACAGAAGCACTCCGTACACCGCCAGGGAGTAAGAGATGAGCATATCCAGACAAGATTGGTTGCCAAGAGCCCTCAAGTCAGTTACAATGATCCAAGTAATGTTTTTATTGTTGTTGGGAGGTTTGGTTTTTTTTAATGCTTCTAGTGAAACCTTTTTTTTTTTTTTTTTTTTTTTTTTTACTGAAAGCTAGAGAACTATAAGAAATAGTTTAGCTCTAAAGAGAAAACTCAAAACAAGAAGAAGAGTCTCACAGGTTATCTTGGTGCAACGTAATCATAATAACTCTGTGAGTCTACTTTCATTTCGCAGGTGTCCAGATTAGGAAGAGCGATTGGGACAAAAGACCAACCATTTGGAGATAAATATGAATCTGCAATTTGAGGGCAATGCATCTCTGAAATTGTGAACTGCCACATATTGTCCAATTATGTTTAGCTATTTGAACAAAACCGACTCTAGAGCTCCTTGCCACCTATTCAGACACATTAATTTATTTCTAGAACCTTGGGATGAGGCAGAAACCACACCAGTAAGCATTTATTCTCTTACTCATTGAAAGCATTTTTGTGCCTATAATGTGCCAGGATATAGAAGTGTCCAAGAGCATGAATAAAGCACACAGAGTAATCGGGGGAACAGATATTAAACAAAAAAGTTACATAAATAAATTAGAATTGCAAAATGTGATAAAGGCTCTCAAAAAAAAGCAAAAGGTGTGCTGAGAGAATAAGGGTGTTGGGTGTGGGGAATAGCAGAGGAGTTAGGGATGGTTCTCTGACATTTAAGTGGAAACTTGAAGGATGAGCCACAGCTGGTCAGGCAAAGAGTATGAGGAAGAGAGCCCCAGGTAGAGGGAACAGCATGTGTAAAACCCCTAAGGTGTGTTGAGGAACCAAGAGGGTGCTAGTGTTAACTCGAGCTCGGTGAACCCAGGGAACGTGGCTAAGGGAGAGGCTGCATACACAGGAAGAGAAGACTTTCAGCCCCTGAGATACTAGTGAAGGATTTGGTATTTCATTTCTAATGCCATGGGGATCGCTTGAGGTTTTAAGGGCTGTGGCATGATTAGATTTGCTTTCTAAAGTAATTTCTCCGGTTTCTTTGTGGATGAGAGTGGATGGGGAAGAAGTTGGGAAGAAAGACCAGGTGGGGCCTGAGTTAGGATGCTAGTGCAATAGTCCAGGCAAAAAAAAACAAAAAAAAAACAAAAAAAAACAAGGTTTATTGGTCACTGTGGTGGCAGTGGAAACAGAACAGGGTGGATGGTGGTAACATGGATTTTGGAAGTGGAATCAGTAGGACTTGTTAATGAACTGGGTAAGAGGGAGAGGAAAATGTTAAGAACAGCTGCTTCACCTATATCATGAGAAATGGGGAGCAAACTAGGGGGTCGGGGAAGAGGAGCAAAACGTGGGCATGCTAAGTTTGAACCTTCTCCAAAATATCCAAGAGGAGAGTGGAGGAGGCAGCAGGGTGTGAGCCTGGGGCTCAAATAAGAGGTCTGGGGCCATACATTTGGGTCCTGACAATACTCTGACGGCATTTAGAGCTGAGGGAGCAGGTAAGTGCACTGAGGGGTGAGGGTGCAACTGAGAAGAGCAGCCAACAGTCAGACACGGAGCAGAGGGACCCAAAACCACCGCCTCAGACGCAGAAGGGGGGCGTGGAGGGAGGGAAAAGCCAACAGGGAGCGGCCACCTCCACCGAGTGACCCTGAGGAGTCATTCAAGAGTGTCCGCTCCCCTGAGCCATGCGGGGTCTCAGGCGGCCTCGGTGGTGCAGCCTGCCACGTGGCTGGCGTGGAAGGCCCAGAGGAGGAGGAGGAAACGGGACCTTTGTTTCTAAAGGAAAGAGGGAGGGACTTGGGGGGAGGGTCCTTAATGGATGGGAGACAATCTAGCGTGCTTGCAGTGCTGAGGGACTTTCCAAGGATGTGCGGAAGCCTGGGGTGGGGGTTTGACTTGCCGGACAAAGCCTGGGATAATAATCCCAGCCCTGTCAGTACTGGGATGGGTTATATCCTGCTGGCCAAAGGGAACCGGGATCCTGGGGTTTAGCACTGGAGCAGGTGCTCTGGGCACCAAGGCCTTGGCCTCACATTTGACTTTTACTTGCCCTCATCCGCTGCCCTGTCAGCTGCCAGACTGTCAATTCCATGTGCAACGTGTCTTCTTTCTCTAGTCCCTGTCTTCCTGGGTGCCAGGGTAAGGTGAGCACCCGCAAGGGCTCGGACTTCACCCCCAGAGGCTCCGGGCTCCACCTCCAGGGGCTCGGGCTCCACCCCCAGGGGCTCCGGGCTCCACCCCCAGGGGCTCCGGGCTCCACGCCCAGGGGCTCAGACTCCAGCCCCAGGGGCGCCGGCCCCAACCCCCTGCCGGGCTGCAGAGCCCGCTGCGACAAGCTCACGCCCCAGTGTGGCCAGCACTCAGATCCACGCACACCCCTTTGGCTGATTTCCCATTCGCAGAGTGGTTGGGTACTTTCATAGAAATTCTGAGTCCTAGAGACTCACGGCTTTGCAACTACAATACATCGTGCTATCCGCTAAGAGCAAAGGAGGCTGGTAACCCTTTGTTTAAACAAAAGATTCAACTTAGTGTCTTAGGAAAAGGACATCCCTAAGAATCCTGACTTTTTAGAGGCTATCAAGTAGAAAAGTAGAAATTGGGAACTCACACGGGACTGTTGGAATAATGTCTGTTCTAAGAGATTCTACACGACATTCTTGAAATCTTGAGAAAAGCTGAACTTACTTCCAACCGAGCTTCTTGGCTTTAAGTGCAACAGCGACGTCTCCCCTGGCACTGTACACCCATCGCTTCTCTTTCCCACCAGGACTGACGGCGGCCCCGAGCGAGCAGAGGCGCTTCTGTCGGGGACTCCCGGGGCCTGGCTGGGCCGCTGCCTGCAGGGTCCGGGAGATAGCGCGGGAGCCCCCCGCCCCTTTGGCCCGCCGCGCCCTAGAGCGACCTCTCCCCTCCGCTATGCGGATCAGCCACAGATTAAACATTCCAGAGGGGGGAGGAGTCCTCTCTTAAAACATGTACGTGGGAGCAAATGTTTTTTTTTTTTTTTAATAAATTTTCCTTTATTTATGATAGTCACACAGAGAGAGAGAGAGAGGCAGAGACACAGGCAGAGGGAGAAGCAGGCTCCATGCACCGGGAGCCCGACGTGGGATTTGATCCCGGGTCTCCAGGATCGCGCCCTGGGCCAAAGGCAGGCGCTAAACCGCTGCGCCACCCAGGGATCCGGGGAGCAAATGTTTCAATAAAATATGAAGCTGAGCAGACCAGCTTCCGTTACTAAGAAACTGGTCGTCACATTTTCAAAACACTCTGCTGTTGAAGCACCAGCTTCCCCCCACCTGCACTCGGCGGGGCCTTGAGCTGCACCAGTGTGCGGCAGGTGAGCAGGTGCAGGGGGGTCAGGACCCGGGTGCAGCAGCCCCCAGGCGCCGTGGGCGGGAGAGGACGCGCTCCCAGCCTCCAGCGACAGGCACAGGGGCACTGGGACTCTGGTTAAGGGGCCGATTTAGAGAAGCACTTCCAGGATGTGGCTGTATGCTCTTTTTCATTTTCAGGGCTTTGGCAATGTACTCGGAATTTCACACAAGATAGACAAGCCTCTAGGCTACGAGTGCTGCACACAGGGCATTGGTTCCTAAGGGCCTCCCGGAGGCTTCGGGGCTTGTCCTAGACCATGCATTAAGCATGACTTACTACCCCATGATTCACACCCTGGAGTCTTCTTTAAAATGTAATCCAAGAGACAATTTTTCATCTAATTTGAATCATTACTTGTTGAAGTACTAAATACTGTATCAAGAGATGGATAGGGGAGTAGGTAGCAATAACAACGTCACCGAGAAATATGAAAAGCCTTCTACAGTAGCTCGAGCTGACACATACTTATTTAGGGACATGAGTGATGGTGATCCTGTGCATGAAGAAGATTGGGTATAACTGGTAACAGAAGTGGTAATAACATGCCATGATTTAATCATTTCTTCTCTCTTCATAAAAACGGTTGAAATGTGTTAATTTTATTATTTTTTAAGATGTTATTTATTTATTCACGAGAGACACACACACACACAGAGGCAGATACATAGGCAGAGGGAGAAGCAGGCTCCCTAAAAAGTCCAGCATAAGCCTGTGCCTGGATGTTCAAACTCTGAGCAACTGGCTATAATTTTCATTAAGTTGTTCTAACAATAGCAAGCTTGAAGATGCTTTGAAAACATCATGTGGGGATCCCTGGGTGGTGCAGCGGTTTGGCGCCTGCCTTTGGCCCAGGGCGCGATCCTGGAGACCCGGGATCGAATCCCACATCGGGCTCCCGGTGCATGGAGCCTGCTTCTTCCTCCGCCTGTGTCTCTGCCTCTCTCTCTCTCTCTGTGACTATCATAAATAAAAAAAAAAAAATTAAAAAAAAAAAAAAAAGAAAACATCATGTGAGTTAAAAAGCAAAAGAGTAATTTCATTGCTCACTAGTTCTGGATGCACAATTTACTTAGTGATACTGGCACATTCCAGTGTACTCTTTGTCTATATTGATACCTATCAATGGCATTCTTTTATTTCACTATCGTCACTAGGTTTTATTTTTTTTAAACAATTTTATTTATTTATTTACTTATTTATTTAAAGATTTATTTATTCATTCAGAGAGAGCGAGAGAGAGGCAGAGATACAGGCAGAGGGAGAAGCAGGCTCCATGCAGGAAGCCCGACGCGGGACTCGATCCCCGGTCTCCAGGATCACACCCCGGCGCTAAACCACTGTGCCTCTGGGGCTGCCCCGTCACTAAGTTTTTTTGTTTTTTGTTTTTGTTTTGTTTTGTTTTGTTTTGTTTCCGTCACTAGATTTTAAATGGAAATGTGTGTGTGTGTGCACACACACTAATTTTAATGGATGGCGTAGCTACATTGTCTCTGGTATCACTTCTGTGTATCCACGCTCAATAGAAATTGGAAGGAACATATAAAGCTTTTCTTACTTACAGACATCTTTTAAAAACTAGGCTGAGGAACGCCTGGGTGGCTCAATGATTGAGCGTCTACCTTTGGCTCAGGGTCTGATCTTGGGGTCCTGGGATCGAGTCCCGCATTGGGCTCCCTGCAGGGAGCCTGCTTCTCCCTCTGCCTGTGTCTCTGTGTCTCTCTCTGTGTCTCTCACAAATAAATAAATACAATCTTTAAAAAAAAAAAACTTGGCTAAGAAATTAATCCTCACACTAACATGAGGCCCATGCAGATATTATGCTTCCTCATGTGGAACCCATACATATATTCTAGGATCTCCATCTTATTAGATAATCATAAAATACCAGAACTTTTATCAACTCAATCTCCTTCCAACTCACTAATCTTGCACTGGCTGAGATTCAGCCAATGCTTATAGTATTGCATACCATCAAATTAAAAAGTGTGATTTTATCTTTAACTCACCTGGGAAAGGTAAAATATCTTGAAACTTAAAAATTTTGGTCAACAAAAAACAGAATGGAGAGACAGCTGGTATTCTTTCCAGAAACTTTAGTTGAAAAAATGCTCTTGGAGGCAAGGTCAGTCTGCAGCTGTCCGCCGAGCCCCACTTGAAATAGGATTGACTGGAGTCAAAAACATTAATATCTACTCAGAATAGAAGAGGAGAGAGGAGGCAAGGTGAAGAAACAGCTATATAATGAATCCTTCTGTATAGCACAGCATTCTGGCCGTATTTGTTTCTCTATCCTACAAGACATGTCAAGCAGCACCCTTTATATCTTACGTAACGGGTTTACAGAGATCAAGTTGACAGGAGCTGACAGCTCACAAGGGCAAAGCCGAGAATCAAACCTGAGTCCATGTGAGTCCACAGCCCCTGAAACGGAGAAGCAGGGGTTTACCTGGTGCACTGGCACTCACCAGGCGATGGTCTCAGTGTGGGTGCTTGGTAACTATTGTTTGATGAGAAGGATTTTGGCATCTTCTTAAGAAAGTCTTTTAACCATCGAAGGCTTTGGGGAATCCAAACAGAAGCCTGCATTTCCATCTTCGCAGCTCCCCTGTCCAAAAACTCATGCTCAGAAGTCTACAGTGGCCCTTCTGGTGAGCTGAACAAGGTTGAGCTGTGCAATCCTTCTCCTGACTTTGATTGCAAGGCAGCAAGCAAGATGTCGTTCATAATTACCTCCCAGATAATTGTACAACGTGTGTGTGCCTTGCAAACCTGGTGTCAAGCCATGTAGATACATGCAGAATGAAGAGTCTTTACATGATGGGATCTGCCACTACCTGCAGGACTCCTGCCACCCCAAAGGGGATGATTGAAGATAACAGGATGGGCTGTCCTGGGGTTTTGTTTGACAATCCCATACGGACACAGCCCTCCAAGAGTCAGAGCCTAAGGATCTTAAAAGGCCTTCACATTTCCGTGTCAGACAATGTTTATTTGTTTTAAATGTTCGGAAGGCCTCTACAGAGAGAACACAGCAGATTCCATTGTGTTTCTAGAAGAGAACCTGGATGTGAACCATGACAATGTAAAATTAAAACAAAAGCCCAGAGGGGAACAGAGGTGGAAGGTCAGGCGGAGGGAGGTGGAGGAAAGCCCTGCAGCTTTTCACGGAGCCCTTCCGCACCCCTTGGAATTTTTATACCAAATTTAAGTAATATATTAAAGACATGAAGCAAATCATTTATATCCACCCGAGTCCCATAAAAAGGGACAGAAAGCACCTGGGCCTTCAGAGTCTGGCCACTGTATCTGAAAACTTCCCTTAGATGCCAAGTGCTTTGTGTTTCTCACAGGCAGATGCTATGTAAACATCCATTGTGTTTTTCCTTTCCTCCCTTTCATTGAAGGTTGAAGGCACCAAATTTCTTTCAGAAAGTTTTAAAAATGAGTACGGGGGAACACCTGGGTGGCTCAGTCAGTGAAGCATCTGCCTATGGCCCAGGTCATGATCCTAGGGTCCTGGGATTGAGCCCCATGTCAGGCTCAGTGGGGAGTCTGCTTCTCCTCCTCTCTCTGCCCTCCCCTTCTCTCACTGCCATGGGCTCTCTCTCTCTCTCTCTCTCTCTCTCAAAGAAATCTTTAAAAAAAAAAAAAAACCCAACCAGTACAGGCATTCATCAAGGCACCATATTTGAAGGATGAACAGTGTCCATAGGCCAGCAATTAGGAGAAGTCACCTTTCCACAAGCAGCTCTAATCAGGAATGTGGGAGGCAGCAAGGTTTATCACTCTGGGCACATTGGACTTTCTGGTCTGAGATGCAGAAGCTTCATCTCGGGGTTAATTATTCCTGCACTGAGAAAGTAGGTGCAGGCCCAGCTGGATGAGTGGAGGACACTCCTTGCTGGTGGCCAGGCAGCTCACCGAAGGTCCTGCTCTTCCTACCCCTTGGAAGAGAGAATGTGTTTTGTGACCTTATACACTTTTAAATCTGCTTTGTAGAAGGCTCTTCCCAGAAGGCGGGGATTCTGAAACAAAAACCACCAGTGGTCTCTTCAGGAGAAGCAGAAAGTAGTGTTCCAGTAATAGTTCTTGGCTGCAGGCCTGAGCTGTCAAGCATCCTGGGGCTCGGAGGGGGGCATCCTGGGGTTTGGAGGGGGGCTGTCAGAGACACGAGGTGGCCAAGCCAGACTGCTTGCTACAGGATCCTGGGAAAGTGCTCTCAGCAGGCCCGGGGCACAGCCCGGGAAGGAGGATGACACTGCTGCCTTTCTGGGTAATTTTCTTGTTTCCCTCCAGGTGAGACCCAAGCCTACTGAAACTGTTAGAATCCCCATGCTGTTTTCCCAAGGAGTATTCCAATACCAGAAGAATGGAAACTTCCCATGTTCCAAAGGAAGACTTCCCAGGTACCAGGTCAAAGGTAAAAAGGTTGAATTTTTTCCAAGTGAACTAAATACCCCAACAAATTCATCTTTAAACGCATCTTTTAACACTCCCACCTGTACTCTTAAAAAACACCATCACAATGTTATTCTTCCTTAAGGTTTATGAACACAGGCTTTAGGGTGTTTCCTCCCTTGCAGGACTTGGCTGGCAATGGAAAGGAGAGTATGCTCACAGCTCCACAAGGGGCCTGGAGTCCAGACTGCCTACATGGAACCAGCTGCGGGCAAATTGGTGTGCGCCTAATAACTTCTAAAGCAAAAATCTTTATTTAGAGACAGTTATGTAAGTATTAAAGAGTACTTCATTTCAAAGGCTTGAGCTTTCTGGAAAAAAAATGTAACGAATCGTTCATTTATTCATTTAGTCAAGGACTATTTCATGGGATGGTACTTGGTAGCAGGTCTGCTCGAAGGCTCCCTGGGAACGAACCCAGAAACAGTTCTCTTGAAATGTGTGTTCTCATATTCTTGTGGCAGAAGACAGACAATAAACAAGCAAGCAAGCAAACCATATGTGGTGTTAGATGGTGACAGTGCCGTGAAGAAAATAAGTCAGGAAACAGGACAGGACATGTGCGTGGGTGGGGAGGCTGCCCTCTAAACAGGGTGTTCGGGGAAAGCCTCCCTGTGAGGACCACATTTGAGCTGGGACCTGAAAGGCCTGGAAAATCTTGAGAAGGACCCAGGCAGGGACAAATTTGTGTGCTAGGGTGAGGGAAGAAGAAGTCAGGAAGGGGCTGGGAGAGCTTGTGGTTTGGCGAGGAGGGGAATGTAGACATTGTGTAGGGCCTAGGGGCCATTTTGTTTTATTATGTTTAATTTTTTTATTTTTTTAAAGCTTTATTTATTCAATTTAGAGAGAGAGAGAGCACGAGTGGGAGGGGCAGAGAGAGGGAGAGAGAATCTGAAGCAGACTCTAGGCCCTACTTACACCCCAACACGACCTCGACTCAACATGGGGCTCAATCTCACAACCCTGAGACCACACCCTGAGCCAAATACTCCTCGGCCTGGGCCACCCAGGCGCCCCCCTGTGGGCCATTTTAAAAGATGATGGCTTTTCTGTGAGCAAGCTGAGAAGCCAGTCCCCAAAGGTGTGCTAGCACAGAAATGCTTTTAGCATTAAAAGCATTGCTCTGGCTGCTGTTTTGAGAATAAACTGCTGTGAGGTGGTAAATCCAAAGCAAGCAGATCAGCTAAGAAGGTCATTGCAATGATCCAGTGGTCTGAATCATGTCGGTGGTAAGTAGTAGGTAAAGTCTGGCTCTGTCTTGAAGTTAGACTTGATAAGATCTGCTGACAGATTGGACGTAGGATGTGGAAGAAAGAAAGGAGTTGAGGATGATGCTCAGTGTTTGGATCTGAGCAATTGTATTCATCTGCTTGGTCTGTCATAACAAAATACTGCAGACTGGGTGGTTTAAACAACAGAAATTCAATTCTCACAGTCCTGAAGGCTGGGAAGTCCAAGACCATGGCTGGTTTCTGGTGAGAGTCCTCCATCTGCTTTGCAGACCACACCCTTCTCATTGTGTCTTCAATGGTGGGAAGAGAACTCTGGTGTCTCTTCTTCTTTGATAAGGACACCGATTCTGTTGGCTCAGGGCTCCAACCTTACAACTTCATTTAAACTTAATTACCTTGAGGCCCTGTCTCCCATACAGTCATATGGGGGCTTAGGGTTTCAACATATGGATTTGGGGTAGAGGGGAATACAATTCAGTCACAGCAGCTACTGAAAGGGTGAGCTGTCATTTGCCAAAACGAGACGTTGTGCCATGTGGTGAGTTGTGGAGGAAAGAGCAAGAGTTCAGTTTTGGAGAAGTCAGGCTTGAGATGCCTATCTAATCTGGGAAGTTGGTCATAAAGTTTGAAATTAGGGGGCAGGTCTCCAGCAGAGATATAAAATTAGGAGACTTCACCCTCTTGGCAGCCAGGAGACTAGATGAGATCACTAGAAGTGAGGGGGACTAGGCCTGAGCACCCCAACACAAAGAGTCTGGGAGTGAGGAGGAACAGCAGAGGAGACTCAGAAGGAGCAGCCAGGAACACAGAAGTGCCGTGTCCCCAAAGACAATTGAAAATTGCATAATGAAGAGGAAGTGGTTGAATGTGCCAAGAGCTACATATCAGTCAAGAAAGAGAAGAATAAGAACTGAGTGTTGGATGAAGGTCACTGGGGACCTGGACAGTGGTGGTGGTCACGGGTGAGGCCTGGCTGGACGTACTCATGAGAGACGGTAGGAAGCTCTTGAAGATGGTGTATGTGGCAGCCCCTTCCTGAAGCTATGCTGGAAATGGGGGAGAGAAACAGTGTGGTAACCGACGGGGCTTGAGGGCCAAAGACGGGTTCTCTTCTGGGGGTGGGGGGGTGGATATTTTACATTGCGTTCATATGTTGGAAAGATAGAGAAAAGGGGATGAAAACTTACATCTTTCATTCTCTCACTGGCTGTTGACTGACGAAGCCTTCTCTTCTTCATATAAAGACAGAAGTAGTCCTCTCTCCCCTACAATACCTGGGCTTGCTCAGAGCCCAGCTTTGCCACTGAGGCTCCCAGCCTGAGTACAGCGTTTCCCATCTGTCCTGCCACTTGGGAACAATGGCCAGCTAGCCTTCAGGGAGTGCTGTCTGCCAGGCTCTACCTCCAATGAGTGATTCAGTGCTCAGAGCACCCCTATGAAAATGGTAACACGGTTGCCCTAAATTATAGGTGCAGAAGCAGGGGATCGAGTTTAGCTAATGGTCTAAATTTATGGAGCAGGAACTGGGTTCAGCTCTAGGAGGTAGTTTCTGAAGCTCATGGTCTTAATCTTTACTGACTCAGGGAGAAGAAACGGCCTTTATCTTTTAGACGTCTCTCTGTACAGCTGCTACGGCTTCCCAGCCCCCGCCCCTGCTCCCCTTCAGAGCACCCTATGGTCTCCCGGCACTAGTGCTGCGCCAGCCTCCTGTGCCCAGTGACTCTTGTCTTTTCGGAGGTGCCCTTGTGGTTGATGCTTTCTGGGGAAACAGGCCTGAATCACATCCACCTGAGCTCTTTCCATTACACTCTCCTTGCTAGGTTGTATGAATGAGTAACCCTGCCTTGACTGTCTCCCTTCCGGATCAGATCCAGTAACATCGACATCTTGCTTCTGATCCAAAACAGCCAGTTGTGGATGCCTGGGTGGCTCTGTTGGTGAAGCATCTGCCTTTGGCTCAGGTCGTGATCTCAGGGTTCTGGGATTGTGGCCCACATGGGGCGGCTCCCTGCTCTGTGGCGGGGTCTGCTTCTCCCTCTGCCCCTCCCCCTGCTCATGCTCTCTCTCTCTCACCCTCTCTTTCTTTCTCAAATAAATAAAATCTTTAGAAAATAGCCAGTTGCAAAACTTTCACTAAATGCCAGAAAATGTTTTCTTTAAGGGCCCATCTGACCTCCAGGGAAAGGCATTTTCAAACAGGACAGCAGACACATTCTACCTCACGGACTCCAGAGGTGCTTGGAGCCAGGTGCAACCTTGGCCGTGAACATGGGCTCGTGACACATCTCCAAGGAGGCCTTCTCCTCTGCCACCAAGGGCACCTGCTCCGGTCCCACCACACAGTCATGGGGGCCCAGTTGCAGGTGCCGTCAGTAAGTGTTCAGGCACACAGGATCCAGGGAGAGGATGGAATACGCGGGAAACGATTCCTTTTCCTCTGCCACGACTCCCACCTTTTGTTCTTTGTGGTTTGCAGGGCTGTTCTCTCTCTCTCTCAGGTGTCCCAGGTGACAAATCATGAAATGCCTGTTGGCATTGATTCAGACGCCATTCAGCCCTCTCCACTGAGCAAGATTTCATTCCTCTGCAGGCAGCGAGGCCCTCCGGTTCCCTCCTGTTCCGTACCAGGGTCAGGGTGGGAGCGGCATGAGGGACCATGGCTTAGGTCAAGGTGGTCCATAGACCACCCACCTTAAAACTGCTGAGGGTGACTCCTGACTCCATCCTGCCACTCTCCTCCCCCACCCCCTGCCCCGGCCCCAGGCTAACAGAAGCAGAATAGACAGGGAAAAGGATCAGAAGCTCAATTCCAAAAAGCTCCCTGGGTGGTTGTGATACACACAGAAGACTGAGGACCAGCCACATAGGCTGTGCGCAGGGAGAAATAAAAGAAAGGCTGGCCCTCCTGGGTTCTCTGCCTCCAGGTCCAGTGCAAAAGAAAGCTAGGAAAGCCCAGCAGATGAGAGGGAAGACACTTGGGGAGAAGCCTGGTTCTTCCTTCTGAGCCACACACTGCCCCTCCCCAAACGTGAGGTGGATGCACGCTACAGAGTGTGAGCATGTGATTTTCAAACTTCCATCATATAGAGCAAAGAACACATTTTTAATCTTAGAGCATAAAAGATTTATAGGTCATCTGGCCCAACTAGTTATCTCAGTGTAAGTTGAATTTGGATCAAATCTCTTTTGTCTAATAGATGAGGACACTGAGGCCCAGGCAGCTTTGGTCACTTGCTCAGTCACTGAGCCAGCTAGTGGTAGAACCAGGCCTAGATACAGACTCCTGTCCTCAGAGCTTTATCTGATATCCCAAACCTAAATAATCTTGATGAGGAGTGGGCAGATGGATTCTTGAGGGGCTTAGAGGTTGATGCTGATGCCTGGGGTCACCCCAAAGCCGTGGCTTGCACATGCGGCTAACTGAGGAATCTTGTCATATATATGGTTTTATATGGTCATATATATGATCTCTATCTCTCTCTCCAGAGATACATACAATACATACATAATATATATTGAGAGAATCATTTCTCGAATGTCTATCACATTCTTCATCTCAAGTGTTTTGCCTCTATTTTGTCAATTTTCACCCAAGCTCCACAAAGTTCCATCATTTCCATTCTACACAGGAGGGAGCCAAAGCTCAGAGGTTAAGCAACAAGATCAAGATCACATTCCTGGGAGTAGAGAAGCCCAGAATGGGGGCGGGGTTCCTCTCATTCCAAACCCTGCGTTGGTTCCACACTTGGCGCTGGCTCCCTAAATCCAAACCCCCTTGAGACTGAACGTGGGCATTGGCAAGAGTTAACGCCTTCCTTTCCGTGGGAGCCCTGCTGAACCACAGTGCTGGTTCTAACTAGTCATCACCTTGTCTCTCCAGTGGAAACCCTCACTGGAAATGCAAATTAAGATTAAAAAGCTACTTACTGAATGCAAAGACAGAAAAAAGAAATTCATTAGCTTTGCAGGCCATCCTTATCAGGTGGAGGCCATGCAGGGGTGGCCAGGCTGCCCGTCTGAGGCCTGGGGGCCACATGTCAGGCTGCTGCAGCTGGGCCCTTAGCACCCAGCTGTGGCCCCACCACTTCTCCCCTGGGACTGCGTTTTCACAGTCGGGATTCAGTTCCCCTTGTCATGTCACATTCTAAAGAAACTGCAACTCATGGCTTATTTGGCTTTGGGTACATTTTAGTTGCCTGCTCCTTAATGGGACCTCGGGAGCCTCCTTGCACATCCACAGACAACAGCTGGGAAGCATTTTGTCTGGGAAATGGTGAGCTTTTAAAATCTCATTTGCAGTAAGTGCATCCAAGTAAATCTCAATGACCCTGGACCTTGCTTGGCAGGCTCCCGTAGCCAACGGGCAATCCAATTTCCTTCAGTCTGCAGTGGCCACTGTTCACTGCTAAGAGCTATTGTTTTTGGTTTTGGTTTTTGGTTTACTTTTAATGATAGTGTGTGCTCATACTATACTCGGCAGTAGAAAAGGGCATTCTGTGAAAAGAAACTCTCTTTCCATCTGACCTCTTGACTTCTGATCCTCAGTTGACTCTTCCCAGCGGCAATGGGTCTTTTCCACTGTTGGTGCATGTTTACATTTCACTTTTTAAAATTAAAAGGAACAATGTGTATTTCAAAAAAACATGATAATGTGTGTCTAGATGCCAACAGACATTTACTAAATGTTAATCTATTTCTTATTTAAGGCCTCACTCTGCCTCTGTCAGCCAGCTCTTGGACTCTGCAGCATTTGCCAAAGTCTCTTAACCTGGAGAGCAGGCAAAGTTCAGATCCATTTGGCTTCCTGAAAGTAGATCTGATGAAAGACTTGGTGTAGGAAGAAGCTGAATAAATGGACAAAACTGTGATTTTAAATTAAGTCAAACTACTAGCACACGTGGCTATTTAAATTAAAATCATTAAACATTTAATAAAATTAAATGTAATTGAATGTTCAGTTCCTTGGTTACATTAACTTCATTTTAAGTGCTCACTAGCCACATGTAGCTCATGGCTACCACCCTGGACAGATCAGATCTAGAATACTGCCATCACTGCAGAAGGCTCTAGTAGACAGCACTGTTCTAGATGGCCCAGCAGCTCGTCTTCACTAGTCTCCTATGGAGACATTCTGATCTTCCAACAGGCTGGTGAATCTTCACAATCTGCTTTACTTCCAGGTGCTAAGCCAACATTTCCTCTGCCTACAACATCCATTCCATCCCTTCCCATCCACACCTTTTGCTCCACTAACTCCAGCAAGATGTCAACTGAGGAGTTATTTCCTCCAACAAAGCATTCCTAACCCCTGAAAGTCTAGATTATGGCTGCCCTTTTGGCTGTCCCAACAGCACCGTCTGCTCTGTCATTTCCCCATCACAGCATACTTTCACTATGTATTGTGAATATCGGCTTGTCTGTATCTCTCATTTATCCATTCACTTATTCATCTAATGGACATTTACTTATGAAGCACCAGACACTGTGACAGGCACAGCCTTGGTCTCACAGAGCAGCTGTACCGTGTGAGGCAGGAGTCACAGCAGTCTTGTTCACAGTTCATTCCAATCTAGATGCCTGGCACATAGTAGGTGGCTCAACATATTTGTTGATAGGATGAACGGAACGTTCTTCAGGAATGGGCTGTTATAACATGTCCGTCTGGATGGGGGCTAGGACACAGATAATGTGTAGTAAAATGAAATTGTCAAAACCTATGATTACTGTGGTGAGTTAAATAGTGGTCTCCCTAAAAATTCCTGCCTTCCAGAGAACCTCAGAACTAAAGAGAACCTTTACTTGGATATAGGGTCTTGGCAGATGCAATTAATTAGGAAGATGGGCCCTAAATCCAATGCCTGATGTCTTTATAAGAAGAGGAGAAGACACACAGAGAAGACTACATAAAGATGGAGGCAAAGATTGGACTGATGCATCGACGACAAGCCAAGAACTGCCAAAGATTTGGTGGAGCAGCTAGAGGTGGAAGATGCAAACAAAGATCCTCCCCTAGAGCCTTCAGAGACTGTACAACCTGCCAGTGACTTGATTTTGGGCTTCTACCCCCCAGAACTATGAGAGAATAAGTTTCTGTTGTTTTCCACCACCGAGTTTGTGGTACTTTGTTATGGCAGCCCGGCCACCAAACGCATCTTCATGTTTGCCTCCATACTATGGAGCGGAATCCTCCGTTAGAAGCACAAGGTGGGTCAAGTCTACCACCAGGAACAGTCTGCTGATACGGTGCTTTTGTTTTTGTTTTGAGTATGTAAGATACAGTCCTATCTGCGTAAGAAAAAGACAGCATGTCTACGCTTGGTGTGCCCTGTGTGTGCACTCACACTCAACAGGCAGGGAAACCTCTAGAAAGAGATTCCGAACTTCCAAAAGTGCTTAGCTGCGGAAAGTGGAAGAGCAAATCCTTCAAAGGGAGGAGCTCACGTTTTTATTCCATATACCCCAGCATTACTTTGATTTTTTAAAAAGCAATAATCTTGCATTGCTATTGTGATTTTTCAACCACAAAAACATTGAAACCGTTTTGATTAGCGGAGGGTCACAGCCCACCTCACCTGTGCAATAGCTCGTTTCTAACGGGCCTGAGTCTGTCTCAAGATAGTTTATCTGTGTGTCAGGGGAGGAACGGGGTGAACAAGACGACTGGCGGACCCCGTCTTTCCTGCGATCCCACCAGACCCTCCGGGGCTGGAGACCTGAGCCTGCTCTCCCGCCCCCAGCTTGCTGGTGCAGCCTGTGACCCCGCCCCACCCCGGGCTCCGCCCGCGGCCCGGACCAGACTCCACCCGCCAGGAGCCCAGGCTCCGCCCCGCCGAGTGCAGGCCCGTGGGCGCTGGGAACTGAGGGCTTTTCCCGAGAGCTAATCCTGGCAGTGCCCTTGGTGAACCCATGAGTCCAATCAGCGGACCCTGGGGGCTGCCAAAGCCGAGATTCCTGTGCAGACAGAGCTGCAGTTCGGTCTCCCAAGGAGTCCAGCAAAGACGGAAGGAACTGGGCTCACCCGGGAGTGGGGTGTCATTTATAAAGCTTTTGATGACACGATGTCCCCCATTTCAAACCCTTATGCATCTGGGGGAATGCCCGGCGCACAGCAGCACCTTTAGGAGGTCTCCTACACACCAGATGGAATAAGGACCCAGTGACAAATGACAGACCCGTCTCTAGTACCCTCAGATGCCCAGCCATGGGCTTGGTGGGCACCGGGAAGCAGGAAAGGACAAGCTCCCTCAGGAAACAGTGCAGGGGGGACCAGAGCCATTCTTGCCATGCGGCCTTGGGGCCTTCAGAGGACAGTGTGTCCCCCACCCTGTGCCCTGCTAGGATGGTGGTGAAGACCGGAGGACACACCTCCCGGGAGCCCTAAATGTAAGTGGGGATGGGAACAAGACTTTTCCTTTCATATCACAAGAGGTCACACCTGTGGACCAGCCTGTATGCAGAGCTACAGGGCTCAGCGCTTTGCTGTGTGCATCAGCCTCTGCATACCCCCCACTCCAGAGGGGGACAGAGAGGTTATGCTCTGTACACCGTGGTCACACGGGGTGAGGGAAATGTCTGCCCCACCACCGCTCCCTAATCTGTGTGTCTGAGTACCAGGCCCTAAGATGTTCCATTTCTCATTTGTATAGGAGTCTACTGCCTGTGCCTATGGTAGGAAAGCAGAAGGCCTGCTCTCACCCCACCTTGGGGGCCAGACAACTCATTCACAGTAACTTCCCAGTTCACAGAAATAGGGGAAAATCCTCGAAACAAAAACTCTTGGGGTGCCTGGGATGAGCATCTGCCTTCGGCTCAGGTCATCATCTCAGGTCCTGGGATGGAGTCTGCCATCTGGCTCCCTGATCAGGGGGCATCCACTTCTCCCTCTGTCCCTCCCCCTGCTCGTTCTCTCTCTCTTTCTCTCTGCCTCAAATAAATAAAATCTTTTCAAAAACAAACAAAAAAAGTCTTGCACTTATCTCTGTCATGAAGTGATTTTTTTAAAAATGTAAACTGAGCTTTTTCTATTTCCCTAGTAAGTGATTGCTGTCCTAAAGCGAACTTTCTCTTGAACTGAGCCTTCCCGTGGAGTCAGAGTTGGAGCCAGAGTCAGTCCTCAAGGAACATGGGAAGGTTGGCAGAGGGTCCAGCACAGTTGCCTCCAGCCTTTTGGGTCTTGGGCATATAGAGTCTTTTCCTTTCTTCAGCTGACTAGATACTGACGTTCCATTCTGAAGGGCATCTAGAGGAACAATTGTACACAGGATGTATGAACGTCACACCTGTCGTCAATGAGCTTTTGCTATAACGTGCTTTTTTATGTTTCCAACTTTGTCATTCTTATAATGTATTTCCATATATTTCCCACCATTTAGGTTGTAGCTAAATAAGTGAACAGTCAGGATGTACCTTCCCAGTTGGAAGTCATCACAAACTTCAGGAAGCATCCCTTCACCCCCAATTAACTTCATGGTGGAGCATGCTGCCAGGAGGAAGATATTTGGGGCCCACTTGAATCCTTCCAACTGTTTGAGACTACCTACATGGTCTACTTGTGAGATTGGCCTCAATTGTAAACCTGGAAAAGCACTCACATCAGAATAAATTAGCCATGTGAGAAAAAATGTTTTAATTTACCATGGTACTGAAATTGCTTTTAAAGATTTAAAAGGTGGAGATGGTGATAATTAAACGTGCTAAAAAGGAAAAGAAAAACAAAAGCCTAACAGGCACTCCATAAATGCATCTATAAGACAATAGACCTGAGCCCAGAGGAGACGGGAACACTGGTGTTCAGTGTGATTGAGCTGTGGCCTGTGGGGGTTGGGGGGCAGGGGGAAGGAGCTTCACCCTTGCAGCCATGTGACATTGCTCTGTTAGGTAGACTGAGGCATCGCACTGATCCCTCCAACATATATTTACCGAGTGCCAACTATGGACCTGGGACTATTCTAGAGTTTTGCGATGCATCAATGAACAGAACAAAACCTGCTGCCTTCAAGGAACGTACATGACAGCAAAGGCAGAAATCAAACAATAAATACAGGCCACTTGGATAGTGTGCCCAAAGATGATAAGGGTCATGGGAAGAGAAGGAGAGGAGGGTAGGGGAGATGTGGCATTGTTCCAGGGAGGGGCTTACCATTCTAAACAGGAATATTCAGGACAGGCTTCACTGAGAAGGTAGATTTAGGTAAACAGTTGCAGGGGTTGAAGGAACAAGTGGAATGAATAGCCCGGAGCAGCTACAGGTAGCAAAGGCCTGGAGGCCAGAGCGTGCTGGGATCTGAGGACAAAGGGCTCCTGGCAGCTGGAGTAGAGTGACAGAGGGCAGTGTGGCAGGAGCTGCGGGTGCGAGAGGCAAGGGAGTGCGCTGTGTGGGCCTGGGGGCCTCTGCAGTAAGAGACCTTGGCTTTTCCTCTGGGTGATGTGGCTGTGGGAGGGCTTAGAGCAGGATAGCGAGGCTGGCTCACGTTCTGAGAGGGCCACTGGGCTGCCAAGTGCGAAACAGACTGAAAACGGACCAGCACCTGGGCAGGTGGACCAGAGTGGTGGGCGCTCACCTCAGGACGAGGGGGAAACAGGGAGATTCTGGATCGATTCAGTGGGGTGAGTCAAAAGCACATCCTGGTGGATTTGGATGCAGAAGGTGAACCAGAGAAAGGAGTCAAGAATGATTCCAAAGTTTTAACCTGAGCTGGTGGAAGTGCAGCGCTGCCATCCATGCAGGTTAACTACAGCGTCAGAAATTACCCACGTAGCCTTGTCTGTATTCTTTAGTAGCAGAAGGCTGTAAGGCTCTTAAAGATGCGTGTCACCTGAATTTGCCTGAATCCTTGTAAAACAGTATATATGGTATGAACCAAATATCATATGCTTGTTGCAAACTGCCAGGACCCTGGCAGAAAAATGGAAATTTAGAGACCATTCTTGACTCTTGAAAGTTTATACTAAAGAATGCATGGTACATTATTTTTGATGACATAATTTCCAGAAGTTTTATTTCCACCTAAACCTGGTCATAGAAGCTAATAAATGAGCATGAGATAAAAGATAACATTAAGAACACTCTTCTGTTTGAAGCTACATATAAACTGTGACAACACTGCATCATTTAATCTGATTTTCAAACTGTAATCTCAAAAAATAAAAATAAAATGTAACCCATTTCCCAAATGAAAATGGACATTTGCTTTTTATGACAAATGCAGAAAATGAAGTAGACTTCAGATCCCATATTTTCCTTTTTGAAATTGTGTGTCAGTGGGAATACAGAATGATAATAAAACTCTATAATGTATAGTATACCCTGAGGGAGGCCTTTTTTTTTTTTATTTTAGATTTAATTACACATGGAAAACATTGAAATAAGTTTAAAGTATACAGCCAGATATGGTAGATCTAAAGAGGAAATAAAGGATATAAAGATTATTCTGAAATGTGCTTTTGTATTTTAAATTTTTTTAATTCTAGGTTTTTGAAGTAAGATATAAAATGATATAACACTCAGTCTCCGAGTTGATAAAGTGAATCCTGATGGACTTCTGTGGCTGTAGCTGTAACTCCCCAAAATACAAATAAACAATGCCAAACTCTAGGAGCATATCTGTTTGTTAAATACAGCCATTATGATTGTTGAAATTATTAATTTGCCTAATATCACCTATGGATTGGGAAATTGTATTTAGTACATTTGTACATAGCATGTGTGAATGTCAACCTGCAGTCACATGGACTGTTGTAAAATGCTTTTTTGTGTTTTTGGTTCTAACTCACTCTTTAAACACTCCATGTACCCCTTTGGGCTAGACTTCTGGAGGCAAATGGCTGAGCTCTCACTAATTATGTCTCTTCCTCACTTGTCAGCCCTTTGAGCAGTCCCTCTGGCTGTGGTCCAGTGCTCAGTGGCAGGTGGCACTCCTGTCATGACCCCTGGCCGTCCTGTCCCCGGGGCATCGCAGGGGAAGTGGAGCACCCGGTGCAGGCCTCGGGAGGAGGGGACACGTTGGCCCAAGGCTGCACAGGGTAAAGCCAGGGGCAAGAAGAGGGACGGATGAAACTGCTTAGCAAAGCAGAAGACCTCCGTGCCCCTCACCGAGCTGTGTCCCCATTACACATACTGCTTCTTCAGTTTTTGTCTTGTATTTATTGTCTTTAATACCAGGTTTGCTCTCCAGTCTCCCATTTCCATGTCATTGTCTTAAAAAAAAAAAATCAACTTATCATGGGTGCAGATGCCCCCGTGGGAGTAGCTCTCCTGTCTTTGAACCCACCTGGGTTCTAGGGACGTTCCAGGGGTAGCAGTCCAGCCAGCCTGGTAGGAGTGTGAAATTTGCAATGAATAGCCCCAGATTTCAGCCTGGGCCTTGCTGCTCACGAGCTTCCGAGCTTCCGAGCACCCTCATCTGCAAAACAGGAAGATGCATACCCTCCCTCCCTACCGTGAGGGACTAAGGGCCTGCAGTAATGGCCACCACATGATCAGTGCCCTTAGTAGCAGACTGCTGCCTCAGGGGCGCTTGGAGGGCCTTGTCACTCTCAGAACATGACTCCTGCTCCCCGTCTTGGGCTGAAAACCAGGATGCCCAGCAGTGAGGGAGCAGCTCTGGGGATAGCAGCCCAGGGAGCGGGTTCCTTTGCCTTCTTACCTGCTGCTCTGAGACTCCGTGTCTTCATCTAGAATTTTAGAAACGACAGTGGTCCCTGCGAGTGACTGCAAGGAATGTGAGCACTCTGCAGACCTTGAAGTGAAGGCCCAGAGCAGTTGCTTGGAGGAGCTGGCCAAGCACTACTCAGGCCCCACCCACCACGTCCCTGTCCTGGGGCCCAGGCCTCCCCAGGACTCCGGGGATGCCACACAGGGGAGGCACATCCAGACCAACAACCGTGAGGTCGACTGCACTGACAGGCACCGTCCTGGACAAAGACATCATTATGTGGGGCCAAATGCCTCCCTTTTCCCGTTGTGAAACAAGAATGGTACCATCCGAATTTATACGGTCGACCAGAGAAAGGACTGGCTGAGGACTCCTTCCTCTGCACCTGGCCATCTGCTCCTGCTCCTGGGATTTCAAGCCACAGAGGAGCTCAGCCCAGTGGGAGAGGCAGCCAGAGCCATGCCCCTTCCTTCTCTCGGATGATGGCCCCTCACTGTGCTGTCACCCCCGACGGCTCCGCTGCTGACCAAGCCTCTGTCCTGACATGGACTCTGCTAGCAGCTGACGGGCTGCATCTACAGATGAGTTAGGATGTAGCAATGGCTTTGTGCCCGAGGAAGGCCATGCCTCTAGTTCCACCTCAGTGAAATGTTGAGGCTGGAACAATCATCTTTTGTATTAATTTATACGTTTAGCCACTAACCCAGTCATCAAAAAGTGTCCGCAAAGCCACAAAGTGTTACCCGAATATAAAGTGGTGCTTTGATTGCTGTAGCAGCCTATTGGAGTTGGATGCATGAGTGTTGTTTACTGCATTTCTCAATCTCGTTCTCTTCTAAAAGTGAGTGCTTTTAGGGAATGCAGGGTGTGAGCTTGTTTTTAAGTGCAAGGACCTCACATTATTTTTAGTATTTCACAATTGCCCTTGAAATAGACACCTGGGGGGGGGCGGGTGTCCTCACACCAGGGCCGGAATCGTGGATTTAATCACTTGGGAAGTAGCATAAAGTAGGGCTGGGTCCAGGCAGACTTGAAAATCTTGTTTGAATTTTTGTTCCTAAGTCTGTAAGCTGCCCACAGTGTCGCTCTGGTGGTGTTTTTTGCTCTGGGGACCTGATCGAGGTAGGGGTGGGGAGGAATAAGGTTTGACACACACGACCCCCTTCAGTCAGGTTCTCTGTGGACGTGGTTTTTTCTACTCCGTTTTCAGCTCGACAGGGAGGACCCAGTTTTCTCTTCTGGCTTCAAGCTCCCTCGGGGTACCCACGAGTGCAATGTTTGTTTTAACCCTGGGAACCGTGATTGCCCGACTCCCCAGGGAAAGGCCCGAAGCCAGAGCACAGCCGTGGCGAGTGATGCGGGGTCAGGGGACAAGGATCGTACCTGGTTATACCCCGGTCCCACGTTAGCATGTTCCTTCTTAGCGCTTTCTCTTGCGGAAAAAAGAGATCTTTCCTGGGTTTTCAGGGTGGGTCACGGGGGGGCGCTGCTAGGTCAGTCCGGGTCGCGTCAGCGCCCCAGTCGGTGCCGGCCTCGTGCAGCGGCGAGGGCGGGGCGTGCCCAGGCTCCCCCCCGAGCCTCGTGCCCTCGGTGAGGGGAGGTGCGGGGAGGGGGGGAAGGTGCGGGGAGGTGCGGGGGGGGGGGGGAGGTGCGAGAGGGTGCGGGGAGGTGCGGGGGGGGGAGGTGCGGGGAGGTGCAGGGAGGGGGGGAGGTGCGAGAGGGTGCGGGGGGGGTGCGGGGAGGGGGGAGGTGCGAGAGGGTGCGGGGAGGTGCGGGGAGGGGGGGAGGTGCGGGGAGGGGGGGAAGGTGCGGGGGGGGGGTGCGGGGAGGGGGGGAGGTGCGGGGAGGGGGGGAAGGTGCGGGGAGGTGCGGGGGGGGGGAGGTGCGAGAGGGTGCAGGGAGGTGCGGGGAGGGGGGGAGGTGCGAGAGGGTGCAGGGACGGGGGGAGGTGCGAGAGGGTGCGGGGAGGTGCGGGGGGGGGGGAGGTGCGGGGAGGTGCAGGGAGGGGGGGAGGTGCGAGAGGGTGCGGGGGGGTGCGGGGAGGGGGGAGGTGCGAGAGGGTGCGGGGAGGTGCGGGGGGGGTGCGGGGAGGGGGGGAGGTGCGGGGAGGGGGGGAAGGTGCGGGGGGGGGGTGCGGGGAGGGGGGGAGGTGCGGGGAGGGGGGGAAGGTGCGGGGAGGGGGGGAGGTGCGGGGAGGTGCAGGGAAGGGGGGAGGTGCGAGAGGGTGCGGGGAGGTGCGCGGAGGGGCTGCGGGGAGCGGGGGGCTGCGGGGGGCAGGAGCCGTGTCTGCCCAGAGCCGTCAGGGGTCCGGAGGGTCCGGAGGGCCTGTCCGCGATCCGGGCGGAGCTCCAGGCCGGGGTGAGCGGCCCCCGCCTCTCGGGTCCGCCTCGCCGCGCGGAACACAGGCCTGGCGCGGGTTCAGTCTGCGGAGGGGAGCACCGCGCGGCCGGGGCAGCAGGGAGCTCGCCGTGCGGCCGCCCCACGCAGGCACCGACCCCAGGCCATTGCGGCCATCGCCGCCCGGAGCCGGGTCCAGGGCCGTGCCCGTTGCCTCTCACCCCTGCGAGGGCGGCAGCCCCGGGGCGCGAGGTGGCCGCCTCCTCTCCACGCTCCCGCCTGCGGCCGGGGGAGCGCCGCCTCCTCTCCACGCGCCCGGGACCCGCCTGGCCGCCCACCGCGCTCCGCCCCGGGGCCCCGCAGGCTCGGCTCAGCGCTGCCCCCGCCGGCCGGTCGCCCGCCCCGCTCCAGCGGCCGTGGCCCGGGCCCGCGCGCAGCCTGCCGCGGGGCGCTCGGCTCCGACTCGGCGGGAGGCGGCTTCGGATGCTGCCCTCGGCCGCGGGCGTCGCGTGCGGATGCGGACGTGGGTGTTAGGGGGTCGGGGGCCCCGAGGCCCGGAGCAGCAGGTGGGAACAGGACGGCGGAGACGGCGCCGGCTCCCGCCCGAGAGAACACGCGGTCGAGGCCGGCCCTCCTGCGGCCAGCGAGGTGCTGCGCCCACCGCCTGCAAACACGGGAGCGGGGCGAACACCTTCACACCGGGAAACCCGGGGGGCGCCGCGGCGCAGCGCCGCCTGCAGCCCGGGGCGCGACCCTGGAGCCCCGGATCGAGCCCCGCGTCCGCTCCCTGCACGGGGCCTGCTTCTCCCTCTGCCTCTCTCTCTCTCTCATGAATAAATAAAATCTTAAAACAAAACAAAAAACCTTCAGACCATTTTCCACCTCACAGAAAATGCTGGCCCATCCTTCTGAACAAAAGCACTTTACAATGCCAGTTCTCTGTTTAGATATCACAGTACCTTTCTCTTTTTCATTCTTTTCACTCTCATCAAAGCAGTATGTATACTTGGCTTCAAGACATAACATTTCTTTGAACAGTTCCACATCATGCAAACCTGCCCTCCCAGACTATTCAAACTTTTATGGTTCCTGACAGCCCTCAGGGACCTGTGAGTGGGTTCTGACTCCTGGGCCTTTGCACACCTTTGATCTGGAGCTGAGCGAGCAAGGAAGGACACAGGGTGCAGGCTGCATTTTGCCAGCCAGGTCGGGGCAAGGAGGCTGGACCTGCCGCTGAGAGCTGGGGTGGGGGTGGGGGGCAGTGGGCAGCCGGATGGCAGCCTCACGCCAACCCCGACCTCCCAACGTGGGGGTGCTGGGCTCCCTCCACCGCTGGTTCTGCAGCTCTGGGAACCACCAGAAACAGCCTAGACAGCCTCCCTCCGCAGACCTCCCCATGGTTCTTGGAGTGACCCCTATTCCTTAATGAACTTGCTTTCTGTCTTAAGAAAAAAGGCTAAAGGAATTACCGGCTTACCATGAAAACCAGCAGCCCCTCCCCACGTAGCTGGTGCTTCTGCAATATGTTAACTTCAGATCCAGAGTTTTGACAGGATTTTGTGAATATAACACAATCACCTATTCCTTTTTCCCTCTCATTCTCCAAATATACCCGTCTATGTCAATGTTGACCATTGAGTTAAGCAGGACACTATGTTTCCTTTCTCATATAACTTTTATTTCCTAATTTTTGGCAGTTGCTTAGTTTTCTTTAAAAAGAAAGAGAAAAGAGAGAGAGAAAGAGACCTTCTGTTTTGATTTTCAATGTCCCAACAGATCCAGCAATGCCTACACAGGATGAGGATGGTTTTTATTGTTGTAGCTGTTATTTTTTATTGTATTTTTAAAAGATTTTATTTATTTATTCACAAGAGACACACAGAGAGAAAGGCAGAGACATAGGCAGAGAGAGAAGCAGGTTCACTGAGGGGAGCCCCATGTGGGACATGATGCTGGGGTCTCCAGGATCACACCCTGGGCGGAAGGCAGACACTCAACTGCTGAGCCACCCAGGTGCCCCCACGATGAGGATGTTTACACAATTTGCACAAGATGCCACCAAGAACAGTTGGCAAAACGTGCAATGAGAACAGAGTTTCAGTGTTCTGAAGGGGCTTGCCATCCTTTATGTATGCATAGTTATAAAATATACCCCAAAAAGTCATGAGGTAAGCAATCATATACATGAGACAAAACCCAACTAAGTTAATACCAGACTCCTAGCATCCATTGATTTATAATGGCACTTTTGACTATTCTCAAAAATGTATAAGAATTATAAACATTTGGATCCCTGGGTGGCTCAGTGCTTTAGCACCTGCCTTTGGCCCACAGCGTGATCCTGGAGACATGGGATCGAGTTCTACATCAGGCTCCCTGCATGGAGCCTGCTTCTCCTTCTGCCAGTGTCTCTGCCTCTCTCTATCTCTCTCTGTGTCCTCATGAATAAATAAATAAAATCTTTAAAAAAAAAAAGAATTATAAAAGTTGACAACATGGAGAAATGTGGTTTTGCTGAGTCTCTGTTTCTTTAATTTTCTTTTAGGCTTCAAATCTTTATTTTTACTTATTGATTGATTTTAATATTTTATTGGTTCTTAAAAATTACCACGGTAGGGGCACCCTGGGTGGTTCAGTTGATTAAACGTCTGCCTTTGGCTCAGGTCATGATCCCCGGGGTCCTGGGATGGAGTCCCACATTGGGTTCCCTGCTCCATGGGGAGCCTGCTTCTACCTCTGCTTCTGCATGGTGCTCTGCATGCTTATGCGCACTCTCTTTCTGTCAAATAAATAAATAAAATTTAAAAAAATCATCAAGATAATAAATGGGCACTGGATCAAAGCCAAATAAAACATGAGCAGATAAAGTATAAATGTGTCCTCTTAACTCCCCACCACCAGCTTCCCCACAAAAAAGTGTGCTCCCTCTAAGATCTTCTTGAGTAGTGATGTACACGGCAAGCAGTCATCTGGCCAGAAGGCAAGAGAGCACACTTGTGAAGCAGTAAGTTTTGATGTGATAGAGACCTGAGTTCAAAGTCTTTCTTTGCTATTGTCAGAGCTGAGTGGCCGTGGGCAAGCTCCTTGGGCTCTGAGCTCTGGCCATCCTGCTTCCAACACATGGATGATTGTGATGTCTATCATATAGGGTCACCTGAGTGCATCTGGCCACATCAAAAACCCAGAACTTTGGGACTCCCAGAAATCCTCTCTTGCTGACCACCCAGCAACTGAAACTCAGTATGCTCTTCTCAATCCAACTCTCATGAAAGGATGATAACTTTTAGCTTGTGTATATATTATACTTAAATTTATTTTAAAAACATGAGTAGCATTATAGAAAAGAGCCCTAAAAAAGCCAAATGCTATGTGTCAGTAGTGGAAGTTAAAAAAAAAAAAATTAAGGGGGCCTGTGGATGGCTCAGCTGGTTAAGCATCTGCCTTTGCCTCAGGTCATGATTTCAAGGCCCTGGAATCAAGCTTCTCATAGGCCTCCCTGCTCAGGATGGGGAGTCTGCTTCTCCTTCTCCCTCTGCTGCTCCCCTCCTCGTGCTCTCTCAAATGAATAAATAAAACCTTTTCAAAAAATTAAGAAAGCAATGGTTATTAACCAGGAAAATAAAAATTTTGAGCAAACTAGGAAGTAGAGTTTTAGCTACAGTGTTGTCTTGGCCCAAGGATGTGCACACTCTGCTCTATAAACAGAAAAATAAACACAGACGGCAATTTGTGGAACTCTTCTCAGCAGAGGCTCTAAGTAGTAGAAAGATTGCACATGTGAGAAATATTACTGAAAATTAGAACTCTAATTAACTTGCAGGGTGAGGATAGACACAGAAACCATGTGAAACCAGATGGAAATATGCATAGCCAGGAATCACAACGAACACTTCCTTAGCCAAAACTTGTATGGATTATAAAAGTCTCCAAAAATATCCTTCAAAAATCCTTTTCTGGTGATTGAGGAAATTGCCAGAGAAATAGGAAATCCTTGAGAAGTTGGACCAATGGTTGTGCTGAGGTCTGGAAGGAGTCAGGACAGCTGATTTGAGTGTTGGGATCACTGCCCAGTGCCACAAAGTAAAGAGTCTGAGGTCTAGGTCTGCATGTGAAAACACCAGGCCCCAAAAGGCCTTCAGGGCCTGCCTCTCAGCCTTTCCTCAGCCTCGCTGTATGGTGCTATTTCCCCTCATGTCCTACCTCAAAGGCCCAGAGCCTGTTTCTCCCAGCTTTTTTCTGTGCTTGTCCTTGGAAAAGGATATGACAAACTCATTTGCCCTGGTGTGTGACAAGTCTGTCACCTGCTCTCTAACAAAGCCTAAACTGTGGTCACAATTACCAAGGCCCGTAGAAGTCCAGATTTTTGTATTAAGCTTTTCCTATTTTTATTTATTAGCAACCAACCAATTCCTGTTAAAATACACGTCCACAGAGAGCATTTGGCTGATACGACACAGGTTGGAGGCTGCACACAGACGGAAAATTGGAGTGATATGTCTGTAAGCCAAGGAACACCAAAGATGGCCAGCAATCCACCAGAAATCCAAAAAAGGCAAGGAAGGATTCCTCCCTATAGGTCTCAGAAGGAGCACAGCCCGGCAGACACCTGGATTTTTTACTTCCATCTTCTAGAGTGGTGAGACAATAAATTTGTGATACTTTATTACAGCAGTCCTAGATAGTCCAACATAGAGTTTGGTATTTTATGTCCTCGGTACCATAATATTAGCCACATAGGGCAGCTATGCACACCATGTTGGTGACCACCAGCTGTTGAGATGGCTCTGTACATATGGCCTCTCACTGAAAGGGAGCACAGGGCCACGTCAAAGCAGTGGAAGTCACAAGTGTACACAAAATCAATAACTGAGCCTGGGAGCCAGCAGGGCATTTGGCATCATGAAGTGGCTCAAAAGTGATTTGATTTCTGTTTTCTGGTTCTCTCTAAGGTCTCTGGTCCAGACTCTATTGAGGATTCACCTACTGGACAAGAAACTGTAGGAAGTGCACCCCATCACCACCTGTCCAACACAGATCAAGCCCACCAGAGGTGGTGGAGGGTGGAATTCAGCACAGTTACACACGTACTCCTGCCTCCAGAATTCACTCACACCTTCAGACAACAGTTTCAATGAAAGCAACTGGCTTCATGGAAATGGGGCTTCTGGATTGACAGCATTTTTACCAAATTCCTCTCTGAGCTGGATCCAGGTAGATTCATCTTAAAAGGACAGGCCAAATCTGGTGAGAGCCCAAGTGAACACAGAAGACACTCATGGGGGAAGGTGTGTCTGTTGCTGAAGAGGGGGTAAGGCAACCCAAAGGAGCTCTATGGGATGGTGACAAGGTCCAGGCAGAACAGGAGCCTAGGAGAACAGGACAGGGTGTTCAAGAGAGAAGGTGTGACAAAGCAAGCGTGCTGGGGTCTTGTCCCTTTGGATTCTGATCTTGTGGCCCAGGGGTGGAGGGCTGGCTTAAAGAAAGAGGACCAGGCCAGACAGCAAGAGAAACAGGACTCCTGTCCCCTCCATAGAGCTAACAAGGATTCTCCCTGTGTCCTTCATGGGCAAGGATGCCAGATAAAATACAGAATACTCGGTTAGAGCAGAACTTCAGATCAACACTGGATGATTTTCAGTATAAGTATGCAAATACTGCATGGGACATACTTATGCTAAAAATTTACTCATTGTTAATCTGGAACATTGATTTAACTAGAATCTTGCATTTTTATTTGCCAAGTTTGGTAATCCTATCCCAGGCAACAAAGCAAGTACCTCCTGTGGCATCACACATCTCATCAATACTCAATATATATCCACATCCAGGAGAAAAAATCTACAGGGCTGCAGAGAAAAGCAGGGCTATTTGAACAGGCAGAAACATGGTAAATTAAGCTCCTCTTCCTGCCTCAAACAGCTTGAAGGTCATGGTGATGACAGCCCTTCAGAAACTTAATCCAAACAGTCTTTCTTTTTTTTTTTTTTCCAGACCAATTCCTAGTAAGTTGCAGGAGATTTCAACATCTTTCATGATTACTAACTGAAGACGCCATCTTGAACATAGCTTGCAATGCCAGGAACGTGGTTTGGGTCTCGGCCCAGTGCAGTTTTTCCCAGAGCTATCATAAGGAAGTAGTCATGAAACAAAATGAATCTATGGTTGAAAACTGCAGATCTGACCCACAAAATTTTTAATGTGTGGAACTAGCTGGCAAGCTGAGAGCCCGAGAAAACAAAAAGAGCTGCTGGCTTCTTTGAAATGCCCAGATCCTCAAAGTGTGGCTTTTCCTTCATGCTATTAGATGGGTTCCAATGGGCAGAGGGTCAAGCTAGGCACTTCCAGCGGGGGGTGGGGGAGTGGGGGGATGTTGGCAGACACAGGGTTTGGCCTTGACAGCTTCATTTAGAGGAGAAGGGGTGAGCCAGGAAAGGATGGGTGGAATGAGAAGGCCACAGCCTGTCCTTGCCTGGGTGTGGCGCCTCGGAGCTTGGCTGCCTTGTCCACTCCCACGCCTTCCATTCCCTGAAACAACTCTGTGATGTCGGCATGTTTCTCCATTTTCCATATCGAGAAGATAAGGTTTGCTAAGTTACCTGGTGGAGTAGAATTCAAGCTTAGCTACTTTCAGTTTACGCTTTATTTATTTATCTATTTATTTATTTATTTATTGCATTGATAATACTTTCACGAGGTTCAAAATCCAAAATGTGCTTAGGGAGGGAGTGAAAAGTTTCTCCAGGTCCTAGGCTCCCAGCTCCCCTCCAAAGAGATGATTGGTACTGTGCATTTCTTACGTGTGCTCCTAAAGAGCTTTTATACATATGTCTTTGCTTTTCTTTATTAGACAGATGATAGTTTACTGTATATACTATTTGTCTATTCTGACTGAAACTAAGCTCTTAAAAAAAAGAATGATTTCCCACTATAAAATTTAATAAACTAAAGATAAATGGAAAGAATAAAATATCAACTCTTGTCCTAATTCCCAGAGGCCACTGCTGCTGGCGGTTTGGTACCTTACTCTAGGCTTTCACATAGCTCTTGTACCACAGTGTTCCTCTTTGGACAGAATTAGGGACAGAAAGGCAATAGGAAGAAGAGAAGAAGAACTAGAAGCATATAACTTGTCCAGAGTGTGTGGGTGTCATGGGGGCCAGAAGACATCGGTCCAGAGAGGCAGTGAACGTTCATTCATTCCTTTGAGAGAACTTTTTCCTTTTTGAGTTCCAAGTATTTGCTCTGTGGGAATACAGATCCTATAATAAAACAGAGAGTAGCGGGGAAATAAATCAACATACGATTTCAATACTGTGTGATAAGTGTTAAAACAACAGGAAGCCTGGGGAGCTGAAGAAACCAGATGATAGGACGGGTGGCAGGGCTGGCTCCCCAGGAATGACACGTGAGCTGAACCTTGACCCCTCACTTGCAGGGGTCAGGCCAGGTGATGAGCAAAGGAGGCATTCTCACGAAGAAAGGGATTGCAGCATTAGAGATTACAACAGGAATGGCAAAAGACAGGAAGGGACAGTGTGGAATATGAAAGGAATTTTGGCTTTATCTTGAGGTAGCATGAAGCTCTTGGAAGTCTCAATGCAGGAAACTGATGAAACTGGATTTGCACTCTGACAGTGGCCAACTGTGGCTGTTGGTTGAAAATATATCAGCAGCAGCCATGGAGGAGGGGAGTCTAGAGACTGGAAAATTAGGGCACTGCAGCACATTCACAGGTGAGAGAAGATGGTGGCATGAACAAACACTGTGGTGACCCTAAGGATGAAGGGACTTGGACGGGTTCTAAAGAGGTTATAGATGTAGATTTGGTGACTGACTGGGGATAAAATAGCTCCCAGAGTGAGACTTGAGCATTTCTTGACTCAAAATTCTGCTCTGGCTCAACATTTTTCTACAAAAATGCTTAGGCTTCTGAGGTTGGCATGCAGATCCTCAGGGACATCATTTCAACCTTCCTTTATAACTTTCTCTTTCTTCATCTCTCTCCAACTTCTACTTGAGACATAGTGGAATGCTGGTCCCTCCTTTTGCCCAACAGGTGGGTCCTTCTCCACCCATCTCCCTCTGATCTCATCCTTCAAGCCCAGTTCAGTGTCATCTCCAAAAAGCCTTCCAGACCTGCCCTTCCCTTCTCCCCTCTAGTCATTTGGAACTAATCTAGGATCCACTAGCACTTTGCTTCTCCATCTACTGAAACACCACATTCTACATGTCTGTTTTTGCAGAAGTATCTTCTCCACACTACAAAGTTAAAGGCTTCTTGAAGACAGGGACAACAACCCTCTTGGAAACTCAAAGAATGTCTGTTCAATTGGAATTAACACTCACTGGGAAAGTTCAGAGTCAACACTTGTAAAGTAAAGGAGAAGCAGTCAGGCACAAGGGATCTATTTGGGTAAATGGAATCAGACTTACAGGAAGGGCCCAGACACAGGTAGGATAGGCAAGAGCATAGTTAATGTGAGAGTCACGATCTCAGGCCCAGGACAGAGCCTGATGCCCTGGTTTTCGGTTCCCTCTTCTGTTAAGAAGCAGACATCCAAACATTAGTAGACCGTGAAAAGAGCAGGACCAGGGGACAAGGTCTTTGGGAGGTGCTTGGAGTCAGACTCCAGCCCCATGGTTTCATGAAATGCTTTGCTGGCATTCAATAACTTGCCATCCCCTTCTCAGAATAAGAACATGCTTTTTTCTCTTACTCTCCTTGAGATCTTACTGTCAACTTCTGTGACTTAGAGGAGCCTACAGCGACCATATGTCAGGCTGCCACTGCCAGGGGCTCCTATAACTCAGCCTCAAAGCAACTCTTTCTAGCTCATCATTAAAAAAAAAAAAATCAGAGTGAAGGGTATGAGAGGAAGTATCCTGAGGACATTCCTAGATTCAGCAAGGTGCAATGCTTTGGATGCCACCTTATATGCAGGTCTTCAGAGTCCAAGGTATAAGTTCTCCCTAGATTGCACCCTCTGATTGAAAGAATGAATGACTGAACAGGAGAAAAAATAAGTTGCACAAGATTGTCTCTAAAATATAAGAAGAGAAGGCAGGTTTGGGAGCCCCATTCTAAGACTAAACGCATTCTAGATAAGAAGTCTAAACAGGTTCCAGGAACCCTGCCTCTGGAGGTGTAAGGAACTACAGACCAGCTGGAGAATTTTGGAACCTTCCATGCATGTTACTTGGCCATCTACAGAGCATCCCTGGCTGGAGCCCCTCCTTCTGCATGTGATGTGCTGGGCTATGGGAAAAATAGGAGAGGAAAGGAGAGTGACAGTAGAAAACTTGAGAGAAAAAAGCAAAGGGCAAGAAGGGGCTTCAATGCAGTTTGAAGTTGCTCAGTAATGGAGAAGAGGAAGACCACTGTAAGAACTACCCATGTTTTAGCCTCTCATTTATCCACTCATTCAAGCACTTAGTAAGGCACAGACATCAGAGGTGACACAGACCAACCCACAGAGCCATAATACAAATGCCATAACAAAGGTGGAAAAGGCCTTTGCAGAATTTCCAGTCAAGAGCTTTTAACTCTGGTGGAAGAGATCAGGGAAGATGGCACCATGATTGAGCTTTGAAGAATGGGCAAACATTTGATCTGAAGAAGCTGAGGGTGAAGAGATCAGAAGAAAGGAGACTGGTAAGGAGCCAAAGCAACAGTCTATGAAAGAGGTTACAGCATTAAGGCAGGAAGAATAGAAACTAGGGGATGGAGACCTTGTTTGGGAACCTTTAGCCTTTTCTGAACCAAGGCATCCAAATAAGACTCAAGAGATGAGTGTTGCCCAGGCAGAACTTGAGATGGTAGAAATGGGCCCTGAATGAGGAGGAGGGGGATTTTGTAGTGTCCAATACACTGTGGGGGATGTCCTGCAAGTTTAGCACATCACACATGGCCAGTAGGGTAGCTTGGGGGTTGGGAAACTCCACCACAGACCCCCAGACTCTCCTCTCAGATTCAGAGGCAGGACAGGGCAGAGGCTGAAACACACATGAACCCCCACAGCCCTGTGAAACCTGCCCCTGAGCTTTGTCCACAGCCACTCCTCCCCAACGCTGTGTGAATACTGGCCTGGCCCAAATATGTTAGGTTAGCTGCTCAAGGCCTCCCTGCTTCTAGGAAGTAGAAGTCAGTTTTGAGCTCAGGCTAGAGTCTAATGGTATAGTTGATACTCTTTCCACATACCTACACCTTCTGATCAGAGCAGGGGAGGCAGACAGGGGAAGAGGCGGGGCAGCAAGCCTGCAGCCAGTCAATTCGCTCTGGTGACTGTGCGCAAATTATTCACCTTTCCTAAACCTCAGATCAAGCACTTGAAAAAAAAAAATAATAATGACAACCACTTCAAAAGGTTGTTTTTATATTTAAATTATTTTTTAAATAGAAGAGAAAAAATACAGATAGCCTATCATACATCCTGGTGTGCTGTAGACCCTCAATTAAATTTAGCTCACTCCTACTTGCTTTTCTGCTTCAGACATTCTCAGTACCTTCTTTGAAAGAGCATGGAAGAAGAAGGGGAGGGTCCAGTCCCAGAGACCAGAGAATTCTTCACAGGTGAAGAGGATGGGAATCTGGGCAAGAGCCAGATTGTTGCTAAGGGCCATGTTGACAGTTGAGGCAGAGTGGGACCATACATCAATCAAACAACTGTGGTCACTGAGCCTCTTTCATGTGCCTCTGAAACTCTGGCCATGTAGGAGGACATTTGCCTGGAAGGGGTATCTACCTGGAAGGAGCTCACACTTTGACAGGGAGGCTAACTGCAAACAAATAACTGCTGGGATAAGGAACCTTAGGAGAGAAAGGGGCTCCCATCAAGAAGGTGAATTGAAGACTCAGAAATGAGAAGGGATCCAGAGCACAGGACAGATGAGAAAAGGAACACTCTCTTTACTGCAAGAAAGAGAAGCAGGAGAGGACGTGGCAATGCCTGGACTGCAGGATTGGGGCCTAGGGACTGAGGATGCCTCCAATCTGATGGCTTCCCTGTTTAATTTAATTTAATTTTATTTATTTATGATAGGCACACAGTGAGAGAGAGAGAGAGAGGGGCAGAGACACAGGCAGAGGGAGAAGCAGGCTCCATGCACCGGGAGCCTGACGTGGGATTCGATCCCGAGCCTTCAGGCTCGCGCCCCGGGCCAAAGGCAGGTGCCAAACCGCTGCGCCACCCAGGGATCCCGGCTTCTCTGTTTATAGTGTTCACTTTTCTCTAGCTCAGGGTAGGCTCCTTTTTGTTACTTTGGTTGCTGCTTGAGCCCATTCATCCACTTTACTGCACAAAGTTGTAGCTGATCATTGATTGCTTTCAATGAATAGACCTTTCAGTGCATTTCTTGCATGGATGTACCACTGTTTACCCATTCTGTTGTCAGCGGACATTTGTGTTCTTCACAGTCTTGGGAGATTTCAAATAATGCGATGTACATTCATAGACATCTTTTTAATTTCTGTGAGCATATTTCAGGGCAGAGTATATATTTAGAAGTAGAATTGCTGAGTCACAGGGTACAAGTATTTTCAATTTTAGGAGACAGTGCCACAGTTTCCCAAAATGATTGTTGTGATTTACTTCCACCAGTATTGCATAAAATTTTCCATCCTGGAAAAGTCAGTTTCTAAAATTTTAGCCATTCTGATGAGTGAGTAATGGTATATCATTGTGATTTAAACTTTTATTTCTCTAATTACTAATGAGGTTGAGCATCATCTCAAATGTTTATTGACCATCTGAATTTCTGTTTCTGTAAAGTTCAGTCTCTTGACAATTTTTCTGTTGGGTTATCTGTCTTTTTCTTATTGTTTCGCAGTACTTCTTTTCATATTCTAGATTTAAGCTCCTTTGTCAGATGCAAGGGTCTTTGCCCAGTCTGTGGTTAGCCTTCTTTACTCTTATAGTGTCTTTTCATGAACAGAAATTCTCGATTTTAAGGTATACAGATGTATTAATATTTTAAAAGAATTTTAGTTTTAATGAAAGTTCATGAAGATATTCTGCTATATTTTATTCTAAAAGTTCATTGCTTTGCCTTTCACATTTAGTCTACAGCCTGACTAGGATTGACTTTGATGTACAGTGTGCGGTAAGAGTTGAGTTGCATTTTTCTCCTCATGGACAACCAGTTGTTCTGGTCATTTATTGTAAGTAAATCTTTTCCCCACTGGTTTGCAGTAACACTTTTGTCAAAGTGTTCGACATTCCAGGCTCTATTTCTGGGATCTCTAGTCTATTTTACTACTAAGTATCAATATAACGTTGACTTAATGTATACTTTTATAATAGGTCTTAATACTTGGAAAAGCAAACCTTCCCATCATGTTTTTCTTCAAGGTAGAATGATTATTATTGATCCTTTGTATTTCCATATCAATTTTAAGACTAGATTGTCAAAAACATCTGTTGAGAATCATATTGAATATACACATCAGTTTAGGGAGATGTGATATCTTTATGGTAATGGAGTTTTCCAATTCATTAATATGGCATATCTCTCCATTCATTTCACTCTTTTTAGTTTCTTGTAATACTATTTTATAGTTTCTGTATAGAGATCTTACAGATCTTTTGTTTTTAGGTAGTTTATCATTTTTATGTCATTATAAGTGGTACCCTTTTAAAATTTATTTTTCAACCATTTGTGGCTCAGTTTTTGAACACTGACTTTGTATTCACCAACTTACCAATCCTAATAATTTATAAGTTATCTTTGATTTTCTAAGTACATAATAATGCTGCCTTCAAAAATGACACCTTGGCCTTCCTTCTAGTTCTTGTACTTCTGATTTCCTTTTCTTGATTTACTGCACTGGCCAAAAAATGTCACATAGAAGTGGTGAGAACAGGCATCTTTGTTTTGTTCCTAACATCAAAAGGAAAAGTGTGTGGGGGGTGGGGGATGGAAAAACAAAACAAAACAAAAGGAAAGGTGTCAACTCTTTACCATTAAGTCTAAAGATTTTCTGAGTATGGGTTTCTTTTTACTTATACTGTTTATAATTAACAGTAAAACCTGTGGCTTGATGTTTTTTGTTAGTTTTGGTAATTATTCAGCTAACTCCTCTCAAATATTGTTTCTGCTTCATTTTTCTCCTGTATGAGATTCCAATTAAGCCAATATTTCATCCAGCACTAATAGAACTTGCTGCAATACTGGAGCTTTTCTCTATCTGTGCTGGAGCAGGTAGGCATTTGAAATGTGGCTAGTGTTTTAGAGGAAATGAATTTTAGATTTTTGTTTACTTGTAATTAATTTAAATCTAAACAGCCACACGTGGCTAGTGGCTAGCACATTGGACAGTATATATTTAGAACTCTCCAATTCTATCATAAATGTCTCTTACTTTCTGCTTATTCCATCCTTTTTATCTATCTTCCAGTTCCCTAATTTTCTCTTCAGTTGTGCCTAATGCACTATTATACACATCTATTTTCTTAACTTTGGATATGTCGTTTTCAATTATAAAATTTCTTCTTGTGGGGCAGCTTGGGTGGCTTAGCGGTTTAGCGCTGCCATCAGCCCCAGGGTGTGATCCTGGAGACCCAGGATCGAGTCCCACATCAGGCTCCCTGCATGGAGCCTGCTTCTCCCTCTGCCTGTGTCTCTGCCTCTCTCTCTGTGTCTCTCGTGAATAAATAAATAAAATCTTTAAAAACAAATTTCGTCTTGTGTCTTGTTCTGGTTATAGATTTATTATAACTCAACTCCAAAGTTACCCTTTTGGATTGCTCTTTGAAAATTGATGTTGTCCCATTAAGTATTTTTTTCTCATTCCAATTGGCACTGAGGCTTTCTTAGTAGAGAGTGCTGGAGAGACTCTGCAAGAAAAGGGGTTTGCTTCCTGCTCCAGTGTACTAGGCTAAGTAGGCTTTGGCTGAGCACATGGCTTTTCCAGTGCTAGGATTCTGCTGTAAGCATAGCTTCCCTAGCACCTGATTCCAGCAATGTGTCCAGTACGCCTCATCCTGGCAGTTTTGTAGTAGAGCATCTCCAGTGGGACCCTTCCCTGTGGACAGCTTTCCATAGCACCTAAAGGGCAGATTTCTGGTGAGTTTCAGAGGGCATAATTCCAACAAATTCCACCAATGCAGCACCAGGGGGTTTCTGTTATCCACTGAGATGCAATTAGCCATGGCTCCTCAGCAAGGTCAGAATCTCAGTCCTGGAGTGGCAGAAGACTTCTTCTGGTCTTCTAGCTCTAGAGGTTAGTGATTTATCCTTTCATCTGCTATTTCAATATTATTAGAGTTCTTATTATTTCTTATTAGCCAATCTCTCATTACTCTGATCCTTTGTTGTAGTACATAATTCATTATATTGAACTCTTCCCTGTTTAAGTTACTACGTGGTTTCTGTCTCCCATGTGGATCCTGATAGATACAATTCTCTTTCAAATATGCAGTGTCAGTTTTTATAGTTACAGTTTTTTGCTGAATTTTTTTTCTCTTGCTGAAAATGTTAAGTTTGGTTTTTATCTCTATGAACATAATAGGCATAGTTATTTTACAGGTTGCATCTAGTAATCACCTCTGGAGTATCTATGAGCCTTTTCCTAAGTGTCTGTTGTTTGTACTGATTCTTGTTTATTTGATTTTGATTTGCATTGATCATTACAATTTTGCAACTATTTATAGAAATAAGTTGGGACAAAGCATAAATGTTACTTTCCTCAAGACATGTTTTACTTACGTTTCTGCCAGGGTCTTAGACACACTAACAATCCAAAACTACCTCAACATAATATCAGTTGACATTTTCTGGACAACGAGGAGGACATAAGAGCAGACTGCAAGTGATATCATGGTTTTATCTAGATTTCCCTTTACTCTCCAGATGCAGCCCTCGAAGGCCCAGTGCTAAGCACAGGTAGTTACATGAGGTCCTCACTGTTGGCCATCCCTTGAGTCTGATGTTTGTGGGTATAGCCCTGGAGGGTTGTCGCAATGCTGTTCAGCTACGTAGCTACCAAACGTCTTTTCAGTAAAAGCAGTCTCAAATGCTGGACTTAATTCTCTGGATCCCTATCTCATCTCAGATCTTATTCTTGTAACTCTCCACCATCTTTTTAGTTTGTTGATGTGTTTTTAGGATGATTTAAAAAATATATGTTGTCTAACATTTTTGCTGGCTTCCACAAGAAGTTTGGGGTATCAGGTGGTTCAGCTCAGACCTAGTAGTAGGAGAGCCATCATTTATTCTTTACTGAAAACAAAGTCTTGAACCATGAACCCTCTGTAGATTTAGTTCATATTCCAGAGCAAATTATTTCCCCCAGGAAGCTGTCTTTGAACACCCACCTTCACCTTCCATGATAACCTGTGATTTTAAATTACCTATTTAATCCTATCAGACTATGAGTTACTTGAAGGCAAGAACTGTTTCATATTTATCCTTCATATCTTTGGTGTCTGTCATGGTGCCTTATTCATGGGAGGTGCTCAATAATTGTTACAGGAGTGAAGGAATGATTAATAATGGCTTTGTTCTGATTTCTTAAATTTTTGATATTTCCTCCAAAATGCTGATCTTATCCTTGGGAGCAAGAGAGTTCAATCTGTCCTTTAAAAACTGAATCCTAAAGAAGAGCTAAGAAACTTGCTCAGGCTTGCTATAGACCTCTGTCTTACTTCCTCTTTCTCACAGAACTAATCTCTGCTTTACTGAGAGCTTTTCTTTCCAGGTATTCATGTTTCAGCAAGTCAGAAGGCAAATGATTAAACATTAACTTGGCATCAAGAAGAAAGTAGCCTGGGATCACAAAGTGGATTTTTGAAAAATCCACATACAGAGAACTAATTTACTTGAAAATGCTATAGTTTTCTTTAAAGTATTTTGGCAAGGACAATATGTAAATGTATGTAAGTAAAGGTGGGGTGGTTAAAATGCACTTAAACAGAAGTCAGTTTCTTTAATCAGGAAACTTGCTCTTCAAAAGTGGTCAGCTAACATTTAACCTCACGGCCACACAGCAGAGCAGCAGAGTCAGCTACTACAAAACCTCTCTCTCTCTCTCTCTCTCTCTTTATATATATATATATATATATATATATATATATATATATATATATATACACACACATATGTATATACACATACTTTTTTCCCTCTGCATTCTCTCTCTGTGTATACGATATATATATGTATATATATCCTATATTGCTTTCTATCTGTGTGTGTGTGTGTGTGTGTGTGTGTGTATGTTGGTGTAGTTTACTTCAAAAAAATTTTTTTTTATTTTAATTTTATTTTAATTCTAATTTTAAAGAAAATTAGAATGTTTTATGATGATATTATTATCTTCATAGAAAACTGAAGGGAATTAACAAATTACTGGATATAAACAGGAGAGTTTGGCAAGCTGATAGATATCAGCATAAAAACAGTAGTTTCATTTTATTCACTGGCAATGACCAATTAGAAAACCGCACTTTTAGAAAGACATTGTTTCATAGTAACAAAAGCATAGAAATAAATCTAATGAAAGATGTTCAAACCCCATACAATGTAAATTGTACAGCTGTATTGAAAACATTTTAAAAGGACCTAAATAAAGAGAATGATAGTATGTTTATGGGCAGGAAAGTTTAACCTGGAAGTGTCATAATTCATACACTGATCTATGGATCTAATGCAACTCCCATCAAAATCCACAACAGAGTTGACATGTTTGTTTTTGTAAAACACAACAAATGTATGAGGAAGAGCAAATGCATATTCTAAAATGTATAAGGAAGAGCACAGAATATCCATGATGCTTCTGAAAAAGAAGAGGAAGGAGAAGAGCTTACTCTGCCAGATATAAAGACTTTGAGAAAGCTACAGGAATTAAGACCATGATGTCACTGGAACAGAGACAAAGTGACCAGTGGAATGAAACAGAGAGCCCTGAAACAGATCTGTACATATGAGGGACATTAATATATGATGAAAAGGTCATGGCAAATCCTCAGAGGAGGGGAAAGCTACTCAATGACAGAAAACAGGTTATTCATCTGAAGAAAAAAAAGAAAAGAACATGAATCCTTACCAGAAAAATAAATCCTGAATAGATTAAGAACTTGAATGTCAAAAAAAAATTAACATTTAGAAGAAATCATAGGTGGCTTTTTCTAGCCTTAAAGGATAATATTAAAGTAAGACCTTCTCTACAAAATACTTGACCAGTATTCCTCACAACTTGTCAGCAGCATGATATCTGAGAGCACTTCAGGGCAGTGTCTGCTGTAGTCTCCTGCCCAGGAGCCTGTCTCCGTGGGGCCAGATGACACCAGATTTCCCAATAGAAGGATGGTCCAAGGATGACCAAACTGACTCCAGGGTCTCTCTAGCACATGATTCGGCCCCGTGAGAGTTCTTGGACCACAGTTAAGGGAAGTGTATTCAACTGGTTGTTGAAAAGCCACCCCAAGTCAATTTATTTTCTAAAATTTAATTAAAATGCATCCCAGATCTGCCAACTTGTGTATTCCATACATTAGGAAGGTGCCTGCATGATTCTGAGGTATTTATGGATCTCTTGATTTAGCTCTTTTTCTACAGCTGGGTCTTATAGTAACTCCATTTGGGCATATGAGACTCAGCTTTACCTTTGGCTTTGGCTTTGTTCTTTTCAAATATAACTGGAAACTTCTAAGCCAACATGGAAATTTGAGTCCCAGTGCAATGATTAGAAAAAAAGTCAGATATTCTCTTTATATAAGTGACTGTTCCTAGAACTGAAAAAAGTATGGATGAGATTGAAACATCTTATTGTCAGGGGCACATAGGTGGTTCCCTGCATGGAGCCTGCTACTCCCTCTGCCCTTCCCCCCTGATCTTGCTCTCTCTCTCATTCTCTCTTTAATAAATAGATAAAATCTTTTTTTCTTTTTTAACTAACATCTTGTTGTCCCAGAAAATAGGGAAGTGCTCTAAAAATGATGGGAAAATGTCAAAAAGACACAGAGACCTGTTTGAAGGAATTCACCCAGGCCAAATCTGGAAGAATTTGAGCATCCAAATAAATGACAATAATGAATTATAATTCTTCAAGTAAAATAGGAAACCACAAGTCCATGCTGATATAAGTAAGGGAATAAATTAAAGTTTGGTGAAAAACAGGATATTTATGTAGTTTCAAAATACCTCCCCATAACATGCTTTTTAATTCCAAAAGGAAAGAAGTAACCTTATAGTCTGGGAGGTACCACTTACCTCTGTCAGCTTAGGCTGCTACAACAACCAAAACACCATAAACTAGGTGGCTTATAAACAACAGAAATGCATTTGTCACAGTTCTGAGGCTGGATGTCCAGGATTGAATCAGGTTCTGATAAGAACCCTCTTCTGGATTGCAGACTGCTGACTTCTCATTGTACCCTCACATCATGGAAAGAGATGAAGTAAAGTCTCTCATGACTCTCATGAAGGCACCAATCCCAGTCATGAGGGCTCCATCGTCATGACTTAATTTAATCCTAATTATCTCCCAAAGGCCCCAACTCTTAATACTATTACATTGGAGGTGGGATTCAACACAAACCTGATGAAGGGGAAACACAAATATCCAATCCATAACACCAAGTTAACGTAGTGATCAAAGGCCACATCACGTGTTACAGGACAAACCGGTGTCATGGGCCACCTGATGGGACACCATCACCTGATGGGATGAAGAAAACATGGCATCACTTGTAAATATTCCTGCTAAAGATACATAGTAATGAAAGATACATCAAATGAGAAGGAAACATTGGACATGCCCAGATTGAAGAGCATTCAGTAATTGAATAACTGGCCTAATAATCTTCAAAAGTGTCAAGGTCTTAAAAGTCAAGGAAAGACTGAGAAACTATTTCAAATGGAAAGACTACAAAGACATGGCAATTAAATGCCCCAGGTGATCTTGACCTGGATCTTTTTGTCATAAAGGACATAACTAAAGCAATGGGTCATTCTTTTTTTAAAAATATTTTATTTATTTATTCAGGAGAGACACAAAGAAAGAGGCAGAGACATAGGGAGAGGGAGAAGCAGGCTCCTGGCAGGGAACCCGATGCAGTACTCCATCCCTGGACCCGGATCATGTCCTGAGCTGAAGGCATATGCTTACCTGCTGAACCACCCAGGGGTCCTGCAATGGGTCATTCTTAACTGGAATTTGAGAATTGGGTGGTAGTAACATGTAATGGTAATTTCCTGGTTTCCAGGCGGTTACTGAAGTTGTATAGGGAAATGTCCTCACTCATAGGAAACACATGCTAACATATTTAGAGTTAATGGGGCATCAGGTCAGCAATACACTTTCAAATTATTCAGAAAAAAAGAGATTTTTGTACTATATTCAACTCTCTGTAAATTTGAGATTGCTTCAAATAAATGAAGAATAAAAAAGGAAGGAAAGGAAGAAAGAAAGCAGATCACAAATGCTCCACCACCATGAACTGGGTTAAGGGACAAACAGGAAAACAATGCCACACATCATGCTTAGCATATAATCTGTAATGACCGTATTTGCCTCACATTTTAAGCCAAGTTGTGTCATTAACTAAAGGGACCGTTGAGGGTCATTCCCCTGTTTACCTGTTCATCTTCCAGTAATTACCACAGGAGTGAAAGCAAAGAGATTAATGGCTCCAGATGATCGACAGATGAGAACAGAGGAAAAAATGTTCGTAATTCCTGGGACCTCCCCTGGGAAGTGATGGACTTGCAACAGGGAGTGACAAGTGCTCCCAGTGGCAGGGTCAGAGGTCCCTGGGCTTGGACTGAGGCAGCTGGGGTGGGGCCAGGTTCCTAAGCTTGCAATGGTGGGGGCTGCTGGCTCCCTGCAGGCCCAGCTGTCCAGTGGGATGGTTCTTCCCGGCACAGTCCAGTGTTCCTGGCTGCCCACTGTTGGGAGCCTAGCAGTTCTTGACTGATGGGAAAGAGGGCAAAAAGAATTGCCAGCTGAGATCTGCACCATCTCCCCTCTTTCATCAGCTGCCTTTGCAAACAAGGGGAGGGCTGAGTGAAACAACAGCCTGGAGAGCCCCTCTGCTTCGGGCCCACCCCAAGTGGTGTCCCATACTGGTGAAACTCATTTCTTGAAATTTTCCCTTGTTCCAGGTGGGGCACTGGCAGGTTCTCGGTGCCCAGCTGTCTAGGAACCTTACTTGGGCAGTGCACACTGTTTTCTCACTAAAGGGAAGAAAATGTGAGAAGAGGTATTTTCAAACTCCCATGTTCCTGAAAACACAGACTGCACCAAATAATGTCCTGAAGGTCAGTTTCATCTTGATTGGAAACTGCAGAAACAAGTCTGGTGTCTAGTCCTAAGACCACAGTCCCTTTCAGGAGTCAGGCCTTACATCTTTATGTGAATCCAAAATTTGAATCAATCACAGTCGATGGGGAAAGCATTATTGTTGCAACAAAGAAACTGAGCAGATAGGCTATGAATTAGGAAGAGTCTGCATCCAGAGTCATTACTTCAAGGAATCAAGCCAACCAGAAGATGACAGTTTAATGAAGGATATTTGACATAGTCTTAGAGTATATCCCCACAAATTGCTTCCTAGTTACAAAGGGAAAAATAATAACTAGAGTGGAGAAGCCTGGCAGACCCCACCTTAACCTGAATCTAATCGTGAGGAAACATCAAACAAGCCCTAGTTGAGGGGGTCCATGCCCTGCATCTAAGACTGGCAGCAGCATGTCTGTGATGAAGTGGGCCTTAGCTGTAGTCTGGATGAGGGAGAGTGCACACCCTGCAACGTGCGGAGCTTGGTCAGAGGGTGTTAGAGATGATTTATAGGATTTGGGCCCTAATGGTGTGGCTTGGAGGAGGGCTTCAGGAAGTAGGGCTTTGCTTTGGATTGGATATTGTCATGAAGCAGCAGTGGGTTATAATTGGGCAACTTAATAATTTTCTCCACAAAGAGGGCAGGCTCAAGCTGTAATTGGTAAGGCAGCAGTCAATCATATTGGCCAAAGAGGGAGGTAGTTGGTGTTTTGTGGTTTTGGCAATGGATGTGTTTTGTCTGTGTTCAGATGGGATTATAGACTGGTTTTGTTTTTGTCATAATCCAGCATGGTCACAGAGTGGCCTCAGTACTGTGGGTGTTTTGTGAGGTGGTTGGTGTTCAGCAGGAGAACACCACAACCTTCTGGTGAGTGCCCGACTGGCTCAGAACAACACTGGGGCCTAAGTGATGGCAGCCAGCCAGCTCTGTTTCTCCTTCTCAGGCACACCCACAAAACTGCCTCCTACTCTTCAAGAATATGGTCAAGGGAGACAAGGAAAGATTGAGACATGTTTCCAGGTTAAAATAGAACAAACAAATGATAGTACATAATCTGGGCTTTGATTCTGGATGAGAAAAGTATGAAATTTGAATATGGATTTTTTTTATTAGATAATGGTACATAAACGTTAAATTTCCTCCAGGTTTTTGTTCTGTGAGAGTCAATACCCTGAGGTATTTAGGGAGAAAGGTGGATAACTTCAGCAACTTATTCTCAATCTGTTCAGGAGGAAAAAGTTTACAGAGTAAATAATAAAGAAATTTGGGCAAAATGTAAATAATTGTGTATCTTAGAGGGGGCATAACAGGATTCCTTGTACTATGCTTACAACATTATTGCATGTTTGAAATTATAAAAGATGAGAATTCATCAAAAAGGGTAAACCCTGAACAGATGATCATTTTTATTTTCTTCCCTCAAGGGGAACTAGATCACAACAAAAATATAACTCAACAGTCAGAGGCCCAGATTCTACTTCCCTGTAACGTGGATAGTTCCAGTGTTTTCTCTCTTGGGTACAGGCAAGAGAACAGAGCTGGAAACCTTGACCAAGTTTCCATGTTGCTCTGCTGCTTTGCCAGCTTGACAATTCAGCCAGAAGTGGGACTGTAATCACTGTGTGGGTCTGCAGGGAGGGCATAGACAACGTTCTTTCCTTTACAAACATGAAAAATGAGGAGAATAATTAAAATTTGTTCTTTAACTGGATTTATGGAGATGTGAGAAAAATGTGAGATGATGCTTCTGAAAGAGTTTTGCAAAGAATGTAGGACCATGAAAGTGTATTATCAATAATAGATTTTATTGTTAGCTTTTGTTTTTAGCTCAGATAAATTTGGTATAATTACATTCAGGTATAGTTTTCTTTCATTCTATTCCTATTTTATTGAGTCTTAAAATAAATACTGATTATTATCAAATGACTTGCAGCAATTATTGATATGATTATAGAGATTCTTATTCTTTACTTTGTGATTGGATTATATCAATAGATTTCCTGATACTGAATCAACCTTACATTACTTGCCAGAATTTATCATTTTTTATATGCCTTTTGATTGAATTTGATTTTATTCAGTATTTTTGCATCTGTATAAAGGAGATTTGATTTGTAATTTCATTTTTTGGTTTGTCTATCAGGCTTTGATGTAAATTTTGCAAGATTCATAAACAAATGAATGAATTAGTCTTATGGCCTGGAATAGTTTAAATAATATTGGAATGAAATCTTCTTTAAAAACTAGATAGAACTCAACTGTGAAATCATGTGACTGGCAGATTGTCAATCAACTCTCCAATTTTTTCTATAGTAACTGTTCTGTTATTCTTGAGTCAATAGTGACAATTATATTTTTCCTAAGAAAGCATCCATTACCTCTAAGTTTTCAATTTTTGTCAACGAGTTGAAGAAATATTCTCTTCAAATTATTTTAATATCTGTGTATATATGGTTATGTCTTTCTCCTTTCTCAACCTATAATCAAGCTCATGAGGGATTTCTCCATAATTCAGTTTACAAATAGCCCTAGGATTTATTTGTCCTTGTAAGAAAAATTTGGGTTTCTATTGATTTCAGATTTCATATTTTTAATTCCTTTTTTGCACTTTTTTATTCTTATTGTTCTCATTTAACTTATAAAAATGAGTGCTAAGTTATTTTTTATTTTTTATTCTTCAATAATGAAGGCATTTAAAGTTATAATTTTTCTTTGGAATATAGTTTTAACTGTGTCCTATATATATTTTGGCACAAAGTGTTCTAGAATCTTTAACTTTGATTTTTATTCCTTTTTTGATCCAAGGGTTATTTTGGAAGATGTTTCCCTTTATTTTTTAATTTACCTAGTAAAATTCACTCTGTTTCGTATACAGTTCTATAGATTTTGACAAATGTCATCTAACAACCACCACAATGGAGATAAAGAACAGTTCATCAAACAGTCCCCTCTCCCCAGGTAATTCCTTTGTGTTATCACTTTGAGTCACACCCTCCACTAAGTCTTAAACCCTAGTAATCATTGATTTAGTCTCCATCCCTATAGTTTTGTCTTTTCCAGAAGGCCATATAAATGGAATCATATAGTTTGTGGCTTTTGCATCTGGCTTCTTTCAGTTAACATAATACATTCAAGATTCATCCACATTGCTGCTTGTATCAATAGCTCATTTATTTTTATTGCTAAGTAGTATTCCATTGCATGGATGTACCACCATGCACTCAGCAGTTGATGGATATTTGGGTTGTTTCCAGGTTTTGGCAATTACTTTTTTTTCAGGTTTTGCCAATTATTAATAAAGCAGGTAGGAAAGTGTCCATAGAGGTTTCTGTGTGAACACAGGTTTTCATTTCACTTAGGTAAATACCCAAGAGTGGGTCATATGATAAGTATGTGTTCAACTTTTTTAGAAACTGCCAAAAAGTTTTCCATAGTGTCTGTGCCAGTTATGTTCCCACCAGCAACATATGAGAGTTCCATAGTTCTGAATCCTCATTAGCACTTAGAATTATCAGATCACTGGGGTGGAAAGTATTTCTTAATTTCCAAGTTTTTAAGATGATTTTAGCTATCTTTATATTATCTATCTTTATTATCTATTATCTAATTGAATTGTTATAACATAGCCAGTAAACCTTCCATTAAAAAACTCTCTTATTTGAATATAGTTCACACACAATGTTACACTAGTTTGACATACAAGGTTATACGTTATACTATGCTCACCACAGTGTAGCTACAATCTTGTCACCCTACGCTATTAAATGTTCCATATTTTTAGTTAAGATGTTCTCTATTATTGATCTTTCTCATACATATATTTAGCTTTTTTATTGATATACTTCATATGCCATAAAATTAGAGATATATTTTATATTCCATAAAGTATATAATTAAATGATTTTTAATGTACTCACAATGTTGTGCAACTATCATCCCTACCACAGAGTGTAGATTTTTTTATCTCTCAAAAAAACCACCTCAAACCCATTAGCAATTGCCCCACATTCCCCCATTGCCTAGCCCATGATAACTACTAAATTATTTTCTGGCACTATGGATGTATTTATTCTGGACATTTCACATAAATGAAATCATCATGTAGTTTTTTGTGACTGTCTTCTTTCACTTGGCTAATGTTTTTAAGGTTTATCCATATGGTAGCATGTGTTAGAACTTCATTCCTTTGTGTGGCTGAATAATATTCTATTGTATGGATATACTACATTTCATTTATCCATTCTTTAGTTAATGGATATTTGGATTCTTGCCCCTTATCCTGCAGTATTAATTCATAATACTGCTCCTATTAACATTTGTATACACATTATTGTATGAATGTAAGTTTTCAGTTCTCTTGGGTAAGATACCCAGGAGGGAATTCCTGGATCACATGGTAATTCCAACTTTAAATTATTGTGGGACTGGTAAATTTGCCGAAGTAGTCACACCATTTTACATTTCTATAAGCAAAGGGTTCCTATCTCTCCACATCTTCACTAATGTTTGTTATCATAACCATCCTACTGGGTAGAGGTGTTACCTCATCTCATTGATTTGCATTTATCTACTAATGATATTGAGCATCTTTCTCATGTACTTATTGGCCATTTGTATATTTGATTTGGAAAAATGTTCAAATATTGTGCCCTTTTAAATTGGACTAGTAGTCTTTTTATTATTGACTTGTAAAAGTTCTTTATATATTTTTGATAACAGACCCTTATCTGATATGAGTCACAAGTATTTTCTCTCATTTGGTGATGTAACCCTATACTTATAAAATTTTACATTTTAATTCCAATATTGTTAACAAGCAGTGTTGTATTCGTTTCAAGCGTACTTATAGTGATTCAGCTATTCTATACATTACTCAGTGCTCATCATGGTAACTGTACACTTAACCTTCTTCACCCATTTCACCCATATCCAAATCCACCTCCCCTCAGTAACTCAGTTTGTTCTCCTCACTTAAAGGTCTGTTTCTTGGTTTGTCTCTCTCTCGTTTTCCTTTGCTCATTTGCTTTGTTTCTTAAATTCCATGTATGAATGAAATCGTATTTGTCCTTCTCTGACTTATTCTGCTTACCATTATACTCTTCAGCTCCATTCATGTTGTTCCAAATGGCAAGATTTCATTCTTTTTTATGACTGAATAATATTTTGTATATATTTATTCTCCTCCTCCTTCTCCTCCCCCTTTTCTTCTTCCTCCTCCTTTTCTTTTTCTTCATATACCACGTTTTTTTGTATATGTTTTTTTTTGTGTGTGTGTGTGTATGTTTTTTATTGGAGTTCGATTTGCCAACATATAGCATAACACCCAGGGCTCATCCCGTCAAGTGCCCCCCTCAGTGCCTGTCACCCAGTCACCCCAACCCCCCACCCACATCCCTTCCACCACCCCGTGTTCGTTTCCCAGTTAGGTGTCTCTCATGTTCTGTCACCCTCACTGCTATTTCGCACTAATTTTCTCTCCTTTGCCCTTTATTCCCTTTCACTATTTTTTATATTTCCCAAATGAATGAGACTATATAATGTTTGTCCTTCTCCGATTGACTTACTTCACTCAGCATAATACCCTCCAGTTCCATCCACATTGAAGCAAATGGTGCGTATTTGTCGTTTCTAACAGCTGAGTAATATTCCATTGTATACATAAACCACATCTTCTTTATCCATTCATCTTTCGATGGACACCGAGGCTCCTTCCACAGTTTGGCTATTGTGGACATTGCTGCTATAAACATTGGGGCGCAGGTGTCCTTCCCTATCACTGCATCTGTATCTTTGGGGTAAATCCCCAGCAGTGCAACTGCTGGGTCATAGGGCAGTTCTATTTTATTTTTTTAAAGATTTTATTTATTCATTTATTTATGAGAGACACAGAGAGAGAGAAAGAGAGAGAGAGAGGCAGAGACACAGGCAGAGGGAGAAGCAGGCTCCCTGCAGGGAGCCCGACATGGGAATTGTTCCCTGGTCCCCAGGACCACGCCCTAAGCCGAAGGCAGCGCTCAACAGTTGAGCCACCGGGGCTGCCTGGCAGTTCTATTTTTAACTCTTTGAGGAACCTCCACACAGTTTTCCAGAGTGGCTGTACCAGTTCACATTCCCACCGACAGTGCAAGAGGGTTCCCCTTTCTCCACATCCTAACATTTGATGTTCCCTGTCTTGTTAATTTTCACCATTCTCACCGGCGTGAGGTGGTATTTCATTGTGGTTTTGATTGATGGCAAGTGATATGGAGCATTTTCTCATATGCTTGTTGGCCATGTCTATGTCTTCCTCTGTGAAATTTCTGTTCATATCTTTTGCCCATTTCATGATTGGATTGTTTCTTTGCTGTTGAGTTTAATAAGTTCTTTACAGATCTTGGATACTAGCCCTTTATCTGATATGTCATTTGCAAATCTCTTCTCGCATTCTGTAGGTTGTCTTTTAGTTTTGTTGACTGTATCCTTTGCTGTGCAAAAGCTTCTTATCTTGATGAAGTCCCAATAGTTCATTTTCGCTTTTCTTTCTCTTGCCTTCTTGGATGTATCTTGCAAGAAGTTGCTGTGGCCAAGTTCGAAAAGGGTGTTGCCTGTGTTCTCCTCTAGGATTTTGATGGATTCCTGTCTCACATTTAGATCTTTCATCCATTTTGAGTTTATCTTTGTGTAGAAGAGAATGGTCCAGTTTCATTCTTCTGCACGTGGCTGTCCAATTTTGCCCGCACCATTTATTGAAGAGACTGTCCTTTTTCCAGCGGATAATCTTTCCTGCTTTGTTGAATATTAGTTGACCATAGAGTTGAGGGTCCGTTTCTGGGTTCCTTCTTCTGTTCCATTGATCTATGTGTCTGGTTTTGTGCCAGTACCACACTGTCTTGATGATCACAGCTTTATAGTACAACCTGAAATCTGGCAGTGTGTTGCCCCTGACTCTGGTTTTCTTTTTCAATATTCCCCTAGCTATTTGGGGTCTTTTATGATTCCACACAAATCTTTTTTTTTTTTTTTAATTCATGAGACACACACACACACACACACACACACACACACACAGAGAAAGAGAGAGAGAGAGAGAGGCAGAGACACAGGCAGAGGGAGAAGCAGGGTCAACGTAGGGAGCCTGATGCGGAACTCGATCCCAGGTCTCCAGGAACACGCCCTGGGCTGAAGGTGGCGCTAAACTGCTGAGCCACCCAGGCTACCCTGATTCCACAAAAATCTTAAGATGATTTTTTCAAACTCTCTGAAGAAAGTCCATGGTATTTTGATAGGGGTTGCATTAAATGTGTAAATTGCCCTGGGTAGCATTGACATTTTCACAGTATTTAATCTTCCAATCCATGAGCATGGAATATCTTTCCATCTCTTTGTGTCTTCCTCAATTTCTTTCAGAAGTGTTTTGTAGTTTTTAGGGTATAGATCCTTTACTTCTTTGGTTAGGTTTGTTCCTAGGTATCTTACGCTTTGGAGTGCAATTGTAAATGGGATCGACTCCTTAATTTCTCTTTCTTCAGTTTCATTGTTAGTATATAGAAATGCCACTGATTTCTGGGCATTGATTTTGTATCCTGCCACACTGCCAAATTGCTGTATGAGTTCTAGCAACCTTGGGATGGAGGCTTTTTTTGGGTTTTCTACGTACAGTATCATGTCATCTGCAAAGAGGGGGAGTTTGACTTCTTCTTTGCCAATTTGAATGCTTTTTATTTCTTTTTGTTGCCTGATTGCTGAGGCCAGGATTTCTAGTACTATGTTGAATAGCAGTGGTGAGAGTGGACATCCCTGTCGTGTTCCTGATCTTAGGGGAAAGGTTTCCCAGTGTTTCCCCATTGAGAATGATATTTGCTGTGGGCTTTTTGTAGATGGTTTTTAAGATGCTGAGGAATGTTCCCTGTATCCGTACACTCTGAAGAGTTTTGATCAGGAATGGATGCTGTATTTTGTCAAATGCTTTCTCTGCATCTATTGAGAGGATCATATGGTTCTTGATTTTTCTCTTGTTGATATGGTCTATCATGTTGCAGTGCAACGTGAACCAGCCTTGTATCCTGGGGATAAATCCTACTTGGTCATGGTGAATAATTTTCTTAATGTACTGTTGGATCCTATTGGTTAGTATTTTGTTGAGCATTTTTGCATCTGTGTTCATCAGGGATATTGGTCTATAATTCTCCTTTTTGGTGGGGTCTTTGTCTGGTTTTGGAATTAAGGTGATTCTGGCCTCATAAAATGAGTTTGGAAGTACTCCATCCTTTTCTATCTTTCAGAACAGCTTTGGTAGAATAGGTATTGTTTCTTCTTTAAACATTTGATAGAATTCTCCTGGGAAGCCATCTGGTCCTGGACTTTCCTGTCTTGGGAGGTTTCTGATGACCGCTTCAATTTCCTCCCTGGTTATTGGCCTGTTCAGGTTTTCTCTTTCTTCCTGTTCCAGTTTTGGTAGTTTGTGGTTTTCCAGAAATGCGTCCATTTCTTCTAGATTGCCTAATTTATTGTCATATAGCTGCTCATAATGTTTTTAAAATCATGTGTATTTCCTTGGTGTTGGTTGTGATCTCTCCTTTTTCATTCATTATTTTATTAATTTGAGTCTTTTTTCTTTTTAATAAGGCTGGCTAATGGTTTAGCTATCTTACTAATTCTTTCAAAGAACCAACTCCTGGTTTTGTGGATCTGTTCTACAGTTCCTCTGGTCTCTATTTCATTGAGTTCTGCTCAAATCTTTATTAACTCTATTCTTCTGCTGGGTGTAGGTTTTATTTGCCATTCTTTCTCCAGTTCCTTTAGGTGCAAGGTTAGCTTGTGTATTTGAGTTTTTTTTCCAATTTTTTGAGGAGGCTTGTATTGCAATGTATTTCCTTTTTAGGACTGCTTTTGATGTTGAATGGTTGTATCTTCATTCTCATTACTTTCCATGAATGTTTTTAATTCTTCTCTAATTTCCTGATTGACCCTTTCATCTTTTAGCAGAATGCTCTTTAACCTCCACGTGTTTGAGTTTCTTCCAAATTTCTTCTTGTGATTGAGTTCAAGTTTTAAAGCATTATGGTCTGAAAATATGCAGGGGACAATCCCAATCTTTTGGTATCAGTTGAGACCTGATTTGTGACCCAGTATGTGGCCTATTCTGGAGAAAGTTCCATGTGCACTAGAGAAGAATGTGTATTCAGTTGCATTTGGATGTAAAGTTCTGTAAATATCTGTGAAATCCATCTGGCCCAGTGTATCATTTAAAGCTCTTGTTTCTTTGGAGATGTTGCGCTTAGAAAATCTGTCATTTGCAGAAAGCACCATGTTGAAGTCTCCCAGTATTAGTGTATTATTATCTAAGTATGTCTTTACTTTGGTTATTAATTGATATACTTGGCAGCTCCCATATTAGGGGCATAAATATTCATGATTGTTAGGTCCTCTTGTTGGATAGATCCCTTAAGTATGATATGGTGTCCCTCTTCATCTCTTACTACAGTCTTTGGGATAAACTTTATCTGATATGAGGATTGCTACCCCTGCTTTCTTTTGAGGACCATTTGAATGGTAAATGGTTCTCCAACTTTTCATTTTCAGGCTGTAGGTGTCCTTAGGTCTAAAATGAGTCTCTTGTAGACAGCAAATAGATGGGTCTTGCTTTTTTTATCTGGTCTGAAATCCTGCGCCTTTTGATGGGATCATTAAGCCCATTTACATTCAGAGTTACTATTGAAAGATATTTAGTGTCATCATAATACCTATTCAGTCCCTGTTTTTGTGGATTATTTCTTTGGTCATCCTCTTTCTTTTACAGAGTCCCCCTTAATATTTCTTACAGAGCTGGTTTGGCGGTCACATGTTCTTTCAGTTTCTGCCTATCTTGGAAGCTCTTTAACTCTCCTATTCTGAATGAGAGCCTTGCTGGATAAGTATTCTTGGCTGCATGTTCTTCTCATTTAGGACCCTGAATATATCCTGCCAGCCCTTTCTGGCCTGCCAGGTCTCTGTGGAGAGGTCTGCTGTTAATCTGATATTTCTCCCCATATAAGTTAGGGATCTTTCGTCTCTTGCTGCTTTAAGGATCTTTTCTTTACCTTTGGAATTTACAAGTTTCACTATTAAATGTCGAGGTGTTGGACAGTGTTTATTGATTTTAGGGGGGAACCTATCTCCTGGACCTGAATGCCTGTTTCCCTCCTGAAATTACGGAAGTTCTCAGCTATGATTTGTTCAAATATGTTTTCTGGTCCTCCGTCCCTCTCGGCACCCTCTGGAACCCCAATTAAATGTAGACTTTTCCTTCTAAGACTGTCATTTTCCCCTTAACCTTTCCTCATGATCTTTTAATTGCTTTTCTCTTTTATCCTCAGCTTCCTTCCTTGCCATCAACTTGTCTTCTATGTCACTCACTCTTTCTTCTACCTTATTAACCCTCGTCGTTAGGACCTCCAGTTTGGATTGCATCTCATTTAATTGATTTTTAATTTTGGCCTGATTAGATCTAAATTCTGCAGTCATGAAGTCTTTTGAATCCTTTATGCTTTTTCCCAGAGCCACCAGTAGCTTCATAATTGTGCTTCTGAATTGGTTTTCTGACATCGAATTGTAATCCAAATTCTGCAACTCTGTGGCAGAGAGTACTGTTTCTGATTCTTTCTTTTGTGAGGAGTTCTTTCTAGTCATTTTGCTCAGTGCAGAGTGGCTAAAAACGACTTGTACTGGAAAAAGGAAGAAAGAAAGGAAAGAAAGAAAGAAAGAAAGAAAGAAAGAAAGAAAGAAAGAAAGAAAGAAAGAAAGAGGAGGGGTATTCTCTAGTTCTATGTACTGTAAATCCCCCGACTTCCCCTGGAGCTTTCCAGTGCTGCTTGGTCAAGAACTTGCCCTTCCCCTGTCTTTCCAGCTGGTCTTCTGGGGGAGGGGCATGCTGTGCTGATTCTCAGGTGTGTGTAGCTGGGGGAGCTGCCCCGCCCCCTGCCAGGTACACAGCTCAGCGGGAGCTGTTTATCCTGTGAGGCCCCTGTTCCCTCCCAGTCCCGCCCCTCCCAGGGTGACACCAGGAGGAACAACAACACTGGGGCAGTCAGCTCTCCAGCTCTGGAGTTAGCTCCCACAGTAACTACTGCATTCTCCCACTCTGCACTGGCCTGGATCCTCCCAGGATGGTGGGGGGCACTGATCTGCACAGCTTGGCGGCACCTGGTGGCAGGAGAGTCCTTGCTGTTCTGTGCTCTCCCCACCTCTGCCTGTCTCGGGGGGGAGTGCAGAATCCTGGGCTGTGTCCACTCGGTGCCGTAGGATCCAGGGCCTGAGCTGCTGGAATTGCGCTCCCGGGGTGGGCTCCGAAAGGCAGCAGGGCACAGCCCCCTCTGGAGCTGCCGCCTGAGCTTCCCCCTGAGACTCTGCCCAGCGCGCTCCAGTCCTTTACCAAGATCAGCCTAGTCTGTAGTGAGCTCTCCCCCGGGGCACACTTCCTCTGTTAGTGACTCCAGGAGACTGGAGGCTCCACCGTTCAGTTTCATTCTTTTGCATGTAGCTGTCCAGTTTTTCCAACAACAGTTGTTTTTTTTTTTTTTTTCCAACAACAGTTGTTGAAGAAACTTTTCCCTTTGTATATAATTTCCATTTTTGTTGAAGTTTAATTGACCATATAATTGTGAGTTTATTTTGGCATTTTCTATTCTATTGATCTATGTGCCTATTTTTATGCCAGTATCATACTGTTTTGATTACTACAGCTAGGTAATATAATTTAAAGTCTGGAATTGTGATACTTCCAATTTTGTTTTTGTTTTTCAAGATTGTTTTGACTATTTGGGGTCTTGTCTGTTTACATACAAATTTTACGATTTTTTTGTTCTAGTTCTGTGAAAAAATGCTTTTTTTTTTTTTTTTTGCTATTGGTATTTTGATTGGGATTGCATTACATCCATAGATTGTTTTCTGAGGTATAGACATTTTAAAAATATTTGTTCTTCCAATCCATGAGCATGGGATGTCTTTCTTTTTGGTGTAATCTTCAATTTCTTTAATCAGTTTTATAGTTTCCAGAGTACAAATTTTTCACCCCTTTGGTTAAGTTTATTCCTTTTGTGTATGTGTGCAGTCATAAATGGGATTGTTTTCTTTCTTTTTTTTGAAATTTATTTATTTATTCAGAGAGAGAGAGAGAGAGAGAGAGAGGCAGATACAGGCAGAGGGAGAAGTAGGCGTCATACAGAGAGCCTGATGTGGGACTTGATCCAGGGTCTCTAGGATCACACCCTGAGCTGCAGGCAGTGCTAAACTGCTGCGCCACCGGGGCTGCCCAGGATTACTTTCTTTTTTTTTTTTTTTTCAGGATTACTTTCGTAACTTCATTTTCTGCTGCTTCATTTTTAGTGTATAGGAATGCAACAGATTTCTATACCTTCAATTTATATACTGTGATTTTACTGAATTATCAGTTCTAGTAGTATTTTGGTGGAGTGCTTAGGGTTTTCCATATAAAATATCATGTCATATGCAAACAGTGAAAGTTTTACTTCTTCCTTACCAATTTGAATGCCTTTTCTTTTTTTAAGATTTTTTTTTTAAGATTTTATTTATTTATTCATGAGAGACACAGAGAAAGAGGTAGAGACATAGGCAGAGGGAGAAGCACACCCCCCATGGGGAGCCCGATGCAGGTTCAATCCCATGACCCCAGCCAGGATCATGCCCTGAGCCGAAGGCAGATGCTCAACCAGTGAGCCACCCAGGTGCTCCTGGATGCCTTTTATTTCTTTTTGTTGTCTACCTGCTGTGGCTGAGGGCTTCCAGTATTATGTTGAATAAAAATGATGAAAGTGGACATCCTTGTCTTATTCTTGACCTTAGGGGAAAAGCTCTCAGTTTTTCCCTATTGAGTATGATGTTCACTGGGAGTTTTCCATATATGGTCTTTGTTATGTTGAGGTACATTCTCTAACACTACTTTGTTGAAGGTTCTTTTTATGATGAATATATGTTGTACTTTGTCAAGTGCTTTTTCTGCATCCATTGAAATGATCACATGGTTTTTTATCTTTTCTCTTGTTAATAAGATACATCATGTTGATTGATTTGGGAATAATGAACACCCTGGCATCACAGGGATAAAACCCAGTTGATCGTGGTGAATGATTTTTTAATATATTGTCGGACTCAATTTGCTAGTAGTTTGTTGAGGATTTTTGCCATATTCAGAGAGATATTGTCCTTTTTATGTGTCTTTTCTGGTTTTGGTATCAGGGTGATACTGGTCTCATAGAATTAACTTGGTATTTTTCTTCCTCTTCTATTTTTTTTTTTGAATACTTTGAAAAGAATGGGTATTAATTCTTTAAATGTTTGGTAGAATGCATCTGTGAAGCCATCTGGTCCTGGACTTTTGATTTTTGGGAGATATTACAGATTCAATTTCTTTGTTGGTAATTGGTCTGTTCAAATTTCCTACTTCTTCCTGTTTCAGTTTTGGTAGTTTATATATTTCTAGGAATTTACCCATTTCTCCTAGGTTGTCCAACTTATTGGCATATTATTTTTCATTATATTCTCTTACAATTTTGTATTTCTGGGGTGTTGGTTGTTATTTTTCCTCTTTTATTAATGATTTTGTTTATTTAGGTCCTCTTTCTTTCTCTTTTTATGAATCTGGCTAAAAGTTGATCTTTTTTTTTTTTTAAATTTTTATTTATTTATTATAGTCACAGAGAGAGAGAGAGGCAGAGACATAGGCAGAGGGAGAGAAGCAGGCTCCATGCACCGGGAGCCTGACGTGGGATTCGATCCCGGGTCTCCAGGATCGCGCCCTGGGCCAAAGGCAGGCGCCAAACCGCTGCGCCACCCAGGGATCCCAAAGTTGATCTTTTGAAGAACCAGCTCCTGGTTTCATGAATTCTATTGTTTTTTTTTTTTTAGTTTCTATATTATTTATTTTGGTTCTAATCCTTATTATTTCCTTCCTTCTACTGGTTTAAAGATTTGTTATTCTTTTTCTTTTTTTTTTTTTTAAGATTTTATTTATTTATCCATGAGATACACAGAGAGAGGCAGAGACACAGGCAGAGGGAGAAGCAGGCTCCATGCAGGGAACCTGACGTGGGACTCGATCCCGAGTCTCCAAGATCACGCCCTGGGCTGAAGGCAGCGCTAAACCGCTGAGCCACCCAGGCTGCCCTGTTATTCTTTTTCTAGTTTCCTTAGGTAAGGTTCAGTTCTTTACTGGAGATTTTTCTTGCTTCTTGAGGTAGCCTGTATTGCTATAAACTTCCCCCTCAGAACATTCCCGCTGCATCTTGGATCATTGTGTTACTTTCATTTGTCTCCATGTAATTTTTTATTTTTTAATTTCTTGATTGACCCATTCATTGTTCAGTAGCACGTTATTTAAGCTCCATGTAGTTGCACTCTTTCCTGATTTTTTTTTTCTTGTGTTTGACTTCTATTTTTATACTGTAATTGTCAGAAAAGATGCCTGGTAAGACTTTGATCTTTCTGAATTTGTTGAGGCTTGTTTTGTGGCATAATATGTGATCTATTCAGGAGAATGCTCTATGTGGATTGAAAAGAATGTGTATTCTGCTGTTTGGGGATTGAATGTTATTTTATTTTTTATTTTATTAAGTAATCTCTACACCTAATGTGGGGCTCAACCTCACAAGTCCAAGATCAAGAGTTGCACACTCCACTAACTGAGCCAGCTGGGTGCACCCTAGCATGGAATGTTCTGAATATATCTGTTAAATCCATCTGGTCCAGTGTGTCAAAGTCACTGTTTCCTTATTCATTTTCTGTTTGGATTATCTGTCCATTGATGTAAGTGGAGTGCTAATTCCCCTACCCTTATTGTATTAATATCAATTAGCTCCTTTATGTTTATTAACTGTTTTATGTATTTGGGTATCCCATTTTGGGTGCAGAAATATTTACAATTGTTAGGTCTTTTTGTTGGACTGTCCCCATTATTATTATATAGTGTCCTTCTTTGTCTATTGTATAGTCTTTGTTTTAAAGTCTATTTTGTCTGATGGGGCACCTGTGTGGTTCAATTGGTTAAGTGCCCAACTCTTGATTTTGGCTCAGGGCATGATCTCAGGGCTGTGAGATTGAGCCTGGGGTTGGCTCTATGCTGGACATTGTGTCTGGATCCTGCTTAAGATTCTCTCTCTCTCAAAAAAAAAAAAAAAAAAAAAAAAAAAAGATTCTCTCTCTCTTGTCCCTCTGCCCCATCTCCTCCCTTTCAAAAAAATTAAAATAAAGTATATTTTGTCCAATATAAGTATTGCTACTCTGGCTTTCTTTTGATAGCCATTTGTGTGGATATGAAGACATGGAGAAAGGAACATGTAGTTTCACCCTCCCCTCACTTTCAATCTCCAGGTGTCTTTATGTCTGAAATGAGTCTCTTAGAGGCAGCATAGAGATGGGTCTTATTTTTTTATCCATCACCATATGTCTTTTGAAGTGTTTAGTCTATTTGCATTCAAAGTAATTATTGATATGTATTTATTGCCATTTTATTATTTGTTTTGTAGTTGTTTTTGTAGTTTTTCTCTGACCCTTTCTTCTCTTGCTCTCTAATGATTTGCTGACTTTTTTAGTGATATAATTGAATTACTTTCTCTTTATTCTTTGCATATCTATTACTGGTTTTTGATTTGTTATTACCATTCAGTTTGTATATATCTTCTGCATTTAACAGTCTATATTAAGTTAATGATCACTTAAGTTTGAACCATTTACTCCCCACCTTGAGGTTTTGGGTATATGGTGTTATATTTTACATCTTCTATTTTATGAATCACTTGACCTTTTTTTTTACATAAATACTATTACTGCTTTTGTGTTTTTTACTTCTCATATTTTCACTTTTGGTCTTTCCTTTCCACTCAGAAACCCCTTTAATATTTCTTGTAGGGCTGGTTTAGTGGTCATGAACTCCTTTAGTTTTTGTTTGGGGAACTCTTTATCTCTCCTTTTATTAGAGTGATTGCCTGCCTTTCAGCACTTGAATATATCATGCCACTCTCTCTGGCCTGAAAAGTTTCTGCTGAGAAATTGCTGACAGCCTTATTGAGTTTCCCTTGTATGTAGCTGTCTTCTTTTCTCTTTTTGATTTTATTTTTATCACTGCTTTTTGCCATTTTAATTAATATATGTTTTGGTGTGGATCTCCTTGGGTTGATTTCTTGGAGGGAACTCTGTGCCTCCTGGATCTAGATCTCTGTTTCCTTCTCCAGATTAGGAAATTTTTCAGCTATGAATTCTTCAAATAATTTTTCTCCTCCCTTTTCTCTCTCCTCTTATTCTGGGCTCCCTATCATGTAAATGTTTTTATGCTTGATGGAGTCACTGAGTTACCTAAGTCTATTCTCACTTTCCATAATTCTTTCTTCCATTTACTCAGTTTGATTAGTTTTCATTACTCTGACTTCTAGGTCATTAATTTGTTCCTTGCTTCCTCTAGCCTTCTATTTATTCCATCCAGTATTTTTCAAATTTCATTTATTGTACTCTTAATTTCTGATTGGTTTCTTTTTATCTCTTTAAGGATCTCACTGATTTCCTCTACTATTTTCTCAAGTCCAGTATCTTTATGAGCATTACTTTGAATTTCTATCATGTATATTACTTATATTAGTTTCACTCAGGTCTCTTGCTATGGTTTGGTCCTGTTCTTTCATTTGGAACATATTCCTCTGTCTCATTTTGTCGAACTCTGTGTCCACTTCTGTGTGTTAGGAATGTCAGCTTAATCTACTGCTCTTGAATGTCCTTATGAAGATGTCCTATAGTGTCCTGCAGTGCATTGTCCCCTGTTCTCTAGGACCTGGCACCTCAGGAAGTGTCTCCTATGTGTGCCTGTTGTTGAGTTCTGGCTGATTTTTCCTTCAGTCCATTCATCAATAGAGGCTCTTTTTCTCTATTTTGGGCAGTGCTTGGTACCTGGCTGGGTGGGGCACATTTTAACAAGGTGTGTTAGTCTGCTTGCTAAATGAGATGTGGTGCCACCACCACTGGAACTGAGGCCCTACAAAAGTCATGGGTCAGAAAACACATTTCTGACAAGGTTTGCACTAGTCTTCTATGGGAGGGACCCCACAGTGCCAGGATGGAGGCAAGCATGACTGGGAAGGGTGAATCCAGTGAAGCACAGTGGAGTGGGGCTTGGTGAAAGCAAGTTAGGCACAAATGGCATTGCACTGGGTTTTGCAGGTGGCCATGTATTTATGTTGGGAGGGTTGGGGTGGGAAATGGCACCTGTCAGCTCCTTTGTTCCTGGAGGGGTATTCTCATGATCCTTGTCTCCCGGGACATGCTCTGAGATGAGTAAATCACTCTCCCTCCTGTGTGATCTAGGGGTTTTCCAAATTGCTGCTTCTACACTATCTCTGCTGACTCTGTTATGCTGTCTCTTTAAGGGCATGCCTCCACTTCCTAACACCATCTGGACTCTCCTAGATGGAGTATACCAGTTTTTTAAAATTCCAGGCTTCAAGTCCTGCTGGTTGTAAGAACTCACAAAATTCAGCCCTTCTCACTATCAAAGCCTAATGTTATGGGGATTCATCTTCCCCATGTGGGCTCCCCAGTGTTACTGTTTCTCACCCTTCACTGTGACCCTTGCTCCCTCCTGACACATATGGTCATGGTTTATTTTGGGCCCAAACAGCTTCTCTACCCTTCCTACCCTCTTCTATGTGGCCTCTTCTCTATCTTTAGTTGTGGAGTTTGTTCTGCCAGTCTTTGAGTCGGTTTTGGGATTATTTACATTGACATGAGTCCTATCTACTTTCACCCATGGGATGAGGTAAGCTTAGGGTCCTCTTATTCCACCATTTTCTTTAATAACATCTATTATCAATTCTACACTTTCTTTTTAGTGTTGTTTGACAGAGGAAAGTTTTAAATTTTGGTGAAATCCAATTTATTTTTTTGCTGTTTGCTTGTTTTTAGTGTCTTATCCAAAACCCCCTCCCCCCAAAAAACTAAAAACACAACAACAAAAAAACCTTGCTTAATCCAAGGTCATAAAGATTTACCCATATTTAAAAAAATACTTTAAGTTCATATATTTACATCTTTGATCCATTTTAATTTTGCATATGGTATGAAGTAGGTGTCCAAATTCCTTCATTTGATGTGGATATCCAGTTCTCCTAACACCATTTGTTTGGAAGACTATTATTTCCCCCATTGAATAATCTTGGCACCTTTGTCAAAAATCAATTTATCATAAAATGTAAGGGTTTTCTCCCCCACTGTCAAGTCTATTCTATTAATCTATATGTCTAGCTGTATGCCAGCAACACACTATTTTCATTACTGTAGCTTTGTGATAAGCGTTAAAATTAGGAACTATGAGTTCCTCAACTTTGTTCTTTTTCAAGACTGTTTTGGTTATTCTGGATCCATATGAATTTGAGGGTTGGCTTTTCCATTTCTGAAAAAGGGGGAAGAAGAGTTGAAATCTTGATAGAAATTGTGTTAAATCTGCATATTGCTTTGAGGAGAATTGCCATCTTTAAAATACTATATTCTAATCCATGAACATAGAATGTTTTTCCACTTACTTCGGTCTTCTCTACTTTTTTTCCAGCAATGTTTTGTAGTTTCGAGTGTACAAGTCTTTTAGCTCCTTGATTAATATTATTCCTAAGTATTTTATTATTTTTGATGCTATCATAAATTGTATTATTTTCTTAATTTCATTTTCTAATTGATTTTGTTAAACCACAGGCATACTCCTACTCTAAAATACACACACAGACCACACACACTTTGTTGAATGAGAAGTTTTCTGTATTTGAAACTGTGTATCTATTAAATTATATTAATTACCTTGTTCAATTTCTGTTTTTACTTGCTGTTTTATCTAACAGGCCATTCTGAGAGAGATACATTAAAACTCCTTTATCATGTTAATAATCTTTGAAGCTGGGTGATAAAAACATTAGAAAACATAGTCATTACATTAGTCTTCCCTCTTTTATGCATGTTTAGAAATTTCCAAACAGAATTTCTTAGATTTCCAACTACAATCACATTTTTACTACATTCTCTTTGCATTTTTTTTTAAAGATTTTATTTGTTTATTCATGAGAGACACACAGAGAGGCAGAGACACAGGCAGAGGGAGAAGCAGGCTCCACGCAGGGAGCCTGAGGTGGGAATCGATCCTGGGTCTCCAGGATCACGCCCTGGGCTGAAGGTGGCGCTAAACCACTGAGCTACCCGGGTTGCCCTCTCTTTGCATTTCTAATTATTTTTTGGCTTTATTGTTGGTGGATACAAATTTATGCCAATTATATCTTTTTCATAAAGTCTGCCTTTATTATAAGGTCACTTTATTTTTTTTTTTAAGGATTTTATTTATTTATTCATGAGAGACAGAGAGGCAAAGATATAAGCAGAGGGAGAAGCAGGCTCCTCCCAGGGAGTCCAATGCAGGACTCAATCCTAGAACCCTGGGATCACACTCTGAGCCAAAGACAGACGCTCAACCACTGAGCCACCCAGGCGTCCCAGGTCACTTTCTATTTTATTTTGTATTTTTAACCTTAAATACTACTTTGTCTAAAGTTAAGTGGCAACTTTGCACCACTGTCCCCGCAGCCCTGCATTTGCCAGATCACTTTAGCTATTCCTTTATTTTCATCCTGTACTTACTATTTTAAGTGTTTTGGGTTTTTTGTTTTGCTTTAGCAAATGCACATATTTAAATTTTACTCCCTGCTGAGCGTTGAGCCTGATGTGGGGCTCAATCTCACCACCCATTAGATCACAATGTGAGCTAAAATGAAGAGTTGGATGCTTAAGTGAGCCACCCAGGCGCCCCTTGAGTACATTTCTTCTAAACAATGTATGTTATAATTTCTGTCTTCTAATGTAATAGGGAATTCAGCCTTTTCACAGTTAGTGTAACAAAGATTATGGAGTACTTGATTTTAATACATTCAGGTTATTTTGTTTACTCTTTATTTTATATTGTTGTTTCTTTTCCTTGAATTTGCTGATGTGAGGACATTCTCCTTTCTCATCTCTCCTTTTCTTCCTGTAAATTTGAAGATTTGCAGGCAAGTTTGTTCCAGCTGGAAAGAATGCTGGGGGGAGGGGTGTACTATTGAAGATGCCTGGGCACTGACTCTGGCCTCAAAGACAAGGCCTTCATGGCTCTGAATTTGGCTCAAAAGTCAGCAGAACTTCATTTGTATCCATTCCTGAAATGGAAGTATTAGGGTTGTTTGTATAAATTATTCTTGAACAGAATTGCAAGTCCTAAAAATAAAGGGTTGTAAGGCTTCATAGAACTGAGCCTCTCAGATTAAGCAAGATTTTAGCTGCATGGAAACACACAACTTCTCTGGTTCTATGAGGTTTCTTCACTATGTTAAGCTTCTGTATTCTTGGCCAAGGAAACGGGAGAACTTCCAATGTGTGAATATGGGACTGGGGAGTGGGGATGGAGAAACAAACAGTTGTCTTTCTACCATTCCTTAGCTACCTGAGAGATGCCAAATTTTACTCTTAATTTTCCATTCCACTAGGGTAACCATTTTACACCTAGTATACATAAACAATATTTACTATTATATGTAAAAATAAAAACAAAAAAATGAAAACACAGTACAAACTGTTTCCCTCCACTAAGGCACTCCTTTCCCTCACTAATAAAATGAAATCCTGAGATGCTATAAGTACCCTATTTCCCCTTTGATCCAGATGGGACACATGGGTAGGCCATGGCTCGAGAGTTTAGTATTTCTAGTTTCCAGCTATTATTGCAGTTTTGCTTATAGAATTGTTTCCATTTCAAGATCTTTATCTAGCACTCTGTGACCCATTCCTACTCACCCTTACCATTTATTACAACACACACACACAACCAGTTGCCATGAAAACATGACAAAATGCTATCACTCTAGTTGAAGGGACAAAACTTCATGTCCCAAAAAAGTAAAAACTCATTCCAATGATTGTCTAAGTTTCTTACAAAGAATGCCTGTATATGTCAGAACTCAAACCACCAGAGGGAGATAAATATCTCCAGCAGAGCACCATGGGAAACGTTTGTTTCTCCAATTCCTGCCTTTTCTTGATGGTGTCCTTGGCTGATCCTCCCACCTCCAGAACTCTTCAGAGTGTCCTCTTCCAAATAGAGCTCAACATTTGTGACCTGACTCCTTCAGGGAGACAGAAATGTAGCTTGCTGGGTTGAAAAGCACAGGCATTCTGAAATATGTGAGCCCTCCCAGAAAACCAGTGTGCACAATAACCAGGAATTTTGACTCAAATCCAAAGGAGTCTTGAATAGAGAAATTTTAGACATTGAGGTGAGAGTGATATTTTTTTTTGTTTTTTTTTTTTTTGAGAGTGATATTTAAAGGTGTTTTTGATCAGAGATTTGTCTAGACCCCTCAATTTACAGCAGCATAGAAGCCTGTAACCCTGCTTCAACTCTAGGAAAGCACGTTTTTGATTGTCCAAGCAATTTCAGCCTGGTGTCAAAAAAAAAAAAAAAAAAAAAAAAAAAAGATGCCCTCAGTCTTCTTCCTTCTAGGGAAGGAAAACAAAACAAAAAACCAAGTATCGTTTGTTGTCTTTTATGTTATCAATCCTCTAGAGATTCTGGAGGTTTCCTTTCATTTGGCTCAGAATATCTAGAATGTTTACACTTTAACCTGGAGAACTGGAGGTGTCTCCTTGGGTATTTGTGCTGCACATGAAAGACAAAGCTATTTCATTTAAGCCAAAAAAACATATGGAAGAGGATTTTTTAGTGTGAGGAAATTTGACCGTTAAGGCCAATCTAACTCTATGCATTAATCCTACTGGGACCCATAAGACACGAGCTTGGGAACTACCATCTCCAGGTCCTCAGTATATACACTCAGCTGTCTGTCCTCGTTTGGAATCAGAGTACACCAGAAACAAATTTTCTTGGTAATCTTGTTAGAATGTGTTAGGCCAGCTTTACTACCACCCCAGTATCTCACAGTCTCTCCAAACTGGGACCTCTTGACCTCCTTTGCAGGTATAGCCCCATCCCAGCCTCCAGACCAAATCCCTGCAGTAGAAAAGGTATATAGTTCAGCATTGCTAGTTCAGACTTGTCTGTTGTCCATTTCAGATGAGCGAACATCTTCCTATTTCTGAGACCATTACGCTGGCTCCACTTGGGTTATCTGAGGTTTTGTCTTCCTTCTTGTACATGGATCTGTTATGAAGATGCTAGGCCTTGGCTTACACATTCCAGACTCCACAGCTGGACCCTGATATCTGCTGACTCCTTTGCTGATGCAGCTTCTACTTGTCCATACTGCTGAGTGTCCCTTGCCTCTAGACATGCCGATATGCAGCCTATTCCTTGATACATATACCTGCTGCTCTGCCAGACTACTGTCACTGTCTCTGGTGCAACCCATTTCCCAGATTCTGAATATGCTCTGAAAGTAGAGCCAACAAGTGGGATGTGAGAGAAAAAGCAAAGAAAACTCTAAGGTTTTGGCCTGAGAAACTAGAAGGAAGGAATTGCCACCAACAGAGATGGGAAAGGCTATAAGTAGAACACCTATGGGGTTGCAGAAGGAAGATCAGAAGTTCAGTTTTGGATATGCTAACACAGAATGTTCATTAGTTATCCAACTATGGAGATTGAGCTGGTCATTGGACATACACTTCTGAAATGTAGGAGAGAGGCCTGGACTAGACGTTATTACTTTGGATTTCGCTGGTATGTACGGAGCATTTAAGCCATTGCACTGGGTGAGAACATCAAAAAAGGTTGATGTAGATAGAAAAAGTCCAAGGACTAAACCAAGAGATACTCCCACATTAGGGTGGAGAAGGGGAAGAATCAACAAAGACTGCATCCTGGAAAACTGGTTGCCCTTTTCCAGCAAATAATTAGTAAACATGACCATAGATGCATGCTAGAATCTAACCAGAGTTTTCCTCTTTGTGAGTTTCTTCATGGTGTGTGCCTCATTTTACTCGCAAACAGAATGCTACATACTCATGATTGGCCGAGGTCTTTTTGTAGAATTCTTACCACAGACTTGTGTTTGCTCCAAGTATTCCTCATTTTCTCCTGATACGTGTGGGATCAGTCCTATACACTTCCATGAAGATGAAGGGGAAGCAGAAGTGAAGACTGTCCAGAGAGCAGTGCAGTTTATAGGCTCACATCAGATTGAAAACAAGGTTGGAGAACAATCTTCTACCCAAGTATGTGAAACCAATCATACCTGCAGGTGAGCTTTTGGCTTGCTGTGTATACATTCTTCATCTGGTAAATGATGATTCTTTGGGAACTATTTTCTCTATGTCTTTTTAAGGAAAAACTGGAAATTTTTGTTTAGTTGGCTTTTATATGAAAGTATAATCTTTGGAGCGCCTGGGCGGCTCAGTTGGTTAAGTATCTACCTTTGGCTCAGGTCATGATTTCAGGGTCCTGGGATTGAGCCCTGTGTTGGGCTCCCTGCTCAGGGAACAGTCTGCTCCTCCCTCTCCTTCTTTCCCTGCTTGTGCTCTCTCTCTCTCTCAAGTATTTCTTTTTAAAGTATAATCTAGTTAAAATGTAAACTATTTAAAATATTATAATCCCAGAAAAAATTTTAAACAAACCCATTTAAAAAACATATAAAGGGAACTATATTAGTTTTCTAGGGCTGCTAAACATCGTAGCATAAAACAAAACTTACTCACAGTTCTAGAGTCTTGAAGTCGAAAACCAAGGTACTGGTGTTCTCTTCCTTGTATGTTCCCTGTATCTGGTGGTTCCCAGCAATCCTTGGTGTTCTTGGCTTGTTGCTTCACACTCCAATCTCTGCTGCTGTCTTCACATGGCCTTCTGTGTGTCTGTGTCCAAATTTCCACTTACTTAGAAGGATGCCAGTTATTGTATTAGGACCCAGAATAACCCAGGATGGCCTCATCTTAACTTGATTACAATTGCAAAGACCCTATTGCCAAACAAGGTCACATTCACAGATTCTGGGGGGATATGAATTTGGTGGGTAGTGGGGACACTATCCTACCCAGTAGAGTAAGTGAACTGACTCAGTATGTATCTAAACACAAGATACTATATGATTCTCATAAAAATGAACATAATCTAATAGCAAAATAAAAAAGTTATTATAGTAAACATTTATAGAAGACTCATCCTAACTCCCAGTTCCTAGCAGGCTTCATTGTATTTCTCTAGTGTATTTTCCAGAAACCATAGCACTCTACTACAGTGTCTCACTATGTCCCATGAGATTCCTTAGTTGGCCACCTGCTTGCCCCTGTATTAGTCATCCTGATGGGTTTGAGAGTCTATGAGGGACAAAAATGAATCTGGTGGCTCTCTGGTTCTTCCTTTCTTTTATCTCTGCTTCAGAGAATCCCAGATTAGTGGCCTGCAGCTCTTCCCCCTGGTCTCAGAATTTTTGAATCTAATCAGATTGTATTTAAATTACTGGGCCAGCAATGAGCCTGACAGAGCTAGGGGTTGACCTCCTAAAGGGACAATTTCCTATGGAATGCAAACTAGCTCCCTCCGTTCAGACTTGGGTCAATGCCAGTGAAAGCACAAAAAAGTTGGGGTGTTAGGCTATGTACACCTCTTCCTTACTCGAATGCCACTCTTCCCTGTTTTGTGGAGCAATGAACAGGGTGGTCCCAACCAGGGTCAAGCACATAATTTACAAGTAGAGAGAGCATGCACCTTCCTGATTTATTATACCATAAATTTCCAATTTACCAAAGTGGCTGGAGATCTTCATCTTGGCTGTCAACATGTAAAGATGGTTATTTTAAAATATACAAACTAAACAAGGTATCTCAGATATTTACTTCATAGCACAGATTTGAATTTCGTCGCTTTAGCACTATATAAATTAAAACGCCAAAACAGCTTTTTTGTTTTTTCTATTCAACATTCACTGTTTCCTTAATTCCAGAGTACTTCTGCTGCCATCAGTGGCCTCCTTGGGCCAAATATTAGGTACAATTTATGCTAAGCCAGTTTATTTCTACTAAAAGCAGATCTTTGCTTATTATGTCTGTCCTTTCTTCCCTAAGAGACAAACTAATAGGTAAAACCCACCCACTTTAAGAAGTCGAAGCTCTCAGCAGATGACTGAGTGCTGTGCTAGGGATAGTCTCACGAGCTAGTTGAGAAAAACCAAAAGGTTTTCATCTTTTTCCTACAACACCAAAGTTCTTCCAAGGAAAATAACGAATCTGATCAACCCACTAACTTTACCTGCTACCAGGACTGCTAAATTCACCATAAGCTGTAATTCTTCAACTACTAGAATTATAAATAGTAAGCTACTAACAATGAAGAAAAAGAAAACAATAATAAACAAAAATGGAAAAATCCTTCCTTTTATGCCCAAGTTCTTTTCCACAAGTTGGTTCCTAAAGGTTCCTTCTTTTTGCTAAAAAATGGTATCCTTACGGTTGTCAGGAGAATGCAGAACACTGATCTATTTCTCCTTCAAAGGCAGTGTGTAACCAGTAGCTGGCAAAGATTTGTGAATGTAAGAAATAATATGGCAGATTAACTTTTGGCTCAATTACTCTACTTCTACAAATGTGTTCTTGACTCAAAAATGGGATAAAAAGACCACCCAGCAAAGTATAGAAAGACAAATCCTAGAACGGGTATTAACTATTAAATACTCTCATCCTTTTTCATTTGTTCTTTTTATTCAAAATATATGTAATATGTTCTTGTATTATAAATATTTATATTTGTTATATTTATATTTGTTATCTTGTGTTATAAATATTTATCTCTAATCACATTTAATGTAGACACTGTTAATGCATGGCAAGAGTTAAGGAAATGAGAAAGGATCAAAAAGCCTCTAGGGAGGAGTTTCTAGGATTCAGGATGGGAGCCTCTACGCAGGAGTTTCAGACCTGTAAAACCAACTGCTTGCTCCATTCAGCCATCTCAAAAGCACATCAGATGCAAGGTATTATATATAACCAAGCTCATTATGTCCCTCCTCCATCCGCACCCTCTTCCAGGGTTCCTCTAACTCGCTGAATGGCATTAGTTGTGAAAGCCATAATCTACATGTCGTCTTTGACTCCTTCCTTTCCTCATTCACCCTATCCCAACCCTTTATTATGTCGTGTCAGCATTATCTACTTTATCACTCTGGAGATGGCCACTGCCACCACCGCAACTGCTCACCTCACCATGGTCTCCTAAGTTTCCACGCTATCCATCATCAGCCCTCTAGAGTCTATTCTTCACATTAGTGCAGGTTATCCATTTTCCACTGATATCTGCAAACAGTATTTTGAAATAGTTTGTAAACAGCAAAGAAAAAGTATAAATATGCACACTATATATAAAGCATAAGAAAGTGAATATTCATGCACCTACTGCCCCACTTTTTTTTCCCCCCAAATCTAACTCCTCTGCATAAAATCCACTACTTCAGCCATAGAGATATTTTGATTCTTAGGTTCTGGCTGCCACTTCTTACTTCAGGATCTTCACTGTTACTATTTAGAATATGCTCCCCTGCTTTCATTTTCTGCCCTTTTAACTTCTCTCAAGCAGCTCTCTTCAGGGTATCTAGGGTTTTCCCTCACAAGCACTTACCTCTGAAATGGTATATTTATGACTCATGTTACAAGTCTAAAAGCTCCATGTTGGCACAGGCCATATATCTTTTTCGCTTGTCATTGCAATGACTGTAGCCACATGATACTCTGGGGCACCAGTAAATGTCCGTTAGATGATGAAAGGTGAATTGACTGAGCAAATGAAGAGCAGGATAAGGAAAAGTCCTTAGACTTTTCTGTATAGTATAGTTACTACATATGAAAAGGACTTCTCCCCATCAGTGAATCCTACCTTTAATGAATTCTAGCTCATGGTGTTTTATGTCTCACAGTAAGAATTGCCTAATTTAATTGCTTCAGCTTTAGATATACTTCATGGACTTCAACCAGTGGCCTCTCCATATTACTTCTACTCATTTAGCTAGCTAGAGTCTATGTACAATTGCCCTTAGGATTAGTACTTTAAAAGTTCACATCTTTACTTTGACCTTACTCAACCAAGAATGTGTACTAGGAACCAAAGTTAAGAGCTCAATACATTAGCCTACTATAATTGCTACTATATAACTGGAAAAATTTTAACTGAACACAGGTTTGCATTAAGTATATATATTTGAAATAAATGTTCTATAGCTGTACATGTGAATGTAAAATATTAAATTTACAAGTATCCTTTGCCATGAATCAGCTACAAGCCAAGTTGTTTAACCATATATACATCTTGATTAAGTACCTTAAGAAACTAAAATATGAAGTGTTTAGTCTCACAAATCACCTAGAAACAAATTTTTATTCTGAGAAATCAGGAAAAACTATTCTTTATGTATAAAATGAAGTTACTTCTATCTTATATTCATAGATAGATAGATAGATAGATAGATAGATAGATAGAGACTATATTTATTAGGTCCACAATTTTGACTGGAATTTAAATTCAGGTTCTGTAGTTTCTGGCAATGACTCCTGGAAAACTCTTCATTTAGTTTCCTCATCTAGGAGAGAAGAGCATTGCCTGGTTAACAGGATTATCTGAAGATCAAACAAAATAACATATGAGGAAGCACCAGTCACAGTCTGTACTCGGTAAAGGTTAAATAAATTAACAGAAATTTTATAGCATTGTAGCATATACAAGTTACAAAATCCTATAAAGGTAGTAATTTATAAATAAAGCAAAAACACAAACCCCAAAGTATATCTTCTTTTGTTTATATTAAAGCCAATGGTCATAAAATCTTGGACTAAATCCCTAGAATAAACCTATAGCAGCAATTTAAATAATCTGGTTTCAAAGAGGACAGAGTGTGAATAAAAGCTGCATGCTCTCTGGCTGAAAAAGATATCACTGACTCATACATGTTAACTATCTCAGTAGTAATAATTTTTTAAAAGCTTCTGAAAGTTTGGCTCACATTATTTTTGTTTTCCAAGATTAAGCAGAGAACCATTCCCTCTCCTTCCTCTTCTTTCCCTTTTGTAGCTCTGACCCTTTGGATGATACTAGGTATCGTACGCAGGGGCTGCCAGTTTAGTGCTCTGGACTCTGTGCTAGGGTCTTCTGCCGTAAAGACTTCAACTGCTTGACCTAACTCTATAACTCTACCAGACTGCAACCTTCCTTCATTCTCCTCAACTGAAGGTGTATGCTAGCATTCATTCAAAACATTGCTTCCTTTTGGATGTTGTGTCTGGCCTCTTCTTCCTCATGCACAAACGTATCTTTAATTATTTCTTTTCAGGTAAAGTGAGAAAAAGATATGAAGAAAACTCTTTTCAGTCATTTCTGTATACCTCAGCACAAGTATTTTGTCCATTTTTCAAGATAATATATTTTCTTGACAATTTTAGACACCAAGATAAGGCTTAATTTAACATTTATAAATATTTAAGAAAAAAGGAATCAATTTGGAAATTTTATCAACAAGCTATCAAAACAAAGGTTTGTTTTTTGACAGTGAATGTACAATATTATATGGTTTTCCATTACTTCCTCTCTAGGAAGAAAGGTAAAATGAGAAATACAGTATATAAGTAAGTCATTAGAAGTTCAGTAGATTTTTTTCAACACTTAGAGACACGAGTCAGAAAAAGTGCAAACAAACTGTAGAAGCCATTCTCCAATAAATTTGATTGTGGACCACATATTAGATGATAGTAAGTAATTACTGTTTGTTAGATGTAATAATGCCTTTATAGTTGTGTTTCTATTGTTTTTTAAAAAGCATCTTATTGGTCAGAGACACAAACTTAAGTATTGTAAGTAAAATGATTCACACGGGATAGGCTTTAAAATATTCCAGCTTAAAAAAATTATATATGTGTGTTATAGTGGTGGTAAGGTAGATAGATAATAAATATAATAGACCAGAGTATTCTAATACTGCTGTTAATACATAAAATAAACAAAATAGTGGATTTCATTTCTCTATATAAGTGGCACCTGGTGTAATGCACCATACAGACAACAAAAAAAGGTATTTAGGTTATGCACTGCTAAGCACACCTGTGACTTGTGAGAGTGAATCTAGTATTAAAATGTTAGGGGGTGTAAGGGTAATATGTAGGTAGGAGAATGGAAGGAATACACTGGTATTGCAGGATCTCCTGTAATTCAGAGAAAGGTAGAAGGGGAGGTTAGAGAGCTGGAGTATTTGTCTATATTAGAATTAATGTATTATGAAAACAGAAGACAACTTTTGAATGAGAAACTTTCTATGCCAGACTTGAGGCCACCACATATTCTCCTCATCCTTTATTTCTGTGGTGTAAGCATATCACCAGAAACCCTTGATAGAATTAAATCCCCAACATTCAAAATGCTCATATCCAACGTAGTTCCAATCCATAAAAATAAAACATTTTTATGTTGAATGCATTTTTATGCATTCAAGAACAATAATCTAGACATTTTTCATGTAGGACTTAAGTAGGAGTAAAAGTGAATTAAACCATTTGGATAAAAATGCAACTAAAGCTGCATTAGCTGCTTTGATGACTCATGAACATTTATATATATACTATTATGTGTGATACTCCATCCACATAAAAAAGGCATTCTATTTCTTTATTTTTTTTATTTGACAAGCAGCAATATCATGTTTGTCATTTTAATGTAGATACAATTATTAGGTTATCTGTCATATTACAATATTTAAGTTTTTTATTTTATGTCCTTTAAGATACATTAAAAAAAAAAAAAAACAACACACCAACTGCAAACGTGAAGGGGAGAAAAAGCATGGTACCCAACCAAATTTCCACATTTCAGCAATACTTCACTCATTCTTTTAATAAAGTTTTAAGAAATGTCATAATGACATGAGCTTGAAATATCTCTAGGCATTTTCTCGGACGCTCATGACGTGGCACTGGTGATGTTGTAAACAGCAGAAAAACAGGGGCTGCCAAATGACCAAATTATGGAGGTACAGGCCTGCTTTTTCCCACAGGAACACACCAAATGGTGATGGCAATGATCTTCTTACACCCACACTAGAGGAGAACGACATCACGCTACATAACTGTATTCATCTGCTGACGCTTGGCTGCGTTCGATGTACTGTTTGTCTATCAGAACTTCAATACACTTCTTAATCATGCTGATACTAGGATTAAACCTAGCTCTTGACTGGCTAATCACCTGTGTAAGAGAGACACAGATGTCAAACTACTGCCAAGTAGTCAGTTATAAATAATTATTTTTAACCAATAGCTGTGAAGTGCCCCAAATGTATAGAGGTTCCATCAAACAGACCTAATCCACATGGGAAAAATATACTTAGTTATGAAATCATGTTCATTAAAATGAATAAAATCATCCTACATGGATGGATGTGATACATCAAGCAAGTGAACACCATGAACAGTATTAAAATTTTAAGCTCACATGACAGTGCCCAAGGAGAGGAAACAATTAGATCAATGTTGATGACAAAAAAAATTTAATGCAAAATAAGGAAAAAGCCTAATGTTTCTGTTGTGAAGGAATTACAAAGCAGAACACAGATATAGCAAAATCCAATAATATTCATACATAAATTAAAACTGTAAATTAATTCATCTATCTAAATACACAGACACACACTCCAGCTTCTGTTTAACCTTCACACTCCAGTGCCTAGTTGAACTAACACTTTCTCAAAGCTTTCTCCAGGGACACCTGGGTGGCTCAGCGGTTGAGCGTCTGCCTTCGGCTCAAGGCATGATCCCAAGTTCCAGGACTGAGTCCCACATTGGGCTCCCTGCGAGGAGCCTATTTCTCCCTCTGCCTTCTCTCTGTCTCTCATGAATAAATAAAATCTTAAAAAAACAAAAAACAAAAAAACACACCTTTCGCCAACATCCCCTAAGTCAGTACTTTTTTTTTTCTAAGTCAGTATTTTTGTGTACATTCTCATACTACTGTAGCTCTTTTTCAGTGCATTGTTAATGTAATTTTATATTTTTGCTTCCATACTATTTCAATAATGTGTTTCTTCTCTATTAGATGGTGAATTCCAAAAGGGCAGGATCCACATCATGGGTTGCTCTGCATCACATCCCTAATGACTATCAAGGCACTCCATCACATGTAGACACTCAGATATTTATGGAATGAATATTTGAAGTAGTGAATTTCTTTCAATAACTGGACAGAAAGCTCAAAATCCTGGTGAACCTTAGACCTCTAAATCTAAGCCAAAGCAAACCTGAATACTGAAATTCTAAGTACTGTTCTCATTAAGTAATAAAGCATTTCTTTATGCTATTTGGGAATCCTATTATGTATGTACCACTCTGACAAAGAAACATTCCTAACCTATTCATTGATAATATCCATTATTATCCCCAAAAGCCCTCAGGGCTTCCCCTCCTTTTACCTCTTGAATAAGGGCATTATGCCGAAGTACTTTCCGTGCTTTCATGATACGAACTATAGCAGCCTGGAGATACATTTTTCGGTCCTCATCTACAGCACTTCTAGTCTGCTCCATTTCCTGTTTCACAGGGGGAAAAAAAAAAGCAAATCACACAGTAAGTCATTGAACATTTCATAATTCATTTTGTCACTGAGTTTACATAAATTTCCACTTGATACCGAGCTTCAAGTTATATAGCTATCAAATGCCCATTATCATTATCACATAATCATTACCAAAGGAATATCTACAGTGAGTTATTTATAATTTCTTGGGTTAAAGTTGGAAGGTTATTTAAAAAAAATTAACAGTATTATAGAATGTATTTAATGTAGAACACAGCAGTAATTTTCAAGACTTTTGCTTGAGATACTCTCCCTCTGCCCCCCTCAAATAAATAAAATATTTTTTTTAAAAAAAGATAAAATACAATCTACATATTACAAATTATTATTCTTTAGAGAAAAATGGGATCTCAAACATTTTAGGGTTCAATTTTTTTTAGGGTTCAAATTTAACAATTAACTAACATCTGTCTCCCCAAGGGGGTGTAAGTTCCTAGAGAGGGCCTGACATCTTATATAACTTTATATCCTGCCCCATGCCCAAGGATAGGGCAAAGACAATCAAGAAACTTTAAGTGACCTTAATAGGCTATCCCAGAGCAAAGCATTAATCATTACTGGGTTAAAAGAATCAACAGCAGATGTTCACCTTGCAAAATGGCTCATCTGGTAGTCTCAACTCCACTCTGGACCTATTAGATTACAATTTGAGTATCAACAAGACCCCAAGTGGTTCATTTGCACATGAAATTTTGAGAAATACTTCCAACAACTTCTCTGAAAGAATGTTATAAAGCTTTCCCTTATTTTACAAATAAAAAATATGAGATTATATTACTACTTAAGGTAGGAATTTTGGGGGCACTGGGTGACTCAGATGGTGAAACATTTGCCTTCGGCTCAGGTTATAATCTCAGGGTCCTGGGACTGAGCCCCGCATAGGGTTCCCTGCTCTGGGGAGAGTCTGCCTCTCCCCCTGCTTGTGCTCTCTCTGTCTCTTTCTCAAGTTAATAAATAACATCTTTAAAAATAAATAGGAATTTCTGTGAAGAATGCAAAGCAATGCTCTGCATTTTAATATAGTCTAAAAGCAAGTATGACTATACTGCAATACCTTTTCCCTTAGATATCTATTATATTACACATTACTCTTAGATATCTATTATTTTTATAATCTAAAATACTGGCAGAGGTTTGGTTTGCAAGGTTTAGTAAGCTCAAAGAATAAATCATAAAAAAAGGCATCACATTATTAATTTTGATGTGCAAAGTTTTCCATTATCTCAGTTACCACTTGTGAAGTCCAATGTTTAAATATTTCCCAAAGAAATGACATTAAAAATCACTCACCTGTGGTGTGTCTTTCTGCATCGATGTAGTAATTTTAAATTTTGTTCTTTTACTGCTAAAGTTCATATTTAATGAAAATGAAGATTCTGCATCAATGTCTTCCTATAATTGAAAATAATTCATGTATATTTATAAAAATTAAAACAATTAAGAGTTGCTGCAAATAAAATATCATAAAATTAAATGACCAAGCAAGACTAAACTCTCATCATTTTACATTATAAAGATTATTTAAGAGAAAAACAACTGTCTTCTGTAAAATAAAGAAAGAAGCAAATATCAATTCTTTTCTAATTTTATACTTGAATTTTAGTCTGTTTAGATTTAGAAATAAGCTATGGCCCAACTAATATATATAACCATTGGATAAAGAGTCAAATTGTCTTAAACAGAATTTAACACTTTAATTCTTTTTTTTAACACTTTAATTCTTATGAACTCATAATTTTTGTCACCCTATTTTGAAAAAGTGAGCAACCAAATGTCTTTTAAAGTGCTGCAATAAGAAAATACGTATACGTATTATAAATAACCCGACAACAGAAACAAGTAGTGTCCAGTGGCATACACAGCTCTAGTATGGTTCTTATGAAGTTTACCCTCGAATTCATGTTTTACTGTCTGCCAGAAGCATGTGGCTTCTTTTCAAGTGAAAGTTGTTAAGTCAATTTTTATAATCACAACTATCAAGCTTATGAAAGCCACTCTGATCACACATGGTGTTTTCTCCATTAGCAAGATCAAGAAGCACTTGGCAAATGAATTCATTCTCAATAATAAGCTAAGAAGTTCTGCTAAGGAACAGCAGATTCATAGTTAAAATTTAATGTGCAAACAAGCAATCATCTATATTTTGTACATTCCCGGGCAGCAAAAATAATACATTTTAGAAAATACATAATGTCTTAAGTACTTAATTTAGCTTATAAACTTAAACTTTTTAGGTTATAAGCTTAAAAATTCATGCTTAACAATTAATTGACTCAATTAAAATCTTAATATTAAGAATTTAATATTTTGTTAAGATTTTGAAATCAAAAATTAATTTCTCAGTATTAAGAAAAGCTTGATTTGAATTTCAAAATATATGCCATTTAAAACTATTTAATTATAGGCTACAAAATATCATCCACCAGGGGCGCTTGGAGGATATAGTTGGTTAAGCGTCTGACTCTTGGTTTCAGCTCAGGTCATGATCTCAGGGTTATGAGATTGAGTCCCGTGTTGGGCTCCACATTCAGCAGGGAATCTGCTTAGGATTCTCTTCTCCCTCTGCCTCTCCTGCCACCCCCCCAAATAAATAAATCTTTAAAAATATATATCATTAATTAAGTGAACTGATGACAGAAATAGTAGGCTATTAACTTCACCAAAATAAAAATGATGTCTGATTTATAAGAATTTTTTCTTACAGGCACAATTTGAATTAGGAGATTTAACTCACATCTGTTGCTTTTGAATCATTTAAATATCCAGGATATATATATATATATACTATAACAGTAACAAAAACGTGTTACTAGGGAAGAAAAGCTATTAAGAAAAGCAGTATATTCCTCGCTTGCTATTCTTGTGACAGAATATATTTGTACTACAAATATATGGTGGTTATTAGTTGAGTCCTGGACTGAAGGGACAGAAGAGTGAGAGCATTCAGAATTGTCACACAAGCTAAATATACATATAAATAATATCAATAGATAGTCATTTTCTATTAGAACCATGTAATTAAATAATTAAATATCAATTAAACACATGGGAAAAAAGTCAGGAAAATTTAGGATATGCTATTGTTTTAGCCTCAATTAACCAGAATCCAGCCAATTATAAAGGGCACAGAGGCACCAACTTCTCTGTGATTCCACAAGCTCACAGCTCTAAGTAGCCAGCAGTATTGCTAGCTGACTCCAGTGCTTTCCAAAGTACAAAGGGTATTACTGATTATAATCTTACTTTAAAAACTGCAAACATCTCAAGCTATAATGTTTATAATGCTTAAATTCCTCGAAATAGGGATGCCTGGGTGGCTCAGTGGTTGAGCGTTTGCCTTCAGCTCAGGGTTATTATCCCAGGATCTGGGATTGGGTCCCCCATCAGGCTCCCTGTGAGGAGCCTGCTTCTCTATGTCTCCGCCTCTCTGTCTCTCATGAATAAATAAATCAATCTTTAAAAAAAAGAATTCCTTGAAATATTACCCCATACCTTTTCTGAATCATGGTTAATCATTTTCACATCAAGTAATGATTTGATTGTTTTTGTCAGTTCCTTTTCATTCATTTGAGTGCTGTCTTGAAGTTCTTTATAGCTGACAGTTTCACTGTTGTTAAAGGCAAGAAGAACTGCCATTTGGTATGTAGTAACCATGGCTACATATGGTTTGCCCAAATAGTTCATTTTAACTTCACCTACAATTAAAACAAAATTGTGACAATAAACTGATCATTCAAAGAAATATTTCAAAGTTGTTTGAGTAATAATTATTTATTTCAGCTACTTTCTCCTGAAATAATAAGCCAAGGACTTACTAAATTGTTACTAGCAGTGTAATCAGTTTATTTGTTTGGGGGATCGGAGGGAGGGCTATTAGTTTTGAGTATGCAGTATATATCACAATTAAACTATCAGACCTCTACCAGTGTGTAACAATGTCTTTAAGTGTTAATAGGAAAGCTAAGACCTGGACAAGAAAAAAGCAGAAACAGGAGGTGAGGGCAGGAGAAATGGACAAAAGGAGAGAATGACAGCAGGTGACCAGTAATGGCTTTATGTGCTGCCTCTATCTTGGTTCAAGCACTCAGCGAAGTCCACAGGTGTAAAGGAGGTGCTTCTCCAGTGGCTCCATCTAACCCACAGCTTCTGCTAAAATTTAACAATGCTATTTTATCTCATAAACATCATTCTTCCCAGTAACTTTCTAGGGTCATACAAATGGGAGGAGAGACAGAAAGATCCATTATTTTGTGGAAATAGTTGATAGAACAAAAAAGCTCTAGATTCTACGCCAACCTGAAAGCTATAAAGGATACAGCAGGTTTAGGCACACTACGGTTCTGGGACATTCCAGAGGGACAGCACACTAAAAAGTTTGTAACAAACAGTATGACAAACATGTACATGTATGCACGCTGTAACACATAAAATAAAAAGCTAATGCAAGTCAACAAACTGTTTCCTAAAGCATAAAGCTGTAGTTTAGTGACTGTATTTGTCTTTCTCATATACACACCCCCTGCATTATTCAACTGTCAATGGATTATAAACTAAACCACTACAGATCTAGTTTTAGAGCTCTACATTTTAACTTAAGCTGTATGAAACTTCATGAACCTACCCCAGAGGCTACATTCTCCCTGTTAGTAGTAATTAGTAACTCTGATCAAGATTTTGTGCTTCCTTTATTTATATATAATTAAACATTTTTAAAAGATAGTAAGTCAATTCTCCAACTTACTATGACACAGATGACTATTCTAACTTTCATTATGTCTCAACCTATTTCAGAAACAACAGTTATTCAGATAATTATTTGGAAACACCTAAAAAATTCCTTGTCTCTGAATTTTCATGAAAGGTGGTTAATAATATTAATTAGAATAATCAATTCACACAAAATAGTTTAAGTAAAATGTTAATATTAGGAGTATCCTACCAACATTAGTACAGAGAATATTTTAAGGACTTTCATTTCAACATTTAATTTTGGGAAATGTGGTGAAAAGTCAAATATCACATAAATTGTTAGCATTTGTGCAATGACTGTTTAATCATATGTCAGAAACAAGTATGGAACAATGCATCAAGCACCTAGATGATGAAGTAGGACCACCAGGCTACCCATCACTGATGCTGTCAGGGCCCAGAATGAGCCCCCTGCCACACCCAACAGTCTTTTATCACCATCAGAACCCAAGGAGCATTAGGAGACAACACAAGTAAAGGGTCAAAGTATCATTTATTTATTATTAAGTTCATTCTGCAACACTAGAAAAACTAGTTAGTACTCTACTAAAACTTTTTTCCTGTTTTTTTTAATTGTCAGCATTAGGGGTACATGGGCCTCTTGCCTCCTTTTCAGCACCATTCTCTTACAAGTTCACAGTTGAATAGATTGGGAAAACGATAGAGGGCATATGTGGGGCAAGGAAGGACATCTCAAATTTGCACGATTCATTTAATTACTGCCGTGTAAACAGAAAAGGAAAATGACAAAACAGTTCATTTAACCTGCAGAATAGGTTGGCAAACTCGATGAAACTTCAAACTAGAATAAAGCATTCTGATACACACATACTTTAAAAAATACACCAAATATAACTGAAGACATATTTACAACTCATTACAAGGAAATAATGAGTGGGCAGAACTCATAGTTTCATCCAAATTACTCTCCTTTACTGACAGCTCCTTAGTCTCTAAGGGAAAGCTTTTCTTTACAGAAGAAAGTCAGTTATTAAATGCCGAATGAATGATAGAGTATTGCCAATTTGTAACCAGTAACTGAATAACTGATTCAAGTCATGATCATCAGTGGCTGCCAAAGCCTAATAGCAAAGTCGTTCCTGAAAAAGGGTATTCATATGGGACCCAGATATCACCTCTCAGATCACCTGTTCATTAAAAAGGGAAATGAGTTATCTTTACAATGAAGAGATCTGATGGGCACCACCTTAACCAAGTGACCAACTTTAGTGTCTCTAATATGAGACAATCTGACATTACATGCCTTCAGATGTGAAATGCATTACGAAGTATAAAGGACTGCCTAAAAGTATTCTTGCTGACAATATGTAATTTGAATAGAATCAAACTTTTGGACCTTGTTTCAGAAATACTAATTTACAGAAAGTATAGGGACCAGAAAACAAATAAAATTAATCACAAAAATTAAATGATTAATAAAATTAATCACAAGTAAATAATGTGACAAATCCAAAACACATTTTCCAAAAAAGTATGTCAAAAGGGCTAAAGGGGGTTAGAGAGGAAGGGGTGGGGAATGGAAGTGGGAAAACACTGTAACCAAATGCAATTAGTGATCTCCAATTGCATTAGAAACAAGCAATAAAGTCTCTTTGGGTGTAATCAGGAAAATTTACATATGGACTAGACATCAGACAATGTTAAAACCCCTCAAAATTATAACTGTTAAAGGACTTGAAATTAATAATGAAAAGAATTCAGTCAAGGACAGAATCACTACCTTTTAAAGTATGTGCAACAATATGGTGACTTTCTTTTGGCAAATTTGCCAGATTACATTTTGGTAAATAATCAACACTTACAGGACACACTGTTCATTAACTGCTAGTGTGATATAATTCTATGTATTATTTACGTATTATCTATATATTTATATATTAATGAAGGAAATATCTCCCTCAAATTCATTTCTCGACTTCTCTCTCAGCAGCTGGCTCGGGATTCCTACAAAATCTTGATGTGCCATAAATAATACTTATTTATATCCAGACAGTGTAAGTTTCCAGGTTCTGTATTTGTTATTTATCTAGTTGTTCTCTCAGAATAATTCTATCCAATATCCTAGTTATAAACCCAAAGCAGGATGCCTGGGTGGCTCAGTGGTTGAGCGTCTGTCTTTGGCTCAGGGCATGATCCTGGGTCCAGGGATCAAGTCCCACATCAGGTTCCCTGCGAGCAGCCTGCTTTTCTCTCTGCCTGTCTCTGCCTCTCTCTCATGAATCAATCAATTAATCAATCCAAAGGAATTTTCATAGATCTCTCATTCAGTATCTTTGTCGTATCTGATAGCGTAGTTGCTTACTTCTTAAAATTCTTACCTCTGTTGGTCATATACTCTCAATATTCTTCTTTGCCTATCATGGCTAAGTCCTATTCACCCTTGAAAACCAAGTTTAGATGTTATTTACTCAGAAGCCTTCCTTCACCAGTGGCTGTTTGCTACCAGCAATTTATGGGAAACTAATACCCTAGGCTTGCCTCTCTATTATAACATTCAAAACATTTACCATAATTATTTACTTGTCCCACTACATTTCTCAGGGCTGAGGCTCTGTATTTTATCTGTACTCAGAATACAGAGGTACTGGGAACAAAGAATATGATTCTCTGAATTGATAAATGAATTTTAGAAAGATAAAGAAATAGGCTCAGAGAAGTTAAGTAATTTGCTCAAGGTCCCTACATCTTCTAACATCCTCCAAATACCACCTGATACTCCATTTCTAACCATTTGTAAAGACTCTTGGATTACAATACAAAAAATACCTGGAAATGTGGAAATGGACTAGGAAAGAGTAATTTTGATTATATGTGTAAGTATGAATGACAGAGGTTCTCAAGAAACAGAACTCTGAGTGATCAGTCCAGAATCAGAGCCAACGTTTTAAAGGTGCCTTGGAACCTTATGACTAATGTGGTAATTCCAGAACAAGTGTCTTAAAGGTGGTTGGTGTTTGAGAACCTTTTGCTAATGAGTAAATGAATAAATGAGAAACAAAACCAAAATAAAACTTTACCCAATCGTTTCACTAATAGATCACAGGTATTTTTAGTGCTTTCAGTGACTCAAAACAAGAAATGAATTTACAAGGTTAACAACTCTTTTCCAGAAGAATAAACTATTTGGCTTTAAGATATAAAAACACCCCAAACAAAAGAGTTCCAAAAATATGGTTATTATGGACCAGCTTGGGAATTTAGTATAGATCCCTATTTAGGCATTATTGGTAAAACATTCCTGGTCAAACTCTAATGTCAAAAACTATGTATATAGTTTCTTTATTTCTATATACAATTAGTTGCTGAATACCAAAAAGTGAGCCTCTCATTAAAATACTTTAGGATACAGGTTATTACTGAGGCAATGAGAAAAACAGAGTTTTAACTCCACCAAGATAGATATTCAGGGGAAGTAAAAATAAATTAAATTCAAGTACATTAAGATATACTAGAAATTTTTTTAGTTATCTAAAACACTGGTTGAATGGGACCCCTGGATGGCGCAGTTAGTTAAGCTTTGGACTCTTGGTTTTGGCTCAGATAGTGACCTCAGGGTCGTGAGACTGAGATCTGTGTCGGGTTCCTCACTTAGCAATGAGTCTGCTTGAGAGTCTCTTTCCCCTTCCCTCTGTCCCTCGTACTCGTGCATGCGCTCTCTCTTTCTTTCTTGAATGAATGAATGAATGAATGTGTGTGTACACACACACACACACACACACACACACACTGGTTGAACAATGCAGCTTTTTTTTTTTTTTTCTTAAAATGGATTATATGGGCATCTGGGTGGTTCAGAGGTTGAGTGTCTGTCTTTGGCTCAAGTCAGGATCCCGGGGTCCTGGGATCCAGTCCCACACTGGGCTACCTACAAGGAGCCTGCTTCTCCTCTGCCTATGTCTCTGCCTCTGTCTGTGTCTCTTATGAATAAATAAATAATATCTTTAAAAAACCCCATTATATTTACTAAATGATAGAAAGAATTCATAATAGATGTAAAATTAAAGGTCAAATACAAACTGACCACTTATGAAGAATATTGTACCTCACATGATGAGATGAGCAATGGGTGTTATAAGACATGTTGGCAAATTGAATTTAAATTAAAAAAAATTTTTTTTAATTTAAAAAAAAGAAATGAGGAAAAAAATATTGTACCTCTATTTCACAAACTGCTAAAAAAATGTAAATGCCCAACTTATTTAATAAAGATAAACTTGTGTAAGTATGTATTATCATGTATTAATTATGTACTAGTATGTATTCCTAACATACAACATAAATTGGTGAAATAAATGGCACTTATAAGAAACTCAGCTGAAACTTTTCATAACAAAATTTCTCTTATGTGAGTAAACAGAATTTCCTAATATAGGTTAAGGCACCTGACTGATCAAATTTTCTTATGCCAGTTCTAGAGATATATACCCTTCCCTTCTTATACAATGGGAAAGTTGATTCAATGCTTTCAAAGCACAGCTTTAACAAAAGTAGAGAGAATTCTGAGTGTTTGCTTTGCCTAACATCTTCAGGCAACTCAGAGCCAGAGCAACACAGTCTATAATCATTCAAGTATTAATCCTACTGTCAAATAAGTGGACCCCACTGTTCCAGAAAGAAGCAAAGGAACAGATTCTAAATAAACTTTTCTAAAATTAGAACCTACTGGAAATTAATTGTAATTCTGGGAAAAGCATTTACTACTGAAGTTCACTATAGCACAACAAATAAAAATCAAATGGTTAGATCTCTTTATGATGCTATAATGTTTAAAGAAATTTCTGAAGACTTCTGACATATTTAGAGAAACCAGTTTTTTTGGGAGTATCTAACTTGTCAGGTTTCAGTTTCTAGATATAATTTCTAATGTCTAGATAAAGTGGTGTGTTACAGAAATGTAATAAAACATTATAAAATTCAGAAATTTTCTTCATAAGCAGTATTTAAGCAGCATAATTTTATAAAGCACTATTAAAAAAGTGCTGCACTTGAACTTCATTAATAGTTGCTTTAATGATAACCAGGAGGGTAGACAGAGGAAAAGAGGTTAAAAGCCATCATTAGGAAAAAAAGAAACTATTATAAGGCTATAAGAAATCTTTTCCTAAATTAGTTACATACCTTTTTATCAGGTAAATTTCACTACACTAGATATAATTAAATGCATTTTACCTGTACAGAGATAATGTAACCATGTAAGTTTCCTTCCACTGAAATGCTGACTGTAAAATAATTCAAACTGTAAAAAAAGAAAAAAAAATGATTTTCAGCTATTATAACATAACTTATAACAAAGTTTCAATAAAACAATCAGCAATATTTGACCTGCCAGCCAAGAGAATCAGTGAATTCTTTCAGCAGTTCATTCCAAGTCTGCCTAATCCTAGGAAGCTGAAACTTGTTGAGCATGCTTTCCCTCCAATGGTGCAGATCCACCAACCCCCTGGCCTGATAAATAGGAAAGGACTGGCACCTGAAATACTTAAGATTTTCTACCTGGTTCTAATGCAGACAAAGAGAAAGTCAAAATCATGTCATAAAAGGATCCCAGAAGTGGGCTTTGACTAATACCCTCCAAGGGTGTCAATAAAATTCAGTTAAAACTATATAATTCCTAATTTAATTATGAAACATCTATAATAAATTTGCAGACAAAAGCAAAATAAAACATTCTGAAATTGAGAAAACCAAACTTTAAAATGCTCTTTATAAATTATTTAAGTGCAAAACTAGCTCCAGGATGTATATTCCAAGCTCTGAAGGCAATGTTTTGCCTCTATACTTCTAGTTACTAGTACTACTAGTAAAGTTTTATTGATAATGATATAGATATGCCAGCAGAAAACATTCCTTTATCCTTAAATTTAAAATCTGATTATAAAGATTTTCACATCTATAACTAGTAAAGAACAAAAAGACTGAGTATCAAATGGAAACATTATTAATTCATCTGGTATTCAAAGACCAAGGCTATAAAACCTTAATTATATCATTAATTATGTGACCAAAGTTTATTAGTAAAAAAAGATATTTTGCCTACACTTATTTTAAGATAAATAATAGTCAGGATAGGACAGCATCCTTTACATACCATTTGAAGGTATTAATTAGAACTCAAAGGGCCTTAAAAATGAACAATTCATATTCACTTCTAATAGAGAGCTGCATTAATACACATTACTTTATATTTCTCCAGTATTATTCCGATTTGTAGGCCAAGCACAAAAGAAATACAACAATGAAGATTTATTGGTCTAATATGCAAAATAAATTACTTTTTTTTTGTTTTTTAATACATTATTTTAATTAAAGCTTAATTTCCATAGTTTTAAGATCCATGAATAATTTTTTATAAAAATTATGAATGAAATAATTTTTATAAAACAGCTATATTTAAGATTAAGATATAAAATATATATATGATCACTAAGGTGAGATGAGTTAATTTACATGTAAAAATGTACACTGTTAAGTACATATGGATTTCGAGTCCTATGTAACTGAATACTTGGATTTACTAGGAAAAAAAAAAAATCAAAGAACAAACTCCCTCTACTGGTAATTAGAGAAAACCCAAATGGAGAGGACAATATTCTTGGAATCATAATTTTATAGTCAGAAAAGAACCCACTTTTTATCTGTAAATGAGGAAACTGAAACCTGATGAAAGTTATACATTTATAAAAGTTGAAGGGTTAAAAAAACTACTACTGGAAAATAATTATTTCAAGGGGAGAGAACATAAAATTAGAAGGAAACTATTTCTGGCAGCCCCTATTCTTTGCTTCAATGCAATTCAAAAACTCAGACTCTTAAGAAGTTTTAATATTGTTAAAGGTGAGGGATCAGTTTTCCTCCTCTTGCCTGATCACAAATACATCAAAATGCCTTAGCTAGTTATGCCATCTCCTACCTCTAGCTTTCATCTATCCTTTCTGCAAAATCCATAATACCCTGCCCACCTAAACGAATGCTTTCCTTCATATAGTTTTAAGATGGTTGTGCTATTATGCTTTTCTCAAGAAGATTCAAGTTAGACTCCTAGTCTGAAGGTCTCTGTTATGCTTGGTATCTTGAAATCTACCTGGTTGTTTATACTACTCTACTTTGCTATTATCACTACTACTATAAGCTATTACTTCTTCTATATCAGCTACCATTTATTGAGTACTTACTATATGCCAGGCTATATTACATTTCATTTTATTTTCTTATCAACACTCTGAGTAGTCCTATTATCAGTTAAAATATCAGAAGGTTATTTGCCCAAAGTCAAAGATCATAGTAGATGGCAGAATGGGCATATGAAACCAGAAATTACAATTCCAGAGCCTATACTGTTATTTTCTTTGTAATCCTTATTTTGAAAAAAACAAAAAACATTTACTTTTAAGGACTTGAATTTAAAAAAATAAAAAATAAAAAAATAATAAAAAAGGACTCAAATTACCCATTGCAAACATCTCTAGGGAACAGTGTAATGAAATACCATTTTCATTTTAAACTTCATAATGTATGCATAACTCACTGGTTCACAACCTCAAATTGTTGCTCAAATTTGATAATGAAGATTTCTCTAGAAAAAAATGCTACCCAAACTTCCATCCAGTCAAGAAGAAACCTCTTTTGATGAGTTAGTAAATAAAAAAGGGTCAGTTTCAAGAGAAATGAAAACATGTCCACTCAAAAACTTATACATGAATGTTCATAGCAGTATTATTCATATACCAAAAAGGTAGAAACACACCCACATGCCTATCAACTGATAAAAGGACAAATAAAATGTAGTACATCCATACAATGGATTATTTGGCAATAAAAAGGAATTAACTACTGATACACGCTACAACATAAGATGAACTCTGACATTATGCTAAGTGAATGAAGTCAGTCACAAATGATATGACTCTGTGTGAGATGTCCAGATTAGGCAAATCAATAGAGAAAGCAGATTGGCTAGGGCTGGGAAAAGTGGGGGAGAGAGTTATATGCTTACGTAAAAGAGACCCTACAGAGCTCCCTAACCCCTTCTAACAGATGAGGACACGAGAAGTCTGAGACCTAAAGAGGGCCCTCATCTGACTATGCTGGCACCTTGATCTCAGGCTTCTAGCTTCCAGAATTGTGAGAAATAAATCTGTTATTTATAAGCAACACAGTCTATGGTATTTTGTTAGAGCAACCTGAACAAGCTAGGACATATGGTATATTAATTATATTTCAATAAAGTTGTAAAGATATACAGTCTCTTTAAAAGCTTTTTGGTAAGCATTGTAAGGTTTATATTTAGTCACACTTTAAAGCATTTTTTTCTGTATTATTTCACATTCCATATACTTACCTAAATTTCAGCCCAGAAACAAAAATAACTATTACAGGGGATAAACTATTACAGAGAAGGTACAAAAACGGCTCCAAATTCAAATGAAAAATTAGAAAATGACTCCTTTTAAGTACTGGGTTCTAAACTTCTAAAATCAAAGTTTCTGTAATTTATTTATTTATTTATTTATTTATTTATTTATTTTTTTAAAGTTTCTGTAATTTAAAACTGCTTAAGAGCAGATAACAAATTTAATAAAAGAGACACACTTTGACAAAGAAATGAATGACGTCCTTAGCATTTTAGTTTTGTATTTGGAACTACAATAATTTATATTCTTCCTATCAGGCAGACTAACTATAATTTGTGAATATACTTTTATATCACATGAGCCCTTAAAACTTTGGGAAAATATTTAAAGTAATATAACATGAAGACAATTATTGGTCTAACATATTTCCTGCAAACTTACCATCTGTACACTTTTCTCCAATTCCTGGGGAATTGCAAATGTGGATGAAGGAGCCTGAGTAAGAGGCCATGCACCAGCCTAGAAGAAAGTTAAAAGAGATAAATATCTAACTTAAAAGTAAATATTTGTAAAATGATTTAAGCAATTAAAGCACCTTTTTTTTCACCTTCCTTAAAATCAACATTTCTATCATGACACATTTCATCCCAAATCAATATAACAACATAACTTTAGAAGCTACCATCCACTGAATGAAAGAAATGTAATCGGCATCCATTCATTCATTAATCCTTTGCATCAGAGTATTTGAAATGGTTAGCAAATGCCTTCAATGAACACATACTCATACCTGTAGAACATATATTTGAAAACTAATTCCCAAATCTATTACTGTGTCTTGGTTTTTGATAAAATTGTTGAACTTATTGTTGAGATCAGCACTGACACTCATATCTGTATACATCCGATGCAGCTTGCTGGTAAACTCGTAACCACAGGCTTGCTGTGAAAAAAAAAAAAAGTTTTTAAAAATATATGATTTAAAAAGAAAAAATAAAAAACCATATTCATTATTAAGACTGTGTTGCTACTGACAAGTCTCTATGGTCAACGGTCCTATTTATATATTTATACCAAAGGCCTATATTTTTCATAATCCAAAGCAGCTATTCAAAACAAAATACTTCAATAAAACATTTTTATCGATGTAGAATACACAGATTTATGAAAAATAAATTTCCCTTTAAAACAAAAACTTTTGTATAAATCCATGTATCTTATTTCAACACTACAAAATGCTCCATTATGTCTTATTTCAACACTACAAAATGCTTCATTACTGTATGTAAGTTACCTTATAAGATTTACATATAGTATCAAACACACATGAAAGATGACTGGGCATATTTGAGCCAGTAGTCAATTTAAAAAGGAGGGTACTTAGGCATATTTTTAATAGCATCCCCTGAATAATGAAGAAATCTACTTCCTTGAAATTATTCAAAAAAAAAAAAAAAAAAAAAGGAAAGAAATTATTCAAAACTCTGTTCTCACCATGACAGAAAATCTGGATCTAATCTTGGGATGTAAAATGCTTTGTGTTAACATTATTTTTAAAAATCAAGTTATTTATTGATTGATATATGTAAAAAGGATCACATAGTATATTCAATGTTTAGCATGCAGGAATTATCAACTACTAAGTAACCCAGGATAAATATGAATCAGTTACTACTTATCTCACTGGTGTATACACTAAAATGATGTAAAAATGAACTGAAATTCAACTGCACTCCAAAACTTGTACTTAAAAGAATAATTTAGGTGTATTCATTTACAAGTAATACAATTTTTTTTGTAAAGTTAACACTGTTTATATCTTGTGGGTGATTCTAAATCAATACGCAGAGAGAGTCTGTGCTTTCAATATAGTATTTGCACATACCACATGAATATGTATTTTATATTTTAACCAGTTACCTATTGATGAAATATTTATTTCATTACCACATATAATGCTGCTATGAGTATCTTTCTGTGCTAGTGGGATAATTTTAGGACATTATCAGATAAAGGCTTAAATTACCTTTAATTTATTGATCATAGCTTCTTCAGAATCCATAGACATAGATAACCCGTGAATTAAACGTTTTGCCAGCATTCTTGCATAGAACTATATTAAAAAAATTTTTTAAAGATTATTTCCTTTCTGATGATTTGAAGTTCAAAACTAAATCAAAGCTGACTAAAACACAAATAAAACTTCTGTTAACAACTTACCTTTTGAAAAACATCTTTATCATCGATATACTTGAAAACGGTAATGAAGCTCGTGAGTTTGTCCTCTACTTCATTCTCAGTCATCCCCTTCGCTGACTTCTTTAATAAGTTGTCACAGTACTTAGCAAGCTCAAGTAGAAATTGACAGTAAATCTTAGAAAGGGCCTTTCTGTACATATCATGCCTCAAAGGAGGCAAAGTGGCAACAATACAAAATAAGATCAATGGACAGGGTCTTTGCCATACTAAAGTGTATGTTTTAAAAATTATGAACATGCACCAAAAAGCTTAAAATATGTCATAAGGTAAATATTAAAAAAAAAACTAGAAATAAGTAAAACTATCTAATCAACATGTAGAGACCAATAAAGCATTGATTTAAGTAACATAAGTTTCAAAAGAACACCTAGATGAGTTTTGAGAGGCTCTGGTATTTTTGACATTAAGAAAATACTTTTTAAAAATCTTGCAACAACCTTGTAAACAAGTTTCCTTTAACGGCTATCAAAAATTTACCAGCCAATTTCCTTTAGATTTTAGATAAAATAAAATCCCTAGGAGAAGTAATGCAAATTGTTTCAAAGTGCATGTACTTTAAAGAGCAAAGGTTGTAAAATGGAGTTATTTTCCCTGCCAGTTATCCCTTTAAAAAAGGCTTTCGTATATGGCTGTCTGCATTCCTTAAATAAATGCCAAATCATACACAATAGACATCCTTGCTTTTATTTTTAATAATTTAACTTCATCTATTTTTCTGAAAGATACTACAAAACCAAATTAATTTGACACTCTCCTCAGTTTTCTTTTTCTAATACTGATTTTCCATAAATTAATTTTTAAGCAACCATCAAACTTACCAGTTCAGGTGCTTTGCAAACCGACTTGGGTTCTCTGTAATTTACAACTGATGTAAGGGCCTAAGTAAGAAAACAGATCAGTAATTAGACCCCAGTAATAGGGTAAAAGTGCAGCTGATTCAATATAGTATGCTATAATCTGTTTATCCGAAAATTACTACCTCACACAAAACACAGCATTCCTGTTTTCATATTTAATGCAGGATAAATTTCTCACTGCATCCCTCATGAGAATTACATAAAAATTATAAATACTGTTCCCACTGAAAGATATTCTCTGTAATTCATTACTAGTATTTGAACATGGATAAGACTACACTTTTAAAAATCTTACAATGGGGCAGCCATTGTGGCTCAGCGGTTTAGCGCCGCCTTCAGCCCAGGGCATGATCCTGGAGACCTGGGATCAAGTCCCACATTGGGCTCCCTGCATGGAGCCTGCTTCTCCCTCTGTCTGTGTTTCTGCCTCTCTCTCTCTGTCTCTCATGAATAAATAAAATCTTTAAAAAATAAAAATAAATAAAAATAAATAAAATAAAAATCTTCTAATGACCATGTAAACAAATTTTCTTTAAAGTGTACCAAAATCCAAAAGTTTATAAAACCTTTTTATTTTTCTTTCAAATATTATTCAGTATAGTAGCCTAAGTACTATATTTAAAGAAAAAATCAACACTAAAGAATATTAAAACTATACATGCATTTTAAAAAAATATTTTATTTTTTCCATGCCAGGACCCCAGCATCACACCCTGAGCCAAAGACAGAGACACTCAACCACTGAGCCACCCAGGCGTCCCTATACATGCATTTTTAGAAGACATTAGCTTATTAGCCATTTTCCCTATGTAGCATACACATGGGGAATTCAATCCCCATATAATTCAAGCAATCCATTTAACCAGTTATTAATCGAAAAGTTCTCTATTTTGACTTTGTCTAAATTAGAAATCATATACACAATTAGAAGCCCTAATTTTGAAACTGCCTAAAGAATAGTGATTAAAGAGAATTATATATACATATAAAAAAGTTACCTTGTCCAATGCACTCATAAAGTGCTGATCACCATTTAAAACAGTGTTGATAAGTTGAACAAATTTTCCATGTACTTCCAAAACTGACTCCACAAATAGTGTTGGCATCTAAAAGTATGAAATAGAAAGTACAAATCACATTTTAAGAAGTTTAAGGATAAAATTAGGCTTATTAAAGAATTAATTATGCATAACATTTTCCCTAAGCAGATTAAAGTTATACACACACACACACCCTCAAAAATGTTTTTAGATAAGATGGCCTTAAAAATCTAAAAGTTTAAGATTGAAATTAGCTTGTCAATACCAGAAATGCAGGATTGGAGTACTTCTGCCAGAAGGATCCACTAAAAACACTTTCTCTCTGTTGAAATGCCATTATATTCAGAGTAACAAGATACAGCCTCTGAACTACCAGGCCTATTCTTTCATAGATGATTACATAAACAAAAACTGCCTCCAAAGCTACTGAAGGCTGAGAGAGAAAGAAGAGTTAAAAAGCCAGAATCTGTGAAAAGAGAGATCTCTGAATTAAGCAGTACAATTCCCCATATATCAGAGGGAAAAAAAAGTATCTAGCAGTGCAAAAGTGAGCTTTTGAACTTAATGGAGGGAATTATGCCAACTAAAATTATTTGGGTCTACTACAAACATATTCTCTTATACTCCATCCTCCTCCCCACTCTATCCTTGACAAGTCTATGCCTCTTTGCCAGGTATCATTCAACACCCTGAACCTAAAAAACTAATAATATAAACTAGTGGTTTTACTTATGCATTATTGTGTCAGAAAATAAAATCACTGAAATGATCAGCAGTTAATAAATGCTCCTGAACAATGGTGTTTGTACAGAAATTACTGCAAATGAAGAGCCAAAGCTCTACTTCAGGAAGAGTAGTAACATTTCACATCATGTCTATCTTATTCGTTAAACCATCCCTAGTAATAACAGAGGTGATCCAACCTGATTTGATGACAGTAACACATTTTGAGAGGAAAGACACCTTGCTGTATATATAGTCATTTGATTGCCAGGGAACTCTTCAGAAAGACAAGTATTATGGATATGAGGATCATTGCTGGGTATTTTGGGTAGCAAGCATATATGTAGGGAAGATTTTTTTTTTTAAACTTCTGAACCTTTTATTGGCCTCCTACTCAAAGGGTACCCCGTTTCGCTGCCTCAATGCCTCAGAATTTTGGTGTCGTTGGTCTCAGACACCACCTTGCCGTCCACGATCTTGTGGGTGGTGCTCTTCTGGATGGTCTGCAAGGAGTTGCTGCTGTCCAGGGCGTCAGTAAGACTGAAGTCCTCCCCGTTTTCCAACAGGCGACGGTAGGTGGCAATCTCAGCCTCCAGCTTGATCTTGACATTCAGCAGGGCCTCATACTCCTGGGCCTGGCGCTGCCTCTCTGCCCGGGTCTGGGACAGCCCTGACTCCAAGTGCAGCAGGACCCCGTTGAGCTGCTCCATCTGCATCGCGTAGTGGGTCTTGACCTCCCTCAGGCTGTTCTCCAAGCTGGCATTTCAGGTTTCTCATGGAGTCTAGGTTGATCTCCAAGGACTGGGCAGTACATCTCAGCTCCGTGAGGGTCATCTCAGCTTCTCCAATCTCAGTGGTCTGTGTGGTGACCACTGTGGTGTTCTCCTCGATCTGCTGAGACCAGTACTTGTCCAGCTCCTCCCGGTTCTTCTGAGCCAGCTCGTCATACTGGGCCCGGATATCTGCCGTGATCTTGCTGAGGTCCTGAGATTTGGGGCATCCAACTTCACTGTCAACCCAGAGTTGGTGATTTGGTTTTGTAGACCCTTTACTTCCTCCTCATGGTTCTTCTTCATGAAGAGCAGCTCCTCCTTGAGAGCCTCAATCTCTGTCTTTAGCTGCAGCCAAGTGACATTGGTGTCATCAATGACCTTGCGGAGCCCATGGATGTCACTCTCCACAGACTGGTGCATGGCCAGCTCTGTCTCATACTTGACGCGGAAGTCGTCAGCAGCAAGCCGGGCATTGTCAATCTGCAGAACGATGCGGGCATTGTCCACAGCACTTGCAAAGATCTGAGCCCTCAGGTCCTCGATGGTCTTGAAGTAACGCCCCCAGTCTCTGACCTGGGGGCCCTTCTTCTCCAGGTGTTCCTGGATTTTCATCTCCAGTCTCTGATTATCAGCCTTCAGGCTCCTCACCCTCTCCAGGTAGGAGGCCAGGTGGTCATTCTGGTCTTGTATGGTCTCCTTCTCGCCCTGGATGCCCCCTATGCCCGCCAGACCCCCGGCCAACCCCACGGCCCAGCCCCCAGACCCCTAGCCGCCCCGGAAGCTGGTGGAGTGGGATACGGAGATCCGGCAGCCTGAACCCCACACGCCTGCATAGACGCTGGCCGCGCTGCTGCTGATGGGCCGGACCCGGTGGCTGGGCGACTGCATGGAGCCCAGGAACCGGTAGTTGGAAGAGAAGGTGGAGCGGGTGGTGAAGCTCATGCTGCTTGGAGAGCCAGAGGGCAACTCGGGAGGCCAGGGCTCAGGCTCGGGCCAGGGCTAGGGAAGACTCTTTTAATTTAAATTTGCTTCCTGCACTACCAAATTCAGAGCATATATAAAGAAAATAAATTGTAAGTTGTCTATTATTACCAGTGATTAACACTATGACCATCACAACTATTAATGCCAATTACATTTAGAAATAGCAAACGTATTTTTCTGAGAGAAGTTAAACAACTGCTAAATGAACATATCAATATGACTAAGAAGCAGCCTATCTCAATCAATGATTTTCTAATAATATGAAAATTCTAAAATGAGGTCAATAAACTGCAAGTATAAAACATTTTAATAAAGATGTTTCGTTTGTAAGGGTAGGACTTTTCTGTCATTGTTTAAAACAGTAAAATCATATGAAAAACTCCATGATAATCTGATTAAGAGAAAAAAATATCCAGTTCCTTATGTAACTCACATTTTCCTGAGTAAGATTACTGGTTGCTCTAAGCCCCTCATCATGGATATGATTTTGCAGTTCCTGAATCATATGAGGTAAACCAGTGGACACAGCACGAAGTAAGACATACATATTTGCCATGTCTGAAGAAAAAAAGAAATTGGATTATTGAATTTCCAAAGAGTTCAAAAAAATATTTTAATGTATTTGGTAATATACAGTTCAAAATGCAGAATTACAAGAGAATGCAGAGAAGGTTCCCTGCACCCATCTCTCCAAAGCAATATTGTAGTCAATACCATTTCAAAGGTGTTTCATGCATATTCAAACACACACATACTGTTTTCCTTCTGTTCCTTTTAATATAAATAGTGTAGCATATTTTATGTATTATTTGCAATTGAAGAACATAACATTTTAACTTAGACATCTTTTTATATCATTACATAAAGTGTATTTTACAACTGCATAACAGCTCATTATATGGCTATACTACAATTTCTTAAAAATTGATGAAAATTTGGTTGTTTCCAATCTCTTGATATTACAATATTACAATTAATATTTCTGTATATAGGCAAGAATATCTTTAGTATAAATCCCTGGAAGTGGAACTGTTGAGTTAAAGTTTCATCTTATAGGCAGATCCTTATAACATAGCTCCCAATACCAGGAAGTTCTCTTGGCAACAACGTGTCATCAGACATTTGGTTTTTCCCATTGAGAGCTGAAAATCATGTCTCAGTGCAATGCTTTTTAAATTTTTTCTTGAAATATAACGTACATACACAAGGTGTACAAATCCCCCCCAGAATGTGTATCTCAATGAATTATCATAAGTGAACACATACATACCCATGTTATCACCCCCAGAGTAAGAAACAGACATTCTCCACACCCAGAAGTTCCTTTCATAACTCTTCCCAATCACTACTCTTCTTGCTCTTCTGCAAAGGTAACCACTGTCATGACCTACCAACCCACTGATTAGCTTTGTCTGTTTTGAACTATTTATAAAAATGGAATAATACAATTCCTTCATGTTTGGTTTCTTTTGTTCAACAGGTTGTTGTAATATGTTCATTTTCACTCCTCTAATAATATTCCATTGTAGGAGTATACTGTACTTTATTCTACTGTTACTGGACATTTGTGTTGTTTCTGGTTTGGAGCTAACTCAATTAAGGCTGCTATGAACATTCTTGTTCCTTTTTATACATATCTGCATGCAGTTTGGGTGGGGGATTATACATCCAGGAGAGGAATGGTTGGATCAAGAAGATGTGCATACAGTCAGCTTTAAGAGTCAATGTCGGTTTTTCAAAGTCGTTGCATCAATTTATACTCTGAGCTCAGGGTACATAACAAGTTCTCGCTATTTCACACACTTCCCAACACTTAGTATATTTGGTCTTTTAAATTTTATATCAAAATGTGAGTACTGATATCTTAGTGTGGCTTTTAATTTGCATTCCCCTACTTTAATAAGATCGAGGGCCTTTGTATAAGTTTCCTGGCCACTTGGATATACTCTACCCTGCAGTATCTATTCAAATTTCCTGACCATTTTATATTTTGGACATAAACCGTTTTTAGTGATTGCAAATATATTACCCTATGATTATCTTTTGATACTTTTAATGGTCTTTTAAGGATCCAAAATTTTTAATTTTAATGCAGTCCACTTGATCAATCTTTCCTTTGTGGTTAGTGTTTTTTGTGTCTCATCTAAAATATCTGTCCCTACCTCAAGGTTGTGAGGTTATTCTCCTATAACATCTTCTTGAAGTATTACTGTTTTACATGTAGGTCAAAAGCCTACAATGTATTGATTGATTCTGTATATGGTGTCTGAGGCAGAGATCAAATTTTGCTTTTATCCCAAGTGTATATCCAGTGGACTCAGCACTATGTGTTAAAAAGACTATCCTTCACCCACTACTCTACAATGTCACAATGGGCTTAAGCCAAGGATTTCTGTAGGGGTTACTTCTCAGCTCTGTTTTAATTTAGTCCATTGTTCTATTTGTCTACCCTCACGCCAGGGCCTCATTGTCTTCACTACTGTGGTTTTAGTCACGCTATCCTGCAAAGTCTTCTCATAATGGTCTTCAAGACTGTCTTGACTTTTCTTAGACTCTTAGTCTAAGAGTTTAACCTTCAGAATTAAAACAAACAAACAAAAACACTTCAGTTTTGAGTAGATTCTCCTGGATCTATAAACCAATGTTGTGTTCAACAATGTTTTTTTTTTTTTCCGTGTAGGTCTGGCATGTGTCTCGTTATGTTTATTCCTTGTTATTCCCCGTTGTATGACAATACTTTCTTCTTTAAAAAAAAAATTCCATTTTTTTACTGCTCATGACTAGAATCTCATATCTTTATTTTGTATTTTCCTCTATTTTGAATAAGATTGAGCATCTGCATATATTTAAAATCAATTTATATTTCTTTTTCATCTTTGCTTTTTTTTCTATTTATTAAAACTCTTAATATATTAAGGAAATTAGCCCTTGTGATATATAAAAAAATGTGCACTTTTCCTAGCTTTTGACTTTGGAATACCTTTTGAAAACATATCTTTCCAAAATTGTCTTTTAAAATAGATTATTAAGAATTGGTAAAAAGGCATATTGAGTATTTGAGAGACTACTACTAAAAATGTTTGAATTCCTTTTTTTTTTTTCTTAATGTTTGATTTCTAAGAAAGCTTGGAGATGATGCAGAAAGTGGGTTTCTAATTTAATTTCCATTCACATTTACTATTTCATATCACTTACCATTTTTTTTCTCTTGTCGGATAATATTATGACATTCTGCATGTAAGAACTGTAAGTGGTCTGCTACCATTCGTTGCTGACATTCATGAATCACTTTAGTATATGAACTTGGATGCAAGTATTTTCGACATCGAATTTCTTCATCTTTTAATCTACCTAGAACCTTTAAAAATATATTCTTATAGTCATGACCCACTATGAGGAAAAACCTGTAATATCAGTAAATAACTTAGGTAATCTAATTTTAATGGCTCAATTAAAAATGGCCAGGTAACAAGAATTACATAACCAATTTAAACCCACATTTCATAAATCATTTCAAATATTTATTTAGGCTAATATCTATCACCTACATTTTACCAAAATCTTATGAACACGAACTAAAGTTAAGTGGTCTGCATTTTGTTTTCATTTACTGACTCTAATCATCCTATTATTATTATTTTTTTAATCATCCTATTATATAAACAACCCAACATGCAACAGGAAAAGTGGTAAAAATTATTAAAAACCAGAACAGGTGGTCACTTTATGAATATTTAACTATCAAACTAAAAAATAGTTTACATCAACTGGATCAAGTACATTAATTTAATTATTTTATGTTGGTCTCTCTTCTTATAAAATGTAAATATAAACAGTATGTACATGAGAACTATCAAATTAAAGACTTCATTAAAAGTTTTGAAAGTCAAATATATTCAGCCATAGTTAAAGATATCAATCAAGAGCTTTAGTAAAGCATATCCTATATAAGAAACACTGGGCTACAAAACAATACACTGATTAACATTAACAAGAACCAGCTAATAAAGATAATAACTAGAGAATCTAGCCATTTCTACCTCAAAACAAAATTAATCTGCAATAAAAATCCTAGCACATACAGACACATACAAATGTTTAGACTTCGAAAGCGTTCTGCAATGTGAAACTATTGTAACTGGAGTTTCTGAGAGTAAATGGTTCCAGAAAACTGTATATTAAACCTTTGGGGAGTACTGCCAATTTTGGGCATCAGAAGGTGATACTGGGAAGGAAAGTGCTGCTGAGAGGGGAAATAACACATCGCTCCTGAATACCTCTCAGATACCTTTTAGAAAATGAGGCAAAGACTGAAGAGAGGGTCCCATCTTTCCTACATTGTTCCCCTGTGGAGCCAAAAGTCCAGGGCAAAGCCACAGAAACCAAAAGTAGACAAGGAAGTATGTGGACTAAAAGATGTTCAGCACATATTTAATCAACTAAGAAAGTCATTTTTATCAAAAAGTTTTTCTTTTAAAATAAAAATATCCCTTAAAAGGACTATGCCTATTAGTCATTAAGTGTACTATGACTTTAATGTTTATGGCTTAACTAAATGTAAGAGGAATTAGAGTCAGGAGTCCATATTCTAGACATTATATGGTTCTATAAGTGGAACATACAATATTTTTGAAAAGAGCCTCTTTTTGAGAGCTAAATATAACAAGGAGGGTATGTATCACTGATAATCCCAGTGCACTTTTCAATAGTGGATCCAGAACCTTTAACAGGAGTCTAAGAAGCAAAAAAATGGCCTAAAGCTAAGAACCACTGACTTGGTGTATGTAACCTGCACTTAATAGATACAGAAAAATGTCCTACAGGGCCTACTGGAGGTCCTATAGCTAATTAGTAACAACCGCAGGAAGAAAATTAAACAACTCAGACTTTTATACCTGGGCTTTGTGGAATATATAACAATGTATCAGTAAGTACTGATATTTCTTGACCTGTGACTTATGGAGGCCACTCTATAACTATTCTACTTGCAACACATTATCTTCTTGGCTAAATAAACTACCAAAAATCATTCTATAATAAAATGCTTGGAACTCAACACCACAACTGAAAAAACCTGGCTAAAAATTTCATACATCTTATATGGTAACTGACTTTATTACATGACTATTCCTTCACAAAAAAAAAAAAAAAAAAAGAAAGAAAGAAAAATTTAAAAATAGTAATCAATATGTGTTGGTTTATAGATTAATTAAAATTTCTTGTGGAGGTTTTTCTCAGTCTTCCAAAAACTGAACAGACCAAGAGAGTAACTGTTCCAAGGATATAGAATTATTATATTTTTCCTTCCATTTGAAAAGAAGGAAAGATAAAAACCCAAACACACCTAGCTTCTATGCTTGTCCTATTCCTTAAACATCTACTAAATTAAAATATATTCTTTTGCCAAGAACGTGAATATTAATTTTAAAGACAAGAAAATCAAGCAATCAGGATTTATCAAGAAGTATCAACCATGATGAAAATTGGATAGAATTTTTTTTCTCATGGACCATGCCCCAATTTATCAATAGGTAGTGTACATTAGCTACAACTCAGAGTAATGATAAAAAAAAAAAAAAACTCACCAAAGAAATACATTAACTAAGAAAACAAATATTAAATAAAACCATGCCTGATATGTAAGAGATGATGCATTTAACATAGTACGTTCCTTCTTACCTTTTCCATATACTGTGAGCAGTTTGATTCTTGTAATAAATTTGAAGCTTCTTGTTTGTAATACTCTCCTGTTTCAGTCAGAAAGGGAGACTCAAAGATTTCCTGATAAAACTATATAAATAAATTAAAATAGTATTTTAAAAATTAGAACAAGTAGTTTAAGAAATTAAAGGACTGATTATGTTTTTAAAGGAGGCTTTTTATTTTTACCTTTAAGGGGAATTTTTTCTTATACTGTTCAACATGAACAAAGGAGTTAATAACCCCATGGATTACTTTCTGGTTTGGGTCTTCTCCACCACGATCACTAAAACAAGGTATAATTAAAAAAAAATATTGAGAATACAAATTATCTATGGAAAAATGCCAAAGTATGCCAAAAATATGGCTGCTTATTCTATTGGTTTAATCAAATTATAAGGCATTATAAAGGTCAATGCCAGCTTGATGCTTAAAAATAATTTTTTCATATCAGAGCTGAATATTTATGACAGTTAATATACTCATTAGATATCATTTTAATAAATAAAAGCTTTGATTGTTACATTAATACATTTGATTACATTGATACTAAGATGACACTTCTTTAATTTTAAAGTAGACGTGAGACCATCAATTTAAGACCTGAATACTGCTGGTTAAGAATATTTGAATTTCACTTGCCAAAAAATCTATTATTAGACAATTTGGTCTGAGAATTCAGTCTGAATCATTACAAGTATGCCGATAGTGATTTGACAATATGCATTCCTCAAAGGTACATTTTATATATTATCACTCACTGAAGGGACTAATAACTGTTGTTCTCTAAGAGATCTGCTAAAGCCACTGAGTTGCTTTCCATTCAAACACAAAGGTATTTCTCTGTTTTAGTATTTTCACATTTCTTTACAGTTGCAAAGGAATCTAAAATCATCTCAATTATTCATATGACATTTGGTAAGTTCCTATTTAGCCAAAGCACTATGTGTGATGCAAGTTTTAATCATGATAAGAAATGTAGGTTAGTATCAGGCTTTCTAATTACAGAAAGAGGAAAATGACATCAAAAAAGTAGTTTGCCAAAAAAAAAAAAAAAAAAAAGTAGTTTGCCTAAAGCCACCATCAGTCTGGTCCTAAGTTGGGAATTTCTGGCTCCAGGACTAAAGCTCAAGTCAAAGCATTACACAGTTGAAGGTGTACCTTCCTACAGGCAATCTTTCACCTCATTTTAAAATGTTTTTTTTTCTCTAAATAATTATTTTATAAAAATGGCAACAGAAAATATATTATCATCATTCCATCGTAAAAGCTTCTTGTTCTTTATAATAGGGTATAAAGACTTTCGAATATTGTCCCTCCTTGCTTCCACATCATCCCTCCAGTCCTCTTTCATTCTTCCTTTAATTATCTGGATAGTCTGGGAAAAGATTTTTGTATATGAATTAATATGGGTATAGTAATTCTGTCAGTGATAGCATCTCAGATACAAAGTCTACATTTTGTTATTACTAATAAAAACAATGAGTTTCTCTAAGGTTACACACAGTGAGCTCATTTACTCTATTCACCTTCCATTAGTTCCTTCCTAAACCCAAATCAAATCTGGTGAAATAAAGATTTAACCAACGTTATCTATTTGAAACACATCGGGCTTTTTTCCTTTTAACTTTGCCTAAGACCAAATATGAATCAGTCAAGAATGTGATACATCTGAAGATTTGGAAAATCTGGTTACCTATAATTTTTTTCGTGACCAAATCCTAGTTTCCTTGCTCAGCACCAGGAAAACATCCACTCCGGATATTCTCAGCACTCCTGCCATTTGTTTCTGATCCCAAAATGCCCAGATAAGCTGGAATCAGGTAACATACTGTCTAGAAGAAACAATGATATTCCTACTGCTTAATAACTAAGTTGTCCTCCCTTAAAAGGTAACAACAGAACTCAAAAATTGAGGCATAATTATTCAATTTAAGATCACCACGTATGTTTTTAACTGCACAAAAACATAAATATACAGCATTTCTGCTGAGACATGATAAAAATAAACTGTGAAATGATGCTGTTATACAAAAGCACTGACGAAATTGGTCATCTGAATAAACTCTAGTTTCACATCTAAGAACAGTGGTCCCAAGAGATAAAACTTGAGAAAAGAACATGAAGAATTTTTAGAAATACGGCTTACTATTTGATCCTAATAGGACTGTGTGGAAAATTCCTATAGCAATCATAATGAACCTGTCAATATTATGAAACCACTCAGCTGGGATGATGGCAACTAAACACGAATATTTAGCATAGACCTTAAGACCAGTATTTTGGAGTCAGACTGCCTGGATTTAAGTTTCGGCTGTATTAATATGTCACCTTGGGCAAGCATTCCTTAACCTCTTAGTACTCAGATTTCCTCTTCTGTAAAGTAGGGATAATAAAAGTACCTATACCTCATGGATACAAAAATGTGGTAAAGATGAAGAATAATCCAAGAAAGCACGTAACACAGTGCCTGGTACATGAGTAACGATAAACATTACCTATTATTTTAAGTACTGACAGGATCAAAATGTATCCATTTTTAATATAGTGGAAAGGAGAATAAAGTAAGAGACCAAAAAAGCACTGATTGTGATTTTAAAATTAAGGCTTTTTATTTTTTTTTTAAGATTTATTTATGATAGACAGAGAGAGAGAGAGAGAGAGAGAGAGGCAGAGACACAGGAGGAGGGAGAAACAGGCTCCATGCTGGGAGCCCGACGTGGGACTCGATCCTGGGGCTCCCGGATTGCACCCTGGGCCAAAGGCAGGCGCTAAACCACTGAGCAACCCAGGGATCCCCCAAATTAAGGTTTTTTAAAGAAGACTAAATGAGCTTTTAACTGAAATAGCAGACCAGATTTGTGGTAATCATCAAAAAGTTAGGCTGGAACTCTGCAAAGTCTTGATACTGCTATATGACAATGTTAGTGAAACCTGCCTTTACCCTGATATTTAAAATGAGACTAGGGTTCCAGCAAACGAAGTGCAGTCTCCTGCTCCTACTCTAAATCTGAGAAATGACAGGAAAGATACTTTCTAATACCTCATTGTTAACAGTAGCCCTTGGACTTACAGAAATTGAAAAAAGATGGAAAGAAGACTGAATAATGTAGGAAAATAAAACTGCATACCAAAATAAATGTACAAGAGAATGCCACAAAGAGGGTGCAAAGAGAGTGGAGGAAGACAGCCAAAGAAGTGGCAGACCCTGAAAGCTGAATGACACACAAAAGATGATAAAACCAGCTATGTCATCAGGAGCACAAGCCAGGCTGTGGAATGAGGCATGGAGCAGCAGCTCTGTCTACGTCCCTGATGGAGCAGCCAGCAGTGTGTGAAAAGCAGTGGAACCCAAGAGAAGGGAAACCTCTGCAACCAGATGATCTGCTGCAGCCCTCACCTGAGAACACCTCCTATTCTTCCCTGTTCCCACCCCAGAAAGGTACTGGGAAATCAAGGAAATATTTTACCTTCAGACTGGCAAGATTTCATAAAAGCAATCTTGCTGAGTGGTAGAGAAACAGGCATTCTCAGATTGCTTGTGGAAGAACAAGCACTTCAGAGGACACACTGGCAAAATTCTAAATGCACATATTCTATGACTCCAAACAAATATCTGCATTTTGTGCACATAAAAAGCAAGAGTTGTATTAGTGAAAAAACTAGAAACAATCTAATATATATCACGAGAAGAGTTTAATAAAATGAGGTGGAACCATACCAAATACTATGTACCAGTTTAAAAAGAATGTACTACGGAGGCAGCCTGGGTGGCTCAGATGGTTAAGCATCTGCCTTTGGTTGTGAACCTGGGTCCTGGTATTGACCCTCAGTCAGGCTCCCTGCTCAGTGGGGAGTCTGCTTCTTCCTCTGCCACTCCCCCTGCTCGTGTTCTCTGTGTCTCTCTCAAATAAATAAATAAAATCTTTTTTTAAAAATAAATGAATGTACTGTATACTAACAGAAAAATTATCAAGATATATCATTGAATTAAAAAGTTAGTAAGTATAGGGACGCCTGGGTGGCTCAGTGGTTGAGCGTCTGCGTTCAGCTCAGGTCGTGATCCTGGGGTCCTGGGATAGAGTCCCACATTGGGCTCCCCCACAGAAAGCCTGCCTCTCCCTCTATGTCTCTGCCTCTCTTTGTATCTCTCATGAATAAATAAAATCTTTTTTAAAAAGTAAGTATAAATATCATTTATGATTGTCAATTCCTAATTTTTTAAGTTAGGAAAAAAATCACATTTAAAAAACATCTCTGTATTGTACTTATTTCTATATATAAACAAAAATTCATTGGAAAAGGTTTGTAAAGACAGTTAACCAAATAATAACAGGGATTACCTGTGGGTAGAGGAAGACTAAAGAAAGGATCCGGTCCATTCACGGTTTTTCAAGAATGTGTTTTTGTATCACTTGTGTATTTAAAACTAAGTTTTTCATTGAGTAGCTAATTACAAGGTCCAGGGAAGAAAATGTGCAAGATAAGTCTGGAACATCCTGACATACTAGATAGCAAGGAAGACTGCAAGGATGACTAGGGTCACATCAAAAAGACCATCGTGCCAACTAACCAAAGAGGCAATTTAAACTTTTTAATAAAACAAGACAATGAATAGAAATGAATCAAATGTATTTAGGTCTATAAGTTCATCACAACATAACAAAAAAAAAAAGCTAATTGGTTACTTTCTGAGAAAAACTCATTATCCTGACGAGTAAAGGAAAACAGCAAGCAGTTTTTTTTATTCTTCCTATATATGACCTTTACACCACAGGGTAACCAAATAGTAGATAAGATTATTCCAGGTAAAAATGAAAACAAAATGACAGAATTAAAGTGACAGTTTTACAAACCTCAATAAACAAAAGATGTCAGTATTCAACATCAGTGTCTGCTTACCTCCAAAAAAGTGGAAAAAAAAACCAAACAAACCAGGCACTATGGAAGAATATCTATAGTTTTGCCAGAGGGAACCAATAAGTCTGAGTGAGCCTCTGGTCTGCCAATTTACAGGAATACACAGGACAAAGGAACATTTTAAATGTGCCTCCTGCAATCAGCAAAATCCAAACAATGGGAAAGTCTAAAAGATCAAATGGCCAGGGTTCATCAACAAATTACAAGATTAAAAAAAAAAAAAAAAAAAGAGCAGAAGAGCAACCTGTCAATTGAAAGACTTAAAAGACATGTGAACTTCTTTTGGATGGACAAAACTAAACTCTATTATAGAGTCTGAGAATATACAAGTTGGTAATAATGCTCTAAGAAATAGAAGAAAAGAATTACCTTAAAAGTCAGGATAGTGATAAACTTTTGGAGAAAGAGAAGGGATGGGGCACATGCAAAGGTTTCAGGAGTGGCTGGCATGGTTCTATTACTTGATTTTGGTGGTAGTAACAAGAATATTCACCTTATAATAATTTGTTAGGTTGTCCAACTGTGTTGTCCCACTGTGTTGTTTAGTTTTCTGTATCTTGTATTTTACACTAAAAAAGTTAAATACACACACATACACAACAAAATCCCCCAAAGTACAAAGAAAACTGATATAACAATATTAATATGTGCCAGAATAAAAAAAGATGGATAAAGATACTACATAACAACAAAAACAACCATGAAGATGACAATCCTGGTATTTACTAACAAAAGAGGTATGAAACAAAAAGCAACAATTGCAAGGAAAAAAGTCAATAAATCCAAAAATGAGCTGGGAGATTTTAAAATATCTCTCAGAAACTGAAAGATACAGGGATCCCTGGGTGGCGCAGTGGTTTAGCGCCTGCCTTTGGCTCAGGGCGCGATCCTGGAGACCCGGGATCGAATCCCACGTCGGGCTCCCGGTGCATGGAGCCTGCTTCTCCCTCTGCCTGTGTCTCTGCCTCTCTCTCTCTCTCTGTGTGTGTAACTATCGTAATTAAATAAAAATTAAAAAAAAAAAAACAAAAAAACCAAAAAAAAAACAAAACAACCCTCCAGTTCCATCCACTTGAAGCAAATGGTGGGTATTTGTCGTTAAAAAAAAAACAAAACAAAAAAAAAACTGAAAGATACAAAAGAATAAAGACTACTAAGTTAGATTTTATCTTTATCTAAGGCTATATTTTTCCTCAATGAATTCCCCAATGTCCACACAATTTAGAAATAGAAAAACAAACATTCAGATATATTAGAAAAAACACAAATCAGCCACAGCAGCCTATGTTACAGTGTTCCAAATTCAAAGGGGAAGAAAAAATTTCATTTTAGTTTTTACTTTTGTTCAAAGAGTACTCAACATTAGAAAGTTAACTACAGAATTACTGGAAAAGAAATGCAATTCTGAATCCCTTTAACATTAAAAACTCAGTGCTTTCGATAGTATTCTTAACCACCTAAGCAATTCCTTTCACCACCATTTAAAAATATGTCTCTCTCATGTGTTTTTATAATTACATATATCCGGTTTTAATTTTAAAGCTTTATTTATTATTTGAGAGAGGGAGGAGGAGAACATGCAGGGGTTGGGGGGAGAGGGGCAGCCAGAGAGGAGGAGAGAGAGAGATCTCAAGCAGACAACCATGCTGAGCACAGAGTCTGATGTGAGGCTCAATCCTTCGACCCTGAGATCACCACTTGAGCCAAAATCAAGACTCAGACGCTTAATTAAGTGAACCACCCAGGAACCCCTCTAATTTTCATTTTAAAGTAAAACTAAAGTTCTTGCAGAAAATTTATACCACAATATTTGTTTCCAATTATATGGTTATGCTTGCCTTTTTATATATCACTGAAAATATTCAAATTCTTACACTGTGACATTTAGGTACATGAAGTTACAGTATCTTCTTTATTAAAATTATAAACAACTTTAGCATTGAAATTCTCAGTTGGCAATTCTAAATAAATATAAAAGATAAGTTATCATATGAATAAAATTACTTTTATCTTTCCAAGTAAACACTGAAAAATAAGCAGATATACAATATGGTTACATCAGGTGTTTTCTTTCTTATATAAAAGGAGCATCTTTACTTAAAGATTATCAATTACGTTTTGTGCGTACAGATTTTGTGATACCATGAAAAATTGTTTTAACCATTGTTTCATTGAATATCTTAACAAAAAAATTCTAGAACCTACATTCCACTTGTAAACCTAGTATTTCTCTGAAATACTTTTTTTCAAGACACATGAAACTGGGATTATTCCTATAATGTTTATATATCTTAAGAGAAGCCATCTTTACAAGAATACAAGAGAGCAAAAAGAGTCCAATCCCAGTTTATATCTTAAAAGCAGATGATGCATGATCTTTAAGCAATGAGCTCTTCTTCCTTTGCTGCTTTTACATCATTTTATACTGCTGTCTTTTCTGTGTTTAGACTTTCTTCTTGTCTTCCTGCAGAAATCCCACTGCACCCAATTACAACTTTTCTCCAAAAGTCATGAAATCTTAACTACAGTTTACTAAATATTTCAGCATTTGTACTCCATATGAATTTTCACTTAGTGAAACATACTAATTTCACAAGGAAAAATTCTTCATTACTCTAACAGATTACTTCTTTAAAGGTTGAAATAGCCTTTAATTTTCTGAAATCTTCCAAGAAGGTATCTCAGGGTTGGGGAATCTTTATGATATATATATATATATATATATTTAACATGTATATTATATATATATGAAATCAAAATTCCTAGATATATGGCTGATGGTACAGTGTAAAATACACCTAATACACCTTCACATAACCAAACTTACATTAGGAAATAACCTTTTCTTTAAAGGTACCAACCAAATTAATTCATCTACTTATCAGTTTAAGACTACATAGCTCAGAGAGGGAGAAAGTACATTACTCTGGTTTAAAAAAATTATAATCATTATCAAATTAATTGAGGTAGAGATTATCTAACCAAACTGTAGGAAAAGAACTATCCCATTAGTATCAGATAACTACTTACGTGGTAGAAGCAAGCATTTTAGCTAAAGGAAAGTGTTTAAGAATTGTAGAGTTAAAAAAAAATGTAGACAGCTGCTGGAAAACAGTTTTAAAGTACCAGTACTTAAGAAATGTTGAATATCTAAGTGCAAACAATATACTAAGTATTTAAGAATTAAGAAAGACACGTTCTTTTTTTTTTTTAAGCAACTCTTGGCCACTGTGATAAAAGTAACCTTTCAGACTACATTAAATAATTTTAGCACTAAGTGAAAGCCATCTAAGCAGGAAGAAAACCAGTTCCGTTAAGGATTGCTTGCTTGTTGTTATTCTCTAAAGTCTTTTTGGTTCCACTTATTTTTTTCAAACTATGCTTCCTACTGCTCTTGGCAATTTACCAGTCTCTCGTCACAGAATATTTATTATCATGCTTTCTCATCATCCTATTTATGACCGTTGCTTTCTTTTTTTAAATCTAATTAGACCTCATATAAAATCATACACTGGAAAACAGTAATTTCAAGTTAAAAGGGGCCTTCAAAGCCAGCTGATCCAACTTTCCCTATTTTACAGGTAAGAAATCCAATGAAGTAATTTACTCAGGAAACAGAATATATGAAGGAAATTAGAATGCCCTGATTACCAATCTGTCTGTTGCTCATACAAATGATTCAGAGAGGGTTGTTTAAAATTTAAAAGGAGGTGGGGGTCAGGAATCTAGACCTAAGGAATAAAGAAAAAGCAAGACCACGAAGGCTGAGAAACATTTTCCTGAACACATCTATGAGTACTTTATCAAGAATTTGAGAAGTAAAACAGTATAATCCCCAAGCGTAAGAAAAAAATTTGATCCAAAAGGCATTTCAAACTGATAAATGTATTACAGATTTGAAGAATAACAGATAAAAGTTATCTGCATTCATTAACAAGTATTAAAGGTTAAGTTGTCTTGACAAGCTTTACAAAGAACCTGTTTAAGGAAGAACACCTACACAAATTGGATTGCTTTAGGGAGTTTTATAAGAAGTTTTTACTTGGACACTAATTTTACTGACACTTACTGATAAGATATATTATGCCTCAAGCACTGTAGTAAAAACTTTATTATAAAGCATCTCATTTCATCTTAACAACAGCAATATAAAATAGGTACTGTTAACACTCTTAGTAACTTGATGTAGACAAAATTCTTTTGGCATCAAAGGAAAAATAGTTGGCAGCTAAATCATGGAAGTGTGTAAAGATATTCCTAGGGAATAAATTACTCCATTCTGGTATTTGAAAAACTTATAATTTTCAATCAATTTTCACTTTATTTTACTTCTTAATCCTAATTGTTCATTTTTAAAAATAAATTTCATTATTTACAATAGGAAATATGGGCAGTTATTTCTTACTAATATTTCTTACTGTTATTCTCAAATGTTTTAAAAAATTATTAATGGAGCTCTAACACAGTGCTACAATAAGCTAAGTAAATTATTGATGTCTTCAGTTCCTTTAACTGAGATTACCACATAGGAAACAATTTTTAAATATCAGGAATTCTACATGTTGTTTCACATTAAGAATCCTTCCTCAGCCTCCATACTACATAATCATATCTCAATTGAATGAATATTACAGAAAAAAATACTTTGGCTAAAGATTTTGAAGTCTCCCCCTCACCAAAGATTCTCTGTCCATTTCAACCCAATCTTTTTTTTTTTTTTTTTAATTTTTATTTATTTATGATAGTCACAGAGAGAGAAAGAGGCAGAGACACAGGCGGAGGGAGAAGCAGGCTCCATGCACCGGGAGCCTGATATGGGATTCGATACCGGGTCTCCAGGATCGCGCCCTGGGCCAAAGGCAGGCGCCAAACCACTGCGCCACCCAGGGATCCCCATTTCAACCCAATCTAAAAACATTCTTGTGTCCCAGAAGAAGGACAGAAAAGAAAAATAAGAATGGAATTAATTAAAAAAAAGGAGACATACAATAGGGAAGGTCAACTAAGACAAAACTAGTATTTTGGACAAATCCGACATGAACCTCTCATAAAAGTCATCAAGAAAAGATGCACAAAAGCAAGATTATGAAAGAATACATTTTCCCAAATGGGGATTAAAAAGAAAATAATGCATTAACCAAGTGATTAACTCTTTGATATTCTATGGATATACATCATTATGTAGAATACCTCCCCAAAACCCATAATCTCAGTCTAATCATGACAAGATATCAGAGAAATCAAAGTTGACATACTACAAAATACCTGATTACTAATTTTTCTTTTCTTTTCTTTTTTTTTTTTACTAATTTTTCTTTTAATAAGTGTCAACTCATGAGAAACAATGAAAGACTAAAAAATTCTCCACCAAGTAGAAGATACCAAAAGAGACATGAGAGCTAAATGCAATGCTGTGATATAGACTGGGTCTTGGTAATGAATATAGGAGCACATCAGTGAAAAACCGGGGAAATGCAAATACAATCTGTAGTTAACAGTTTAGTACTAATGTTCATAAGTATACCATGAGTTGTGAGATAGTAATATTAGGAAACCAGGAGTATACAGGAACTTTCTGCATTAATGAAGCAACTCTTCTCTAAACTTAAAGTTCTTTCAAATAAAAAAAATTTTTTGAAGAAGATACTGGGATGCCTGGGTGGCTCAGTGGTTGAGTGTCTCCCTTCAGCCCAGACCATGATCCTGGAGTGCTGGGATCGAGTCCCATATAGGGCTCCCTGCATGGAGCCTGCTTCTCCTTCTGCCTATGTTTCTGCCTCTCTCTCTGTGTGTCTTGTGGATAAATAAAATCTTTAAAAGAAAAGAAAAAGAAAACATTGTCAACAGCTATTTCAAATAATTTTGAAAAAATAATTCACAACTGAGGATAAATAAATATCTGACCACCGTGATAGAAAAAAAAACGATAGGTAGTGTAAAAATCTTAATCCTGAAACAACTGCTTTGGAATCCAGCACTCCAAGATTTGGCAAAAAGCTGGAAATTGAAAAGATGGCAGAGTAGAAGTATCACGAGCTCCATTCATCCCATGCACAGACACACCAAGGTAACAATTACTATACAACTAACCAAAAATAATCTAGAGACCGGCAGAACAAATCCTCCACAGCTAGTTGTAGAGGAAGCAACATCAGAAAGAGTGGGAGGGACAGAGATGCAGTCAGGAGCCAAATCCAAAGCAACTAACTACAGATGAGAGGGACTTCACAAGCAAAGAGGAGTGAGGGGATCAGACCCTATATCAGGCACTCCCTGAGCTGGGGACCCAGACTAGTAAGATGGGTCCCCATAATGTAAGGCTTTGAAAATTATCCAGCTTAACTTCAGGAGTATTAAAAATCAGCAGAACTTAACTCTTGGAGAGCTGAAAGGCAATAGGAAACTGAGTCCCTGTCCTTAAGGAACCAGCACTAAATAACTTGGTAGAGACACAGCATACAAGCAGCAATTTGAAAAGTGCTTGGGGCATATGTGAAGATTTATTGATTAATCTTAGAACATATGGTGGAGGGGCAGGGATCCGCAGGACATTTCTCAAGGAACCACAGTGTTGGTGGGTGCCATTTCTCTTTCACTCCCTGGTCTAGATAACCGGACACAGTTCTAACACTCTCCCATCTGTACTACTACCACAGTAGGTCCTCCCTACCCCCATGTTCCCCTACAGATCTGCTCAACCCAATAAACCCACCCCAGCAGACATCCCTCCAAAGTGGCTCTTGCTCTGCCACACCAATCAGGCTACCCCTGCCAAGACCACTGCCACTCCAAAGTGGCTCCTGCCCTGAGAATTTGGGGAGGAACACCATACACCGACCCACCCACAGTTTCTACAGCCAGGCCTCTTAGCTGGCTGCACATGGAGCAAGTCCTTGCCCTCTGGGACACTTGTAGCAGTGGCAAACGCTAACTGCAGACAACTAGGCTATGTGCTCGCCCCAACCACTCGTTAGCCAAGGCAGTTATACCTGGGCCTCTCAACACTGTGGGAAGCAAATTCTGCCCAGTGCCCCAAGAGCTGGGAAAGTGGGTTATTGCTGCCAGCTGAGTTGAAGGCCAGCGCCACCCACCAGCTTGTCCATAGCAATTGTGGCTGCATGTGCACATGCAGCTCATACAGGGACACCAATGAGGCACCTGGTTCTGATGACCAGAGACAACTGTGCTACAGAGCAACACAGTACTTCTTCTACACAAGGCTACTACTTTCAAGACCAAGTGACATAGCTAACCTAATACACAGAAACAAACAGAGAAAGTTACACAAAATAAGAAGGCAGAGGAATACATCCCAAATTAAAGAACAAGACAAAGTAACAAAAAAAGAGCCAAGTAAAAATGGAGATCAACATTTCTCATAAAGAGCTCAAAGTAATGGTCATAAAGATACTCACCTGACGTCAGAGAAGAGTAGATGAACTCACTGAAAACTTCAACAAAGAGATACAAAATATTAAAACAAAAAGAGTTGAAGAACACTGAAATGAAAATTATACTAGAGGAAATCAACAGATGAGAAAATGCAGAAGAATGGATCAGTAATCTGGAAGACAGGGTAATAGAAAGCAACTGAGCTGAACAGAAAAGAAACAAAAAGAAAAATAAAAAATAATAGGTTAAGAGAACTCTGTGACATCATCAATAGTAATAACATTCATATGATAGGGATCCCTGAAAAAGGAGAGAGAGGGGGTGGAAAATTTATTTGAAGAAACAATAGCTGAAAACTTATCTGATCTGAGAAAGAAAATAGACATCCAGATCCAGGAAGCACAGACAACCCTTAATAAGATGAACCTAAGGAGGCCCATACCAATTAAAATGGCAAAAGTAATAATAGAGAATTTTAAAAGCAGCAACAGTAGAGGCACCTGGGTGGCTCAGGTAAGCATTGGTCTCTTGGTTTCAGTTCAGATCATGATTTCATGGGTTGTGAGATCAAGCCCTGGGTGGGGTTCTGCACTCAATGAGGAGTCTGCTTGACAGTGGGGAATCTGCTTGAAGATTCTCTCTCCCACCCCAGGCCCCCCCAACTCATGCACTCTTTCTTTCTCAAATAAATAAATCTTTAAAAAATAAATAAGAGGAGCAAGAGAAAATACTTATATATAAGGGAAATACTTTAAGACTATCAGCTGAGTTTTCAGCAGAAATTTTGCAGGCCAAAAGAAAGTGGCATATTATATTCAAAATACTGACGGGAAAAAACTACAACCTACAACCTACCTGACAAGGTTATTATTCAGAATTGAAGGAGAGATAAAGAGATTCTTAGTCAAACAAAAGTTAAAAGGGGCTTATCACCACTAACCTATTACAAGTAACATTTTCTTTAAGTGGAAAGAAATGTCATAACTAGAAGAAAATAATAAAAAGGTATTAACTGCACAAATATAAACAAATAGTAGATTAATTACTTAAAAAACCAGTATGGAGGTTAAAACAAGAAAGTAGTAAAATCAATTATATCTACAAAAATCATGAGATAAATTGAAAAGATGTAAAATATGACATTATATATGTAAAATGTGGAGGGAGGGAGAGGAAGTGTAATGCTTTCAGAATGTATTCAAACTTGAGGGCAGCCTGGGGGGCTCAGCAGTTTAGCCCTGTCTTTGGCCAGGGGGGTGATCCTGGAGACCTGGGATCGTGTCCCGCATTGGGCTCCCTGCATGGAATCTGCTTTCTCCTTCTGCCTGTGTCTGTGCCTCTCTCTCTCTGTTTCTCATGAACAAATAAATAAAATCTTTAGCAAAAAAAAAAAAAGAAAAACTTGAGCAACCACCAACTTAATATAACCTACTACACACATAGGATGTTATTATATACGAACCCAATGGTAACCACAAATCAAATACCTGTACTAGATATACAAAAAATAAAGAGAAAGAATCTAAGTATAATACTAAAGAAAACCATCAAACCACAAGGGAAAAGAGCAAACAAGAAGAAAAGTACAGAGAAGAACTACAAAAACAACCAGAAAACAATGAACAAAATAATATGTAATACATACATATTTATCAGTAATTACTTTAAATATTCATGGATTAAATGTTCCAATCAAAAGACATAGGGTGACTTGGATAAAAAACAACCCATCTATATGAGGCTTAGAAGAGACTCACTTCAGACCTAAAGACACACACAAACTAAAAGTGAAAGGATGAAAAAAAATATTCCATGCAAATGGAAATGAAAAGTTGGAGTCAAATACATCAGATGAAACAGACTTTATTTTTTAAAAAAGATTTTATATATTTATTTATGAGAGACAGAGAGGGAGAGACATAGGCAGAGGGAGAAGCAGGCTCCCTGTGGGGAGCCTGATGTTGGACTCGATCCCAGGACCCCAGGATGAGGCCCTGAGTCCAAGGCAGCCACTCAACTGCTGAGCTACCCAGGCGTCCCTGAAACAGACTTTAACACAAAGCCTGGAGAGACAAAGAAAATCATTACATAACGATAAAGGGACCAATCCAAAAGGAGAATAAAACAATTATAAATATCTATGCATCCAACATAGGAGCACCTGAATATATAAAGTAAATATTAACAGACATAAAGAGGAATGTTGACAATAATTAATACATTAATTAATTAATATTAATACATTAATAGTAAGGAATTTTAACATCTCACTTTTATTGGTGGATAGATAGAGCATCCAACCAGAAAATCAACAAGGAAACAATGGCTTTGAACAACACATTAGACCGGATGGACCTAACAGTTATATATAGACCATTCCATCCACAAACAGCAGAACACACATTCTTTTCATGTGCATATAGAACATTTTCTCAAACAGATCACACGTTAGGCCACAAAACAAGTCTCAATAAATTTAAGACTAAAATCATAACAAGCATCTTTTCCAATCTCAACAGTATGAAACTAGAAATCAATTACAAAAAATAAAAATAAAAAAAAGAAACTGGAAAAATACAACCACATGAAGGCTAAACAACATGCTACTAAACACCAATGGATGAACAAAGAAATCAGAGAAGAACTCAAAAAATAAATGGAGACAAATAAAAATGAAAACATAATAGTCCAAAATCTTTGGGACAAAGATGTTCAAAGAGAAAAGTACACATCAATACAGACCTATCTCAAATAAATAAATCAAATAAAGAAACAAGGAAAACTGCAAATAATCAAACCTTTCACTGAAAGGAACTAAAAAAATACGAACAAACAAAGCCTAATGTTAGCAGAATGAGGAAAATAATAAAGACAAAGGAACTGGAGACTAAAAAGAGAAGACAAGACTGATAAAACCAAGAGCTGGTTCTTTGAAAGATAAAACTGATAAACATTTAGATGGACTCATCTAAAACAAAGGACTCAAATAAATAAAATCAGAAATGAACAAGGAGAAAAAACAACCCACATCACAGAAATACAAAGAATAAGAAACTACTACAAATAATTATATGCCAACAAACTGGACAACCTAGAAGAAATGGTAAATTTCTACAAACATACAATCTTCTAAAATTGAATCAGGAAGAAATAGAAAATTTGAACAGACCAATTACAAGTAATGAAAATGAACTGGTAATCAAGAAATTCCCAAAAAACAGAGTCCAGGACCAGATGATTTCATAGGCAAATTCTACCGAACATTTAAAGAAGACTTAATACTGATCCTTCTCATACTATTCCAAGAAATAGAAGAGGAGGACATCTTCCAAATTCATTCTACAAAATCAGCATTACCCCGATATCAAACCAAGACAAAGATACACACACACACACACACACACAAAGGGGGGGGAACCCTACAGGCCAATATCCCTGATGAACACAGATGCAAACTTCCTCAACAAAATATTAACATACCACAGTCAACAATGCATTAAAAGAATCATTCACCACAATCAAGTGGACTTTATTGCAGGGTTGCAAGAGTGGTTCAGTATTCACAAATCAATGTGACACGTTGCATTAACAAGATGAAGGATAAAAACCACTGTTCATCTAAGTAGATGCAGGAAAAGCATCTGACAAAATACAACATCCATTCATAAAAACTCCCAACAAAGTGGATTTAGAGAAATATACCTCAGTATAATAAAGGCCATATATAAAAAAACCAACAGCTAACATCACATTCAATAGTGAGAAACTAAAAGTTTTTCCTCTAAGATCAGGAACAAGACAAAAAATGTCCACTCTCACAACTTTCATTCAACATAGTACTGGAAGACCTGGTTGCAGCAATCAAACATGAAAAAGAAAGAAAAGGCATCCAAATTGGTAAGAAAGAAATAAAACTATCATTATTTGCAGATGACATGATATGGTATATAGAAAACTCTAAAGATTCTACCAAGAAACTATCAGGATAAATGAATTCAGTAAGCTTGCAGGATACAAAATTAAAATACAGAAATGTTACATTTCTATACAGTAGTAATAAAGTAGCAGAAAAAGAAATTTCTTAAAAATCCCACTTACAATTGCACCAAAAAGAATAAAATGCCTAGGAACGAATTAACCAAGGCAAAGACCTACAATTCTGAAAACTGGAAAATATTGATGAAAGGAACTGAAAATGGCACAAACAATGCTGTAGATTGGAAAAATCACTATTGTTAAATGTCTCTATTACCCAAAGAAATCTACCAATTCAATGTAATCACTACCAAAATACCAAGAGCACTTTTCACAGAACTAGTACAAATAATCTTAAAATTTGTTTAGAACCACAAAAGACCTTGAATAGCCAAAGCAATCTTGAGAAAAAACAAAGCTGAAAATATCACAATCCCAGATTTCAAGATATACTATAAAGCTGTGGTAATCAGGATGACTGGGTGGCTCGGTTGGTTAAGTATCTGATTTGATTTCAGCTCAGGTCATGATCAAAGGGTCCTGGAATTGAGTCCTGCATCAGGCTCCCCACTCAGTGGGGAGTCTGCTGGACTGCCTTCTCCCTCTACCCTTTTCCCCCACTCGCATTCTCTCTCTCTAAAATAAATAAATCTTAAAAAAAAAAAAGCCATAGAAATCAAAACAGTATGCTACTGGTACAAAAACAGATACACAGATCCACAACACAAAGGAGGGCCCACACTCTATGGTTAATTAGTTTACGACAAAGGAAGCTAGAATATACAGTGGGGAAAACAATCTCTTCAATAAATGGTGTTCGGAAAACTGGACAGCTATTAATGCAAATTAATGAAACTGGACCAGTTTCTTATACACAAAATAAACTCAGAATGAATTAAAGATCTCATTGTGAGACCTGAAACCATAAAATGTCTAAAAGAAAACATCAGTGTATCAGTCTTAGCAACAGATCTATGAATATGTGTCCTCAGGCAAGGGAAACAAAAGCAATAATAAACTACTGGGACTACACCAAAATAAAAAAGTTTTTGCACAGCAAAGGAGACCATCAACAAAACAAAAAGCAAACCAGTGAATGGGAGAAGTATTTGCAAATGATATATTCAATATACAGTTAATAGCCAGAATACAAAAAGAACTTATACAATCAACATTAAAAAAAAGAATTCAATTAAGAAATAGGTCAAGGACCTGAATAGACATTTTTCTGAAGAAGAGATACAAAGAGCCAACAGACACATGAAGAGATGCTCAAATCATCAGTCATCGGGAAAATGCAAATCAAAACCACAATAAAATACCACCTCACACCAGTCAGAATGGCTAGTATCAAAAAGACAAGAAATAGCAAGTGTTGGTGAGGATGTGGGAAGGAACCGCCATGCACATGTAAATTGGTGCAACCACTGTGGAAAACAGAAACAGAATGGATATTCCTCAAAAAATGAAAAATAGAAATGCCATATAATGCAGTAATTCCACTACTGGGTATTTACCTAGAGAAAATGAAAACTCAATTCACAAAGATATATGCACACTCCTTCATTTACTGCAGCATTATTTACAATAGCCAAAACAGGAAAACAACCCAAGTATCTATGATAGATGAATGGGTAAAGATCAGTATACAGATACGATGGAATATTACTCAGACATAAAAAATGAGATCTTGCCATTTGCAACAGCATGGATGGACCTAGAGGGTATTATGCTAAGTGAAAAAAGTCAGACAGAAAAAGATAAATGCTACATGATTTCACTTATATGTGCAATCTATGCCACAAAATAAATAACAAAAAAACCCAGACTCTTAAATACAGAGAACTGGAGGGGAGGTGGGTAAGGTGGGATAGGCGAAATAAGGGGATTAAGAGGTATAAAATTCCAGTTATAAAATAATTAAGTCATGGAGATGAAAAGTACAGCATAGAAAATATAGTCAATAATATTATAATAATATATGGTAACATATGCTTACTATACTTAATTGTGGTGAGCAATGAGAAATGTATAAAATTGTCAAAATACTATGTTGTATACCAGAAACTAATATACCACAGTATGTCAGCTTCACTTCAATAATAAAAGAAAATAAAGGCAAAGGTTAATTTATAAATGTGAAAAAAAATACTTCTTACAAAGAAAACCTAGACCCAGATTGTCTTGCAGGGAGTTTTACAATCACTCCAAAAAATGATTATCCCATGGACATTAAAGAGGGCATCTGATATAACAAGCACTGGGTTATATAAGACTGATGAATCAGGGACACCTGGGTGATTCAGTGGTTGAGCATCTGCCTTTGGCTTAGGTCGTGGTCCTGGGGTCTTGGGATCAAGTTCCACATCGGGCTTCCCGCAGGGAGCCTGCTTCTCCCTCTGCCTATGTCTCTGCCTCTCTCTCTGTGTCTCTCGTGAATAAATAAATAAAATCTTAAAAAAAAAAAAAAAAGGCTGATGAATCAAGGAATTCTACCTCTGAAACTATTAATAGTTATTTAATTTAATAATATGTTAATTGAATTTAAATAAATTTTTAAAAATGATCACCCCAATTTTATACACCCGTTTAGTCAAAAGAAAAAGGGGTAATAGCACCTAATTCACCCTACAAGGATGAGCCTGATACCAAACCCAGACAAAGACACTATGAGAAAAAATAATTATAAACCCATTACATTCATGGATCTAGATTCAAAATTCTAAAGAAAATATTATTTAACAAATCAAATGTAAAAATGTTATAACAATTATTACAGCCAACCTGGGTTTTATTCTAGCCATATGAGGATAGTTTAATATTTAAAAATCCATAAATGTAACCTACATACTAACAGATTAATAGAAAAACATGATCACTCAATAAAAATAAAAGTTATCTTATAAAATTCAATACCCAATTCAAAATAATTTCATCATTGTGATAAAGTATCTAATAAAACTACAGGAAGCATCATTTTAAATAAGGAAATATCACATGTGTAATCTTTAAAATCAGGAATGAGGGATCCCTGGGTGGCGCAGCGGTTTGGCACCTGCCTTTGGCCCAGGGCGCGATCCTGGAGACCCAGGATCAAATCCCACGTCAGGCTCCCGGTGCATGGAGCCTGCTTCTCCCTCTGCCTGTGTCTCTGCCTCTCTCTCTCTCTCTCTCTCTCTCTATCGTAAAAAAAAAAAAAAAAAAAAATCAGGAATGAGACAAAAATGTTCATATCCATCACTCCTTTTCAACATTGCTGTGGAGGCCCTGGTCACTGAGGGGTATGTGTGTGTGTGCATGTGTGTGCAAATATGCGTGCACACATAAAAAGGAAACAAAATTGTCATTTACAGATTATGATAGCTTCCATAAAAAGCACAAAAATGAGCACCAATTACTAGAAATGACACCTTTTTTCCCTTGGAGAAGCAGCTAGAAATGTTGGAATTTAACAAGGTAGCTGAATAGAAGACATATGTATTAAGAGTCTTTGTATTTCCATACATTAGAAAAAAAAATAGAATGGATAATTATACAAACTTTTTATAACAGTATCAGAGAATATGAAGTATCTTGAAATAAACAAAAAGAATGAAGAACCTTTATAGATAAATTTATAAAAACTTATTAGGAGATATTAAATAAGGCATTAAAAACAGCAGATATGTTCATGAATAGGAAGATTTAATAAAGATGTAAATTCCCTCCAAACTAACTTATATATTCAATTCAATTTCAATTGTACATAAAACTCATTCTAGGTAACTTATAATCACCTTTAAAAAAGATAATACCTTTACCTTTAAAAAAGATAATAATGACATGTGTATGAAAAAGTAAAGGGCCAAATAACAGCAAGAACACTTCTGGCTTATGGAGGGTAAATCTGTCTTATCAGATATCGAAGACTTATTATGCTACAATAATAGCTACAATAATAAACACAGTGAGATAGGGACCTAATGATACACAAACAAACAAATGGAACAGAAAAGAGCTCTGATAGGGAGCCACACTTGTAGGAAACTTTGGTATCTGGAATAGGTATGATTATCAGAATTGTTGTGAAAGTGGCAAGAGTTTAAAAAAAAAAAGGAGCTATGAAGTTAAAATCTTTTTTCTGTTTGCCAATTAATTCTTGGTAATTTCAGATTACCATTTGTCAAATGATTCTCTTGGGAAAAAACAAGTTGGCCATGTAAATGCTAAGGCAGCAATTCTGATCCAAGGAATCCATAAACCTAAAAAGTATGTAAGGTTTTGTATGTATATGCATATTGAGTATTTTTTTTTTCATATTGAGTATTTTTATGTGGTGAGGCTCCACAACCTGCATCATTTTCCTAAAGGAATATAAAGATTCCATACACACAAAAATAAATTAAAAACCACTGTACTAAACAAATATTAGGTACAACCAGACTATCATCAGTGGTTACTTAGGAAGAAAAGAAAGTTACAGCTAAAATGAAGAAAACAGGGATATTCACATTTTACATGCCAATTAAACTTAAAATATATATATTTTTTAAATTTTGAAATAATTATAGATTCACAGGAAGTTGCAAACATAATAGAGAGAGGTCCTGGATAAGTTCATCTGGTTTTCTCCAATGGTAACATCTGACCTAATAGTGGTACAATATCAAAACCAGGAAATCAACATTGATATAAGCTATAGACCTTATTCAGATTTTTGACCTTATTCAGTTTTTACACACAATCATTTGTGTTTATATATATATAATTCCATGCAATTTTATCACATATCTAGATTCATGTTACTGGCACTGTATTCAAGATATACAACTACTTGGGACACCTGGGTGGCTCAGCAGTTGGGCACATCCGCCTTCAGCTCAGCGCATGATCCTGGAGTACTGGGATCGGGTCCCACATCAGGGGATCTCCGATGGACCTCTCCGAGAGATCTCCTTCTGCCTGTGTCTCTGCCCCTCTCTTTCTGTGTGTCTCATGAATAAATAAATAAAATCTTTAAAAAATAGATATACAACTACTTTATCACCATAAAGCAACTCCCTCATACTACACCTTATAGTCTCACATCAACCACTAATCTGTTCTAATTTTTAAGAAAAAAGTATTTTAAATATTTTTAATACTTACGTAAACTCCCTAAGTGCATGTACATATGTATGTATATGTAATATATATGTGTAGATATATACCTATGCACATCCATATAAATGTATGTATACACATATATATGTGCACATATATAATCTTAAATGTATAATTAGAAAACACTTTAAATCTATTATTTAGTCTGTTAGAAAATACTTTAAATCCTTAATAGTGGCTTGCTTCAAATAAAAGTACTAAAGGTATGGGGGGGGGGAGTGAAAGTCTTTTAATTTCTCTTTTTAACTTTCTATACATTTTTAATTGTGTACAATCAATATATTTTACTTTTATAACTTTTTTGTAGAAAGACTGCTATTAAATGTTATTAAACATCCCTTGTGTAAACTTGATTTTCAGCGGCCAGACTGAGAAACCACTAGTTCACAATAACACCCTTTAGACACTTGTAGAGAATATCTAGGAACCCAGGGATGATTATAGATAGGGAAAGGAAATTGTGAATAAGTTGATATGAAATCAAATCTGTAATATGGTCTGCTAGATCTGAAAATACTTTATTCTTTAAGTTTGGTGGAGCTTTTTCCACAAAGAAGTTGTAGGTACACACAATAAAATACTTCTCTGTTAGCAGCAATTGCAATGAAATGCAATTTCAGTCAATCACTGCTAAGAATATGTAATATATGGGTAAGACCACAGACTCGAGGATTCAAGGATCAGAATGACCTAACTTCTGAATCTCACTAAGCCATATACTAGATAGGTGACCTGAGTAACTTGGCTCTCCTCCTAGCCTCATTATCCCCATTTGTAAAATGAGCCTATGATAATATTCACCATCATAAGGCTTAGACAAGTTTACCAATGGGGAATACCGACCATAGCCACTTAATGGAAGTTATGATATCTGGCTATATTATCTCAAACAACAATGGGTAAATAGATACTAAAGCAATGCAGTGGAAAAGATCCAAATTGGAAGTTTGTAGGTATGGAGTCTCTTTCACTAGCAATATCAAATTCAATAAGTCACTTCTACTTATTGAAGTTCAATTCACTTACTTATAAATAAAACTTGCCCTGACTCCTTAAAATCAAAGAACTATGTGTGAAAATACTATAGTATTCAAAGCATTATAAAACTAAAATGTGGGGATCCCTGGGTGGCTCAGCGGTTAAGCGCCTGCCTTCGGCCCAGGGAGTGATTCTGGAGTCCTGGGACTGAGTCCCATGTCAGGCTCCCTGCATGGAGCCTGCTTCTCCCTCTGCCTGTGTCTCTGCCTCTCTCTCTCTCTCTGTGACTATCATAAATAAAAAAAAAAAAAAAAAACAAAACACTAAAATGTATATAAAACCTAAAGTATGGAATGGAACTAGAAATGGAAGAAATATTCTGTGAATTTAAAAGATAGGCATAATGGATTTAGAGTTAGCAGAAGCCATCTTTGAATCCTTGGAATTAAGAAGATAGGGGCTGGACTCAAATTAGTCTTATTAGAGTACCACCAGTGACGTCTTCTTTTGCAAAATGGTAATGAAGTATCACAGGATTGTGAGGATTAAATGGGAGAATGCAGGTAAAGCTTTTACAACACTTCTGGCAATATACATATCTCCCACATTTTATTATTATTATTGTTATTGTTGTTATGCCTTAGTTTCTTTAGCTGTAAAATGTGGGAGAGCACCTACTTGAGAGTACATATGAAAAATAAATGAGACATTAGTAGGGCATGTCAAATAATACTTCCATAGAAGCTAGATATAAAAACAAAATTAAGACAAGTTGGTCTAATAACTCTAACCAAATTTTCTCTATGTCTTTTCCAGAAACTCCTGTGCTGTTATTTTACTTTTATTATTGCTTTACTACTATTGTACTATTTTCCATATACAGTTAGATTTTAATTTTTCATCAAGTTCATTTTTAACAAGCTAAAAATCACACTTAAGAAAATTTATTAGGTTGGGACAAACTTATATTTAAAAAGACATTTCAGGGACACCTGGGTGGCTCAGCAGTTAAGCATCTGCTTTCGGCTCAGGGCCTGATCCCAGGACCCGGGATCAAGTTTTATTTATTTATTCATGGGGAGTCTGCTTCTCCCTCTGCCTTTGTCTCTGCTCCCGCCCCCCCCGCCCCCGTCTCTCATGAATGAATGAATGAATGAATGAATGAATGAATGAATAAATAAATAAATCTTTAAAAAAAAGAAAAAGACATTTCAAAAAGCTACATTTAGATAACTACAAGAGTATTTTCAATAAACTTATTGTAAAAAGCTGAATTGTAAGTCAAGAGACATATTAATATTTCACAGCAAAATAAGTCACATCAGAACCTATAAATATTGTTGGGAATGTTCTTTAGGTTAATTACAGTTTAGGAGAGACAAGAGAAAGATAAAAATTTTGTCCCACCCTCTTGTTTCACTATCCTTTTCTCTCCATCTCCCTATCTTTGGAAAAAATAGAATCATTTAAAGGTTGAGCGACAGTTTTTTTTTTTAAAGATTTTATTTATTTATTCATAAAGACAGAGAGAGAGAGAGAGGCAGAGACACAGGCAGAGGGAGAAGCAGGTATCATACAGAGAGCCTGACGTGGGACTCGATCCAGGGTCTCCAGGATCACGCCCTGGGCTGCAGGCGGCGCTAAACCCCTGCGCCACTGGGGCTGCCCTTTTTTTTTTTAAAGATTGAGTGACAGTTTTTTAAAACCAAATTACTAATTGCTACCATCTACTTTCTACTATTTAGTATTATCATTAAACTTTAAAATATTCTCTTAACTTCTTTTGTGGCTTTTAATTTGCTTGTTTTTTAATGTCTTTTGAGGAGCCCATAGAACAATGCTTTCTTTTTCTTCTCTCCCATAAAAAGCTCACAATTGGGTATTCTTAAAGAAAGCATTTTCGGATGGAGTGGCCATTATCACATTGCAATTCACTGGTCTATATAATTCCTATGACATTGTTCCAGTAACCTGAAATTTATTATACACACATCTGTATGACTGACTTTTAGTGCCTTTGATTCCCCAAAGCTGAATCTTTTAGGCCAGAGCTAAACCAAGGATGTTGTATTCTGGACTCCACAGGAAAATGTGCTCTTTCAAACTCTATTCATACAGCAATTAGTTAAGGAGTTCACCATTCACCACTCTGGACCATGAGTAGAGTGGGAACCCATTTTCTATAAGCTAACCTTACGTACAGACAAGTCACTAATTTAACACTGGGGCTAAGAGGTAACCAACTACCTTGAAAAACTTGTTTTAATAGCTAAGTTATCCTCATCAGGAATTAAACTGAGAGAATATGTACAAATAATTCAGCTTGCCCTGGAAGATTCAAGAGATCAGGCTTACAAATACTTCCTTCAGGGACTTACTTATTTACTAATAAGCATTTGGGCTAACGACCAAAGACCTGCCAAAAAATATTATAAAATAATTTTAAAATATTGGGATTAAGATGAAAAATGAGGCTCATTTAAGTAAACCAAGGCCTTTGTCTAGTTAACAGCCATGCAACTGTACATACACTATTTGAAACCATTTCAAACAGCAAATTAGAATTGACTCAAAATAAACGTCAGTACTCACTTTTTTATTTCTCGGAGTAGCATTCGGATAAGGATGGTCTGTAGTGGTTCAACCATCAATTTCCTCCACATATCCAATGCTAGCTGCCAAGAAAAATAAAAATTATCAAGGATGAATTATCTAGTATTTGTTAAAATATTAAAATAATTTTAAAATAAAAATACACATCAAGTATTTACAACTAAGATTTCAAAAGTCAAATAAAAATTGAAAATACATTAAAAAATGAATTTCTAGGGATCCCTGGGTGGCGCAGCGGTTTGGCGCCTGTCTTTGGCCCAGGGCGTGATCCTGGAGACCCGGGATCGAATCCCACATCGGGCTCCCGGTGCATGGAGCCTGCTTCTGCCTCTCTCTCTCTCTCTGTGACTATCATAAGTAAATAATAAAAAAAAAAAAAATTAAAACAACAACAACAAAACTGGATGAAAACATTTATTTCAATAGGGTCATCAGAGTATTTCTAATTAAAAATTGTTTTAAAAAAAAATGAATTTCTAATTTAAACTGAAAATGACTATCAGACTTGTACAAAGATAGAATTAAGGTTTGAATTAAATAAAACTGAATTGAATTCAACTGAATTAATTGAAATCTTAAAGAAATAATTGATTTGATTTTTATAAACTATAATTTATTGATTGTTAAATGTCCAGTATTACTGAAAGGCTATATAAATGCCAACACTAATAGAATCAAACGAATTATGTTGAAGTGATTGGCTATTGGCTGAGTTTTAAAATTATAAAACCTCTCATGCAAACATGAAGGGTAAGTCAATTAAAATAATAAAATAGAATATCCCTGTATTCACCACCCAGCTCAAGAAGAAACACAGCTTCCCTACTACCATTGTCCCAAATGTCATCCTACTTTCCCCTCAGAGGTTACCACAACCCTGAATTTTGTGTTATATCATTCTCTTGCCTATAGTTCTGCCAAATGTGTACATATCCCCAAAATAATTTTTTTAACTCCAGTACAGTTAACACACAGTATTAGTTTCAGGTGTACAATACAATGATTCAACAACTCTATATATTATTCAGTGCTCGTTGAGATAAATGTACCCTTAATCCCCTTCACCTATTTCACCCATTCCCTCACTCACCTCCTCTCTGGTAACCATCAGTTTGTTTTCCACAGTTAAGTCTGTTTTTTGTTTTTGTTTTTTCCCTGACTTATTTCACTTAGTATTATATCCTCCATAACCATCCATGTTGCAAATGACAAGATTTCATTATTTTTTATGGCTAAGTAATATTCCATTGTATATACAGACCACATCTTCTTTATCTATTCATCTATCAATGGACACCTGGGCTACTTCCATAATTTGCTTATTGTAAATAATGCTGCAATATACACAGGGGAGTATATCTTTTCAAAATTGTGTTTTCATTTTCTTTGGATAAATACCCATTAGTGGATTTACTGGATTATATGATATTTCTATTTTTCATTTTTTGAGGAATATCCATTCTGTTTTCCACAGTGGTTGCACCAATTTACCTTCCTACCAATAGTGCATGGGGGTTCCCTTTTCTCCACATCCTCACCAACATTTGCTATTTCTTGTCTTTTTGATACTAGCCATTCTGACTAGTGTGAGGTGATATTTCATTGTGATTTTTATTTGCATTTTCTCAATGATTGGTGATTTGAGCATCTCTTCATGTGTCTGTTAGCCATTTGTATCCCTTTGGAAAAATGTTTATTCAGGTCTTTGACCCATTTCTTAATTGAACTGTTTGGGTTTTTTTTTTTTATGTTGATTGTAGAAATTCTTTATGTATTCTGGATATTAACGCCTTATTAGATTTGCTATTTGCAAATATTTTCTCCCATTCACTGGGTTGCTTTTTGTTTTGTTGATGGTCTCATTTGCTGTACAAAGCGTTTTTATTTTGGTGTAGTCCCAATAATCTATTATTGCTTTTGTTTCCCTTACCTGAGAAAACATATCCAGAAATATGTTGCTAAGGATGATGTCCAAGAGATTACTACCTGTGTTTTCTTTAGGCATTTTATGGTTTCAGGTCTTTCGTTTAGATCTTTATCCCACTTTACAAGTTTATTTTTGCATATGGTGTAAGAAAGCAGTTGTTCCATTCGTTTGCATGTAGCTGTGCGGTTTTCCCAAAATCATTTAGGGAAGAGGCTTTTTTCCATTGTGTATTCTCGCCTCCTCTGTCATAAATTAACTGACCATTGAAGTGTGGGTTTGTATGCATGGGTCCTTTATCCTGTTTCATTAATCTCTGTGAGTACCATACTGTTTTGATTACTACAGCTTTGTAAGGTAGTTTGATATCTGGGATTGTGATACCTTCAGTTTTGTTTTTCTTTCTCAAGGTTGCTTTGGCTATTTGAGTTGTTTTGTGGTTCTATATGAATTTTAGGATTATTTGTTCTAGTTCTGTGAAGAATGCTATTTATAGTTTGATAGGTATTATATTTGTGGGTTTTTTAAAAAGATTTATTTATTTATTCATAAGAGACACAGAGAGAGAGAGAGAGAGAGAGAGAGAGAGAGAGGCAGAGACATAGGCAGAGGGAGAAGCAGGCTCCTCAAAGGGAGCCCAATGTGGGACTCGATCCCTTATCCTGGGATCACCTGAGCCAAAGGCAGATGCTCAACCACTGAGCCATCCAGGCATCCCATATTTGTGGTTTTAACTGGCATCTTCTTGACTGAGGCTGGGCATCTTTTTATGTTTATTGTACATCTTGGGTTTTTTCTGTAAAATGCCCATTCCTCTCTTTGGCCCATTATTCCATTAATATTTTATCTTGTTTTTAATAAACAAAAGTCTATTGTAGAAATTAACTGTATATATTGTAAAAATCTCTTGACAGTTTTATATATTGCAGTCATAGTCTGTGACTTAACTTTTGAGTTCCTTTATAGTGTTTTTTAGTAAAAATATATTATATTTTAATGTCTCAAGTTTATCAATCTTTTCCTTTATTGTTTGTATTTTTCTTGTCTTTTAAGAACTTCCCTACCCTAATGTCAGGGATAAGTGTGTCCTCTTATATTGCATATCACAGGTTTTCAAGTCTTGCCTTTCATACTGAAACTCCAATATATTTTTCCCATAAAGAGTACAAATTACTCCAGTATCAACAATTGATTGCTCCTGTTTCCAACTTACTTACATATATACAGCCATTAATCTGGTTTTAGCTTCTCTATTCTATTTCCCTGAGGTAACTTTTTTCTGATCAACTGGTAATTCCATTTCAAATAAGTAAAAGCATCTCCCTTCCCACAAAGAACATTCAAGTATTCCGTTATTATTTTTTTGCTTCTTAAATAGCACAAACAGGGAAAAAAAGAAGGTGATACAAAAGAAAATGAGATATTATAGCTATGGTGGGAGAACAAACTAAGAAGCCTTTTGAAAGCAAGCTGAAGGGGCTATCCTAATTCAGGGTGTGCTTGGACCCAGAAAATCCACTTTTCAGTACCCACTCTAAGAAAATTTCTGCTCATGTACAAAGAAATATATACATAAATGCTAACTCCTAAAGTGTAAGATTTGTGTCTACTTTGTTCACTACTGTGTTCTTAACATATAGAAAAGTGCATGGCACACAGAGGGGTTCAAAATATATTAATGAAGAAATGAGTAAATGAACAATGATATTCATAGCAGTATTGTTTGTAACAAAAAAGAATGAAAACTAAGGAGAATAGTTTAATAAATGATTAATAAATTATTCATATCCCTATTATAGAATACTGAGCTCTCACAAAAATAAGCTTATGTGAAAAGAACTCCCAGGTACATTCACTAAAAACCAAAATAGGCAAGAAATACAAGTTGCAAGATATATGGTATGCCAACCTTAGGGTATATATCATATATATATATATGATACCATTAATGTTTAAAATACAAAACTAGGGCATCCCTGGGTGGCTCAGTGGTTTAGTGCCCGCCTTTGGCCCAGGGCATGATCCTGAAGTCCCAGGATCGAGTCCCATGTCGGACTCCTTGCATGGAGCCTGTTTCTCCCTCTGCCTGTGTCTCTGCCTCTCTTTCTGTGTGTGTCTCTCATGAATAAATAAATAAAATCTTTAAAAAATAATAAAATAAATAATAAAATAAAATACAAAATTAAACCATTATGTGCATAGTATCAATATTTATATGCAAATTTACAGGTAAAATTCAGGAGAGACATATTGGGTTGTTTTTTTTTTTTTGAGACATAGTGTTTATGATAATTACCTCTAGGAGGAAGAGTGACCTTGATGGTGTTGGTGATAAAGGACAAGTATTAAAATATTCACTTATAATTCTACTAACTAAAGCAACTATTATTTCCCACTTGTCTGTTACTCTATATTCTTTTTCCCTACAGTTTTATTCCTACCAAACATGTTTTCATTTTTTTCCATAAAATATTTTCCCCTTTATTAAAGTTTCTATAAACGATTTTTACTACTAATTTATTACTCTTTGCCTTCATAACAAAATTATACTGTACATATTTTTCTATGTATGATTTTCACTGTTGGATATTGGACATTTAGACTGTCTACCCATTAGTCACCCTTATTAACAATGATTGCAAGGAATATTTTTAAATATTTATTATTTTCACACTATAGATTACCAGACATGGGATTATCTGGTTAACAGGTATTGCACATTTTATTTTTATTTTATTTTATTTTTTGGTATTGCACATTTTAAAGTCTACCGAAAGACAATGACAAATTTCTTTCCAAAAGGATTATTCTAAATATAATTTCTACTAATGTTGCATCTACTATTGCTTCCCATAAGGATAGAGACCTTCTGTCTGTTCACCAATGTATCCTCAGTGTCTGTCTACTCAATAAATAGGCATTATATTAGCAAAAAAATTGTACTGGAGTATTTCTTTCACAATGAATATATGCTATGTAATTTTCCACATTTAAATTAGCACTACACATCAAGAATCTGAATGAAGTATTTGACCCGCATACTTCATTATTTTATTCTGAATTTAATTATTTTTTTTAATTAAAATAAATTTGTTTTATCCCAAAATCTGTATTTTCCCTCTTGTAGGATCTCTTTTAAGGCCATGACTTTTGCACTTTTTTTTTCCAAGAAAGAGGAAGCATGCATTCATGTGTGGTGGGTGGAGGGGCAGAAGGAAAGGGAGAGAGAGAATCCTATGTAGTAGGCTCCCATCCAGCACAGAGTCTAATACAGGACTTGTTCCAACAACCCCAAGGTCAGGACCTGAGCTGAAATCAAGAATCAGGTGCTCAACCAATTGAGCCATCCAGGCGCCCTGACCTTTGCACTTTTTAACTATAAAAAATCTGAAGAGTATTTTCTAAATACTCTTAAAAAGTATTTTCCTAAAGACTTTTAATGAGCTTTTTCAAATAGTGGAACTATTAAACCTGTCATTTATTTATCCATCATTAATTTAATTATTAAAATACTTCTATAATCATATCTGTTCTCATCTATGTGAAGATTCTTAGGAAATCATTAGTGCTTTATTAACATTTAGGATGTCTTAAATCTTGAGAATTTTAAGATAGTCAACATGGTGTCCTTAAAAAAAAAAGACAGTGAATCAAATTACTTCAATATACATAAAAATACTCTCATGTTTGCCAGTCATTTAAAGAATTTCCTACCTCTCCTATTTCCATAAGTGGTTCATTCATATCTACACCACCATAGCCATACTGAAGGTCAGCTTCTGTCAATTTATTCTTTTTAATAAACTGAGTGTTGAGATACCTGAAAAACAAATATAGTACTGTTGGACATTATGTTAAAATTGGTAGGAAAACAACTTGTAACTTGAAAATAACAATTTTGGGATTATATATCAACTACAGAAGAGTGCGGTACTATATCCAAAGAAATTATATAGAAGTTAGGAATATAATTTCAAAGGAGCAAAAGTATCAGCCAAAGGCCTTAAGAGCCAAAGAATAACCTCTAGAGTAGGGGGAAAACCCTATTACCTCAGTCTCACTTTAAAAAAACTCAAGGATTTGGCTCTAAAAATTTCCAGTATTCATATAACCCAATAGCTCTTACCCAAGACTTCTACAAACTTTCTACAATCTAATTTGCTCACTCACAGATTCTTCTTGGTATAAGTCAGGATAAGTTCACTTTGCAACGAATTAAACAAAAAAAAATAGTTAAAAGATAAAAATCAGGTCAGTCCTTCAATTTATATTTATCACCAGGAAAAGATGTAACTTTTCACTTTTAAACAACAAAAAGAGATCAGCTTCAGTAGTAAGAAGATGAATAGATGGTAAGAAGCATGGACGAAGCAGACACATGTAAGATCACTTTGTCTACCAGAGAGAAACAGCTTTATTAACTGTAATGAAGTCTACAAAGCACTGAGATGAATACAGTGTTCTTTAAATAGTCTAGTATTCACTTTTCACGATCTTAGATTTCACTATAATGCCTTTAATGCTCACCACCGGAAAGCACTGATGTGAAATATTCTGCCATGTGTAAATAGGTACAGACAACACAAGTATTTATGCAATAACTACAAAATCTCTAAATTAAAACACTTGTTTTCTAGGGTTCACTGCATCAAAATGAAAGTCCACATCTGCAGACAAATAAAACTGAAAACAAAGAAAACAAAATTTTCAACTGCATAACTCCACCAACTCTAGGTAATGATGAAAACACACTTCCTGGAGTTAACTCCAAAGCTGCAGAGATACAACCATTCACACAGTTGCACCCTCACACTAACTACAAGCCTCTAGGCTTCAAGGTTTAAAAAACCCTTGGTACTCTGTCTACATTTTAGTCTCCTCTACCCACATTACAATGTCCTATTATGTTTTTCCGTCAAAGTGCCATTTCACTCTTCCTACCATTCTCTCTAGTAGTACAACCTCCTGATTTCATGCTGAGTTTTCAACCATGCCTTCCAGTTGAAGAAACAGGACTAGGATTGAGAGAGACAGGAGTAAAAGCTAGAGAGAGAACATTTGCGGTATCCGGCCTGAAATGGAGATTTATAAATTGAAGAGTTATTTTTACCTCTGCCCTCTGTCATTCAGACCTCAGCCCCAAACAGGCTTCACTCAAGCCTGACCTGATACCAATCCAAATGAACTTTAACTTCCCACTCCCATTAAAGTAACTATACACAACTGTTTAATATACTTCACGGTACTTACTACTTTGTGAAATAATCCAATTCTTTTATTTGTTTATTTGCTTTGTACATCCATTACCTCTCTAGGATATAAGGACTATAAACCAAGGACCTTGCTTACACAGCATCCAGAACCAACGGCAGGTAAATATGAAGTCCTCAAAAAATATTTCCTTGAAGAATTACTGCATACATAAATGGATAGCATTCCAGACAACAGGGATAACAACAGCTAATATTAGAATACAGACTTAGAAACACAGCCTAGAGCCAGATCATAAAAGACACAAATGCCAGGAAATGAATGTAATCACTAACATACCCTTATGAGCTTGTGTCACGTGTCAGGCATACCCTTAAGCATTTTATATGGCTGAACACTATGAGGTTGATATGTGTGGTATCACTGTGATCCTCCTTTTACATGTAAGGAAACTGCACCTTAGAGAGCTTAAAGAACTTGCCAACAGTCAACCTGCTAGTAAGTCGCAGAGCTGGCACAGAAATTCACGAGTTCTCCCTCTTTCCTTCAACAAGTATTGACCAAGCATGAACTATATAAATCAGGTACTATGCCAGGTACTGGAGACAGAAGATGGAAAACAAAAATGTGGGCTTTCCGCAGAGTTTACATATCTGGTAGAATATACAAATATAAATACTTCAACAGTAAGATCAGTAGAGGGAACTTAATTGTCACATCTTTACCATTTATATGTATGTGCCTTCCTGTACGGATGCTTTGCACCAAATCAGTTTCTTTTCTTTTTTGGTCTGTAGTACCATTACGTCGTAATCCCACTAAAGGACTAGAAACATTTATGTATTATCCTTCCGTTTTACTCCCTTAATCAGCTGGTCAACATTTTCTCCTAAGCTATTCATCATCCTCTCCCATTACTTTCCTTCTCTCTTCCAATGCCTTTGTTTTACTCTCTGCTTGGATCATGTGCAGCACTCTCAGGATTGGTGTCTGTTTCCTGTTTCTGCCATCTCTAAATCATCTAAAAATTCCGCTTTTAAGATGTCACTGACCTATTCAGAATCCTAAGTAGCTCCTTTATACCTATATAGTAAGTAAAAACCTCTTAGGATGGTGGTTTGTTAATGCTGAAGAATTAGCTGCTAGGTCTACAGAGGTCTAGAATCACTAATCCATTTCAAAGATCTGTATGTATATTCTTGAGCCAGTATACTGTTTTAGTGGAGTTTTATGTTTTATATGTGATAAGACAAGTCATTGTTCTCTTTACCTCATGCAATAAAACTTGAATTTAAATTAACTGTATCCTTTTCATTCCAGATTTCTACTCTTGATGTTAAGTTTAAGCTTGATAGACAAGCCTTTAAAATAATTTAGAGATAAAATTTAAAATGTAAACAGCGCAATTCTTCATTTTGATGTGGATACAATTCTTAATTTCTAAGTCACTGGAGTATTTTAGTCAATTTTATTTCATCACACGTTTGTTTTTAAATAAAGATATATGTTCTAGGAAATCATAACAGAAATCAAGTTCCAATAATTTAAAAAAATATTTTATACTCTGCTACACAGATAATACCTGGTTCTTCTGCTCACATATAATACAATCGTTTTTATAATTTTTATGAGTTTTTATAATTTATTTCATCAACAGAATGCTTAATAAGTATCCTTTGCTTTCTTGGAATAGTAACACTGACACAATTAAAAATAGTACTTGACAATACTGAATAGCCTAAAGTAACTTTGAAGCCTCAGAGAAATCAAGCACTTCAATCTGTCTTAGGAAATTCCATTACAAAAATTGTTCTCTCATGCTAGTACCTACTGACTTCAAGAGTTGTTAGTTCTCCAGCTAATATCTTATATAGTCCACTTCAAGAGCCAGCAGAGTCTAAAGAGATATGTAGTAAGTACTGAGAAATTTGAGGCAGGAGTATTACTATTTTCTTCAAAGTCAGAATCCTTAAATTCCCTATGCTAATGCACATCCATCTTATAAGTCAACCGAATAAAGAAGAGGTGAGAAATTATTTCAAAAAAAAATTAAAAAATACTTTTGAAACAAAATTGAATTTTTCCTTTATATTTCTTTATACAAATTTCTTTATAGACTATAACTAAAAATGATACCTAGCTTGGATAACCTCAGTACACCACAATTAAAAACTATTAAGTATTTTTCATCTAATTACTGTCAACTATACCCTTTATGAAAAGGATCTTGCCATCTATTATACCAATATAATTAAATAAATGATGATCAGCCACATGATGCTGAACATCACAGTGGTCAAATAAAATTCCCTGTAAGTGAATTCCATGAGCCATGAGTTCTAACTCTTTGCTACAGACAGTGGGAAGTTACTACATATTTCAGAGTATTCCAATTTGCATGTTAGAAAAAAATGAGTTCAGTAAACAGAATAAATTTGAAATCAAAGGCTGGAAGACTGGTTACAGGGACTTTACCATTAATACTCCAGGTGAGAAAAGATAAAAAGCTTGAACTATAATAGCAATGCAAAGGAAATAATGAATTTAAGAGATATTTGGAGGACTTCACCAATAGGGATCACGTAGAGAGGATAACCCTAACTGAAGGAAGGATAACTGAGACTTCCAGCATATATGTCTGGACATACAGTGTTACTACCAATTAAAATTAGTAATACTGGGGTGCCTGGATGGCTCAGTTGGTTATGTGTCTGACTCTTTGATCTCAGCTCAGGTCTTGATCTCAGGGTCATGAGTTCAAGCCTCGCACTGGGCTCCACACTGGGTGTGGAGTGGATTAAAAAATAAAAAATAAAATTAATAATACTGGGGACAATGTATATGTAAAAGATAACAAGTTCAGTTCTGAAACCTGCAGTACTACAATGTACCTACAGAATACCCTGGAAGTATAGGCAGGCTGGGTAAAAAACATTCCTCTAAAACTTAGGCTACCTGAGATAAACACATAATTTGATGGTTAGCAATATACAGGTTATAGCTAAAACCACGAGTAATTGAGATCATCTTAGGAAGAATGCATAGTGTAAAATAAGGGATGAGAACAGAATCTACCTAAATGACCAAAAGGATGTATCCAGAATGAGACTAAGGTAGAATAAAAATGTTAAATGGGTTTAATTGGACTGATCTGGGCTTAAATGGTGATTTTTTTGTAGCTGAGTGACCCTAAGCAAAGTCATTTAACCTTAGCTGCAAATTTGGAGACACTGACTACCTCATATGGTTTATATACACACACATTTGTGTATATATCATATGTATTTATTTTTTTATATGTATTTAATAAAGGCTTATAACAGTACCAATTTATTATTAATATTAGTATTAATTTAAATAGTACCAAATTACTGATTTTGGTAAACAGAGATGCAGATGCATGAGACTCTAGAAAACTAAAACAAAAAACAAAACTTAAATCTTTCCTAAAATTTCTCCGCTCAAGAAGGATCCCACTGCACATAGCATACTGCACTGGTATATAGTCTCAATACTCTTAAGTCATCTATATACCAGTGGCCCAAGCTTTTCAGCAATGCCAAAGGCACACATGTACTCTCATTCTTATCCTTAAAATTCCTCTAATTCACCTTCACAATTTGGCTAGAGAATTCTTAAAGTTCCATTTATGACTATCTCACTTTGGTGGATGAGGAAAAAAAAACATGAAATGTCAGGATGTTTAATGTATGGCAAACACTGTTTTATAAAAGTCAAAGCCACAGCAAAATTTATGCTTGTCAGCAATTGCTGGCTTCTGATTTTATCACATTTGCCTCTTCTAAGAAGAAATAAAAGCTAATGGCTATTGAAGTAAGCTCCAGTTCCTAACAGAGACAACTTACAGCAAGTAAACTCCAGTGTTGTTATTAAAAACCTAAAGGAACATAAACAGTGACAAAGGACAAACATGCCAAGAGAACCAAGCCCTGGCCTCAATATGGTATTCCAGCAATGCATGGAGCAACTGTACAGATAATGCTGAGACCCAGCTTCACTCCTCAGTTTCTTCGCAACAAGAAACTGAGGCAAGGTCCATCTCTGCCCATGCCATGATGCATAGGCCAAAATTATCACTGCCTCCATCACAGGCCACAACCATTTCAAGAATAAACATCCTCATTCCAAGAGTGAAAGGCCCAGGTGGTTTAATGCCACTATTCCATATTTATCCACTGTTCTTTATTTATTTATTTATTTTTATTTTTATTTTTTATTTATTTATGATAGTCACAGAGAGAGAGAGAGAGAGAGAGAGGGGCAGAGACACAGGCAGAGAGAGAAGCAGGCTCCATGCACCAGGAGCCCGATGTGGGATTCGATCCCGGGTCTCCAGGATCGTGCCCTGGGCCAAAGGCAGGCGCCAAACCGCTGCGCCACCCAGGGATCCCCTATCCACTGTTCTTTAATAAACAGGTTTCTGCCTTATGTACCCAGGAATTTATTTCCATTGTCTATGTGAATGGGTTAGAGAGGATCAGTGCACAGTACCAAACGAACATACCAGAGTGACAGTTAACACAAAAGATCTAAGTAGGAGACTGGGTAGAAAAAGAAAGAGGGAAGTTCAGAGACGGGAATGGTGAAAAACACATCAGAATTAGCCATTCAGGGCAGTCCCGGTGGCGCCTGCAGCCCAGGGCAATTCTGGAGACCCTGGATCGAGTCCCACGTCGCGCTCCCTGCATGGAGCCTGCTTCTCCCTCTGCCTGTGTCTCTGCCTCTCTCTCTCTCTGACTCTATGAATAAATAAATAAAATCTTCAAAAAAAAAAAAGAATTAGTCATTCAGAGAAAGGAAGACAAGCAATCCAGATATGACAGCATAAGGAGAGACAGGAAACTGTGAAAGATCACAGGGGGTTACGACATTCCAGGTAATTCAATACGCCTAAAGGACAGGGTAGGACTTCAAGAGAACAACTGCTGAGTGCTTTAACTAACGGTGCTTCCACAAGACATAATACTGACTCCTAGAGTCAAAGAAGAGCATACTGGAGGGGAACCTGGGCTTGGATTCACTCCACTAAGTTTCATCCAAGCTGAAGTCGCACTTTGGAATTCTGTCAAGATTTAACATGTGTTATATATAGAGAGAGTCCCAGACAATATGAAAAAAATAGAACTATGAAATTAAATACAGTTTTAGTTTTCAGAGAGCAATTTTCCATACACTGCCTAGCTCCCAAATTCCCTCATGACCCAGACTACAGACCTTTCCCCATAGCAGACAAAGTCCATATAGCAGAGAATGCTTTAGTTCTGTTCATTTATTTAAAAACTTAAAAACAAAAATACCAAAACCCAAAACTCCTCCAATTACTGAATACATGCAATACTGTTTAGGTTGTCAAGAGTTTAAAAGCATACTTACCTATACAAGCAGTCCATATAGTCTGCACCTTTGCTATATTCCTCCCAATACCTATGATACATAACAAGTACTTGCTCTTCAGACTCCAGAACTCTCTATATAAAGAAGAAACATATTTTTACTTGGAAAGCACTAATCATTTTCATTTGTAAGCTATGAAATTTATCAAAAATTAATGTTCTAAAATGACATAATTCAAGTATTCTAACTACATTTAAAAATTACATTCTAATTTAACTATTTTTAGGAACACTGAAATGACCAGGAAAAAAAAAATGTGTCTTAGATATGAAAATAAAGCATCCATACTAGAGAGTTAATGGTTTTATTCTCTAAAAGGATAAAATGTAATGGTGTGAGGTTGTCTTTGGGCTAAAATATTATATCAAGATCAGTTTAAAAGAGAATGTAATTCCACTGTCACATATCTGTGTGCTTCCTCAAATCCCGATCTTTTGATCATCCTGCTAGTTATAAACCATAACTCCGAATTATTCACTTATGTGAATAAGACTACTTATGAAAACTTACACCTTTTCTATATTCCTCAAATAAGTTGTTTTATATTACTTAATAGAAATCTATTATTTTTTGAAAAATGAAAATCAAACAAATTTGAGGTCTAATTTTTTAAAGTTATTTTTGAAGGAAATCTAGTCTAACAATAAAAATACATTGGACTGATACTCAAAAGATCTTAGGCTCTTTTATCTCAGTTCTTTCATTAGCTGTCCATATGATTTTAAGCACGTCATGACCTCAATTTCCATCTAATTAATTCTATGATGAAATGCTATGCTTTCAAACTTGGAATTTTAATAATTAAGGCTCAAAAGACAAAAATAATCTATAAATATTTTTTTTGCCCATCTTATTAATAAATTAATTTAAAATAGCAACTACTATTAATAATGCTGGGGAAAAGCCCACCCTTAGGAACTGTTGCTGCTGAGTGAATAAATACAAGAACAATTTGTTACTGTTATGTCAAAACAATAAAAAATGTTCTTAATCTATGACTCAATAATTCTATGTCTAGGAATTTATCCTATAAAAAACTCAGCTACACAAAAATAATTTAGCTACCAGGATATTCACAGAAGCATTGTTTATAAAAACAAATTATATATATTGCAATAATCCATATGCCCAGCAATATAAAAATATTTAAACAAACTGTAGTATCTCCACACAATGAAAAATTTTACAATCATTGCCAGGATTATACAATTTAATGACAAAGAAAGACACTTGTTAAAATCAAAAGATTATAAAGTGTATACGACTTCATTTTCTAATAAAAATGGAAGTCTACACAAAGCAAAAATATGCAAAAGACAAATATCAAATTATATATATGTTAATATGTGCCAAAATAGATGTGTTTAAGTATAGATAATAAAAAATATTCACAGTAGTTAATTCTAGAAGTATGTTATGAGTGATGTTTGGATGATGATTTTCTTCTTTTTGCTTTTCTGTATGTTCTAAATTATCTAAAATAGCGATGCAATACTTTAGTAATTAAAAAAGTTCCCTCCCCGAATCAAATAAAATGTTCTTCTCACAGGGAAACTGCTTCAAATCTGTTGGCTATGTTAATAATTTACTTTGTCATCAACACACCATTTTTAAATGCAATTATACCAATGTTAATTTCCTAGTTTTGATAATTGTACCACTGTTATGCATGATGTTAACTTAAATAAGCTAATAAAAAGGATATAGGAATTATTTATTATTTTTGCAACTTTTCTGAAAGTCTGAAAGTATTTCAAAATAAAACATTTTAAAAAATATGACCCATGCTAACATATACAACTGCAAAATTTATAAGTGACTTACACAGGTTAACAACTATAGTATAACCAAAGTTCACTACATTAACACAGCAGAACTTTAAAAGTAACTTATTAAACATTATAAGAACAATTTAAAGTACCTGTTATCAAAACTGCTTTCGTGAGCTGACAAATACACGTATTAGAACACTAAAATGTTATCTGTCATGTATAATAAAAAGAGCATTTCCCTCAGAAGTTTTAAAAGGGAAACATCACAAGACCAATCGTGCTCTGGGGTTTCACCACTTTATTTCCTTTTTTTCTTTTTAAAGATTGTATTTATTTATTCATTCATTCATTCATTCATTCATGAGAGACAGAGAGAGAGAGAGAGGCAGAGACACAGGCAGAGGGAGAAGCAGGCTCCATGCAGGGAGCCTGATGTGGGACTCGATCCCAGGTCTCCAGGATCAGGCCCCGGGCCAAAGTCGGCACTAAACCGCTGAGCCACCTGGGCTGCCCAGTTATCACCACTTTTAAACGTATCTGCACCTAGCCACATCCAGAGTTAGGCACAGTGTTATATAGTGTCATTGTATCTCCACTTTATTTATTTCAATTTAATTAATTAAGTACTGTGTATTATTAGTTTCAGGGGTAGAATTTAGTGATTCATCAGTTGCATATAACACTTAGTGCTCATTACATCAAGTGCCCTCCTTAATGCCCATCACCCAGTTACCCTATGCCCCATAGGCAACCCTTCCAGCAACCCTGTTTCTTTCATATAGTTAAGAGTCTTTTCCCTCCTTTCATTCCATATATGAGTGAAATCATAACTGTCCTTCTAACTTATTTTGCTTAGCATAGTACCCTCATTTTAAAGAGAAAGAAACTTAAATTTCAATCCATAACTCAGTTGCCCATGGTCACACAGCTAATGAAAGGTTAAGTCAAGTTTCTAGCCCAGATAATAAGTGATCTCTTCCAGTTCCTGATCAGAAGTCTAAAACAAGCTCAGAAATACTGTCTATAGCAACCTATTGCAAATTCTTTGTTCACACACAGATCAACTGCGTGATGTTGCCCTTCTACATATGGCATACTAACTAATTAAGTAGTCACAGGGACAGTTTCTATCATGCTTTTTAATTTACCATTTCCCTATTTCATTTGAGGTTTTTGTTAAGACTTTATGTAGGGTATGAAGAGGCAGCTAGAAGGTTGAAAATAATTGAGAGATTTACCAAGAGATGGGAAGCAAGAGTAAGAGAAAACATGGTTCTAGTAAACACCATCCAGAGGACATAGATTTTAAAGTTGAACAGGGGATCCCTGGGTGGCTCAGCGGTTTTGTGCCTGCCTTTGGCCCAGGGCGCAATCCTGGAGTCCCGGGATCGAGTCCCGCGTCGGGCTCCCGGCATGGAGCCTGCTTCTCCCTCTGCCTGTGTCTCTGCCTCTCTCTCTCTCTATGTCTATCATAAATAAATAAAAATAAATATTTAAAAAAAATAAATAAAGTTGAACAAACCTTGATCTGAAATCCTACTCTTTCAGTTACTAGTTATATGATCCTGAATAACTGATTTCCCTCAGAGAATCTAACAACATAATGTTTAACTCGTAAACCTTAAATATATATATAAAATCAGAAAAATGCTATTTAGGAAACAAAGCAAATAACCTTAACCTGCACTGGAAAACATTAAACTAGTTTACTGCTTATATAAGTTAAATAACTACCCCGCTACGAACATTTTTACCATGTATGTATCACTTCTTACCTTGTGCAAATGCCGTACGTGATTTTCCAAAAAAATTTTAGTTTCTGTATAAAGTCTTTCTCCAAGGGGTTCAGGATAGGCCACACATAAAGCATAGATATCTCTAGTTAAATTGTTAAGGTTTTCATATTCTTTGAAGATACTATTTAAAATAAGATTTAACTCAGGTTTGCTATTAAAAAAATGAAAAATCATTTCAGACAATTTAAGATTATACAGCTATAGAAAAAATAAAATAGCCAGCTTACTTTAAAAATTACTGCTACTCATTTAATCATTCAACAAATATTTCTTGAGAATTATTAAAAAGGAAAATGGTTCTTCTCAAAGAGCTTAAAATTCAGAGTGACATTCTGGTAAATCAAGTTACCCAGAAACCTACAAAATAAGGTTTATGTAAGAATGGACATAAGTATAACATCAACAAAGGGCCATGGAATATCCCAGCAGATATGTCTAAGCAACTCTGAGAAACAAAACATTACTCTTTTGACACATTTTTTCACATCATAGTACTCGTCAGAACATCCTACAACCTACACACTATCCTTCAATATTTATTCCATTAGAAGAATTATGGCATCAATAGTAATACCAATTAATCAATTAAGTTCTTGAATACTAACTAAGTACGCTGCTAGGTATCACAAGTGGTAGAAATGCTGTAGCAGACAGTTCTTAATCAGGAGACAGTGGAAATAAGTGCTCCATAAACTGCATCACTGACCAGATGTTGAAGATGAAGCATTCATGAAGCAATCTGAGAACAACCTAATTAAAGATGCAGACAAAAACTAAAATACGGCTGATTATTTGGGATGGAATCAAGTATGTAATATACGTATTATACTTTTATTTATATTACAAATATAGTCAATATACTTATCAGAAAATATTCCAAAATTAAAATTTGTGCTTAAAATACAGAGGTGGGGGGTTACCTGGCTGGCTGAGTTGGAAAAGCATGTGACTCTTGATCTCAGGGTTGTGACTTCAAGCCCCATGTTGGGTGTAGACATTACAAGTAAAACAATAATAGACTTAAAAAATTTTTTAAACCAAACTTTTATTACAAAACAAATATGGGACACCTGGTGGTTCAGTCAGTCAATTGTTTGCCTTCAGCTCAAGTCATGATCCCAGGGTCCTGGGGTCAAACCCCACACACACACAAAAAAACCCGCCCACATCAGGCTCAGTGGGGAGCTTGTTTCTCCCTCGCTCTCTCACTCTCAAATAAATAGAATCTTTAAGAAAAAAAATATAGAGAGGTACGATGCAGGCAGGTTTTTCCTCTTCTGTATCTCTGTAACATTTTATATTCTTCTTCTTCCATAGGACTTATTTTTATACAATAGAAATGATTTATACCTTTGCCATCCAAACTAGCCTGTTCTTAATCATTTCTGTATTCCCAGCTCCAAGGTATAATTCCTGGCACATAACAGGCACTTATTAAACACTTGGTGATGGAAGGATGGTAGGGAATCAGTATCACATGCTCTATTTACCTAGTGTCCTTACTCCATACACCAGAAAGACAAGTAGCCCTCTCCATACGAGGTCACTGATGGACATATTTCAGTCAAACTTTCCCAGGTTTCATCTAAATCCTTGTATTTGTTTTTTAATTATACTTAGTAAATAATAAAATATATTCATGCATATATGTGAACATTCAATACACTACTGTGCTAAATATAAACAAAAAATTTTCTTTGCTGTGTAATAAAACAGAGAAGCAAAATATCCATATAATGTAATATTACTGTGCCAGGTTTTTGTTTTTTAAAGATTTTATTTATTATTTGACACAGCATTGGGGGAGGGCATGCAGAGGGAGAGGGAGAAGCAGACTTCCTGTTGAGCAGGGAACCCAACACAGGTTCTATCCTAGGGCCATGAGATCATGACCTGAGCCAAAGGCAGATGCTTAATCAACTCAGCTGCCCAGGCACCTCTGTGCCATGTTTTTTCATAGAAAAAAAATATACAATAAGAAACAAACTATTAGGATAACTTTGAATCACTTGAGATTTAATAATGAAACTTTATAAAATAGAAGATTATGTAAAATAGCACATATGAACTATTCAACGGTAATAAAAAATATTAACCTATATTACAAAGAAAATAGACATTTTAACATACATCATCTAAGAAAGAATTAGAAATTTATCTGGACACAAATTCTATAGAGAATTAATAATAGGTTGGGGAGAGAAGGAGCAAGGTATGAATGCAGAAGAAAGGCGCTCTAAAATATTAGAGTTCTGGAATCCAGCTTGGAGGTGTCAGCTATATATTCCTTAATGGAAAAAAAAAAGTTCTAGTTCACATTATTTTAAATCTCTAAGAATTCTGTTTTATCATAGAGATTTATATTCAATCTTAATTATTCATCACAATCTTATCCTAGTAAAAACAGATATAAAAATGTTGTTAGAATTAAATGTATTACAAGTGAGGAGAGTAGTTACCCTAGTGGTTGAGTTTGTGGGGTGCTTCTGGGATGCTAGGAGCACTATTTATTGGGACACGGGTATGTTCATGTTATGAAAATTTACCTATATGGTTTTTTAAAGATTTCAGTTATTTATTCATGAGAGATACACAGAGAGGCAGAGACATAGACGTAGGGAGAAGGAGGCTCCATGCAGGAGCCAGATGCGGGACTCGATCCCGGAACTCCCAGACCACATCCTGAACTGAAGGCAGATGCTCAACCACTGAGCCACCCAGGCGTCCCAATTTACCTATATGTTAATGTGTCGGTGTGCACACTATATTTAAATTTAAATTTTGTTTTTTAATAAAGACTAAATTTAGCCAGGATCTACATAAAAATTTTTGGCAAAGGTGTGATGCATTAAAGATCTTTGAGTTCTGCATACCTACATCAAGAATTTTCATCCATTATATTTGCTCTACCTTTTTAAATACTTATTTCTACAATACACAACTTGATACTGAAAAATTAACATGATTCAATACCGTAAGTTCAGCATGATATGCTAATTAGGTTCCCAAATGTTCTTTATCACCAAAATTAATGTTTTGTGGTCATAATATATCCACTGCGGGGCAGCCCCGGTGGTGCAGTGGTTTAGCGCCGCCTGCAGCCTAGGGCGTGATCCTGGAAACCCTGGATCGAGTCCCATGTCAGGCTCCCTGCATGGTGCCTGCTTCTCCCTCTGCCTGTGTCTCTGCCTCTCTCTGTGTGTGTGTCTCTATGAATAAACAAATAAATAATCTTAAAATATATATATATATATATATATATATATATATATATATATCCACTGCATGTACATGTAAATAAAACTGGCTAAAAGGACTCTCATACCACAGGATTTACCATCTTTCCCCTTAGGGAAAAAGGATCTGTGCAGGGCAGAGAATATAGGAAGATTTTCCCATTGCAATCCTTATACAGGATTTATATACTGTTTGACATCCTCAGTGAGACGTACTCGTGTGTTTCTTTTTAATGGAGTCTACCTTAATAAATCTTTTAATTTTTTAACTTGTCATAGTTTGGGGTCTCAGTTAATCACTGTATAATGTCACTTAACTGTCTAAAAGATACTCCTAAATATATTATTTTTCTCTAACCTATTCAAATATCTAACCATCCTGGAAATATTTAGGCCTTAGGAAGAGCACCCAACCCTCTACCATTCAATTATGATTTAGTTATAGACAAGGCATTTAAAAAAAAAAGGGGGGGGGGAATAACTGGAGAAGGCCAGTTTTAGATTTAAACACTCTCTTCTCCAAAGTCAACTTTTCCTCTTAAGTTACTCTTCAGGGAGCCAGGATATGAAAATTCCTCTATTATGACTTTTCCACTTACAAATTCTCACAGTCAAAAAACAAAGCTATTCCAGAGCAAAAGTTCTGAACTGTCACAACCAAAAGACAGTGCTGGCCAGCAGCAAAATCACTTATTTTGGTTCATTTTCTCTACTAAAGATGCTACCTATGCTTATGTTTAATTCTGAATTATAACACTATTAATTTTATCATGTAGTGGGTCTAGAACAATGAGTTCTACAATGGGGATGAAAATAAAGATGATCCACAGCAACAAGACACACACCAGCAACCATTTTCTAAGAAAGAAAATTCCCCACTTGGAAAGGAAGAGTAACACAGTATTATTATTATTATTATTATTATTATTATTATTATTATTATTATTATTATTTGGGGGATCCTGACGCTGGGCTGCAGGATCCATCTTCCTTTCTTGTCCCCCTCTTTCTCCACTTTTGCTCTCTAGTCTTCTGTCTGGGCTCTCACCTTCCCCTCCACCATCCTAGGCCCTTATCCCAGGCCCCTATCCGGTGTGTTCTGACCCAGCTGAGGGCCACTGCATATGACTCTCATTAGAAGAGAAAAAGAGGGGCACCTGGCTGGCTCGGTTGGTGGAGTACGAGACTCTTGATCTCAAGGTTGTGCGATCAAGCCCCATGCTGGGTGTAGAGATTACCTAAAAGTAAAATCCTTAAGACAAACTGAGAAAAAGTTAAAAAAAGAAGCAAAGACAGAAAACCAAGCCATGGGAAAAGAAGTACACATTGTATGTTTATGGGTTCTCATGAGGAAGGTACAGCTTATAGGAGATTTGTATGGATGTGCTTTTAAGTTACATATATAACATAAGCAGGAAACAAATTTTAAACAGTGCTGATAAGTAAAAAAAAGAACAAAAAACAAACAAACAGGAAAGGTTATCTTAAACTTGAAAATGGTACAATGACCCAACAAAGTATCAACGATAAAAAATAAAGATCTTTATTGACATTTCTGAAGAGAAAGAATAAACACACAACATGTAAAAGATGCAATATCTATGAAATCATCAACTAGCAAGGATATAAAATTATTTGTTAAATGGAAAAACTTTAAAGTCGATAGCTACAGAATGACAATAATTGAGTATTTGCCTGATTTAATTTGGAATAGAGTGAAAATGTTACTGATGCATCAAGCAAAGAAAACTACAGTTAAAACCTTTTCCAATCCGTACAATCTAAGAAAGAATGATGGGCTACTAATAAGTACAGGTACCAAGGTTAGTAAGAAGTTCTCCTAAAATCAGTGAGGATCGTCAGGGATGCCGATTACCTACTTCAGTATTTTTCAATGTAGTAAAAACTGGTCTATGTTTGAAAAGATGCCTGACAAAAAATATAGTAGAAGTGAGGACAATGGTTATGCCTGGTTTTAAAATCTGGTTTTCCTATCTGGGAGAAATACATTCATGAAAGGTAAACTAGATTTCCCCCCAATCACTCTGGTCTTACAAAAAACCATTTAGAATCTAACTTGCCCTTAAGTAGGAGAGCTTCAATATTAGACTGCAGGACTTGGCAACTGTCCTAATAGCTACCAAAGGCAGAAAAACCATGAATAAAAGTAAATCAAACCAGCCAACGAACTCCAACCCAGAAAAAACAACAGTAAATCTAGACCAACATATAGCCTTACTATAGGAAAGCACTTGATGGACATCCTCAGTAAAGGGTAAATCCCAAGCCACCCTAAGCTTTTGTTAGGAAGTATTATTACTTGTGTCAGGCAGAATTCTAAAAATGAGCCTCTTAAGATTTTCCACCCTAATGCCTAGGAATGTGACTTTACACGGCAAAAGGGATTCAGAGCAAGAATCAGAATTATGATTACTAATCAGCTGACCCCAATAGAGTATCCTGGACTTTCCAGGTGGGCCTAATCCAATCAAATGGGCCTCTTAAAAGCAGATCCCCATCTGCTCTTAGCCCTCTGTGGCTAATTGCAGAAGAGGAAGTCTGACACAGCGCAGAAGAGACTGGCCATGCCACTGCTGGCACTGAAAATGGAACAGAGTCCTAGGCAAAAACTGAGGTGTGACAAAAAGTCTCGGAGAGCAGTTCACGGCCAACAGACAGCAAGTAAATGGAGATTTCAGACCTGTGACTGCAATGAATTGAATCCTCCCAAGTAAAAGCAATGAGCTTTGAAGAACCTGAGCAGAGAACCCAGTCACACCACAGACCTCTCATCCAAAGAACTGTGAGATAATAAAAGGATATTTAAGTCACTAAATCCGTGGTAATTTGTTATGCATAAAAAAACTGATGTCTTTTACTTACAGTACCTATCAACCAGAATGCCTTGCCATTGTATTTGGATGCCGTACATTTATGAAGGATGAGTGTTAAGAACCTTGCTTATCAACACAATAAGAGAACTAGCTAAATATTAATGTTATTTATTTCATATGTACAGTATGCTCAACGACATTTAGTTGACAGTAGCTATTCAGTCACTAAATATTTGCTAAATATCGACACATACCAGATACTGGGAATATAGCAATGAACAAAATGGGTAAGAAAATCCCTGCCCTTATGGAGTTTGTATTTAATAAAAAATGTTGTGGACAAGGGTTCCAAAAATTCTGTACTTCTAGATGTTAAACATTTCAACTGAGAGACCAAGCTTCCCTAATGCCCACTACCAGAGTATAGGGAGACTTGACAATTTATTTCAGCATTCTATCCTACAATATCAGTAAGTCATCTTATCCCATCAGTAAGCTATGTCATTCTCAACTGTAAAATGGGGCTAGTAATACATATTTTACAATGTCACTGGTAACAAATTAATCACATACATGATGTTGAAAAAAATTATGACACAGAAATATATACACAGCATGATTCTACTTATATAAAGCCCCAAACACAGAACCAGTGATTGTTAGGGCTGTATACATAAGCAGTTATATGGAAACAGTAGGTGCAAAGGTCACAATAGTAGTTCCTCCAATGTAAAGGAGGGGCTTGTGAACTGAGACGGATATGTCACGTGGGGAGGGCTGGTGGATCCAGGCTGTGTTCTAGTTCTCCACCTGTGAAGTGATTATGCAGGTGTCTGCTTCATAATTATTTGTCCAATCTCACATGTACATCTTATGAACTTTTCCACCTAAGTATCCATTAACCCTTGAACAACGCAGGAGTGAGGGGTGCCAAACCCCCAACAGAAGAAAATCCACTATAACTTTGGACTCTTCCACATCTGAACTACTAATAGCCTACTGCTGACTTTACCTTATCTGAAACAGAGTTGATTAACATATATGTATTAGATACTGCATTTACAACAAAGTAAGAGAGAGAAAAGACAATCTTATTAAAATTTTCAAGATGAGAAAATACATTTATAGTATGGTATTTATTTATTTAAAAAGGGGGGAAGCATCTGGGTGGCTCTGGCTCTTCATTTCAGCTCAGGTCATGATCTCATGGGTCCTGAGACTGAGCCCTATGTCAGGCTCCACACTTAGTGGGGAGTCTGCTGGAGATTCTCTCTACTTTCCTCTGCCTCTGTTCCTCCCCTTCCCAGCTCTCTCACTAAATCTCTAAAATAGATCATCCTCCTCCCCAAAAAACACATATTAAGTGAATACAAGAAGTTCAAACCTGTGCTGTTCAAGGGTCAACCACATTACATTTCACACACTCCAAAAAAATGCTTTATAAAAGATCAATTAATATCATATATGGTGATACACAATTTGGGGGAGGTTTTTCATTTCCAAAAGATTAAAGTTTTATAGCCTCTGAAATCTCCACCTAAGATATCTGGGGGTCAGAAGTCAACTTCATATTCTTGGGCAAAATAATATAGGGAAAAGGATTTTACTTCAGAACAATTAGTAACACAGTCCTTCATTTTCCAAAATAAAATTTAAAGTAAGAAATTCCATTCTTAATTTTGTTTTTACAGATATTCTTTATTTTAAAGGGAGGAGAAGAAAATTCATGAACAGGTCCATGAACATGGACCATCTTAGATGAAGTAAACAACAAACATCTTAGAAGTAACAGTGACTGGGGCAGTCCCAGGTGGCTCAGCGGTTTAGCGCCTCCTTCGGCCCAAGGCCTGATCCTGGAGACCCGGGATCGAGTCCCATGTCGGGCTCCCTGCATGGAGCCTGCTTCTCCCTCTGCCTGTGTCTCTGCCTCTCTGTCTCTCTGTTTCTCATGAATAAATAAATGAAATCTTTAAAAAAAAAAAAAAAGTAACAGTGACTGAAGCAACACCTTCCAGGGAAGTCAGGTATTTCTACGACCACCTCCTTCTTTTTCTGTTCATATTTTAGTTGAAATAGCTTTAAAACTACCTATGTACTTGTCTAGCAAAACCTCATTAACACCCAGTAGCCTTTAATACTTCTTCCATTTTATTAAGATTCCTACACAATAAAAGATTCCTATGCAAAAACAATCCACGATGTTCCATTAAAAATTAGGCTATTTTAACAGTAAGCTCTTCAAAGGCAGAATCCATATTAATTATCCTCTAGAGGGGACTCCTGGGTGGCTCAGCGGTTTAGCACCTGCCTTCGGCACAGGGCATGAACCTGGAGTCCCAGGATCGAGTCCTACATCAGGATCCCGCATGGACTCTGCTTCTCCCTCTGCCTGTGTCTCTGCCTCTCCCTCTCTGTGTCTCTCATGAATAAATAAATAAATAAATAAATAAATAAATAAATAAACAAATAAATAAATAATTTTTAAAAATTATCCTCTAGATACACTGCCAAGTATAGGAAGTTAGATGTTAGAAAAATCATAGTCAAGTCTGTGCTCCTTCGATTACTACCAGCATGATCTCTGAATATCCATTTCCTCCTCTTTATTTAAATAAAGACAATTATATCTGCCCCATCAATCTGATAGGCTTCTCTGAGGGTCCAAATAATATAAAAAATATAAAACAAACCTATGAAGGATTCCAGAAACATAACCATCATGTTATTTATCTTTAGTACCTAGGACATAGGTCACCTAACATGTTTCTTAACAACTGCAATTTTAATGAATGAGATGGTTTGCTGCTGATCTAAAAGAACTTCACTGTCCTTGCATCAACATTCACCTTAATATAAGAATTGAATTAGGCATTGGGAACAAGTTGAGTCAGTGTTATAAAATCCAAGCTTTTCTACAGAGCATATGCCCACACAATGAGGGAAGTGATTCTTTACACCCAGAAGACTGCTAGAGGGCAGCACAGTGTTCGGGAAAACTGTATCTCCATACACATTTTGGTTAATACCTTCTCATCTCAATTTCCCTTTCTGGAGAAAGAATCTCTGGTTCCTACAGTATCCACCCATCCTCAAGGCTTACGGCAAGGCCCTGGGGCATTGCCGTGCCATCTGCACCCAGAGACACCCAGGCCTCAACCCTACCCGCCCCCTTCCTTTACCCTGAGATAGGACATGTGTGGTATTTCCTGTGGTAAGACTGAGGCAGTTCAGAAGTCAGCCAGTAAATATGTTCCAACGTACCTACATTGTCCATGTCCACCCAGCCTTAGTCCCTGGCAGACAATGGATAGAGTTGGTGAAACTGCCATCTACGGCTTTGCCCCAGGTACCTGTGGCCAGTGGTTCCTAGAGACCTCTGTAATTTCCCAAATACTAAGAACTGAAGTATTTTAGTATTTTGGTGGTTTTATTCTTGGTGCCAGAGTTTATACCCTGAATGCTGGGGTTGCACAGTGTTTTTTACATATAAGTAATATATATAATATACATATATATATTATATTGCTGCCATGTAGGAATGCAGGACACTGGGGTTCAGATGGTTCTAGAAAAACCACAAATTTGTATTTTCATATAAAATTGCTATTTCAAAATATAGACAACTCAGTGAAAAAATGTATTTCTAGGGACACCTGGGTGGCTCAGCAGTTGAGCATCTGCCTTTGGGCCAGGGCGTAATCCTGGGGATCGAGTCCCACACCAGACTCCCTGCATGGAGCCTGCTTCTCTCTCTGCCTGTGTGTATCTCTGCCTCTCTCTCTGGGTCTCTCATGAATAAATAAATAAAATCTTAAAAACAAAAACAAAACAAAACAAAAAACGTATTTCTAGCCGCCAAGTCATTAAACTTGCCATTCACTCTCTACCTAGAACATTCTTCCCCCAGATATCTGTATGACTTGCTCCCTTGCTTTGGCCCAGTCTCTGTTCAAATATCACCATCTTCCTCAGAAAGGCCTTACATGACCATCCCATCTAAAAGAGCTGCATACATAACATACTCCAACCATTCTCCATGCCCTTACCTGCTTTATTTTTCCCCACAGAGTTTATCACTACTTGTTAGTAGAAGCACTGGCATTAGATTTTTTTTAAAACCTGTTTGTCTGTTTCCCTTTAGCAGAATGAAGGCAAAGTTAGTTTTATTTACAACTATATTCCCAAAGCCTCCAGTAGTACCTGACATATACATGAGAATTTTTTACATGAAAGGTTCTCAGACTGTTGACTGACATATATAGGTGATAAACTTGGAAATGTAAACAATGTATGTGAAAGTAGTCACACTGGAATTCTCTTCTATTTATATAGATATAAACCTGTTCTCACTTTCCAACAAGTTTATCAATGTTAGAACATTTGCCAATGTTTGGTAATACAGTCATTGATACAGTATCACTTTCAATACAAGAACATTTATCAATGCCACAGAAAGGATACGAGAAGCGATCATTCCATGTTGCTCTTTCGACGTATTCCAACATGACAACAGCTTTGATTGTCGTTAAAAGTTTGTTCCATGTCTCATCAAAATCTACTACTCTTGGTTTCAAAGACATTGTGCAAGTTTAGTGTTGAAATCTGTTGATTAAAAACAATAATAATGTTAGCATGAATTCTACAAACAAGTTACTTGTTTTTAAAGCAACATATAATGCAACAGCATGACAGACAAAAGGGGTGAACAGAACCTGGCACATAGTAAAAACACAATAAATACTGGCCACTATCTTTTCATAACTATCCAGACAAGGAATTACATATTTACATTCATTACAAACTCTAGGAAGTGGAAAGCTTTTACTACAAATTACTTATAGATCAAGGGCATTGTTCCCATGATTTAGAAGCCTCACTTAATGTGCTGAAGGAAAAATGCTGGGAACCCATTAGCCAAAAAGCCAACTCCCATCATAAGAAACATGCGAGAGATATTTAATAAAAAGGTTTGGGCTCCAAATCTGTACATACTCCTTAAACTGGGGAATGAGGTAGCTAGCATATGGGGGAATATGAGAAGACACAAGAAAATGAAAAGGTTTATCTTCCCACATTAGTTTAGGTAAACAATTAAGAAAAAATTTACATTTCTATCAAAACAAAGGAGTTGTAGAATGCAAAATCCACATGAACTTAAAGATAATAAATTTATAGATTCCAAAGATAATCAGGGTTGCAGCAGAGAGCTTAGGCTCTCTTAGATCTTAGATTCTGAGTATCCAGTCCCACTTCCCTTAATGAAAGTACGGCTCTAGGATGAAACCTCTGGTTCTGGTGACCTTGACCAGCCTAGAAGAGAGCTAAAAGTTTGCCTAGCAGACAAGCTATATTCTAGAAGTTCGCTGGTTTCTGAAACAAAGGGTCCTTAGGGTAGAGAAACTTGGCTTAAGTGCTAGATTCCAAATGCTTCTCTATATCATATCAGAAAAACAGAATTAAAAGAGAACTCTTTTAAAGTTAAATTTAATTGCAAAAGACTAAAAAAAAAAAATTTAATTGCAGAAGGGAATACTTTTCTGACAGGTGTTTTAATATCCTCCCCAAAGTTTTCTATAATTACTGGAACTGTGAACCCCAAGCTAGCCTGTAGGCAAGGCCAAATAAGGAGGAAATTCCATCTCTTGTCTCCTACTATGTAGAAAACAGAAGACTGTACGAAAACAATGGGGAGAAGGCGAAGATGCATACAGTAAAAAAGGAGACAAGAGGAGGAAAGTGGGTATACACTCTCAGCCACGAACTGGAGGTGGCCCTATGCCCTTCCAACATTTCTGTCCTGAGCAAAAAAGAACTCAGGGAGTCCAAGGAAAAGAAAGAAAAGAAAAGGAATCAGAGAGAAGCCAAACAAAATCCAAGGGCACGTGGCACACTGAATCAACAGTCTTTCCTCAATATACTAGAGACTAACCACTGGGCTTTATTTAAACTTCCAGTATTAACTAGAATGGATGAGCAGTAATCTGTGAGAGTGAGTGTGTCTGTGCATGTGTCTCTGTGTTAGGAATGTGGGAAGGGGACAAACAGAAGGAGGGAGAACCTAAAGCTCTAACTCTACATCACGGAATTAACCTTAACTCCTTTTCCTTATTTACCACATCCTATCCAACTGTGTTCCTGAGTATTTCTTAAGTTCATCCATTTCTATAATATTCATATAGTACTCACTATAATCCAAGCATTCTTGGATTATTCTAAGTGCTTTATATAAACTTATTTAATTCTCAGAACTATCTGATTAGGTGGATCCAACTACTCTCTCCGTTTTCCATATAAGAAAACTGAGTCCTAGGATGATTAAGGAACCTGTTTAAGGTCACAGTACTGTTTAACGGTGGCATCAGAAGAATTCCAACCTGTGCTGGATTCCATGTTCTTAATTGCTATATGCAACTATACTGCCTTACTAGTATCTTTGGTGAATATTAAACACTTGCCAGGCACCATTCTAGCCTCCAAAGATACATTAGTCAATAAAAAAAATTCGTGACCTTCGAGGTTAAAATCTCACAACTGGCACTCAAAGGCAAAAATAACCTACTTAAACCAAAAAATCGACCATGTTACTCTTGTACCTCAAGCGTTTGATACTTCCCACTACAGAGAGCAGGAAGTTTAAGCTCACTGACAACACGGCATCCTGAGCTTCTATGATTTGACCTTATACTAATGCACCTCTCCAGCTTCCTCTTCTCATGGGACTCCCACCCTTCACATCTTAATCCAGTAACTTTTTCTCTGCTCAGAGGTCATTGAATTCAACAGGGTGATTCATATACCCAGTCTTTACTCTTTTTTGTTTTCTCTATCTAAAATTCTTCTTTCTCTTCCTCCCTCTTTCTACCCATTTATCAACTCCTACTGATATTATAGCCTTAGTCTAGTATATCTGTTTTTAAAAAACTTTCCAGGGCCTACTTAAACCAGGTGAGGTGCCCTATTTTATACAGCACATGAAAATTCTATACTTACCACTATTAGAGCATTAGCCAACCTGAACTGTAATTATCTGAGTGTTTCTTGAGGATAAGGCTTATTTTGTAACTATATACCAAAAAGTTGTCAATGCTTCCTTCACAATAGTATTCTGCCCTTATAAAAATGGTATTACGTCTACTGCTTGTAAATTATTTTAATGGCTACATAGATTGCCTTTTAGCTTTATTCAAGTTTTGACAGAGTCACAGTGACACCGACTTCTTTGCTGAGACCAACAGGTTTAAGGTAGAGTGGGTATATGTGCAGTGATAACCCATTTTCAGATGGATAGAAAATATGGAAGGTGAGAAAAATAGTAGCCTAATGAAACATAAGAGAAATTAATGAAACAATATCTGAAAGTATGCTGATATTGTCTCCTAAATTCTGTTTGCATAATATAAAGCTCATATAACTAAAAAATTTAAGTTCTCTCATCTTATTTAAATTGTTTACATAGTAATTTACTCATGAGGAATTTATGTAAGAATGATACAGAACAAATAAACAGAACTACATTTCCCAAGCTGTTCGATAACTCATAAAAATAAATGAGTCTTCTTCATCCCTGTGGTTTTATTAGGGACCACATTATGGTCCTATGTCTGACATCCTGCCAAGACCTTATCTATCCTCACTTGGATTATGTCCCACTTAGTATCCTCAAAGTTACCACATTACTACCTTAGCTTTTTCTGAGTTCCCACTCAGGTAATGTTAGAGTTTTTAACACTTAGGCAGTATACAGGTACTGAGTGTTATGAACCCTAAAAACAAATCACAGGCTCTAAATACAAAAATACAGGGATGCCAGGTTGGCTCAGCAGTTAAGCATCTGCCCTCAGGGCGTGATCCTGGAGTCCTGGGATGGAGTCCCATATTGGGCTTCCTGCATGGAGCCTGCTTCTCCCTCTGCCTATGTCTCTGCCTTTCTTTTTCTTTGTGTCTCTCATGAACAAATAAATAAAATCTTTAAAATAAACAAATAAAGTTACCAAAAAAATTCGAGTCACTACATTTCCAAATAACATTACATCAATATTAAGTGTAATATCTATAAAATTTTCATTACATCTGAAAACAACTTATAGACTAGATTTTTCTCAGAGGACCATTTCTAAATATGTACAATTATCAATAGTACATTAAATAATTACAAAAGTAATTTACATAGAGTTTTCATATAAGAAATTCCACTCCTACATATACACCCAAGAGAAAACATGGCCACACAAAAACTTGAACACAAATGTTCATAGCAACATTATTCATAAAGGCCAAAAAGCAGAAATTAACTCAAGTGTCTATCAACAGATAAATGGATGAATAAAATGCAGTATATATCCACACAATGAATTATTATTCCGCAATATAAGAGAATGAAGTACTGATAGATGTTACAAAATGGATAAATCTCAAAAACACACTAAGTGAACGAAGTTGCTCAAAAAAAGGTCATCTGAGTGCCTTCTATACTATACATGTTATATATTCAAGCATTACTAACCTTCAACCTGCAAGTCAGCAAAATCCAGACTGTAGAAAACTACTGGATAATCAGATTTCCTCAATAAACTATGCACGCATGTAAGAGAGAAAAGAAAAAGAGAGACAGAGAGAGAGACATACAGGGGGAATTTAAGATAGACTAAAAGCACATTAATCAATTACAATATGACCTTGTTCGGATGCAAGATTTAAGGTCTTCTATATTAAGTTATGATAACCCTGGAACCTTGAACAATGTTGGGATTTTTGATGACCTTAAATAAGTAATTTTTATACTTTTTAAAATGATAATTACAAAATGAGCGTTTTTTTTTTAAATGAGAATCCTTATCTATTAGGGTTATATTCCAAAATATTTATGAATGTAATAAAATGCTGAGATATGCTTCAAAATTAATAGCTTGTTTATGAAATAGTAATTGTGTAGGATGAGTGACAAGTACATGTGGGTTTATTATACTATTCATTTTTTTGTATACATTTACAATTTTCCAAAGGAAAAGGGTAAAAATCCTTCTCTTCATCATCATTAATAGTTTCATAAACATGGGATGGCGGAAGTACATAAAAGAAATAAGAAAACTTAAAAAAGAAAAAGATATTAATCTAAGAGATCCAATATGCAAACAATATGCATCCTAAGAAAATCAGAAGAAGAGGTAATTATAAAAAAAAAAAAAAATGCCCTACAACTGAAGAACATGAGTTTTCAAATTAAAAAGTCTACACAATACCCAGAATATTTGATTTTAAAAATAAATAGCAGGCACCTCTTTTTGACATATTAAAACACTGAGGATAAAGAAAAGATTCCAAAGTTTTCAGAAAAGAAAAACAGGTTACAGCAAACCCTAAGTTGGAAAGTCTTTCTTTTTTATGTATATTTACACTGGAAGCTGAAAGGTAATATAAAAGCTATGCCTTCAAAATTTTCAGGGAAAATGACTAACCACCTAGAATTCTCTATCAAGAGTGATATCAACTAACTTCCCAAGCAGCCTTTTTTCACAGGAAAATAGAAGGTATATTCCATCAGGAGAGAATGAAACAAAGACTTGGGATCCCAGAAACAGAGGGATCTAACAAAACAGTAACAGGAATTTTTCAGAATAGGTATGCAGGGTTTAAAAACAATCTGTCGAGATAAGACACAGAAGACAGAGCTATCCAGGGGAGTTATCCCCAAGAAAATGGGAAAGGAAGAACTAATAGACTGTTTTCAGGTGTCAACAAACTTTTCTTGTAAAGGAATAAATACTTTAGGCTTTGAGAGCCATTCTGTCTGTTACAACTAATTCAATTCTGTCACTGCAGCACAAAAGCAGCCACAGACAAGAAGTAAATGAATGAGCATGCTTGTGTTCCAATAAAACTTTATTTACAAAAAAACAAGGAGAGGGAAGGATTTGGCCTGTGGGCCATATTCTTGCCTGGACTCCCCCAGTACATGGTATGTTTGGACAATGCAAGGAGTTAGCAGCTCTGGTGGAGAACTGGGGGATAATTTAGGTAGATTACATTAAAAACCAAGCAAAAGGGCAGCCCAGGTGGCTCAGCAATTTAGCACCACCTTCAGCCCAGGGTGTGATCCTGGAAACCCGGGATCGAGTCCCAGTCCCATGTCAGACTCCCTGCATGGAGCCTGCTTCTCCCTCTGCCTGTGTCTCTGCCTCTCTCTCTCTCTCTCTCTCTCATGAATAAATAAATAAATAAAATCTTTAAGAACCAAGCAAAAGATTAAGCAAATATTTCCTAGTTATGACACAAAAAGCCTGAATCCTATAAGAAAAAAGTGATTAAAAATTGGCCTTCATCAAAGTTAATAACTTCTGGTCCTAGAACAATGCTGACAAGAAAATAATAAACATACAGTAAAGGTAGTGGATTACTGCTTATACAGCTAATTATAAAGGTTAAAAAGAAGCAGCAAAACTAACTATGATAATTAGTTAAGCAATATACAGAATAAAATAAAACATGACTTCAAAAACTTAATTTGTGGGGAGTAAAAATGTAGAACTTTAGAACACACTCAATCTTAAGTTGTTATCAACGTAAAACAGTTACAAATATAAATTGTTATATGTAAGTCTCCTGCTAACCAAAAGCAAAACAAAAGATATACAAAGATATAGAAAAAGGAATTTAAGCATACCAGTAAAGAAAGTCATCAAACCACAAAGGGAAAGAGCAAAGAAAGAAAGGAACAAAGAGGAGTACAAAACAGCGAGAGAATGAACAAAACGGCAGTAAAGGCATCCCTATCAATTCCTTTAGACGTAAATGGACACAACTCTCCAATCAAAACACAGAGTGAGGGATCCCTGGGTGGCACAGCGGTTTGGCGCCTGCCTTTGGCCCAGGGCACGATCCTGGAGTCCCGGGATCGAATCCCACATCGGGCTCCTGGTGCATGGAGCCTGCTTCTCCCTCTGCCTGTGTCTCTGCCTCTCTCTCTCTGTGATTATCATAAATAAATAAAAAATTAAAAAAAAGAGTGACAAAATGGATTTTAGAACAAGACCCATCAAAAAATAAATAAGTAAATAAACAAACAAACAAATAAATAAATAAAAACAAGACCCATCTATATGTTACCTACAAGAGACTCACTTCAGATGTAAGGATAAATACAGAGTGAAGGTGAAGGGATGGAAGATACTCCATGCAAATGGAAACAAAAAGAAAGCAGGGAAAGCTAAACTTATATTAGACAAAATCAATAAGGAAACATCAACCTTGGGCAGCCCCGGTGGCGCAGCAGTTTGGCGCCGCCTGCAGCCCAGGGTGTGATCCTGAAGACCCGGGATCTAGTCCCACATCAGGCTCCCTGCATGGAGCCTGCTTCACTCTCTGCCTATGTCTCTGTCTCTTTCTCTGTCTCTCTCATGAATAAATAAAATCTTAAAAAAAAAAAAAAAAAAAGGAAACATCAACCTTAAACATGTTACGGCAGATGGAATTAACAGATATATGTAAAACATTCCATCCAAAAGCAAAAGAACACATTCTTTTCCGGCGTACATGGGCCATTCTCCAACACAGATCATATATTAGGTGAAAAAATTAATCTTAATAAATTTAAGAAGACAAATCCTATTAAGCATCATCTCTGACCACAATGGCATAAAACTAGAAATCAACTGTGTGAAGAAAACTGGAAAATTCACAAATATGTGGAGATTTAACAACACGCTACTGTACAGAGTTAAAGAAGAAACCAAAAGAGAAATTAAAAAAGGAATTAAAATGAAAATACACCATATCAAAACTTGTTGGAGTAAAAACAACTTTAAGATGGAATTCTGTAGCAATAAATGCCAACACCAAGCAACAAGAAAAACCTCTAAATACTAGCTTCTAAATACTAGCTTCACACCTCAAGCAAATATGAAAAAAGGTGCAAAAGAAGCCCAAAGTTAGTGGAAGGGAGGAAAGAGCAAAGATCAGTGTGGAAATAAGTGAAATATAGACTAAAAAGATAATAGAAAAGATCAATGAAACCTTTAGCTAGACTCACCAATAAGAAAAAACTCAAAATTAGAAATGAAAGGGAAAACATTGTAATGGATACCATGGAAATACAAAGGATCACTAAGAAAGGACTATGAATAAATAATATGCAAACAAATTTGACAATGTATAAAAATATGGATAAATTCCTAGAAACATACAACCTACCAAAACTGAATCATGAAAAAATGGAAAAACCAAACTGATTACTACTAGTGAAGTTGCATCAGTAATCAAAAACCTCCCAGCAAACAAATGTCCAGGACCAAACACCTTCACTGGTAAATTCCACTAAGCATTCAAATAATTAATACCAATTGTTCTCAAACTCTTCCAAACTCATTTTACGTGGCCAGTATTACCCTGAGACCAAAATGAGACAAGGATGTCATAAGAACAGAAAATTATAGGCTGATATCCCTGATGAACACAGATCCAGAAATCCTCAACAAAATACTAGTAAAACAAATTCAACAATACATTTTAAGAATCATACACCAAGATCAAGTGGTATTTATTCCAGAGATACAAGGACAGTTCAACATCTTCAACACAATCAATGTGTTAGGCCACACTAACAAAATTAAGGATAAAAATCATATGATTGTCTAAATGCAGAAAAAGCATTTGACAAAATTGAACATCCATTTACGATAAAAAGTGAGTATAAAGGGAGTATACTCCAATACAATAAAAGCCATATATTACAAGTCAATAGGTAACATCATATTCAACAGTGAAAAGCTGAAAGCTTTTTAAGACAAGGATACCAACTCTCACCACGTTTATTCAACATACTACTGAAAATCCTAACCAGAGCAATTAGACAAGAAAAACAAGTAAAAAGCATCCAAATTAGAAAAGAAGTAAAACTGTCACTATTTGCAGATAACAGTATTATATACCGAAAACCCTAAAGGTTCGACCAAAAAACTATGAGAAGTAACAAACTAATTCAGTAATGTGGTAGAACACAAAATCAGTGTACAAAATCTGTTGTTTTCTATATACGAATTAACTACCAGAAACAAAAATTAAGAAAACAATCCCATTTACAATTGCATCAAAAGAACACCAAAGAATAAATAACCACAGAGGTGGAAGACCTGTACACTTAAAATTATAAGACACTGACTGAAGAAAAATTGAAAATACAAATGAAGAGATACTCTATGCTAAAGATATTCCATGTTAAAATGTCCATACTACCTAACACAATCTATGGAGTCAATTCAATCCCTATCAAAATTCCAATAGCATTTTCCCACAAAATAGAAAAATAATGCTAATATCTGTATGGAACAAAACAACACAACTCATAGATAAACAGAGAACAGACTGGTGGCTGCTAGAGGTGGGGAGTGAAGGGTGAGCAAAATGGGCAAAGGGTACAATCTTCCAGTTATAAAATAAATAAGCCCTGGGGATGTGATGTACAGCATGATGACCACAGTTAATAAAACCATATTACATATTTGAAAGTTGCTAAGAGAGTAAATCTTAAAAGTTTTCATCACAAGAAAAAATTTTTGTTACTATGTATGGTAATAGATGTTAACTATATATATTGTGATAACTATTTGGCAATATATACAAATACTGAAATCATTATGTTATAAACCCGAAACTAGTATGTTATGTGGCAATTATACATCAACAGAAAAAAAAATGAATGAAAAGCAGCAGCCTGGGAGAAAATGTTTGTTAGATATAGATCTAATATAGGACACATACACACAGGATTAGTACCCAAAATTCTCAAAGAACTCTCTGTAAAGAACCCTCAAAGCTCAGTAATAAGAAAACACACAATCCAATTTAAAAATAGCCAAAGACCCAAAGAGTTCAGAAATACTGATAGTAAACAAGTATATAAAAGATGTTCAACATCATTAGTCACTAGAGAAATGCATATTAAATCTTCAACAAGATAGCACTACACATCTATTGGAATGGGTCAAAAAAAATGACAATCAAATGCTAATGAGGATGTGGAGCAACAAAAACTCTCATTTGTGCAGATAAAAATTGAAAATTAAATGACTTAGGCAGTTTTTCTTAAATATACACCTTTCATTTGACTCAGCAATCCCCTGAGTATTTATACATTAGAAATAAAGATACACATTAAAAAAAAAAAAAACCCTAAGCACAAATTTTTAGAGCACCTTAATTTATAACTGCCCCAAACTAGAAACAATCCAAATGTCCATCAACTGGTGAATGAAAAAACAAAATATGGTGCCAATATGGACAACAGATTATTCTCAAAAGCATTAGCTAAGTGAAAAGAGACCCATTTGAGTACGTATTGTATGATTTAATTTATGTTACATTCTAGGAAAGGCAAAAAATAGAGGTACATACTTCAGATCCCTGGTTGTCAGAGGCTCAGGAAAGACTACAAAAGAGCAATAGGAAAGTTCTGGGGTGACATTGTGGTGGTACTTACACAACCATAAAAATTTGTCAAAATTCAAAAAACAATTTCTATGTGTAAGTTATACTTCCAAAAACCTGACCCCTCAAACTCAAGATGTCCATCCTTCTGCAGTATTCCACATCTCAGTAAATCGTATCATCATCCACGGAGTTCCTCAAGCCAGAAATTTTATTTATCATTCTTGATTTCTCTTATTCTCCTCTACAAATCAATCCAATCAATAAGTCCTGTCAACTCTATCTTCTAACCATTTCTTGAATTCATCCACTTCTTCCCATTCCCACTGACATCACCCTAATCCAAACCACCATCTCTTACATGACCATTGCCACAGCTTTCTAAGTGACCTGCTTGTATTCTCTTTTGACCTCCTTGATACATGTCACATACCATAACCAATGTAAGCTTTCCAAAATGCAGATCTTGATTATTTCATACACTCTTTAAAATTCTTCAAAGATTCTAACTTACAATCTTTAGTATCACTGTTTAGCAACAAAAAAAAAAAAAACAACTCTTACTGTCTAATTTATCACTCTGGCATCTTTCCTATAAAAATTGGTAAATATTTTACGAATACAAAGATTTTAAAACAAGTTATCAGTTCTCAGAGAATAGCTAGGCAACCTAAGGTAAAGATGACAATAATCAGGAAAATCAAACTGATGGACTATCTAGATTTCTGATAGAAATGTTCTAAAATCTGTTTTCTCCTCACTATACATACATCGTTCCTCCGAACACTAAACACTGACCTGCCATTGACCTTTCCTTTCTCCTGATAATCCTAACTTTCCAGTGAGTTTTAGGTTTCTGAGGCTGAAAAAGAGTTCCAAAAGAACATGTTACTGCCCAAAGTATGATGTGTTAACAAAGCCTGACAAAATTCCTACCCCAAAGATGCTTTAAACACAGACTTACTAATAATAGCAGAAATAAAAAAGATTTAACCTTGCCAAGATCAGATGGATTTTAATTTGATGCACTATTATTCTTCATTTGGACATTTTTCACATAAAAAACTGGTTTGGATAATCACACTTCAGCAGGTAAAGCCTAACAGAATCTCAAAACATTCAATTTTAAGTACAGAACTGACATAGACAAATATTTTATCTGAAGTATAAACTATCTTATTAAAATGTGTAATTAAGTTTAACATCTTGATTAAGGTGACTGACTATAGCTTAACTACAGAAAAATGTTTCAGTATGCCACATGACTTCCAAAAGTATGATTTATGAATAATATAAATGGCTAAACAATATTGTGATTTTTTTCAAAGATCTACTTATTTATTTATTTGGGAGAGAGAGAGAGCTTGTGTGAGCAATTGTGGAATGGTAGCAAGGGGAATGGTAGAGAGTCTCAAGCAGACTCTGCACTGAGAGTGGAACCCCATGCTAGGATCAATCTCATGACCTTGAGATCATGACCTCAGTCAAAAACAAGAGCTGTTGCTTATTGTTTAACCAACTGCACCACCCAGGTGCCCTGTGCTTCTCTTTTTAGTTAAAAAAAGAAAAAAAAGACAAAACTACCAAATTATGACTTTATATTTCACTACTGGCAAAACTTTGGCCATTCTAAAAATTACCAATAATATAACAGTGGCACCTAAATTAATTCAGGTAAGTCAATATACCATAATTAGTTTTTTAAATGAATTTAGTGGCTTAAAACAGGTTATCTAATTAATATAATTAATATAACTTGAAATAAAATACTTAAGGCCCAATACAGAACATTAACTTTGTAGTATTTTCCATTTCCGTAGGAAATGCTACTCTACTACACACTAAAAATGCTACGGTCATTTCATATGAAAATAAGCTCCAAGACTACATCTAAAAAATTTCATCTTACTGGTATTCAAATGAGTAAGTCATTAGATAAGCGAAAAGATATCTTTACTATTTGGATGAGGCATGGGATACAATGCTTTTTGTTGCAGTAAGATTTGATGCACAGAGCTCTAAGTACTCCACAAATGTCACTTCCATCAAAAAAGGACTAAGTAGGGGAAAAACAGTAAAAAGAAATACAGTAGTCTCTCATTGATCTCAGCTGGCAAAATGTGTACTGCAGGAAGAAAAACCTTAAGTCTCAAAAAAAAAGGAAGGAGGATGTTGGGGAGTAAAGAATGTATTTATGCGGGAATCCCTGGGTGGCTCAGCGGTTTGGCACCTGCCTTTGGCCTGGGGCGTGATCCTGGAGTCCCGGGATCAGGTCCCACGTCGGGCTCCCTGCATGGAGCCTGCTTCTCCCTCTGCCTGTGTCTCTGCCTCTCTCTCTCTCTGTGTCTTTCATGAATAAATAAATAAATAAAATCTTTTAAAAAAAACTGAAAAAAAAAAGAATGTATTTATCCTACAGTAAGTTACAGAAGGGAAGTGCTTCTAAAATAAACCCACCTGACCAGAATTAAAGACTTTTCTCAGATTCTCCCAAGTCTGTACAGTCCCAAGTACAGACTGTACTTTTTTTCAAGTTTTCACATCACTCTTAACAGCATGAAGTTTAAGGTCCTTTTCACTTCCTCACTTTTTTTCTTAATAATTTAGGCAAGGAATTTAAGACACCAACCAGCCTTTATTTAAAAGAAAGAAGAAAAAGAAAAAGAAAAAGAGAAAAGAAAAGAAAAGAAAAGAAAAAAGAAAAGAAAAGAAAAGAAAAGAAAAGGAAAGGAAAGAAAAACCATTCTCATATACCTATCTTGAATGCGTTAGAGAACCTCAATTTGTCTAACTCCCTGATAGGTAGGCAAGCTCACACTGGCATGCATACTAGACAAAGCTGTGACCAACCAGCCTTTTCACAAATAATTACAACATACAGAGCACATTTTTCCTAGGTCTGATTTTCTACCCAAACATTAAAAAGAGTTACCTGAATCATCTTGTCCTTGCACTACCCAAAGAATTGCAATATTTGCTATCCTATTCCTTTGAGAGCTAAGTTAAATCACATATATTTTTAAAATCTTGGATTTAAGGGGTGCCTTGGTGGCTCAGATGGTTAAGCATCTGCCTGCGGCTGAGGTCAATATCCTATAGTCCTGGCATCAAGCCCCAGGCTCCCTCCTCAGTGGGAAGTTTGCTTCTCCCTTTCCTTCTGCCTCTCCCCCTGTTCATGCCCCCCACCCCCCAACCCTGTTTCATATGAATAAAATATTTTTTAAAAAAATCTTGGATTTTAATCTTTTCTCACAAGTATAGGCTAAGATGCTAAGATTAATAGTAATCTGCTTTATCTAAATTGTTTGTTACAGGTTACATTGCCTTTATGGAGGGAATCACATACTAATCAATTTCTACTGGTTTATTGGCTATACTAAAATTCAGAGTCCTTGCTTCATCTTTCAATTCTTATCAACTTTATTTATCACTACTTCTCAACTAGTCCTTTTTTCCAGATAAATTAATATACTTGTGAGCTCCTAGATATTAATTCCCACTCAAGTCCTGGCACAGCTATAGAAGACACAGACATGAGACACCTGGGTGGTTCAGCGGTTGAGCATCTGCCTTTGGCTCAGGTCATGATCCTGGAGTCCTGGGATCGAGTTCCACATCGGGCTCCCCACATGGAGCCTGCTTCTCCCTCTGCCTGTGTCTCTGCCTCTCTCTCTCTCTCTCTCTCTCTCTCTCTCTCTCTGTCTCTCATGAATAAATAAATAAAATCTTAAAAAAAAAAAAAAAGACAACACAGGCATGGGAGAATAAGAAAAGGTGATACAGCTATGGCAGATTACACATCAACTTTGCTGACAATTTCCTGTTTAAAATTCCAAAAACAGCATGGAAAACAGAATCCCATTTTTTCAGACAAGTGTCCCCTAAGGTAAAGAATAAAGACAATCCAGTGGCACGTGGGTGGCTCAGTTCAGTAGAGCATATGACTTTTTTTTTTAAAGATCTTATTTATTCATTTGAGACAGAGAGATACAGAGAACAGGAGCAAGGAGGGAGGCAGAGGAAGGAGAAGCAGACTCCCCACTGAGCCAGGAGCCCGATGTGGGGCTGGATCCCAGGACCTGGAGATCATGACCTGAGCAGAAAGCAGAGGTTTAACCATCTGAGCGCCCTGAGCATGTGACTCTTGATGTCAAGGTCAACTCTTGATCTCAGGTCAAGAGTTCAAGCCCCACACCAGGGAGCTAGAGTTTACTTTAAAAAAGAAAAAAAATGAGAAAGAAAGAGGGGAAGGAAATAAGGAAGGCAGGAAAATACTGGTCTCAAAAATGAGAAGGTATCAATCAAGAGACTAATATTCTAAATTGGCTCTGTCAAGGACAGTATGATCTTAGGCTAGTTGCTATTTCATTTTCCCCATCAGCATACCATAAAAACAGTATAAAAAAACAATATATATAAATACATTTCAAGTTTGCTGGGCAATCCTAAATTTACGTGGTTTTATTTTCTACACTTCTCTATAATTTAAATTTTCCATCCAGGCTTTTGAATCTAATGAAGACTGACTGCTGTACCACTGCTGCAATCTTTATGCCTTTACTGTTTCTCATACTTTATTCCCATATTGTCTATCAAAAAGGCTCTCTTTCATTCTATTTTTCTCATAAGCAGTTCATTTTAATGTTCATCTGTTCCAGAGGAAAAAAAAATACAATTCCTTTCATCATAATACCACACAATTTCCTTAATCCTCAATTACCTTCTTTATAACTGCTTTTTTAGCCCTCTAAAATTTAACTTCCAAGCTAGTCAAACATAAAAGTGCCAACATAAAGCTATCTACCGATAATCCACACAAAATACATTGCCCTTACTCACATAACTCAAAATGGAAGAAAGATCTATACTTACGATCCAAACAAATAAAAATGGAAAACTGATAGAAGAAAACACAGGGGTAAAAGCTTTGTGACATCAGATTTAGCACTGATTTCTTGGATATGATAACCAAAAACACAAACAAAAGAAAACATAGATGATTGGTCTTCATCAAAACTTAACTTTCATGCATCAGAGGACACTATCAAGAGTGAGAAGACAATCCACTGAATGAGAGAAAAACACTTACATTTCACATGTCTAAAGAGTGATTAATATCCAGAGTATACGGGCAGGCCCAGTGGCTTAGCAGTTTAGCACCACCTCTGGCCCATGGCGTGATCCTGGAGACCCAGGATCCAGTCCCATGTCGGGCTCCCTGCATGGTGCCTGTTTCTCCCTCTGCCTGTGTCTCTGCCTCTCTCTCTCTCTGTGTCTCATGAATAAATAAATAAAATCTTTAAGAAAAAAATATCCAGAGTATATAAAAAATACCTTAACAACAACACATTTTTAAGTGGGCAAAGATCCTAAATAGACATTTCTCCAAAGATAAATGGCCAACAAGCACATGAAAAGGTGCTCAACATCACAAGTCATTAGGGAAAATGTATTTCCAAACTACAATGAGATAACAATTCACACCCAGTAAGATGTCTATTATCACAACAAGCAAACAAACATAAAATGGAAAATAGCTAATGTTGCTGAGGATGTGGAGAAACTGGAATCCTTGTGTAATGCTGGTGGGAATGTAAATGGTGCAGCCATCATGGAAAACATTTCAGCAGGCCCTCAAAAAACTAAATACAAAATTAATAGAAGAGAACACCAATTGCTCTTCCTGGTGTATACCCAAAGGAAATGAAAAGCAGGGAATGGGAAAGATACTTGCTACAACATTCACTACAGCATTATTCCCAGTAGCCAAAAGGTGGACAGAACTCAATGTAGTACGCATAAAAGGAATATTAATAATTCATAACAAAGGAGTAAATCCTGATACATAGTACAACATGGATGAACCCCCAAAACATATGTCAAATAAGATAAGCCAGACACAAAAGAATAAATACTGTATGATCCTCCTTTTATAAGGTAACAAAGGAGATAAATTCATAAAAGCAAAAGTAGACTAGAGGTTAACAGGTGCTGGCAGGAGAGGCAATGGGGAGTTATTGCTCAATGGTTGCAGTTTCTATCTGGAATAATGAAAAGTTCTGAAATAGAGATGATAGTTGTGAAGACATTTTAAGTACAATTACTGCTAGTGAACTGTACACTTAAAAATGGTTAAAATGGGAAATTCTGTTATGTGTGTTTTACCACAATTTAAAAAAAAATACAAAAAAGGTACTATTCTTCTAAGTGTTTAAAATCCAGATCATATGGACAACAAGTTCTGATGCAAAGTAAAGTATCTGAATCTCAGTGCAGAATAATCTCTAGAGAATTTTAAATGTGAGACGCCTGGGTGGCTCAGCTGTTGAGCAACTGTCTTCAGGGTGTGATCCCAGGGACCCAGACTGAGTTCTGCATCAGGCTCCACAGGCAACCTGCTTCTCCTTCTGCCTATGTCTCTGTTCTCTCTCTCTCTCTCTCTCTCTCTCTCTCTCACGAATAAATAAAAACTTTTTAAAAAGTTTTTTAATGTAATTAAAACTTAAAACTATGAAGACAAAATGTGATTACTTTTGGTTTATACAGACTTTTACCAAATATAAGAAATATTTTAAAAGATAGCTTAACATGTTTAAGGTTCAGGACTATTTGGGGATCTTCTTGCTATATTCATTATTCTGGTAACTTCGTCCTACTTATGTGACTATTAGGACTCTAAGAAAAGTATGCTCTATTTTTCACTGTCGAAAAATATTTAGAAATAAAGGGGGGACAGCTAGCATAAACTCTACAGCGTTTGGAATCAGAGCTATCAGTATGAACTCATGGTTTTTAATACATACACATATAAATAAAAAGATGCAGAAATAAACATGGATGCTTGCATATGTGTGGATTAACGTGTATACACATGTATTTCTAGCTCTGTCTGCTGAGAAGGCCTAGGAACAATGACACCTCAGTAGCAATAAACACACATCACATCCAGATCTTGGTTTCTAAATATCATTCTCCAATAGAAGGAACCAAAACTCCTTGGACAAGTGATTGATTCCAGGGTCTCACCAGAGAAACACGAGATGAAACTGGAAAATGTTATCATGCCAGAAAAGAAGAGCTTTCCTAAAGAAAAGAGAATGGGAGCATGTTGAAAAGACAAGGAGCCAACCTGAAGACCGTACCTGGAACAATCTGAGCAGCAAAATAATGACAGCATTAGATTATAAACCATAGAATAAAACAAATATCTGTAACTCAATATTGATATAAACAAATTACTAAATAAATAAATAATAAAGGACAGTTATTCCTTCCAGAAAAATTCCAATTAATAAATGTAGAAGAATAAATGAGAAAAATAAAATCACTGTCAAGTGAACAACACTGTAATTGCTACAGGCAAGATCTACCAAAGAATACTGAAAACAAGCGGGCAAAAGTTTGAGAACAGGGGTATCTGTACAGTTTCAAAGAATCTCCCCAAGACATCTTATAATTACAAAGAGAAAAATAGTGACAAGTAGAGAAATTTAACAGACATGACATCCACCACATGAGAATTAACATCATCTTGAATAGGATATACTGACACCCTATACTCAACATTAGTAATGTTGAGTCCTACACATTATACCCAATATTACTTCTGCAGTATTTCTGACAAAAACGCAGAACTTCAATAAATCAAGAAAATATCAGACAAACCCAAAAGGAGAGACATTCTACAAAATAAATGACCACACACCTGTCACAAGTGTGAAGGTCATGAAAGATGAGAAAAAACTACCACAGATCAGATAAGACTAGGAAGATGAATCCTGAAACAGAAAAAGGATGTTACTGGAAAAACTGGAGAAATTCAAATAAGGTCTATAGTTAATAGTATTGTACCAGTGTTAATTTCCTGGTTTTGATCACCATACTCTGGTTGCATAAGTTATTAACACTAGGGAAAGCTGAGTGAAAGAAAGGTACCTGGGTACCTGGGTAAAGGTTTCAAAACTTTAAAAAAATATATTTTTTTAAGTATCCTATACATTTTCTCCCTTAACTGAGTTAAAAGTTGAGAAATTCAAGAGGTATTTACATAAGGTAAAGTCAATATTTCATCATTTGAAAGCAAACTTCATTGAAACAAGGCTTAAGTCATTAAGAGATAACTTATTACGTATTTACAGGTGCTAGAGATGCTGCCTTCAAGAAACTTACAGCTGGTAAGAGAAACAAAAACGATGAATTGTCAAACTACTTGATAAAAAAATTCTGACACACACAATCGGGCTATAATCCAATGATTAAATAATAAGAGTAACATCATTAATGATATTAAAGGACATAAATGAAAATCATTTATATAACTAAAATCTTCAAATAGAACATTAACACCTATATATTTACGGAATTTAAGTTAGCTTAACACACTCACTACACATATTTCATGATAGTCTTATACACAGTAGTGTCTAATGCTTCAGTAATGTCTAATTACTATTAATAATTTTTCATCAAAGGTATTTCTCCAACCTAAAAACTAGTTGCTTACTATCTCCAGCAAAACAGAATATCAGAGAATTAAAGATAACAAAAATGACCACAAAAATCAAACTGAACTAAACAATTCTTAAATCAAGAACAATCTCAGAAAGAAACCAGTAGATAAATTTACGTAGCAAGTCACCGTCTGAAGACAGCAAACTGAAAATCAAAATGTCAACCAATATAGAAAGCATTATAAATTCAGTAAAAAATATTCCATCTCCCCTCCTTCAAGTATATCGATCAACCGAGTTTAACTGCACCCTAAAAAGTTGTAGCAGATCCTAACAATCTTAATACTACTCATTGTCTCAAAACTTTTAAGGATCAAAAGACTTACAGTGTCCTAGTATCTCCAATAAGCCTTCCCAAACACAAAGTAGTAACACAGGATGACTCCAAATATTCTTAAAGATAATAATACAAGGATTATGCTAACATCTGCAATAGAATAGAAACATTACTGCTAAGATTCAAACCTAGGCCAAGAGCCAGATCACTCTGAATAGATATTTTGATTAACTGATTCCTGAGCGAAGATTCAGTCATAAATCTCAAGTATCAATAGCTAGTTATAAAATCTCCCAACATTCCAAATTTCTGCCTGTTTTTCCTAGATTTAACAATAACCAGTCAAAAGTCTTTATAATATTAAGATTCCAGGGGTGATGCTGTCATCAATTTTCTTGAATTTAATTGACAGTATATACATGAAAACACTGCTTTCAATTATAATCAGACATTTTTCCAGTGTATAAAGAGAACAGACAGGTAAGAAAGGTAGAGCACAAAAGAAACAGTGCAAACTTTTCTAAGAAGTCTCACAAAAAGTAACAGCTCTTTAAACAACTCCACATCTGTAAGTCCAAAACTCAGAGAACAGGAATCAACTTAGAAAATGTTGGGCTAAAAAAAAATAAATAAATAAATAAATAAATAAAAAGAAAATGTTGGGCTTACTTACTTAGTAAGAAAGCCCTTACTGCAGGGCTTTCTCCACTTCTCTCTACATTCTTTCCTTGGGTGGTATCTTCCCACTTGGTAACTTAAATAGTATTTAATACTCTAAAAAATACAAGGTGTCAAGGCAGGTGAAGTATGGTACCATTTTTGGTAAAGTCAGGAGAAGAATATGTACATATTTGATTATATGTGCATAAAATATTATCTTTGGAAAGGTATGTAGGAAAACAGGAACCCTGTTCAGCTCCACAAAAACTAGGCATAACAGGAGACAAGAAATAGGGGAGAGGGGATCCCTGGGTGGCGCAGCGGTTTGGCGCCTGCCTTTAGCCCAGGGCGCGATCCTGGAGACCCGGGATCGAATCCCACATCAGGCTCCCGGTGCATGGAGCCTGCTTCTCCCTCTGCCTGTGTCTCTCCCTCTCTCTCTCTCTCTGTGACTATCATAAATAAATAAAAATTTATAAAAAAAAAAAAAAAAAAAAAGAAATAGGGGAGATTTTCACTCTGTACCCCATCAAACATTTTAATTCTTGCATTGTGTGAATGTAGTGTTTATTTAAAACATAAATTAACATATAAGCGCTGATGACTCCCCATCTCTCTCTCTCCTCACTAGAATTGAAGTCCCATGAAGACAGAGATTTTTTTCCTATTTTTTCACTACTATTAATCTCCACTGCTAGCTCCATTGCTCGTGCTTGAAAAAAACATTTGTTGAATGAATGACTTCTTAACATCTTCACTAAACTCCAGATTTGTATATTCAGTTGCCTACTTCTCATCTCCACTTGAACATCTAACAGGTCCTACTGTTAACACATCCGATCCAACCTTATCCCCATATAACATGCTTCCCTCACCACTAGCTCATGTCAACACATAGTATTATCATCCTCCAACTGAAGCCCAAAACCCAGGAGTCACCCCTGCCCCAACCAACCGCACCCTCGAGCAAGACACAAGTTATACTGTTAGCTCCAAAATATACTTCAAAAACCTTTAACTTGTCTCTAACACGCAGGTCACTACTCTAATTTACCACAGCCTTCTAACTGGTCTCTTTGCTTCTTTTCTCCTCTTATCCCATCTTCCCTGCTGTCAGATTGTAAATCAGCCCAGATCACTTCCAGCTTCACAAAAATTCCAATAGCTTCTCAGTGTACTTTAAGAATAAAAGCCAAGCTCCTTGGACAGTAAGAGATCACAAGATCTGGTGCCTGGCTAAGACCTAACCTCCTGTCCCCCCCTGGGGTCCGCATGCACTGAACTTCTTTCAGTTTGCTGATCCAACCTTGGTACCACCTCTGGGAATTTCCATGTGCTGTCCCCTCAAACAGGAACACTCTTCCCTCAGACTTTCAAAGGCTAAATCCTTCTGACTTTTCGCTATCAGGTCAAAGGTCACTTCAGACAGGTCTTCCTGACCACAGCATCTGAAGGAGTCTTCTCAACCACCACAACTTCTCTTTTACCATCTCCACAGCACTAAATGGTTCTCTGAAATTACTTTTATTTCTGATGTATTATGGGTCCCTCCCTCCCCCCCCCCCCACCAGAACTGAAACTCCAGGAGGCAGAAACCATCTGTCCTGTATCCCTAATGCACACAGTAATACTGGACATACAAATCAGGTACTTAATATTTAACTGACAAATAAGGCAAAACTGACTCTAACGAATGTCTACAACATTTAACGACCAACCGGTGAGAATAAGAGACATGGATAAACCATCTTAAATTTCAGAAAATACTGAGAATCACCAGAGGATAGAGAGTGAAGTAAGATTATTTCAGATGCATCTGAACATTCAAATACATGGAAAAGACATTTTTCACACCCTATATTCATGCACACTGTGGAAATGTTCCCCAAACTTATAAACAGCATCTGAAAAGAAAAAAGGGTAACTCCACAAATACTTGTACCTCTGTAATTTCACCTGTGACTCTCAGAAGGGTCTTCCAAACGCTGTATTTGGGTAAGAGGCAGAGTAGAACTAATGTGTCTCAGAAAGGAATGTAGGATGTGGCTTTCTGAGCGCTTTTAAATATCTATTAGGTGGTCGGCAGTCAATAAGAACAAAGTGACTATTTCCCATATTTTACTTTGAATATGCATACAGGGAAGATCAGAGTTCAAAGATTTTTATGCTGTCAGGTCACACCGCCTACAGTGAAAGCTAATATTTTCAGATCGTATCTATTCTAGTTATCTCCAATATTTGAACTTCTGCGGTGCCGCCCATGAAGTGTAGCAGTGATCCGGGAGGAAAAGGGGGCGCCTTAACAGTAACCGCGTCCATGCAGGCATCTGGGGCTGGGGCACCGTGCGGACCCCGGGCACCGCGGCTCTGCGGGGTCTACGCGGCGCTTCTCCCCAGACCCCAGCGCCCAGCGCCCAGCGCCCAGCGCCCAGCGCCCAGGCACGTCCGGCGTGCACCGAGGCTACTCCTCCCCCCGCTATCCATCTTCACTGTCTGCGGAAACAAAAGTGAAAACACCCGCTGCCACGCTGTTAAGGAACGGGTGCCCCCCCCCCCCACCACACACACCCCCGGCAGAGCTACGTGCCCGCGAGCGCTCGTCCACAAGCCGGAGTACGCGCATTCTCACCTTCCCTCCTTCGGGAGAAAATGGGGCCAAAGGAGGGGCGGCCCAGGCCGGGAGGGAGGCCGGGATCCGGTCCCGGGTGGCCGCGCACGGGGTCGCGCTCCGGGGAGCCGGGGTCCTCCTCGCCGCCCCCTTCCACCCCTTCCCCTTCCGCCCGCGCCCCCAACTCTTCTCCGCCCCATCCCCGCCACCCACTAGCCGGGAAGGGAAGTTTCCCGGTCCTGGAGCCCGGCTCCCGGCCCCCGGCGGGGTTACCTTCCGCAGAAGCGGGCCAGGGGGCAGGGGCCGGGGGAGGGCAGGCAGCCCGCAGGACAGAAGGACGAGGCACCCGGCGAGGGGGTGGGCGGCGGCGGCGGAGGCGGCGGCGGCGGCTGTCAGCTCGCGTTCCCCCGCTCACAGCGCTGCCATTACTGTGCGCCGAGGCCGCCTCCCCTGCCGGCCGCCGCCACCCGCCCCGGAGCAGCGGGGGTGGGCAGCGCAGCCCGGGAGCCCGCGCGCCGGACGCTCACCTGCCGCCGCCAACACACGGCGGAGCTCCAGGCCGCTGCCGCTCCCGGACGGCACAGGGGCGGCGGCTACAGGGCCCGGAGCAGAAGGAGGGCTGGTGACGGGATCCGACGAACAAGCGAGGTCCTGAGCGCCCGGCCTCCCCCCACACACCCTTCGGGCTCCCGCTTCCGCTACCACCGAACCTCCCCCCAGAAAACGGTGGTACCGTCCGCGCTACGGCAAGCGCCGAGGGCCCGCCCCAGTGCGACCGCAAAAGGCCCCGGAAAGCCGGATTCCAAGGGGCTCTCCCCCGGGCTCCCGACGGACGAGCCGACCGCGGTTTGCTGGGCGCAGGACACGCGGTGCCCACCAAGTTTGCGCACTGCTAGTGGTGACATGTCGAGGACGGTGGTCGGCACAAGTCCTTCCCCCGTGAGCTGTTCAGACCAATGCGAATATTCTGAGCCCCAGCAGTCTCCCTGCCACACGCTTCCATGGGCGTTTAAAATGGTCAAAAATGTATTCGCAAAACTCCCCCTCCCGCCTCCCCCACGAGTCCTGACCTAGTGCGTTTCCGTCTGTAGATGAATTCTGAGCTAGGAATGGACCTTAGAGGAACTCCTCTTCAGGTCTGGACCGCTGAGCGCCCCCCCCCCCCAGACCCCCAGCACAGCCGTGTACAAGGGGCCGGTCCCTCCGTTGCAGCCGGCGACGCCGCCCAGGGTGCAGGTGCACCCATCGCCTCGTCTCTACGCAGAACCGCGGCGAACAAAGCCTGGCTTCGCTCCTTGTCTGCCTTCCATGTCCACGAGATCTTGGGGTCTTGTTCTGCAAACCTTTGCCCTTCTGCTCCCTTTCTTAAAACTTTGTACCAATTCTTCAAGGCCCATCAAAAATCCTGTTTGCCTCCTTGTCCACAATTGCAATTCTCTGATATTCTCAAATAAACCCATCTTTTGCTGGTAAAATACCTGGCAGTTTGATTCATAGGGTTAACATAGCTTAAAGACTTGTGCTATTAATAAATGGGACTTTTTGATGTTGTATGATGAGATATGTCAACATATGAAAGATCTACATAACACAGTGAACCAAGATTTTCTAATGACCGATGCATGCCTACAAAATCATGCACGGATTAAAGATCCATTCAAAGTGCCCATTCAACCAATGCATAGATAAATACATGTGTGTGTGTTTGTGTGTTGCACACACACAAAAACAAAGTACAAGAGATTCCTTGATATCATTTCAGATTATTCATTGCAAATAACCCTTAAGAAATTACCACTTATCAAACTTTCTGTAACATCACAGAAGAATATCTACACTTAATGGAAAAGACTATTCAACTCTTCTCCTAAGGCCTCCTATTTGCTTCATATACTTGAATCATAGAGAATGCTTTTATTAAGTCAGATAGTAAAGAGAGATGCAAAAAATGTAAAGCCATGTCGTTCTTCTCACTAAATCTTTTTTTATTTTGGAAATTACAATTATTTTTCATACAAACATGATGTATGTTAAAATGTTTGCATTTATTACTTTTTTAAGTTAATAATTGGGTTTTTGAAATTTCTTTCTAACATGGAGTTTACCAAAAAAAAAAATCTGATTATTTATTGTATTAATGGAAGTTCTACGTGATGCACTCTGAGCTACATTTTCCACTATGACCCTTCTATGAATTTATAGCACCTCCAACAGTTCCTTTCCAGCCCTCTTGCTAAACACAGATAGACCAGCCAATGGCTGCTAAACAACAAGAAAGATTCCCTTTTTCTGAGACTGTTTTTGTCCAACAATTTATGACACCAGCTGGACTTCTACTACTAAGCCTCTGTAAAAATGTCTTTCTTTCCCCAAAGTAGAACACCCTCTGACACCAACGACATTTTCCTTGATCAAACTTCAGTCAAACTCTCTTCTAAACTCTCTTTTCAATAGGCCTCAACCTTTGGATTGCATGATAATCCTCAACAGTAATACAATTAACATAAAAATTAATATAGTGGGAAATGTTCATAATACTTTTGAATGTACTTGCTTTCTTTTAAGTATATTGGTGAGGAAATTAAAAAGTAATAGCAATTTCCTTTTTATTTTAGAGAACTAAAAAATTCAGAATTTGAGTGATTTGTCAAGATAATTCGACTAGAGAGAAGAGAGTAGAAAACATTACTTCTGACAGAAAAAATATTTCTCAGACTGAGATAAGTAAATTGGAGGAATTAATAAATAGATATTACCTTAAGTTAAATTAACAATACAATATAATATTGGGTTTATTAAGTCTATTTTATAAAGTATTTGGGCTTTACATATGATTTCCTTAATTTTATACATCCCAGATCCCTTTGAGTTACTGAAAGAATGAAGTTCGTAGTTATACACTGAGACATGAAAAAGAATAAACAACGAAGGTTATAAAATAAATAAATTAATTAATTAATTAATAAGTCTAACATGGTAATTATTGCTAGATATAAACCACATAAACATAAATTCTTTGAGGTCTTTGACCTCCTGAATAATTTTAAAGAGTATAAAGAGGACCAGAGATCAAAAAGTTGAGAACCAATGCCCTAAGTCATGAATTTGCCCTGGTCTTGCCACTTTCCCTTTAAACTTTAGCTAGAAATATGAATTAGCATGAAGGGTGCCAAAAATGAATCACTATAACACCACCTATCTCTAAATTCCAGAGACCTCTCTCATCCCTTTAATGCTTATCCAACCTATATAGTAGGGAAATACATTTTGAAAAAGCTTATAGTATCCAAGCCTTTAAATATTAAATTGAGATTAGTTCTTCCTTTCAGAAAAAAAAAGATATTGTTTCTGGCCAACCCTTCAACTCACTATCTTTACCCTCAAACCTAATCTCAAACCTTAGTTCATCTCTGAATCCTTCCTGTTTTAATTTTTAGCAGAAATTACATATATGACTAAAATAGTGTGTTTGGCTTTGTAAGATATTTATTCAATTCTTTTATTTTTTCCACAATTTCTAATGTAATAAATATGTTTTTAAAAGAGAAAGAGAAAGAGAGAGAAAGCAAAAAAACCCTACCAATATTGCAGAAATAGATGACCATATTTCAGTTGATAAATATTTCTCAAAATCTTTTCATGAATATAATTAAATGTTTATGCAAATCAGATCATATTATAGATATGCTATTTTGTAGCCAGCTATTTCACTTCAAAATCTTCCTGATTTTGGTATGAGAACATTAAATAGTTCTTATTAGGCAAAGTAAATTACAAATTAGCATTTAAAGAGAAAAATTAATGAAAAATATTTTAGGTAGAATATCTTAAAATGTCATTACATAAATCAGTGAAAAATTATGTCTATTTCATTTCCCACGAGTGAGTGTACAGAATTTCCTCTTTCAAAAATTTCCAAGTTCATCTCCTAATCCCCCTGTAACTACTATTTGAGGAGCCTAACCAGAATTATCTTCTGTCTTTACAAGCTTCCTTTATACACATGAAAACCAAAGAGCCTTTCTTTTTCCTGGACATTTATTATTTCAAACAACTTGTCTTATTTTTACATTCTATATATTAAATCTGAATCATCTCTCATTAAATCTTTACTGGGAACTTGCATTTCCTGGTTATATCATTTATTAAACATTTTTCCACCTTTTGTTTTTGGTAAACAAGAAAAAACTGAGATATTGGAGAACAGTTTTCATGTTTGGAGTAGCTGATTAAGGAGCTTCTTTGCACTTACGGAAAGTGCAGGGCTCCACCTTGGAGAAATATCTGACTGTAGGATTGGGGCTGAAAACACATAAAATGAGCCTAGAGCATCTCGTAGTGTAAGAAAGTAAGGAAGTACCCAAAAATAAAAACATCCACATTGATTGGACTGTGTCAAAGGGCATAAGAGCCAAGTGAAAGAATTTTCAATGGCCAAAGTTAGAACAATTTGAGCAAGAAAATAAAGTATTAGTGGATTATAACACAAGGTACAAAATAAATATCCATGGATTCATACTAATACAAAATGATAAAGTAAATAAATAAGGGAGAAGAAGCAATTTTATTTCATGCAGGAGAATTCCAAATAAATTCCACCTCCAGGAAGAGGAGCATGACTCCCACTTTTTTGGCTGTGCATCATTAAAGTGACTTCCTTCCAAAAAAATTAAAAGAGTAACTTTACAGTAGAGAAACCTGACAAATGTCACATAGTCAGATGATTAAAGTCAACAGTAACATGATAACTTATTGTTAATAGTATGATCACTTGAAATGATGTGATGAGAATGGCAACATATCTCTGTGATCCTCCTCCACAAAATATACAGTTTTCATCTAATCATGAGAAAATCATCCAACAAATTTCATTAAAGGGGCATTCTGCAAGATACCTGACCAGTACTCATCAAAATGATTAAGGTTATCAAAAGCAAGTTAAGTCTGAGAAAACTGTCAGCCAGGAGTACATATGACCCATGAATGTCCTGTAGTATCCTGCATAGGATCCTCTAACAGAAAAATACGGTAGGGAAAATCTAAGAAATCAGAATCATATGAATTTTAGTTAATTACAGTGTATCAGAATGGATCTATTCATTGTAACAAACATACCATACGCCATATTAAAATAAGATATTAACAGGGAACACTGGGAGGTGTGGGGAAGAGGGTATATAGGAATTCCCTATTATGTGCTCAGTTTCTCTGTAAACCTAAAACTATTCTAAAAAAAAAAAAAAAAGTCTATCAATTTTAAAAAAGCTCCTACAACTGTACAATTACAAAAAAAGTATGATGTTTCTAATCAGAAAAGCTAGGAGCCTGTAAATTTTTTGTTTTGTTTTGTTTTAAAGATTTTACATATTCATTCATGAGAGACACAGAGAGAGAGGCAGAGACACAGGCAGAGGGAGAAGCAGGCTCCATGCGGGGAGCTTGATGCGGGACTCGATCCCAGGACCCTAGGATCATGACCTGAGCCTAAGGCTGATGCTCAACCGCTGAGCCACCCAGGTGCCCTATAAGATTTTTCCAAATGGGAAGGTCAACCAGATGAACAAGTTATTTTTTTTGCCTCTCTTAGACAATTTTGGTTGAAAGCTATTTAAAAAGAAAAGAATAAGTGTTCCCTTTTAATTAAAAAAAAAAATGCCTGTAAATCCTTTATATTTTCTTTGCAGTCACATTCAGACAAGTAATTGAACAAGACCAAAGTTGTGTTCAAAGAGAGCTCATTTTAAAGAAATACTCATAAATTTCGTGACTTGCAGTAGTACATTTAAGAAGGTGATTTCTCGGGGCCCCTGGGTGGCTCAGTGGTTGAGCGTCTGCCTTCGGCTCAGGTCATGATTCCGGGGTCATGGAATTGAGTCCCACATCCGGCTCCTTGCAGGGAGCCTGCTTCTCCCTCTGCCTGTGTCTGTGCCTTTCTCTATGTCTCTCATGAATCTTAAAAAAAAAGAGGTTGGTTTCTCGAGTAATGAATTACAATAAATAATATGTGATATGTGAAAGAAGGAGAGGTGACATTTCCCTCATCTGTTAGATCATATTAAAAATACATGTGTCACTACAAGTGGGCAGCCGCGCTGGCGCAGCGGTTTAGCGCCGCCTGCAGCCCAGGGCCTGATCCTGGGGATCTGGAATCGAGTCCCATGTCGGGCTCCCTGCATGGAGCCTGCTTCTCCCTCTGCCTGTGTCTCTGCCTCTCTCTCTCTCTCTCTCTCTCTCTCTCTGCCTCTCTCTCTGTGTCTCAATAAATAAATAAAGTCTTAAAAAAAATACATGTGTCACTAAAACATGAATCCTGATCCACCCATATAAGTGTGTACTCCATCTCATTTGAGGAGAAAGGGACAAAGAAAACAAATCAAATCAAATGTAGCAAGTCTGGAAGCAAGCTAATTTAAAGAAAATGTAGATGTACGGGGATCCCTCGGTGGCTCAGAGGTTTGGCGCCTGCCTTTGGCCCAGGGCGCGATCCTGGAGACCCGGGGTCGAATCCCACGTCGGGCTCCCAGTGCATGGAGCCTGCTTCTCCCTCTGCCTGTGTCTCTGCCTCTCTCTCTATATCTGTGTGTGACTATCATAAATAAATAAAAGTTTAAAAAAATGTAGATGGACTAAAAGATACAGTCTTCAGGCAATGGAAGGTGGTTGATCAGTAGTGTTAACTTGCGCCAAGTGGGTCCTAAATGCTTTTAAGCATACTCAGCATCAATGTTGGAAATAGGAACTATACAAGATTATGCAACCAGATTTCTAAAATAGAGTATTTAGGTATGGCAAGGTTAAGAGCCTTGGCTGGGTATCCATCTCTTTTCCAATAAATAGCGTTCATCAATCGAGTAATCAAAAAAACAAAAATACCCTTATTAACCTATAGTTTCCTTGGCTAGATCTCTGTGGGAAGCAAATAAGACTAACAATATACTAAGAAATGCACAATAGTTTACTATTTACTAAAGCATGGTATAAAAATGATTCATGTATCATGCCAACCTAAAAAGAAGTTTCCAACCTCTTGCTTCCAAAAAGATGTGCTTTGGCTAGTAAAAAAGAGAGAGAGAGAGAGAGAGAACACAGTGAAACATTCATAACATATAGACTTGGAAACCGGCATATGTGTAAATTTGGTAGATATTTTAACCTATACTGTTTATAACAAGTTACTCACTGTATAGCCTGGATCCTCATCACATTTCCTTTATGACTGTCTAGGAAGACAGGAAAGACTAGAGGCATGGCCTCTTTGCACTGTTCAACACTTTGCTTTCTTTTCTTTCTTCTTTTCATTTTCTTTCTTTATTTCTCGTTTTTTAGAGAGAAAGAGCACGGGGGGGGGGGCAGAGAGAGAGGGAGAGAGAGAATCTTAAGCAAGCTCCACGTGCAGCACAGAGCCAGATGTTGGTCCATCTCATGACCCTAAGATCATGACCAGAGCCAAAATCAGAGTCTGATGCTTAACTGGCTGAGCCACTCAGGTGCCCCAACACTTTAATTTCTGATTTTATTTATTTTTATCTTAAATTATCATATAGTAAAATTGACTTGGGGAGGGGTATACAGTTTTTAATAATTTTAACACCTGTAGAGATCTGTGTAGCTACCACACAATTGAAACTCAGAAGAGTTCCATTACCCCCAACAAGCTCTTTTACGCTATTTCTTTATATCACTTTGTTTTCTTTCCATATCATCCTGGGTTCTCATCCAAATCCTTTCTTATTTAAGTTTTTCTCTCATCTCTGATTTCTCACCATTTGACTTTAGTAAAGAATATGGTTAAGGACGACACCTATATCTGTGGATGCATACCTGGTAGTAAGAAGAAAGAGGAAGAAGGAATAGGAGAGGAAGCCCTCTGCATAATGGGAAAGCAGGAAACCTATTCAGAACATAGTTTACAGGCTTCCATCTGGACAGTTCTCATAACCAAGTACGTCTCAGCTTCCTCGCCTATGAAAGTAAGGAGTTGGAGAGCTTAAACTTATGTAAGAGACACAACACCTAGAAGTCAAAATGTTCCTACAGGAAGACCATAAAAGAATTCTTTCATAACTTTAACAGTTAATATGTATTTTTATTCTAATTTAAATGTTGCCTTATCTAGATTCTATTTTTTTAAATAGAAAGCACAAATTGTGTAAAAATTTGGAGGAAGAAAAACAGAAAAGTCAAAGATTATGACTACTAGCCTAATGCTTTTTATTAAGACAATTTTTTTTTGCCGTTAGTGATAGAACACTCAAGTCCAGGGAGCAGAAGAATACTAGACTTAGAAGAGTCCCAAGTTAATTTTCAGATTCCACATTTTACAATTCTATGCACAGGCTTTACCTATCGATGTAGGAAAAGAATATATGAATTGTTGAATTCATGAATGAATGAGGAGCAACATTGAAGCTGGCCTGATCATCACTACTACCCCTTGTTACACTATGAAATGTGAATATGCCCCTGAGATAAAAGAGTGACATCAATATTACCACATGCAAACACAAAGAGTATAACCAGGGAGCCACTAATAATTGACCAAGGTTAGCATGAGAGTTGAAATGTATTTGCCATTCTTATTTGTATCCGTTTTAGGATTCAAGTGCATATACTTGATTGATTCCATTATAAATTCAAATCAACAATAAAGTATGATCACCATTAAGAATAAAGCACCTAAAAAAAAAAAAAAAAAAAAGACTAAAGCACCTAACAATACATGGTTACTGTCTGGATCAATCAGACGGTTTTTCAACTGCAAATGGCAGAAACAAATATAAGCACAAAAGAAATGTATTGGCTCATGTAACTGGGAAGGCCAGAGAGCTAGCTGGCATAGCTAGATTCTCTACAGTAGTACTTTTCAAACTTAAATGTCCAAACAAATGACCCAGAGATCTCATTAAAATATAGGTTCTGTTTCATAAATGTGTTTCATAGAGCTGTTTCTAATAAGCTCCTCACTGATGTTGACACTATTGAACCATGACCACCCTTTGAGTAACAAGCTCCCCAAGAAAGAGGGCCAGAGGAGCACCTGAGTGGCTTCGTCAGTTATGGGTCTTCCTTTTGATTTTGGCTCAGATCGTGATTGGAAGGTCATGAGATTGAGGAGCCCTGTGTTGGGCTCCAGCCCTGTGTTGCTGAATATGGAGCCTGCTTGAAATTCTCCCTCTATCTCTGATTCTCCCCTCCCCACCCCTGGCTCATGCACTCACACATTGTCTAAAAAAAAAAGAAAAGAAAGAAAGAAAGAGAGAGAGAAAGAAAGAAAGAAAGAAAGAAAGAAAGAAAGAAAGAAAGAAAGAAAGAAAGAAAAGAAAAGAAAAGAAAAAGAAAGAGAAAAGGGGCTGGAAAGTCACTAAGAATAAATCTTAGAAGTTCTCATCACAACAAAAAAGAAAAAACATTTTTGTAACTATGTATGGTGAGGGATAATAGACTTATTGAAGTGATCATTATTGTAACATATACGAATATAAAAATCATTATGTTGTGCATTATATGTCAATTATACCTCAAAAAATGCAGTCAAAAAAAAAAGAAAGGAAAAGGTGCTGGGCAACCATTTCATATATGCAATGTATTGCTCTCAAGGAGTTTTCAACCCAGTCACTGTTATTGATGTATATGGATGCCATCTAAGTTGGTAAAATATAATAGACAGAATATACATTTTGCATTTTTGTATCCACCACTTTTCAAATCTACACTGATTAGAACATTCAAAGGTCTCTTCATTTATTGGGTGCTATAAGGAAAATTTTAAAAGGGGCATCTAACCCAGTCTCAGAGATCACAGATACAGAGTTATTCAGCAATCACTCCAATTCTCCTCCCTTCACCTTCCTCTTGGCAGCCAGGGATGGCCATGTGACACATTTCTGGCCAATGAGGAGGTAGGCAAAAGTCCCAAGGGAAACATTATCTTTCCTGAGTAAAAAAAAAAAAAAAAGACAAAGTCTCACAAGAAGCTTTTGTTCTTTGTCCTTTGTTTCTTATCCTTTTCTTCCTGCCTGAACTTGGGCACAATGCCTTTGGATGCAGCAGCTGACTAGTGACTTTAAGGACAAAAGGCACACCCTAAGGATGGCAAAGCGAAAAGATAGAAGAATCCCCATCCTTGTCATTACCTTTAAGCAACTATACATCCCATCCCTGTATTTATTATTTTGTGACACAGATAAACCCATTACATCTTTAAATCACTGTTGATTTTCTTTTACTCCCAGCCAAATGTATTTCTAACCAATAAAAATCATTTTCTTACGGAAAAATATATAACCTGAAAGCCAAAAACTATTAACCAGCAAAGGGAGAAGAAAAATATGCTATTTGTGTTTAAATTCATATTCAATTTATTGAAATTGAAATCAACAGCAGAGTTTATCAAGAAGCCTTTAAGCTCAACTTACAAATCTTAGTTCATTTATAAATCAAGTATACTTTGCATTAAAATTTTTAAAATACCTGCCTTCACTTTTTCTTGTTATTAGTGCTCAGTTTATAATTTTGACAGATTAAATTTCTCTAATCTTTCCCAAACATATACAAGCTTTAGTAAATAATTTCTCTTAAACTTTTTAAACTACCATCACAAATTCAATATATCAAAATTGTTCGTGTTTCACACAGGAACCAAAGCAATGCCAACTTTACAGCAGTTAACGGCAAATCTTCATTAGGACATAAGTACTTTTACAAGCCTCTTCTAAACATACCAGTTTACTAAGTCAGATCCTTACGATCGCATTCTCTTAAATATGTCAAATTAAAACTATATTCCCTCAGTTTTATACATTTTAAAGTACAAAAATAACACAGACAAATTATACAATTACCATAAAACTCATTCCTAAACCAGGCAATATGGACTTAATTTACTTTTACTTTTTCTACATTTCTATGTTTATTTCTACCTCTTCCTGGGCTTGCAAAGTGACTTTCTCAGCTGAGAAGAACAGCAGTATTGTCAGACTTGCTAAGGTCACCCTGTCTGCGATTAAGAACTGTGTTACAGGTGCAGAGGGGGCTTACAGCCAGAGACGCTGGACTGGGACATGGGTTCAGAATGCTACTTCCAGGATGATTCTGCTTTGTTTGCAGTAACACTATAGCCCTTCTTGCTGTCATCATCTACCTGCTTTGGTAACAAGGGATCCCACCCAAGTCCCTGACTTTTAGTTAGGATTTAGAGTAAGTTTAGATTTTGTATAACTTTTATGTGTCTTCTGAGTGTATCTTAAGTTTCAAACTTATCCATTTTCTTATTTCAGTTTGCTATACAATTTCACATGACATGATTAAGATAGATTAACATTCTTATCTGAATTACAATCAGTATTTGCATTGTTGGATTTATGTTTTTTTTTTTTTAAGATTTATTTATTTATTCATTCAGAGAGAGGCAGAGACACAGGCAGAGGGAGAAGCAGGGTCCCTGCAGGAAGCCCGATGTGGGACTCGATCCCCAGTCTCCAGGATCACACCCCAGGCTGCAGGCAGCGCTAAACCGCTGTGCCACCAGGGCTGCCCTGTTGGATTTATGTTTGAAGAGACATTGTGGCTTCTTTATATGTTCCTTAAAAAGCTCATCAACCATCATTTTAAGCTATTTTATTGATACTCTCCCTCTTATTAATAAGCTACTCTATTGTTCTTCAATTTTAAGTTTGGACTTTTAAGGTAAAAATTAACATTATAATTTGTATTATTCATCTATGATAAGCACTAAGCAGCAAAACGAACACTAATATAATACTAAACAATAAAACAAGGTGAATAACAAGATTTAATGTTAATATATGCTAACACAGCCATTTTCTTTGTGTGGGAATTTACAACTATCCTTTTGGTACATTGGTTTTTTTGGGGGGAGGGCAAGGGTTTGAAGAAGATTTATCTACTTAAATTAATTTAATTAATTTTTCTAGCTTTATTGACACCGTGAGTTTAAGGTATACAATGTAATGACTTGCTACATGGAAATATTGTAAAGTGTTTCCCACAATAAGGTTATTAACACATATTTACTTAACATAATAATTGATGTGGGAAACAAAGGCAAAAGGAAATATAAATATTAAATGTCTTTATAATCTGCAGCCCTTTGACAAACACTTGAGATAGGCAGATTATAACAGGATACTGAGTCTTCTTTAACATATGAAAATCCTTTTGGAACTTCCTTTACCTTGACTTCTCCCAACCCCAAGGTAAATAATCAATTGCTCCTCACAACCCTGGGGCAGCAGGTGTCAGGAGGCAGCAGTGGCAGCCGCTCTTTGTGCCCACAGGTCCTGTCCCTGTGCTTTAATAAAATCCACCATTTTGCACCAAAGACGTCTCAAGAATTCTTTCTCAGCCATCAGCTCTGGATCCCACCAACATCACCATTTCCAAAAACTACATTAGTTATCATTTTGTTTTTGTTGTTATTATAACGAGAACATTAAAACTCTACTCTCATTGCAATTTCCAAGTACACAACACAGTATTTTTAACTATAGTTACCAGGCCCTACAATACGTCCCCAGAACTCACTGATCTTACACCTGGAAGTTTGTCCCTTTTGACCAACATCTCCCCATTTCCTCAATACTCAACCACTGGCACCATTCTACTCTGTTTCTAGTAGTTCAATGTTCCTAGATTTTACATATAACTTAAGATCACACAATATTTGTCTTTAAGGTTATTTCACCTAGCATAATACCCTCAAGGTCCAACCATATTGCCACAATGGGAGGATTTCCTTCCTTCTCGTGGCTGAATAACATTATGTTGTATATATGTACCAAAAAATATTCATCTTTTCATCCATTGGTGCCAGGATTTTTTCTCTTCTTTGAGAATAGCCATTTTAACAGGTGTGAGGTGATATTTCATGGTGGTTTTGATTTTCACTTCCCTAATGATTAGCGATGTCAAGCACATTTTCATGTATTTATTAGCTATTCCGATCGTCTTCTTTGGGGAAAAAAATGCTTATTCAAGTACTCTGCCCATTTTGTAATTGGATTTTTTCTTTCTTTTTTTTTGCTATTGAGTTGGAGGTGGGTTGTTTTTTTTTTTTAAAGATTTATTTATTTATTCATGAGAGACACACACAGAGAGAGAGGCAGAGACACAGGCAGAAGGAGAAGCAGGCTCCCTGCAGGAAGCCCGATGTGGACCCGATTCCGGGGCTCCAAGAGCCAAAAGCAGACTTTAACCACTGAGCCACCCAGGAGTCCCAAGTTATAGAGGTTCTTTATACATTTTGAATATTAACCCCTTATTATATTTTTTAACCCCTTATTATATAAGTTATCTGCAAATATTTTCTCCTGTTCCATAGGATGCCTTTCACTTTGTTTATTGTCTTTTTTGTGATGCAGAAGCTTTTTAGTTTGGTGGAGTCCTATTTGTTCTGTTTTGCTTTTGTTGCTTGTGCTTTTGGTATCATCTACAAAAAAAAAAAAAAATCATTGCCAAAAGTGATGTTAGGAGCTAATTCATTTATGTTTTCTTCTAGAAGTTTATGGTTTCCAGTTTCAAATTAAGTCCTTTTTTTTTCCTTCAAATTAAGTCCTTAATCCTTTTTGAATTGTTTGTGAGTGCTATAAGACAGAGGTCCACTTAAATTCTTTTGCATGTGGCCATCCAATTTTCCCAGCATCATTTATTAAAGAAACTATCCTTTCCCCACTGTATTCTTGGTTCTCTTATCAAATATTAATTGATTATGTATGCATGGGTTTATTTCTTGGCTCTTGATTCTGTTCCATTGTCTCTCTGCCTGTTTCTATGCAAGGCCTATGCTATTTTGATTATTACAGTTTTGTAATGTAGTTTGGAATCAGGAAATGTGATGCCTCCAACTTTGTACTTTCTCAAGACTCCTTTAGTTATACATAGTCTTCTGTGATTCTTCATAGATTTTAGGATTATTTTTTCTATTATTGTAAAAAAAAAAAAGCTCATTGGAATTTTGACAGGGACTTTGAATTTGTAGATGGCTTTGAAAAGTATGGACATTTTATGTCCACAATAGCCAAACTAGGAAGGAAGGAGCCTCGGTGTCCATCGAAAGATGAATGGATAAAGAAGATGTGGTTTATGTATACAATGGAATATTCCTCAGCCATTAGAAATGACAAATACCTACCATTTGCTTCTATGTGGATGGACCTGGAGGGTATTATGCTGAGTGAAATAAGTCAATCGAAAAAGGACAAGCATTATATGGTCTCATTCATTTGGGGAATATAAATAATAGTGAAAGGGAATATAAGGGAAGGGAGAAGAAATGTGTGGGAAATATCAGAAAGGGAGACAGAACATAAAGACTCCTAACTCTGGGAAACGAACTAGGGGTGGTGGAAGGGGAGGAGGGCGGGGGGTTGGGGTGACTGGGTGATGGGCACTGAGGGGGGCACTTGGCGGGACGAGCACTAGGTGTTATGCTATATGTTGGCAAATTGAACTCCAATAAAAAAATTTTTTTAAAAAAAGAAAGAAAAGTATGGACATTTTAAATTAATAATATTAACTTCTGAAAAAAAAAAGAAAGAAAAAAAATAACTCTTCTGATTGACGAACAGGGAACACTTTTCTGTTAATGTGTCTTCAATGTGTTTCAGGAATGTCTTATAAAGTGTATAGATCTTTCCTTCCTTGATTTATCATTCCCAAGTATTTGGTACTTTTTGATGCTATTGTAAAAGAGATCTTTTTTTTTTTCTTTTTCAGATAATTCATTATTAATATAAAATGTGACTGGGGCACCTGGGTGGCTCAGGAAGTTGAGCGTCTGACTCTTGGTTTCGGCTCAGGTCCTGATCTCGGGTTGTAGGATCGGCCTGGTCCAGGTCCACATTCAGCAGGGAGTCTGCCATAGATTCTTTCCCTCTGCCTCTCTTCCTAGTCATGCTGTCTCTCATATAAATAAATCTTTAAAAAAAAAACGCAACTGATTTTTGCATGTTGATTTGGGTTTTGGTTTGTTTTTAAAGATTTTATTTATTTATTTATTTATGAGAGACACAGAGAGAGAGAGAGAGGCAGAGACACAGGCAGAGGGAGAAGCAGGCTCCATGCAGAGAGCCTGACGCAGGACTTGATCCTGGGGCTCCAGGATCAGGCCCTGGGCCGAAGTCAGTGCTAAACCGCTGAGCCACCTGGACTGCCCTGCATGTTGATTTTGTATCCTGAAACCTTACTGAGTTCATTTATTACTTCTAGCAGTTTTTGGCATAGTTGCTTCAGGATTTTATATACATAAACATATATACACATATATATATCACATTGTCAGTTAATAGAGACAATTTTACTGCTTCCTTCCTAATTTGAATACCTTTTTTCCTTCTTATCTAATTGCTCTGGTCAGGACTTCTAGTACTATGTTGTAAAGGTGAGATGAGAGTGTCTTGTCTCTGATCCTTCAAGAGAAAGCTTCCAATCTTTCACCATTGGCTCCCCTGCAGGGAGCCCATTGAGTATGATACAGCTCTGGCTTTGTGATATATGGCACTAAGTTGAAGTACATTCCTTCTATTCCCAATTTGTTGAGAGTTTTTATCATAATGCATGTTGAATGTTGTCAATTGCTTTTTCTGCATCTACCGAGATGGTCTTGTGATTTTTGTCTATTAATGTGGTGTCTCACAATTATTGATTTGTATATGTGGAACCATTTTTGCTCCTCAGAATAAATCCCGTTTGATTATGGTATATGATCCTTTTAATGTACTATTGAATTCAGCTTGCTAGTATTTTGTTAAGGATTTTTGCCTCTATATTTATCTGGGAAGTTAGCCTGTAATTTCTTTTTCTTGCAGTGTCCTTGTCAGGCTGGCCTCATAAAATGAGATTGAAAGTGTTCCCTTCTCTTCAATTTTTTTGGAAAGAGTTTGAGAAGAACTGATATTAATTCCTCATTGAATGTTTGGTATAATTCACCCACAAGTCATCTGGTCCTGGGATTTTCTTTTTTAGGAGGATATTGATCACTGAATTAATCTTATTTGTTATTGGTCTGTTCTGATTTTCTATTTTTTTACGATTCAGCCTTGGTAGCTGTAGGTGTCCGTGGAGTGGCAAGAGCCAGTTGCAGATGCAAATGTAGTTGGCAGGAGCTGAGGCAAGCCACAAGGGCTGGGGCCAACTGTGGGTGCTCTTGTAGCTGTAGGGGTGCTGGCTGTCAACATGTGCTCCCATGGCTGCCAGATCTTACCACAGATGCACAGCAAAGGAGGCCAGTGTTGGGAGTCAGGCTGGATTCATGCAGGTATACAAATGGAAGGGCTGGCTAGCGGCAGGTGAGCCTCATTGTACAGGCCAGTGGCAGGAGACAGTACCCACAAGAAGCTGTGGAGGCCCTGGCTGTGGGCATGCACTCCTGTGTCTCCACAGTCTCTTCGCAGGTGTGACAGTGGCAGTGGAGGCCAGCAAAGTGAGTCCAAGTAGGAGCAGGCAGGTATGCAGCAGAGGTGGGACAGCTGTAGGTGAGCCCATTAGTGCCAGCCAGTAATAGGAGATAGAATTGAATCCAGACTCACAAACAGCTGTGAGGATCTTGGCTGCCAGCATGCACTTCCTTGGCTGTAGGATCTTACCATGTGCTTGCACACATCAGTGGAGACCAGTGACAGGCATCGGGCTACTGGTGTGCAGTTTATACCTGGAGGGGCTGTCCTCATGTGCACACACATTGGTGGGGGGCAGCTGTGGGGGTCTTGGCTGGATTCCTGCATTTGTCAGCTATAGAGGCCTGCACTACAGCAGGCACAGGGTAGGGGGTAGGGTGGGGGTGGGGAGAATGCTTAGGGAGCCAGGGGAAACTCAGGTATCTGGCATCTGGGAATGGGAAAATACCTGTGTGGGGGTGAGGGTGGGGGAGTGGGAATGGAAAAATCTGTAGGAGGTCTGTGGCAACCGTGATGGTCACTGGTATCTTCAGTGGTGAACCCAGTAGAATACCCTATAGTACTGGTCACTAGGGACTAAGGTCAATCCCACCAAGAGCCTGTTTTGATTCCTGGTTCCCAGTCATCTCTATACATCTCAGCTTCACCTGTCTCTGCTGGGGTGAAACCAAAGCAGGTCTTTCATGGGTGGTGGGACAGGGTGGGGGGCAGTTTTGGAAGGCTGGGGAAACTGGTTGCTCATCTACTCTCCTTTTCCTAGTGAAGGGGACTATTTCTAGCTTGGGAGTTCCCACTCGGCACTGAGTCATGCCCACTTGGAAAGTGGAATGATGCAGGAAAAATTAAGCTGTTTTTCTTCCTTTTTTGTGCAGTAATTCTCCGGTTCTCTATTCCACAGTGTTTTTAAATGGACTCCATATCTCCCCCAGAGCCATTCTTGGTCATGGATAGCTGTTTTATTGTTGATCTTTAGAGGGGGACAGACTCTAGAGTCTCCTACACTGCCATTTTGGTCTTATACTTTGTTCTTAATGCTTTTCCTTTATTTTTTAAAAAGATTTTATTTATTCATGGTAAGCAATAGTGCATGTATTTTATTTATTCATGAGAGACACAGAAAGAGAGAGGCAGAGACATAGGCAGAGAGAGAAGCAGGCTCCCTGCAGGGAGCCCAATGCAGGACTTGATTTCAGGACCTGGGATCATGCCCTGAGCCAAAGGCAGATGCTCAACCACTGAGCCAGCAAGGTGTCCCAATACTTCTCCTTTGGCAGAGACATAGGCAGAGAGAGAAGCAGGCTCCCTGCAGGGAGCCCAATGCAGGACTTGATTTCAGGACCCAGGATCATGCCCTGAGCCGAAGGCAGATGCTCAACCACTGAGCCAGCAAGGTGTCCCAATACTTCTCCTTTAGAGTATCTTTATGCATTCATAGCTTTTTATATATTGAAATTATTCCAATAAAGTATAATTATCATTCTTTGAATGCTCAAGTTATCAAAGTTTGGCCAGAGAGATCTTAGCTGCTCCTATGCCTGTTCATTGGTACTGCAGAATTTTGATTCTGGCAATAAGATGTTCTTTGCCCATTTAAAAGTTCCCTGCATGGAGATAAGAAATCAAAAAACTTTATAAGGAATACTGGTTCCCTATAGTAGTGAATAGTATTAGGGACTAAAATTTGAATATTAGGGATAGATTATTTTAGTCAAACACTGTGGAACACAGGATAACAGCATTGCAAAGGCAGTTCAGTGACAAAACTAGAAACAGTATTTCCCACATGAGAAATACTATGCAGCTGTTAAAAACAATAAGGTGAAAGACTCTTAATGAAGCCATATTCTTGGGAACTAATAGACCCTCCTTCCCCTGCACTTCCAACCCCAGCCTATTTTCTGCCCCCATGCCAAATAGTTCCTGGAATCAAAAGCAGCTGGGTGAGGTGTTAGTCTTTATTGGGAGTGATGACTCATGTGAGGCACTCAGAACTCCCTGGTGAATACCAATATTAGTATGCTAAAAAGAACTACTATTTCAGTAGACTTTTTATCCTGTCTCAGAGGCTAGAAGAACACAGAGGGAATGGGGAAGAGAGAAGCTTCTATCCTAGCAAGGAACTACTAGCCTGCCTGTGCACTGCCACAGGCTAAACATTTCTTCATCTTTTACCTCCTATAGCCTCTGCTCATTAATATACCTAGATAAGCAGACCTAAAGCTCAATGATAAAATATGGAAAAAGAATGGTCATACTAAAGCTCCCAGAGGGGGAAAGGCCAGGCAGCATAAGGAATTTTTAATAATGATTAAACGAAAATGCTAGAAAAGACAGATAAAAATCTGAAGATAAAAAAATGGACAAACAATAAAAATACTTAAAAGGATTCAAGTACATCACTTAAAAATAATTTTCCAATTAAAAAGTTCAGAAGACCAGGGGTGCCTGGGTGGCTCAGTTGGTTAAAGTCAGACTCTTGATTTTGGCTCAGGTCTTGGTCTTAGGGTTGTGGGATTGAGCTCCATGCCGGGCTCCATGCTAGGTGTGGAATCTGCTTGTTTGTCTCCCTCTGTTCCTCCCCCTGCTCACATGCTCTCCCTTTCTTTCTTTCTCTCAAATACATAAATAAATAAACTCTTTTTATTTTTTTTTCAGATTTTATTTATTTACTCATGAGAGACTCAGAGAGAGAGGGAGAGGCAGAGACACAGGCAGAGGGAGAAGCCGACTCCATGCAGGGAGCCGGACGTGGTACTCCATCCCGGGTCTCCAGGATCAGCCCTGGGCTAAAAGTGGCACTAAACTGCTGAGCCACCCAGGCAGCCCTAAATAAATTCTTTTTAAAAGTTCAGCAGACCATTTTAATAATGGTGCTGGAGCAACTGGACATCTACAGCCACCCCCCAAAAAAAAGAATCTCAATATAAGTCTCATATCTTATATAAAAAAACACAAAAATGAATAACGGACTTAAAACTATGGAACTTTTAGAAAGACATAAAGGATATAGTCTTCAAGATCTAGTTCTAATCAAAGAAGACTTTGACCACGAAAACATGACCTATGAAAAGAAAAAATTGATAAATGGGTTTCATCAAAATTAAAAACTTATTCTGCATAAGATTCTGTGAAGAGGGGGATCCCTGGGTGGCGCAGCAGTTTAGCACCTGCCTTTGGCCCAAGGACGGGGTCCTGGAGACTCGGGATCGAGTCCCACGTCGGGCTCCCGGTGCATGGAGCCCACTTCTCCCTCTGCCTGTGTCTCTGCCTCTCTCTCTCTCTCTCACTGTGTGCCTATCATGAATAAATAAAATAAAATTTAAAAAAATTAAAAAAAAAAGATTCTGTGAAGAGGATGAAAAGACAACTATAGTGTAGGATCTTGCATACTATATATCTGACAAGGGTTTTGTTATGGTCTGAATGTTTGTGTCCTCCCAAAATTCATATGTTGAAATTCTAACCCCAAGAAGATGGTATTAGTGGGGTCATTGGGAAGTGATAAAGACATGAAGTTTCCACCTTCATGACTGGGATTAGTTCCTTGTCAAAAGGCTCTATGGAGGCACCAAGCCCCTTTCACCACGGGAGGATACAATGAGAAATCTGCAACACAAAAGAGGGCCTTCATCTAGATATGCTGGCATCCTGATCTCAGACTTCCAGCCTCCAGAACTGCGAGAGATAAATTTCCCTTATTTATAAGATACCCAGTCTGTGGTGCTTCCTTATTGCAGCCTGAATGAACTAAGACAGCACTCATGTCTGGAATACATAAAGAATTCTCAAAATTGAATAGTAGAAAACCAAAAATTCTCAATAGAAAATAGGCAAAAATTTGAAGAAGCATTTCATTGAAGAGGATATACAAATGAAAAATAAAACATGAAGAGTTGTTCAACCTCATTAGCTCTTAGCAAAGTGCAAATTAAAACCACAATGTGCTATCACTATACATCTTTTAGAATGACTAAAATAAAAAATAATGATAATACCAACTGCTAGTGAGAATGCAGAAAAATGATCAATTTTCAAACATCATTGGTTGGAATAAAAAGTGGAATCACTTTTATATCCAATAAATAATTTGGAGGTTTCTTTGAAAACTGAACATACAATGACTCTACAACCTAGCAGTTTCATTTGTGGGCATTTATCTTCAAGAAATAAATAGTTGAATTCACACAAGAAACCATATATAAATGTTCAAAGAAGCTTTACCTATGGGGCTCCTGGGTGGCTCAGTCAGTTAAGCCTCCACCTTTGGCTCAGGTCATGATCTCAGGGTCCTGGGATCAGGCCCTCGGTCAGACTCCCTATTCAGTAAAGAGCCTACTTGTCCTTCTCTCTCTGCCTCTCCCCCCAACTCATGCTCGCTTGCTCTCTCTCTCTCTCTCTCACTCTCACTCTATCTCAAATAAATTATTATTATTTTATCTTTAAAAAAATCTTTAAAAAAATAAAAAGAAGAATAAGCTTTATCTGTAATAGCCAAAACCTGTAAATACCCAGATGTCCTTCAGTGGGTGACTGGATTACATGACTTGAAAAACAGAATGAAAAGAAAAATATGAGGAGCAGAGGGCAGAGGGAAGAAATGAATATGGGAGAATGAATATACTCTATGGACCTCATTTTTGGGGGGTAAAAGAGTGTCCTTGATGGGTGAAATAGTGCATAAAATTGGCTAAAATAATGGATAAAATAAAGACCAAATTATACAATGATAAAAGGTACAACTTTATATACATAATATTTATATTATACATAGAGTACAAATAATAGACAAGGAGATATATATATAAATAACAATGCATACACAACTTCTAGATTTGGACATATCTATTGAATAAAGATAAGTAGCTGCAAAATTAAACAATTTAAAAAGGCTTATGTGATAAAATAACACTTCAGATGTATCTATACAAATAGTCAGGACAAAACTAATAAAATTGGCCTTACTTTGTGTTAAACAATAATTTTTATTTCAAGATTATTTTGATCACAAGATGAGAGATTAAAGGGAAAAATTTTGTTTCAAAGGAAAACCAGGTATTACTTATAGCACATCTTTCTTGTTTATCCCCCTTTGGGGGAGCTTCTGCTTTTCATTGTCTTTGAATATTTTATACTCTCCAATTTGTAAATAACTGAAATACACCATAGACCTGCAATTGATTTCACTTTTTCATCTCTCTTCCTTAGATCAGTAGAAAAAAACAATTTCACAAGTCTCAATAAATGCAAAAAGGTTGAAACCATATCATGCATTTTTTCCAACCACAAGAAAAAAATCTAGAAAGACCACGAACACATGGAGGTTAAATAGCATGTTACTAGATAATAAATGGGTCAACCAAGAAATCAATGAGGAAATTAAAAAAAAATACATAGAGACAAATAAAAACAAAAACATAATGGTCAAAAATCTTTGGGATGCAGCAAAAGCCATTCTAATAGGGAAGAGTATAGTTATACAGGCAAACCTCAAGTAGCAAGAAAAATCTCCAATAAACAACCTGACCCACAATGAAAGGAGCTATAGAAAGAAGAACAGACAAAACCCAAAACCAATAGAAGGAAGAAAATAAAGATTAGAGCAGAAATAAATGAACTAGAAAAAGCAATAGAACAAATCAATGAAATCAGGAGCTGGTTCTATGAAAAGATCGACAAAATTGCTAAAACTTTAGAAAGACTCATCCAAACAAAAACAAAAGAAAGAAACACAATAAACAAAAGGAGGAAAGAAAAGAAAGGATTCAAATAAATAAAAAGTGAAAGAAGAGAAATAATCACCAACACCACAGAAATACAAAGGATTATAGAGAATATCATGAAAAATTACATGGCAACAAATTGGACAACCTAGAAAAAAAATGATAAATTCCTAGAAATATATAACTTTCCAAAACTGGGAAGAAATAGGAAGAGAAAATCTGAACAGACCAAGTAATAGCAATGAATTAGAATTAGTAATAAAAAAAAATCCCAAGGCAAAAGTCCAGGACTACTTAGCTTCACAGGTGAATTCTACCAAACATTTATTTATTTATATTTTTTAAATGTCATTTATTTATTCATGAGAGACACAGAGAGAAAGGCAGAGACAGAGGAAAAAGCAAACTCTCCATGGAGCAGGGAGCTCCGAGTGGGACTTAATCCCTGGACCCTGGGATCATGACCTGAGCTGAAGGTAGATGCTTAACCAACTGAGCCACCCAAGTGCCCTTTACCAAACATTTAAAGAAGAGTTAATACCTATGTTTCTCAAGCTATTCCAAAAAATAGAAGAAGAAGGGAAGCTTCCAAATTCATTCCATGAGGCCAGCATTACCCTGATACCAAAAACAGATAAAGACACCACAGAAAAAGAAAACTACAAGCCAATATCTCTGATGAACAAAAATATACAAATAATCAACAAATATTATCAAACCAAATCCAAAAATATATTTCAAAAAATCATTCACCACAATCAAGTGGGATTTATCCCTCAGATGCATAGGTGGTTCAGTATTCACCAATCAATCAATGATATCAATAAGAGAAAGGATAAAAATCATCTGATCATTTCAATAGATACAGAAAAAGCATTTAACAAAGTACAACAATGATTGATGATAAAAAAAAAAAAACACCATGAAGTAGATTTAGAGGCAACATATCTCAACATAATAAAAGCTGTATTTTAAAAACCCACAGCTAGCATCATACCCAATGGTGGAAAAATGAGAGCTTTTCCTCAAATATCAGGAACAGGACAAGGATGTTCATTCTCAACTCTTTGATTCAACATGGTACTCGAAGTCATAGCCAAAGCAATTAGACAAGAAAAATAAAATAAAAGACATCCAAGTTGGTAAGGAAGCAGTTAAACCATCACTATTTGCAGATGACATACTATATATAGATAACCCTAAAGACTCCACCAAAAAACTACCAGAACTGATACAAATTCACTAAAGTTGCAGGATAATGAAATCAATATACAGAAACCTGTTGCATTTCTATATAGTAATAATGAAGTAGCAGAAAAAGAAATTAAGAAAATAATTTCATTTAAAATTACACCGAAAAGAATAAAATACCTAGGAATAAATTTAACTGAGGAGGTAAAAGACCTGTACTCTGAAAACTATAAAACATTGCTGAAAGAAAATGAAGATGACACAAATAAATGGAAAGATGCTCTATGCTCATAAACTGGAAAATTTGATATTCTTAAAATGCCCATACTACCCAAAAACAGATTTAATGCAACCCTTATAAAAAACACCAATAGCATTTTTCACAGAGCTAGACAAAAGATCCCACAATTTGTATGGAGTCACAAAACAAAACAAAACAAAACAAAACCTTGAATAGCCAAAGCAAACTTGAGAAAGAACAAAGCTGGAGGCATCACAATCCCAGATTTCAAGATATACTACAAAGTTATAGTAATCAAAACAGTATGGTACTGGCACAAAAACAGACACACAGATCAATAGAACAGAGCAAAGAGCCCAGAAGTGAACCCACACTCACATGATCAATTAATCTACAACAAAGGAGGCAAGAATATACAATAGGGAAAAGAGAATCTCTTTAATGAATGGTTTTGGGAAAATCATACAGCTACCTGCAAAAAATGAAACTGGACCACATTCTTATAGCAAACATAAAAACAAACTCAAAATGGATTAAGAACTTAAATGTAACATCTGAAACCACTAAACCCCTAAAAGAAAATATAGGCTTTCCTGAACATCAGTATTAGCAATACGTTTTTGGTTTTGTCTCCTTAGGCAAGGGCAACAAAAGCAAAAATAAACACTTGGGGTTATAGCAAACTAAGCAGCTTTTGCACAGAAAAGTGAATCATTAAAAGATGAAATGGCAACCTACCACATGCAAGAAGATATTTGCAAATAATATATCTGATAAGAGGTTACTATCCAAAATATATAAATAATTCATATAACTCAACACCAAAAAATCCCAAACAATTCAGTTTTAAAAAACGAGCAGATGACCTAAATAGGTATTCTGCCAAAGAAAACATATAGATGGCCAACAGACACAGGAATAGATGCTAAACAACATTAATCATCAGGGAAGTACAAATCACAACCACAATGAAATATCATCTCACACAAGTCAGAATGGCTAGTATCAAAAAGCCATAAAATAGTAAATGTTGGTAAGGATTTAGAGAAGGGAAATCCTCATGTACAGCTGGTGGGAATGTAAATTGGTGCCACCACTATGGAACACAGTGTGGAGATTCCTCAAAATCTCAAAAAATAGATTTATCATGTGATCCAGCAATGGGATTTATGCAATGAAAACAAAAACATTTATTCTAAAAATATATGCACCCTATGTTCATTGCAACAGTATTTACAGTAACTAAGACATGGAAGCAACATAAGTGTTCATCGATAGATGAATCAATAAAGAAGATGTGATACACACACACACACACACACACTCGGAATGCAATATTACTCTACCATAAAAAAGAATGAAATCTTGCCATTTGCAACAACATGGATGTATCCAGACTGCATTATGCTAAGTGAAATAACATAGACAAAGGAAGGCAAATATCATATTACTACATTTGTGGAATCTAACAAACAAAACAGAAACAGACCCATGGACGAAGAACAAACTGGTTGTCAGAGAGGAGCTGGGTGGAGGGATGGGTGAAATGGGTGAGGGGGATTAACAGGTACAACCTGACAGTCATAAAAGAAATAAGTCACACGGTTGTAAAGTACAGCATGAGGAATTTGATCAGTAATATTACAATAACTTAGTATAATGGCAAATAGTAAGTATAGTTATGATGATCATTTCATCATGTAAATAAATATCAAATCACTGTTATATACCTGAAACTAATGTAGTATATGCCAACCATACTTCAATTTTAAAAATAAACAAAATCAAAAATAAAGAAATTGAAGAACATACAAGTAAATGGAAAGATATTCTGTGTTCATGGGTTGAAAGAATTAATAATTATTGGTAAATGTCCATTCTACCCAAAGCAATCTATAGATTCAACACAAGTTCCTATCAAATTCTAATGGCATTAAATCCAAATAGCCAAAGAAATCTTGAGAAAGAACAAAGTAGAAGACATCATATTTCCTGATTTCAAAGTATTTTATAAAGGTGTGGTAATCAAAACAGTATGGTACTGACATAAAAACACACAAAGATCGGTGGAACAGTATAGATAGCCCATGCATATATGGCCAATTGATCTTTGACAAGGATACCAAGAATGCAAAATGAGGAAAGGATTGTCTTTTAAATAAATAGTGCTGAGAAAACTGGATATTCACATGCAAAAGTATGAAATTGGATCACAAAAATCTACTCAAAATGGATTAAAGACTTAAACTATAAAAGTTTTAGACCATTGCAATGGTCTTGACAATGATTTTTTTGGATATGACACCAAAAGCACATGCAGGAAAAGCAAAAATAAACAAGTGAGAATACATTAAACTAAAAATCTTCTGCAAATAAAGCAATCAACTAAATGAAAAAGTAGCTATAAAATGTGAGAAAATATTTGCAAACCATATATCAGATAAAGGGTTAATAACCAAAATATATACAGAACATGTACAACTCAGTAGTCAAAAAAAAAAAAATCCAATGAAATGATCAGAGGAGGGACGCCTGGGTGGCTCAGCAGTTTAGCTCCTGCCTTAGGCCCAGGGCATGATCCTGGAGTCCGGGGATGGAGTCCCACATCGGGCTCCCTGCATGCAGCCTGCTTCTCCCTCTGCCAGTGTCTGCCTCCCTCTCTCTCTCTCTCTCTCTGTCTCTCATGAATAAATAAATAAAATCTTAAAAAAGAAAAAAAAGTTCAGAGGACTTGAATAGCCATTTTTCCAAAGAAGATATACAAATGGCCAACAAGTACATGAAAAGGTCTCATCACTAATCATCAGGGAAACGAAAATTGAAACTACATTGAGATATCACCTCACACCTGTTAGGATGTGCATGACCAAAAATCAGAAAATAACAAGCATTGGTGAGGATGTGGAGGAAAGGAACTCCCTGTACACCTTTGGTGGGAATGCAAATTGGAGTAGCCGCTAAGGAAAACAGTATGGACACACCACCAAAAATAAACAATTGAGCTACTGTATGATACAGAAATCCCACTTCTGGATATTTATCCAAATGAATTGAAATCAGGATTTTGAAGAGAAACTTGCACTCCCACATTCACTACCACATTACTCATAATAGGCAAGATATGGAAACAATTTAAATGTTCATTAATGGATGAATGGGTAAAGAAAGTGTTTTATATACATACAATGGAATATTATTCAGACTCTAAAAAGAAAGAAATCTTGCCATATGTGACAACGTGATAGATTTGGAGGACAGTATGTTAAGTGAAAGAAGTCAGATAATGACAAGATCTCACTTCTAGTATGTGGAATCTAAAATAGTCAAACTCATAGAAACAGAGACTAGAATGGTGGTTTCCAGGGTCTGTGAGTAGGGAAAACTGGGGACCTAAAGGTCAAAGGGTACACAGTTTCATTATGTTAGGCAAATAAGTTATGGAGATCTGCTATTTAGCATAGTTCTTTAGCTAACAATACTCTATTGTGTACTTAAAATCTGCTAAAAGAGTAGTTCTCTTATGTTAAATGTTTTTTGAATCATCATCATCATCATCTACATCTTCATATCACAAAGGGAGAAGGAGGAAGTTTGCTGAGGCAATGGATACATCAATGACCCTGATGGTGGTGATGATTTCATGAGTGTATACTTAATCTCAAAGTCAGACTTGTATACATTAAGTTAAAGATGTGCAGGTTTTTACATGTCGACCTCAATAAAGTGGTTTAAAAGAAAATGAAGATAAATAGCAACAATTTTAAAAAGTCTTTGACATGTGGTGATCCTACATGAGAAGTACACTTTTTTTTCTTAATCATATTTTAACATAGAAAAAATAAAATAATTGAACTAAACTCAATTTAACATTTAGTTAAACATAGAACGTTTATATACACTGGATGTCCATAGACTATAAAAATTGATGTTACTTGACAAAGAAACATTTAGAATGTTTTTATTTTTTAATTTAAATTTTTTTTAATTTTTAAAAGATTTTATTTATTTGACATACAGAGAGAGAGAGAGAGAGAGAAAGCACAATCAGGTGGAGCAGGAGAGGGAAAAGCAGGGAGCCCAATGCAGAGCTTGATCCCAGGACCCCAGGACCCCGGATCATGATCTGAACTGAAGGCAGATGCCCAACCATCTGAGCCACCCAGGCACCCCTAGAATGTTTTTTTGAAGTAGAATTTAAAAAAAGTATAGGTCATATTTCTCAAAATGATTTTCATTCTAAAAATTGTTTAAACCTATTTTCACCATAACTCCTGGAATTGTAATTCTTCCCCCAAACTATAATTATACCTATCCATTCAGCTTATCCTTGCCATCATTTTATTAATGAAAAAATTATGATTAGGCTTCTAAGTTGTTGATGGTGGTCCTAGTGCCATCTATAGAGCTAGAGGATATGAGGAACATTCATACTTTACTATCTTGGCTCTGAGTACCCAAACATGCTCAGTGTAGGTAATATACAATAGGGAAAATATAGTCTCTTCTTGTTATTATTGTTGTTTTAAGATTTATTTATTTTAGGAAGGGGGGAGGGGCAGAGGGAGAGAATCCTCAAGCAGCCTCCCCACCAAGTGTGGGTCCTGCCCTCAATCCTGAGATCATGACCTGAGCCAAAATTAAGAAGTGGAGGCTCAACCAACTGAGCCACCAACGTGCCCCTCCACCTTTTTCTTAAAGTAGGCTCCATGCCTAGCATGGAGCCCAACACAGGGCTCAAACCCAAAACCCTGAGATCAAGACCTGAGCTGAGATCAAGACTCAGACACTCAACCAACTGAGCCACCCAGGCGCCTCTACAGTCTCTTTCCTTTATTTTTTAAGTTTTAATTAAAATTTCAGTTAGGGGGCACCTAGATGGCTCAATTGGTTAAGCAGCTGCCTTCAGCTCAGGTCATAATCTCAGGGTCCTGGATTGAGTTCCATGTCGGGCTCCCTGCTCAGTAAGGAGTCTGCTTCTCCTTCTCCCTCTGCTCTTCTCCCTTTGCTTGTTCTTTCTTTCTCTCTCAAATATATTTTTGAAAAATCTTTAAATTCTAGTTAGTTAACATATAGTGTAGTATTAGTTTCAGGTGTAAACTGTAGTGATTCAACACTTCCATACAGCACCCGGAGTTATCACAAGTGCACTCCTTAATCCCTATCTCCTATTTTACCCATCCCCACCCACCTCTCTACAGGTAAGAGTCTATTTCTTGGAAGATAGTCTCTAACAAGTGCTAATAAAGAGAGATTCTTTGGATTTACAGATTTCTTTAGGGTATTGCTAAGCTAAATGTACACAGAACAACCTGAAGTTGACAGAGAAAAGACTTCTTGCATGCTTAGCCATCAACTAGCCAACACTCTGACTCCACAGTTAGTAGGTACTTGAGCAGTAAGTATCTCAACAGCAATCTGTCACTTCCAGGCTTAGACTCCTTCTGGGCTTGGGAAACTTTCCTAGTTCACAATTTCCTAATAGGGAGTGTCACAAATTTTTAAAATTCTTCTATAGCTTCCTGTTTCTATTAACTCCAATCCCCACCCTTTTTTACACTCTCATTCTAAATTTCTTCTTTCTTCTATTTCCCTGATAAAATTCCCAATCACACTCTGGGAAATCAAACTCAAATCACCAGCACACACACAAAAAGGTATTTTCATTCCATTCAGAAAAATGTCCCCTTCCAACTTTATTCCAATGTCCCCCATAATGGGCTGAACAAACTCCTAAAGCAGGGAAGGAAAATAAGGGGCCATGCTAATTGTTTTCAATGTTAATCTTCCACACCCTGCTACAAAGAACAAAGAAGTATGTGTTAATATATAAAGAAAAAGTATGGTTTCATGTTTTCTAGTTTTGTCATTCAACCCTAGGAGGTAGGCAGGACGAGTATTATTATACCATTTCACAAAAGAGAAAATGGAGTCTAGGGAGACTAAAAGACTCAACTTCATCAGAGATGAGAATTTTTGGCTTTGAGAATATTAACCCAGAATTTTAAATTCTCTACCTCACTATCTTTCAAAAATTTGTTGCAGGGTCACTACTTCAGCATCAAGAAGAGCATTTGAGGATGACTAATTAATTGAGCATGTAATTTGACCTTTTTTTCTAGTAAAGATGAAAGGTATTAAGCCATCAACAGACATTCACCTCATCTCTCTTGGGCTTAAAATTGTAGGAAAGATAGCCTACAGCTATAGGACCATGCTTTCACCATGCAGCTAACTCGTTTATACAAAGGTCAAATTTTGATCTCATTAGTACCATGTCTAGCCATATGTGAGAAAGTGTTTTAAATATTATTTAATATTTAAATATATTAACTTAATCAAAGTCCCTGATTTGATTTTTAGGGTCAATAGTTATCCCAGCCATTCTGCAAGTCAGAATGAAGAGTTAAGTGATGAAAGTGTCAACACATTAGATTCATGCCTACTAATTCCCAGTGTAGAACCTTTGAGACCAAGATCTAGACCCCCTCAGCTAAAAGCATGCAGGATCTTTGTACAGCCTGGTCATCACCACTCACGCTAACACTCTTGTTTCCTCTGGGTCAACTCCTACTTCTCCTATAATACCTCAACTCCAAACCAATCTTTGTATAACTCAGTTCTACTCTAATGACAAAAGTGTAATTGGAAGATGTGTAAGTCCAGAACTAGAGCAGCTGCTTTTGCCATTGGTAGTAACACAGCTTGCGCTCCACTCATTGCTCTAATTCTGGCACCGCAGAGGGAAATGGTGTCTAATTAGAGAGAGTAGTAATAACAGACTACAAGAAACAGAAGATCTGTGTTGTAGCTTTAATATCACACAAGTCATTTAAATTTGTCTTGGTAATAAGAAACTCGAACTAGGTGATTTTCAGTGTTAGTTCCAGCCCAAACTGTTGAAATCCCATAAAATCCCCTCTCTAGCCTGTTTATTTTTTTTTTTCTAGCCTGTTTAGACTAATATTGTTCTCATATTCTGTCCCTTATTCATCCTTCCCAACTGTATTTAAAGTGTCACAATGAAATGAAACTTCACCAAATCCAGGACTTGAGAGCTCCTCTTTAAGATAAGAAGAATACAAAATTACAAATAATAGGGATGACTGGGTGGCTCAGAAGTTGAGCATCTGCCTTCATCCCAGGGCGTGATCCTGGAGTCCTGGGATTGAGTTCCACATTGGGCTCCCTGCATGGAGCCTACTTCTCTCTCTTCCTGTGTCTCTGCCTCTCTCTGTGTGTGTCTCTCATGAATAAATAAATAAAATCTTTAAAAAAAATTTACAAATAATAATATTAGGGCCCAGAAGGAGGGCTCTGAAAGGAATTTAAGCTTCATCAACTTTATGGTAAACCAGTTCTATCTCTAACATTTAGAGGAGCTTAAGTACAGCCCACTAGCTGTTAAGAAAACAGTACTGAGACACATACATTTACACACATACACTTCCATGGATGCACAAATCCAGAAGATAGTGCCAGATATTCCTTTACTTTTTCTTTTTTTAAGTAAACTACACCCAATTTAGGGCTTAAATTCACAATCCCAAGATCAAGAGTCACATACTCTACCAAATAAGCCAGGCTACCACTCCTACTTCTTTACTTTTTCCACTAAGTTTCACCCTTTCATTATTTGGTCTTCTTCCCAATTCTCTCCTTCACCTTCACCAACTCAGGCTTTTCTTCTCCGTTTTATTTGGCTTGTCTAAAACCTTGTGATGAGGGAGAATAGACTGCTGGCCCTCTTTTCTGGTTCTCATGTTAAAGATAGGTGAAATTTTAGAAAAGCATAGTAATGTGCAAACACTAGGCAGTTAATAGATCAATGTCAAATTAATTCAATTTATAGGTCAACATAGAATCAAGATTCTTTATATTCAGGCTCCAGAAATTGATTGAAATAAACAGCATGACATTTAGGAAAGATTAAAAGTGATGCCCTGGATTTAGGTTCAAAATAAATAAATAATTACACACAACAAAGGGAGTATAATTAACATTAGTCACAAGCTTTAATAAAAACCATGAACCTGGCTCCTGAAGCAGTCTCCTCTAAAAAAAAAAAAAAATCTATGAAAAGGTCAATCATCAGCAAGTACCATAAAAAACTTCACCCACAAAAAATGAGATGTTGGCACAGGACAATGTATTGTATATGTAGATAGCTATGAAAGATGACATTTATTGAAACAAAGGATTAATGGGTTAGGGAGTTGGAGGCTAAATCAAAATATGTAGATCTACTGTTATCATTAAAACTCCTTTTGGAAAAAAAAAACGGAAGATAAATTATGTCTGCATTGCCCTTACCTGGTTTTGAAAACAGAGTGGTTTTAATCTAAAAAGGGAGTATAGACAATGTGTTTGAAAGCAGGGTGAAGGCCAAAATTTTAGAGACAAGGGTGGCTTACTCAAGCACTTCTCATAATTGCCAATAAACAGATATGCATTGTCTATCTAGAAAGACACATTTAAAAACTGCATAAGTGGGATCCCTGGGTGGTGCAGCGGTTTAGCGCCTGCCTTTGGCCCAGGGCACGATCCTGGAGACTCGGGATCGAATCCCACGTCGGCTCCCGGTGCATGGAGCCTGCTTCTCCCTCTGCCTCTCTCTCTCTCTCTCTCTCTCTGTGTGACTATCATAAATAAATAAAAATTTTTAAAAAACTGCATAAGTGTTGCCTAGAGAGAACTAGGAACACGGAAACAGGAGAGAGTCATACCTTCACTGCATACCTTCATGCAGTGTGATCTGAATTTTGTCCCAAGGTTATATACTATATACTGAACATTTTTAATAAAACAGGTAGAAGAATTTGTTCCTACTCTTAATAAGTTTTTTGCTCCTTTTCTGTTGACATACAGTCTCTAAGATTACCTCTTCTTTAGAATTTGTCATAGCCCCTTGTAACTTACTTAGGGGAAATGAGGAATTTGTGAGATTTATGTGTTTGAAAAAGAGCATGATAGCCTCAGAGTGGAGAACTGATTAAAGGGAGGCCAAAGTGGCTGCAGGCTGACCAGGTAAAAGATTATTGCATTTGCCCAACTGAGAACTGACAGCAGTTTGCAACAGGATAGTGGTGGGAAAAACAGGGAGAAATGGAAGGTTTGGGAGCTATTTAGATGGCTTCAATATTGGAATCGAGGGAGAAGAAAGCTATCAAGGATGAATCCTAGCTTCCAGATTTGTGAACATACTAGTTATCTAGTCTATTGTTGGGCAATAAATTATCCCCAAATCCAGTACTTAAAAGAATAAATATTTATTTTCCACAGATTCTGTGGGTTGGGAATTTCAGGATGGTTTAGCTAAATTGTTCTTATTCAGGGTTTCTCACGAGGTTGCAGTCAAGATATTGGCCAGGACTGCAGTCATCTGAAGGACTGACTGTGGCTGGAGGATCTGCTTCCAAGCTCACTTGCATTGCTGCTGGCAGAAGGCGTCAATTTCTCAGTGACATTGGGAAGAGGCCTCACTTCCGTGTGGTCTGTGAGGGCCTCTCCAAAGGACTGCCGGAGTCTTCTCATAACATGTTAGTTGTCACTTAGGTGTTCAATGTTTACTGAGCTAATGTTAAAAAAAAAAAAAATTTCAACCAGGAAGAATTATAAATTTATGTACCCATCCTTTCATTCATTGATTCACTGTATCATTATATCACATCTATGATGTTCTAGGTTTTGGGCACAGCATTCACAGAGTCTTGGACTCAATTACCTTACATTCTAATGAGAAGAAAAACTAGGTAAACACATGAAAAATATAATTAAATCTAGTAATCAATACTCTAAAGACAATTAAACATAATAATAGAATAAGGTGAGAAAGAGGTGATAGCTTAGCTATGGCAATTAGTAAAGGCCTCTTTGGTGGTGACATTTTAGCTTACCTGGCAAGAAGTGGCCAGTCATACAATGATGTGCAGAACATGATTTCCAGGCAGAGGCAGCAGCAAGTGAAAAAAAAGCTTGAAGATTGGATGAGTTTGGTATGTTTGTGGAATAGAAAGATAGCCAGTATGACCAGAGCTTAGTGAGCAAAGAGGAGAGTTTTACAGCATGAAATTGAAAAGTAAGACAAATACCGGATCTTCTAGAAACTTATAAACCATGGTAAAAGGTTAAATTTCATTTTAACCACTTGGGAAGTCACTGGAAGTTTTTAAGCATGGGCAGTCTAATCTGGTAATCCAGTTTCCCATATTTTACAAATTCACTGGGGCTGAGAGGGGTGTTTTCTAGGGCCACCACAACAAAAATACAATAGGTTGAGTTGGCTTAAACAATAGAAATTTATTTCCCCCCCAGTTCTGGAGACTGGAATTCATGATCAAGATGCCAGCAGGGTTGTTTCCTCTAAGGGCCATAAAAGAAGGATCAGTTCCAGGCCTCTCTCCTTGGCTTGCAGATACCTTGCTGTCTCTTCAAATGATCATTCCTCTGTGCACACATATCTGGTATCTCTCCCTCTTGTTATAAGAACACCAGTTGTATTGGTTTAGGACCTCATCTTAATAGCCTGATTTTAATTTACAGAACTTATCTCCAAATACGATTACATATTTTTGGTTGGGACTTCAACATATGAACTTGAGGGGGACACAATTCAGTCCATAATAGGGAGCAAGAATGAAAACAAAGACACTGGTTAGTATACTATTACAGTGTTTTAGCTAAAGATGCTCGGATTAGGGTTTTTAGCATAGGAAATACTATACTAAGGAATTAATTAAATAATTAGGGAATTATTTTAAAAGTAACCTAAGTGAGTTTGCTACCTCTAACTGAGAGAAAAAGATGATTCAGGAGTTATTACCAGTTGCCTGAGCAACTGAGTTGCCATTTGCTGAGATAAAGAAGACTGGGGAAAGAACAAGTCTGCAGGGAAAACAAGAATTAAGAATTCTATTTTGAACATGTTACATCTGAAATATCTATCAGGCATTTGAATAGAGATGTTAAATAGAAAGCTATACATGTGTGTCCGAACCACAGGAACTAAAGATATATTTTGATTCATCTGGAAATCATCAGTGTTTCAGATATCATACTGTTCTCCAAAACTTTATTTTCCAATTCACTTTAAGTGGAGTACAAACAGGTCTAGAAGTTGAGAGTATAGTAGTAGAGAGTAGTAGAAGAGTGAATGTTGTCCATTCACTCAAATGGACAACAATCTCTGTGTGAAAAGGAATCCAAAGGTGTACCTGATCCTTCTACAGATTCTCAACTGAATCCTATTTTCAGCCCCCACTCTATGAAAGCCTGGTACCTACTTGTCCTGAGACTCTTTGAAGTTCTTCACAGTGAATCAAATTCTTCTCATTGGTATTTACCTCTGCAGTCTCCCTTCGGTACTTTCTTTTTGAATTTTTATTTAAATTGTAGCTAGTTACTATAGAGTGAAGCGTTGGTTTCAGGAGAATTTAGTGATTCATCACTTACATATAACACCCAGTGCTGATCACAAGTCCCCTCCTTAACACTCATCACCCATCTAGCTCATCCCCTGCCCTCTTCCCTCTCTCAGCCCTCCGTTTGTTTTCTATCATTAAGGGTCTCTTATGATTTTCCTCCCTCTCTTTTTTCCCCCTTCCCCTATGTTCATCTGTTTTCTTTCTTAAATTCCACATATGAGTGACATCCTATGGTATTTGTCTTTCTCTGACTGATTTATTTTGCTTTGCATAATACTCTCTAGCTCCATCCATGTTTCTGCAAATGGCAAGATTTCATTCTTTTTGATGGCTGAGTATATTCCATTGTAGATATATATCACATCTTTTTTTCTTTAAGAGAGAGAGAGAGAAAGCATGAATTAGAGGGGAGGGCCAGAAGTAAGGATAGAGAAAATCTTTTTTTTTTTTTTTTAAGATTTATTTATTTATTCATGATAGACATAGACAGAGAGAGAGAGGCAGAGACACAGGCAGAGGGAGAAGCAGGCTCCATGCCGGGAGCCCGACGCGGGACTGGATCCCGGGACTCCAGGATCGCGATCTGGGCCAAAGGCAGGCGCCAAACCGCTGAGCCACCCAGGGATCCCAGGATAGAGAAAATCTTAAACAGACTCTACACTCAGCAAAGAGCCCAACATGAGACTCAATCTCTTAATCCTGAGATCATGACCTAAACTGAAATCAAGAGTTGGATTAACTAAGCCACCCAGGCACCCCATCCCACATCTTCTTTTTTTTTTTTTTAACATTTCATTTATTCATGAGAGACACAGAGAAAGAGAGGCACAGACATACACAGAGGGAGAAGCAGGCTCTTCACAGGGACCCCAATGCAGGACTCGATCCCAGGACCTGGGATCATGCCCTGAGCCAAAGGCAGGCACTCAACCGCTGAGCCACCCAGGTGTCCCCACATCTTCTTTATTCATTCATTAGTCTGTGGACATTTGGGCTCTCTCCATAGTTTGGGTATTGCGGATAACGCTGCTATAAACATCAGTGTGCATGTTCCCTTCAAATCTGTGTTTTTGTATCTTTTGGATAAATACCTAGTAGTATAATTGCTGGGTCCTAGGATAGTTCTATTTTTAACCTCCACACTGCTTTCCAGTGTGGGTGCACCAGTTTGCATTCCCCTTTCTCCACATCCTTGCCAACATCTGTTTCTTGAGTTGTTAACTTTAGCCATTCTGACAGGTGTGAGGTGGTACCTCATCATGGTTTTGATTTATATTTCCCTGAGGATGAGTGATGTGATGTTGAGCATCTTTTTATGTGTCTGTTAGCCATCTGGATGTCTTCTTCTTCTTTTTTTTTTAAGATTTTATTTATTTATTTATTCATGAGAGACACAGAGAGAGAGAGAGAGAGGCAGAGACATAGGCAGAGGGAGAAGCAGGCTCCATGCACCAGGAGCCCGAGGTGGGATTCGATCCTGGGTCTCCAGGATCGCGCCCTGGGCCAAAGGCAGGCGCTAAACTGCTGCGCCACCCAGGGATCCCAAAGAGACTATTTTTTTAAAAAATATTTTATGCATTTATTCATGAGACACACACAGAGAGAAAAGAGATATAAGCAGAGGGAGAAGTAGACTCCCTCCTGGGAGCCTGATGCAGACTGGATCTCAGGACCCCTGGATCATGATCTGAGCCGAAGGCAGACGGTCAACCCCTGAGCCACCCAGGTGTCCCAAGACTGTCTATTTTTCATTGGATATTCTTTCTTGCTTTGTCAAAGGTTAGTTGACCATAGAGTTGAGGGCCCATTTCTGGGTTTTCTATTCTATTCCCTTGTCTATTTCTGTGCCAGTACCACATTGCCTTGATGATCACAGTTTTGTAATAGAGCTTAAAGTCCAGAATTGTGATGCCTCCAGTTTGCTTTTCTTTGTCAACATTACTTTGGCTATTCAGGGTCTTTTGTGGTTCCATACAAATTTTAGAATTGTTCCAGCTCTGTGAAAAATGCTGGTGTTATTTTGATAGAGATTGTACTGAATGTGTAGATTGCTTTGGGTAGTATAGACATTTTAACAATGTTTGATCTTCCAATCCATGAGCATGGAATGTTTTTCCATTTCTTTGTGTCCTCCTCTTCAATTTCTTTCATAACTGTTCTATAGTTTTCAGAGTACAGGTCTTTTACCACTTTGGTTAGGTTTATTCCTAAGTATCTTATGGTTTTTCTGTATATTGATTTTGTATCCTGCAAGTTTGCTGAATTCGTGTATCAGTTCTAGCAATTTTTTGGTGGAGTCTTTTGGGTTTTCTACATAGAGTATCATGTCGTCTGCAAATAGTGAAAGTTTGACTTCCTCCTTGCCAATTTGGATGCTTTTTGTTTTTGTTTTCTGATTGCTGTGTTTAGGATTTCCAGTACTATGTTAAATGACAATGGTGAGGTTGGACATCTCTGTTCCTGACCTTAGAGGAAGTTTTTCCCCATTGAGAATGATATTAGCTGTGGGTCTTCTATATATGGCCTTTATGATGTTGAGGTACATTCCCTCTATCCTTAATTTGCTAGAGTTTTTATCAAGAATGGATGTTCTACTCAAATGCTTTTTATGCATCTAAGAGGATCAAATGGTTCGTATCCTTTCTTTTATTAATGTGATGTATCATATTGATTTGTGAATACTGAACCACCCCTGCAGCCCAAGAATAAATCCCATTTGATTGTGGTGGATAATTCTTTTAATGTATTGTTGGATTCAATTTGCTAGTATCTTGTGAGGATTTTTTGCATCCATGTTCATCAGGGATATTGGCCTGTAATTCTCCTTTTTAGTGAAGTCGTTGTCTGGTTTGGAAAACAAAGTAATAATGCTGGCCTCATAAATTGAGTTTGGAAGTTTTCCTTCCATTTCTATTTCTGGAACACTTTGAGAAAAATCGGTATTAAGTCTTCTTTAAATGTCTGGTAGAATTCTGCTGGGAAGCCATCTGGCCCTGGACTTTTGTTTGTTGAGAGATTTTTGATAACTGATTCAATTTCTTTGCTGGTTATGGGTCTGTCCAAATTTTCCATTTTTTTTTGTCTTTCATTTTTGGTAGTTTATATGTTTCTAGGAATTTATCCATTTCTTCCAGATTGTTCAATTTGTTAGCATATAGATTTTCATAATGTTCTCTTACAATTGTTTGTATTTTTGTGGTATTGGTTGTGACCTCTCCTCTTTTATTCATGATTTTATTAATTTGAGTCCTTTCTCTTTTCTTTCTGATAAATCTGGCTAGGGTTTTATCAATTTTATTAATTCTTTCAAAGAAATACCATCTAGTTTCACTGATCTATTCTACTGTTTTTTTGGTTGTTGTTGGTGGTGGTGGTGTTATTGCTGTTTCTATATAATTAATTTCAGCTCTGATTTTTATTATTTCCCTTCTTCTGATGGCTTTAAGCTTTATTTGCTGTTCCTTTTCTCGCACCTTTAAGGGTAAAGTTAGGTCATGTATTTGAGACTTTTCTTGCTTCTTGAGGTAGCCTGTATTCTATGTAATTCCCTCTTATGATACTTTTGCTGCATCCCAAAGGTTTCGGACTGTTGTGTTTTCATTTTCATTTGCTTCCATGTATTTTAAATTTTTTCTTTAAGTTCCTGTTAACCCATTCATTCTTTAGTAGGATGTTTTTTAACCCTCATGTGTTGGTCTTTCCAAATTTTTTTCTTGGGGTTGACCTCAAGTTTCATAGCAGTGGTATCTAAAAATATTCATGGTATGATCTCAGTCTTCTTGTACTTGTTGAGGGCTGATTTGTAACCCAGTATGTGATCTATTCTGTAGAATATTCTATGTGCTCTTGAAAGGAATGTGTATTCTGCTGCTCAAGGATGAAATGTTCTGAATATATCTGCTAAATCCATCTGGTCCACTGTGCCATTCAAAGCCATTATTTCCTTTTTGATTTTCTGCTTAGATGATCTGTCCATTGATGTAAGTGGAGTGATAAGTCCCCTACTATTTTTGTATTATTATCAATGAGTTTGTTTATATTTGTTATTAATTGATTTATGTATTTAGGTCCTCCCAAGCTTGGGGCATAAATATTTACATCGTTACATCATCTTGTTGGATAGACCCCTTCATTATGATATACTGCCCTTCTTCATCTCTTGTTATAGTGTTTGGCTTAAAATCTAGGTTGTCTGATAGAAATATGGTTACTCAGCTTCCTTTTGATGTCCATTAGCATGCTAATGCTTCTCCATCCCCTCACTTTCATTCTGCAGGTATCTTTAGGTCTAAAATGAGCCTCTCGGGGATCCCTGGGTGGCTCAGAGGTTTGGCGCCTGCCTTTGGTCCAGGGCCCGATCCTGGAGTCCTGGGATCGAGTCCCGTGTCAGGCTCCCAGCATGGAGCCTGCTTCTCCCTTCTGTTTCTCTCTCTTTCTCTCTCTATGTCTATCATAAATAAATAAACAAATCTTTAAAAAATAAAATAAAATGAGTCTCTTGTATGCAGCATACAGATGGGTCTTTTTTTTTTTTTTAAACCATTCAGATACACTATGTCTTTTGATTGGGGCATTTAGTCTATTTACATTCATGGTAATTATTGGTAGATACGAATTTAGAGCCATTGTATTACCTGTAAAGTTAGCGTTTTTTGAGATTTTCTCTGTTCCTTCCTAGTCTTGGTTGCTTTTGATCTTTCTTTCAAGGCCACTCCCTTTAATTTTCTTGCAGGGCTGGTTTATAAATGCATTCACAAACTCCTTTAGTTTTTATTTGTCTGGGAAACTCTATTCTTGTATTCTGAATGACAGCCTTCCTGGATAAAGTATTCTTGGCTGCATATTCTTCCCATTCAGCATGTCGAGTATATCATGTCACTCCTTTCTGGCATGTCACTTCTCTGTAGAGGATCTGCTGTGAATCTTATTTGTCTTCCCTTGTAGGTTTTCCTTTCCCTTGATGCTTTCAGCATTCTTTCCTTATCCCTGTATTTTGCAAATTTTACTATATGTCTTGATGTTGGCCTGCTTTTGTTGATTTCAATAGGCATTCTCTGTGCCTCCTGGACTTGGATACTGTTTCCTTCTCCAGATTACTGACATTTTCAGCTATAATTTGCTCAAATAAACCTTTTGCCCCTTTTCCCTCTCTTCTTGTCCTGGGACTCCTATGATTCAAGGTTATTATACTTTATGGAGTCACTGAGTTCCCTAAGTCTACATTTGTGATCCAATATTGTCTTTCTCTCTCTCTTTACAGCTTATTTTTCATAATTTTATCTTTTATATCACTTATTCATTCTTCTGGTTCTTCCAGCCTTGTGGTCATTACATCCAATCAGTTTCTCATCTCTGTTATAGTTTTACAAATTCTGGCCTGACTAGTTTTTAAGTCTTTTATCTCCGTAGTAAGGGACTCCCTGGTGTCTTCTATGATTTTCTTAAGCCCAGCTATTATCCTTATGATTGTTGTCTTAAATTCTGGTTCAGGCATTGCTTATATCTGTTTTGATTAGGTCCCTGGCTGTGGCCTCCTCTTGTTTTTTCTTTTGGTGTGAATTCCTCCATCTTGGCATTTTGTCTAGGTCTCTGTCTTCTATGTGTTAGGGAAGCCTGTTATGTTTCCTGTGCATGAGAGTAATGGCTATATTAAGAAGAGATCGTATGCTGTCTAGGGCCTGGCACTTCAAGAAATGTTTCTGGTGTATGCAGTGTGCACTCTTCTGTGAGCTCTTTCCCTCAGGTCAGTACTTTGCAGTTTCTCCTTGCCTGTAGTGGTGAGGTAGTGAGTATTTGGATCTTGCCCAGTGTGTGGTGTGATTTTTTTTTTCATTAAGATTTTATTTGAGAAAGACTAAGTGCGTGAACAAGGGGAGGTGCAGAGGGACAAGGACTCCCTGCTGAGCAGGGCACCTCACAAGGGGTTTGATCTCAGGTCCCTGAGATCATGACCTGAGGTGAAGTCTGACCCTTAACCAACTGAGTGACCTAGGCATTTCCTGTGTGGTGAGTTTTAACTAGGTGCTTTAGTTTGCTTGTCCTATTTTCTGTAGAGCTTAAGCTTTGTAGCACTCTTTGGTCAGTAGACTTGGTGCATATGTGGGGTGAAGGGGTTGTGCTGGTCTTCTAGGGGAGGGGCCCACTGCTGCTCTCTCAGGCACACTTGCCCTAGTTCAGAAGCACCTGCAGGGCACAAGAGGGTGGGAATTGGTGTATACTGCTCAAGCTTCCACTGTGGGCTCTGTGCTGTTCACTGAAGTCTATCTGTGCTGATGGGCTTGTGGGGTGGGGTGCTGGGAAATGGTGTCAGTTAGATATCTTGTCCCTGGAGAAGAGACTGCTGTGCTGCTGCTATTTGGGAAGCCCTCCCAGAAAAGCAAATAATCTCCCCTCATTTGTTCCAGGTATCCCTCAGATCTCTGCCCTCACCTGTCTGTATCCCAGCTGTCTGCCCCCCTGGCAGTACAGTGCTACTGTGTTGTATCTCGAGTGCAATGGCTCAGTTTCAAAACTCCAAATTTTAGTGACCTGGCATGGCACAGACCCATGCTGATCCTCTGGACGACGACGGTCTTGCCACACTGGTTTTCTTCCAGAAGGGCAGTCACACAAACATGCAGGGTCTTGGGAATTTATGTTAAAGCACAGCAAAAAGCTGGCTCCCAGTTAGCTGCCTTCAGCAGGTGTCTCTACTCATATGCTAATGAATGGGGCAGTTCAATGGCAGCTGCTGTCTCTTTTGACCCCAGAAAGGCAGTGCCACCTCTCCTAAATGCACTCCCCAAAGGGGAAATGTCTCTTCCAGTGTGACCCAGGGAGCCTTGGACCAAGCTGTCTGCTCCCATACTTCTGCCCTCTTTCTCCACAGGAGCACATCTACACCTGCCAGACTCCACCCAGCAACAGTGCAGACTTCAAAAACATTAGTCCTTGAACTCTGGTGCTTGTAAACATGCAATAATTAGCCCATCTCATTTTCCCCATCAATGGTTTTGGGGAAGTATTTTTCTTATACAATGTCCTATACTGTTTTTTCTCTCTCTCTCTCTCTCTTTCTCTCCTCTCTCCCTCATTAGAGCTCCCTCCTTTCCATAGCACTGGTGATTTTCTTCTCCCAAAAACCACATATTTGCATCTCCTACCTTTCACAATGTGGCCTCTCTTCTCCAAGTTCTACAATTTGTTCTGTCAGTCTTCAGACTGATTTCTCAGGTGTTCAGAATAATTTGATATTCATCTAGCTGTGTTTGGGGGATAAGGCAAGTTTAGGGCCCTCCTACTATGCACTTTTTTTTTTTTCGCAATGCAACCTTTTAATTCCAAGCAGAGTCCCCCTCCCACAGCATTATCACACACACACACACACACACACACACACACACACAAACACACACACACACAGTGGAAAGGGGTACCAGGGCCTGAGCAGGAACAAAAGCCAGACCCCGGCAAAAAATATATATATAATTATATACACATATGTATCTGTAGAGAAGAGAAACTGGGAGTGTGATTAAGGGAGGGCAGAGAGTTAGGAGAGAAAGCAGCTTGGATAAAAGCAGTAAATACATGCCCCCCAAAATTACATTCTTTAGACAGCATGGTGGGGATGCATGGAAATGGGCAGGACTTGGTAGCCAGGACACAGCCTGGCCTCTTGATCCCATCCAAAGAGAGCCTGAAGGCCTGGGTTCTGCACAGGACCTGGGTGCTTGGAGTCTAGCTGACTTGCCTGGAGGCTGACGGTGGGCCAGGGTTCTGCAACATCTCCACTCTAAGCCATGGCTTCTAGGGAAGCCACAGGGCTGGAGCAAGAGGCTTTGAAGCTTAGGGGTCACCAGGAGAGGAGAGGGTGAGCTGGAGGGCAGGGTGGCTTTTTTTTTTTATGTATATAAACATATTGATGTTTATTTTATTTGCAAGAAGTACTCACTAGCAAGACCAGGAACACACACTTATAACATGGCAACAATAACAAGCAAGATTGACTAGATCTTAACTGGTGCTTTCTAATGTGCTCCTGTCATGCTCTCCAGAAATGTTGACCTTAATCTTTGACTCAGCATGTCAGCATTTCCTGTCTTCCTTTTGACTTGACGTCAGTATATTCCTTTGAGCCAATAATATTACTGTGTTGACTATTAAGGTTTAATTTTCCTCTCTACGTTATTTTGTCATCTTTGTCAAAAATCAATAGATGGTACATAAAGATAAAAAGTACAGCATAGGGAAAAGTCGATAATATCGTAATAACATTGTATGCTCTTAAAGATCTTATGGTCTAGAAGACAATTTTTTAATTTTAAGGAAATTTAAAAAACAGAAAAGCACAAAAAATAACTAAAATACAGCTCCCAAATACAACAAATTTTACATGTCATTTGATTTATTTCCAGTCTTTTTATTTCAAGAAATAAAACATTATAAAGTTAACCAACCCTTCCCAAAAGTAACCTCCTGTCATGAATTGGTATAAATCATCATAAGTTGTTCATTTGTGATATTTTCTCACATATGTGCATCCATAATAAGTAGAAATAATTTATGCATATTTTTATTCACAAAGATGGCATTATTTTGTAGTCTTCAATGTTTAACTCACCATTTTGATTCTGAACTAGCGGACCCCAGAGCAGGGAGGCAGGAGATCCAACTGGGTCAGAAGCTGGACCGTTTGGAGGTATTTTAAGGATTACTTTCCAATTCACCTCATCAAAACTTGGGATTTGGATCCAAGTCACAACTATATATTTGGGTTTCACCCCCATGGAGTGCTTGTTGCTGGAGCCTTTGGAAATTTTTGTACAAATCATTCAGACTTCGAGGAGCTGTTTCCTGGCTTCACTGCGTATCTTCATGGCATAGAAATCCATAGTGCAGATCCTGATTTCACTGTCTGGATCAAAAAGTGTCAAGAGGCTCAGAATGGATCACAGTCTGAGGTGTCTGATTCTCAAAGGACTCATCAGTCAAAAATCAAGTATGAATGGTATCAAACAGAATCTCAAATAATCATTACACTTATGATCAAGAATGTTCAGAAGAATAATGTAAATGTGGAATTTTCAGAAAAAGAGTTGTCTGCTTTGGTGAAACTTCCTTCAGGAGAGGATTACAATTTGAAACTCAGACTTCTTCATCCTATAATACCAGAACAGAGCACATTTAAAGTACTTTCGACAAAGATTGAAATTAAAATGAAAAAGACAGAGGCTGTGAGATGGGAAAAGCTAGAGGGGCAAGGAGATGTGCTTAAACCAAAACAGGTCATAGCAGATGTAAAGAACTTATATCCATTGTCATCTCATTATACAAGAAATTGGGATAAATTGGTTGGTGAGATCAAAGAAGAAGAAAAAAATGAGAAGTTGGAGGGAGATGCAGCTTTAAACAAATTATTTCAGCAGATCTATTCAGATGGTTCTGATGAAGTGAAACGTGCCATGAACAAATCATTTATGGAGTCTGGTGGTACAGTTTTGAGTACCAACTGGTCTGATGTAGGTAGAAGGAAAGTTGAAATCAACCCTCCTGATGATATGGACTGGAAAAAGTACTAAATAAATTAATTTGCTATCACTGTAAAAAAAAAATCCATCATTTAAATCTATGCACTTTTTTTTTTAAAGGGCAGAATTAATATTTTATTGTCACTTATAATCAGATGATAGTTGGGTATATAGTCTTCATACTTGATCTTTCCTTTTGGTAAATAAAAAAAATTACAAGTTTTCAACAGCCATGGGCTGGTTATGTTTTCAGAAAATGTAATTAGATTAATTCATTTATGGTGGCTCAGTCTCTACAGAGAAGGATAAAACAAAGTCTTCTAAAGAAAGCTGTTTTGACAAAAAAGATCACTAATGGAAAATTATTTTATCTCTACAGAATCAGGAATATATGTTCTTCCCACAACAGTATCTACTACTGAAAACTAATGAAAAATCTCTTGCAAATCAAAAGATATATTCTGATGTATTTTTATATCCATCCTCCAAATTTTAATTTGTTAGGTAGGTACACTCTGGAGAGATAATCTGATGATAGGAAGGTCAAAGCTTGAATTTCTGCCTTCATTTTAGAGTCTACCATTATTTCCATTTCTTTTCTTCAAAATGGTTGGCAAGTAACATAAGGTATTTTTAGGACACTGTCAAGTTTCATTTGGTCCCGTTTTGTCAGTGGAATTAAAGTATCTCTAGGTATATTTAACTGTTTAATATCAGAAGGGAGGAGACCAAGCCATCTGATAGCTGGAACTGTGAGATTATGAGCTTCAAAAGACATTGCCATAGATCCATACTTATAGATGCATATGATTTCTATGCATAGTTGTCGTCTTAGCTCCAACCCATATTTTGAATCTTACAAAATTTTGCAGAAATCTCATCTGCCAGTTATCTGCTTTACCCAGGATGGAGAGGCTAGAATTGTATTTAGAGGATAAATAATAAGTAAATACAATTCTAAAACAAGAAAACCATACAAATATATAAAACAAAAGTTTTCAGACAATGGATAACAGGCAGTGCAGGACTATGATCCCTGAAGAAATGGAGAAAAACAAACTGAACCTTACAGTTGAACTAATTTGCCAGTTTCAAGGCTATAGCACAGGAAAGGGCAACCTAGACAGAGTCTGGATCTTTGGCTGAGTTGAAGAGCTAGATACAAGAGTTCAGAGAGGCGAAAGTCCCTAGAATTTGCAGGACAAAGTAGTACAGAATACAGAACTCTGAGAGATAGGTTGGGACCTGGAAGAGTCTTTGGCTTTGTTTTTGGCTGTGCATGCAGTAAAAGAATATAACTGGGTCCAAGGAAATGACTTATGGAGTAGATTCTAGGAAAAACAAAGTAATTCCTAGACCTTACACAGGACTGGGAATAAAGTATTTATGATTCCATAAGCCAAAGTGGAAAGATCTTATATTACACAGGGCAATCAAATAGAATTCTCAGAAAATTATTGCCTTAATTATGGGATTAAAATCATCCAAGACTAAAGGCTGTTCTTCATCTACCTGGTAATCTTAAAATAGTAAAAGGATCCAGTTTCAAGTACTTACCTATCCACTGTTTAAAGAAATTTGACTGAATCCAGCAACCAAGAATGTAAAATTCACAATATCTGTCATATGATTAAAAATCATGAAACATGCAAAGAAACAAGAGGACATGATCCACAGTAAGGAGAAAAATAGAAAACTCAATCAACAGAAACAAATCTAGAAATAATAGATATGATGAAGCTAGCAGACAAACTATTTAAAACAGACCTTATAGATATAAAATATATATTCACAAAAGTAAAGGAAAACATGGACATGATAGAGAAAGGAAAAAAATATATAAAAGGTCCAAATAGAACTTCTCAAAATGAAAATATACCTGAAATTTAAAAACACACTGTATAGGATTTAAAGCAGACCAGATACTACAGAAGATAACATCAGTGAATTTGAAGAAATAGCAATAGAAACTCTAACAGAAGCACAAAGAGAAAACAAAATGAATAGAGCATCAGTTACCTGTGGGATAATATGAAATGGTCTACATATGTATAAGTGGAATCTAGAAACAGGCAGGCACCAAAGAAGTTTTAAAGAAAAAATGGCCAAAACATTTTCCAAATTTGATGAAAAACTAAACAGATCCAAGAAGCTCAAAGAATTACAAGCAGAACATATATAAAGAAAAACATTACAAGGCACAACATCAAATTGTTGAACATCAATGATAGAAAGAACATTTTTAAAAAAGATTTTATTTATTTATTCATGAAAGACAAAGAGAGAGGCAGAGACACAGGCAGGGGGAGAAGCAGGCTCCATGCAGGGAGCCTGACGCGGGACTCAATCCCAGGTCTCCAGAATCACACCCTGGGCTGAAGGCAGCACTAAACCACTGAGCCACCCAGGCTGCCCAAGAGAACATCTTAAAAGCAGACAGAGGAGTGCCTGGGTGGCACAATTAAGTGCCAGACCCTTGGCTTCAGCTCAGGACATGATCTTGGGGTTGTGGGATTGAGCCCGAGTGAGATGGAGCCCAGAGTGGGGCTCCATGCTCAGTGAGGAGTCTGCTTAAATTTCTCTCTCCCTCTCCACTCCCCACCACCTCTCTCTCCAAAAAAAAAAAAAAAAAAAAAAAAAAAAAGCAGCCAGAGAAAGAGAACACATTATATAGAAGGAAAGAATCAAAACATATTTCTCATCAGAAACTATGAAAGTCAGGGGGCACTTTGGTGGTTCAGTCGTTAAGCATCTGCCTTTGGCTCAGGTCATGATCCCAGAGTCCTGAAATTGAGTCCTGCATCAGGCTCCCTGCATGAGCAGGGAGAAGCAGAAGCCTGCTTCTCCCTCTGCCTGTGTCTCTGCTTCTCATGAATAAATAAATAAAATCTTAAAAAAAAAAAAAACTACGAAAGTGAGAAAAATATGAAGAAGTATCTTTAAAGCATTGGAAAAAAATTATCAATCCAAAAAAATTATCATCCATCAAAAATATCTTTCAAAGTTGAAGTCATAATAAAGACTTTTTCAGAGAAACAAAAACTGAGGGAGTTTGTCACTGTCACAAACAGGACATTTTTATATAATCCATTAGGTAAAGGAGAAAACAAAAGGGAAATTAGTATCTTGAACTGAATGAAAATGAAAATATATGTAATGATGTGGATGGAACTAGAGGGTTTTATTTTAAATGAAATAAGTCAGAGAAAGACAAATACATGATTTCACTCATATGTGGAATTTAAGAAACAAAAGAGATGAACATAGGGGAAGAGAAAGAAAAATAAGATAAAAACACAGAGGGAAGCAAACCATAAGAGACTCTTAACTATAGGAAACAAATTGAGGTGAGTAACAGGGTGATGGGCATTAAGGAGGTCACCTGATATAATGAGCACTGGGTGTTATATGCAACTGATGAGTTACTACATTCTACCCCTGAAACTAATAACACACTGTATGTTAACTAAATTGAATTTAAATACAAAAAATTTTAAATGAAAATGTAATGTGTAAAACTTTGTAAGATACTGCTGAAGCAGTACTTAGAGGAAAATTTATGACATTATTCCTTTCACTACAAAACAATTAAAGTCTCAGATAAAGAGGGAAAATTACATCCAAAGTAAGAAGAAAACAATAACAAAAATAACAAAAATTAATGAAATAGAAAACATAAAGAGAAATCAATGAATCCAAATGTCATTTCTTTGTAAAGAGCAAAAAATTGATAAAGAAAAAAGGAGAGAAAAATAATTTATTATTATTATTATCTTTTTAATTATTATTTTTTTTTATTTACGATAGTCACACACACAGAGAGAGGCAGAGACACAGGCAGAGGGAGAAGCAGGCTCCATGCCCCGGGAGCCCGACGTGGGATTCGATCCCGGGTCTCCAGGATCGTGCCCTGGGCCAAAGGCAGGCGCCAAACTGCTGTGCCACCCAGGGATCCCAAAGAGAGAAAAATAAATATAAAAATTACCAATAGTAAGCTTGGAAGAGAGGCTATCACTATAGATCTTACAGATATTAAAGGATAATTTGGAATATTTTGAACAATTTTATGCTAATACATTTGACAAATTAAATGAAATAGAGAAATTCTTTGTAAGATAGAAACCACAAAAAAAAAAAGAAACCACAAAAACTTAAGAAGTTTCTTCCTTCTTTTTTTTTTTTTTTAAAAGATTTTTATTTATTTATTCATGAGAGACACAGAGAAAGAGGCAGAGACAGAGGCAGAAGGAGAAGCAGACTCCATGCAGGGAGCCTGATGTACTTGATCCTGGTACTCCAGAATCACGCCCTGAGCCAAAGACAGACGCTCAACTGAGCCACCCAGGCATCCCAAGAAGTTTCTTCTTCTTAAGAAAACTATTTCTTTTAAAGAAAATTATCTTAAGAAGAAATAGATTACCTGGAAAGATCTATATCTAGTTTTTTTCTCTTATAGTCTTTATTTATTCCAGGTTTATTGAGATATAATTGACATATAACTTGTATATATTTGAAGTGTACAATGTGATGACTTGATATATGTATGTATTGAACAATGGTATATTATGGTAAAGTTTAACACATCTATCACTTCACATAGTTACCTTTGTGTGTGTGTATAATAAGAATATTTAAGGTCTACTCTTTTAGAAATGTTCACATATGCAATACAGCATTGCTAACCATAGTTACCATATTGTACATTAAATCCCCAGAACTTACTCATCTTCTACCTGGAAGTTTGTACCCTTTGACCATCACACCACCCATTTCTCCTATACCCCCAGCCTCTGGCAACCACCAATCTACTGTTTCCATTCTGATGATCTTTAATTACACAATAATGTATCTGGGTGTGGCTTTTTTCCTTATCCCTTGTTTAGCACTCTTTCAATCCTTTCAATCTGAAACTATTATTCTTTATAATATAGGAATATGATTTGCGAGAATTTTAAAAACAATATATAAAGTGTTTCATATGTGTAGTACTCAGTAAATATTAAATGCTATTATTTGTCTAAGTGCCATGACTGGCCAAATAAGTAAGTATTTGGTATTTCTTTCAATATTGCTAGCTCCAGTAGAGTAATGGCATTGTCTTCTTTACTATTGTGTCCCCAGTTCCTAGGAAAATATCAGTACATAATAGGTATTCAATATATATTTCTTGGATAAATATATGGATAAAAGAATTACTGAATTACTATATGGAGAAAATATAAAGATTGTGTACATACAGATTCAGATTGATTACAGGTGATTATATACATACTAGATTTTATTATGTATGTCAAGTAATTTCTAAGTTTTGTTTAACTGAAGATGTCAACTACATATACAATTACAGAGTAGATTTTATTATTTATAACATTGAATATTGAATAACATAAATAATTTTTACTGGAATTTTCTACCTCACCATTAGAAGTTGAATTCACTAGGTTTCAGTGTTAGGTTTCTTCTCCCCACATTCTCAAGGGCTGGCAAACATATACACTGTGTATCTTCTATTGCCATCTCTATGCTAACAACTCCAAATATATATCTTCAACCAGTTTCTCTCTCTCATTCGCTCTCTCACCTCTCTATTGATTTATAAGTCAAATTGTCTACATCAACATTTGCCTATTAATAGGCATTTCAAATCAACATGTCCAAAAATGAACTATACTTACTCCCAAACACAATGCTCCTATAAATTTCCCCTACTTGGTGTGACCTCAAACCCAACAAAAACCTATACATTGTCCTCAGATTTCCACCTCACTTTATTTCTCCAATCTATCAATCATAAAATTAATTTTGGTCAATTGACTTATCTGCCTTCCAATGACACCATTCAAAGACAAGTCATCATGATCTGATTCCAGATTTATGAGACTTCCAAGTGTTTCCCACCTCCAATATGTCCCCTCCAATTCATTCTCACACACAGCACAGTGGTACTCAAAGTTAGATGAACACAAGAAGAATCATCTCAGGAGTTAGGAAGTACTAATCCCTGGTTCTGACACATAAATATTGTACCTCAGTTAGTCTTGGACAAGCCCAAGCATCTGTATATTTAAAAGTTACCTAGGGTTGACTTTCAGTTCATTTGGGGATAGAGAGAGCAGGAAGGAGCATTTCTTTCATTGTTACAATAAAAAAGAGGCAAACTAACCTCAAATTTTTGAAGCTGTCAGACAGCTGAGGTCACAGTGCAACGAACTGACCCAAAATCTAAGGAAAGACCAATGTTTACAGGAAGAGTAGAGATATAAGCACTAATTTACTTGAGTCAGGCACAACCAGAGACTGGTAAGATAAATATAGCTAAAATAATTGAAGAATTCCTGAAGGCTGAATGGGAGCTGTCAGCACAATATGAAAATCATAAGGCCTGTAGAAATGGACAGTGTCTATACCCTCATATGGGCTCTTTCTCCACAAACCTTACCAGCACTTACCAAAAAAATTAGAAAGAGCCCTCATAAAGCGTCTGTTTTGCGGTCTAGAAAAGGACATCTCACTCTGAGATTCTCCACTATGGAATGAAAGTCTTAATCTTTCATTACAAAGGTCACAAATACTATTGTACTTAGGGTGCTGATGAAAAGTCATTGCAGCCGGGAAGAACAGGGGTAAAGAGCCCTACTCTTGGCAGAGAGGCAGGAGAACTGAGGAGAACACACTCCCAGAAGTTTAGGGATCCATGGATCTTGTTTAAAAACTAAGGTTTAGGGATCCCTGGGTTGTGCAGCGGTTTAGCGCCTGCCTTTGGCCCAGGGCGTGATCCTGGAGACCTGGGATCGAATCCCACGTCGGGCTCTCCGTGCATGGAGCCTGCTTCTCCCTCTGCCTGTGTCTCTGCCTCTCTCTCTCTCTCTCTCTCTCTGTGTGTGTGTGACTATCATAAATAAATATTTTAAAAAAAACCCAAAAAACTAAGGTTTAGTCAGAAAAAAAGTGTGACTAACTCCCTTCTCTCTGCCCCTCTCAGCACCTTTCCCCTTCAAGTTAACAAACTTGGAATAAAAATTAACAGCAAAATACTGCTGGGTGAGTAACTGGAAATGTACAATAAGATACAAAGTGATCTCTGAGACATATAACAAAGTGAAGACCTAAAGTTGAGGGTTGAACAAATATTATTCTGGTAATCCAAACCTGCCCTAAACACAAAATATAGCTACAGGAATTTAAAAATTAGACAGCTCAACTCCTATCTAGATTAATCCCCCACCTTTCCTCCAGCTAAAGACCTAGCAGGAAGAGAGGTACCTGTTTCCAGGCATAGAAACTATTCTACCGTCCTATACAAAAAAATTGGTTTTCAGGGGGCACCTGGCCGGCTCAGTTGGTAGGACACATGACTTTTGACCTTGGGGTTGTAAATTTGAGTCCCACACTGGGTGTAGAGATTACTTAAAAATAAAATCTTAAAAAAATAAAAAAATAAAATCTTAAAAAAAATGTGGCTTTCAGCCTGGCCTCACTGGGGTAGGGGTGGGAGGGGACAGGGTGGGCACAAGCAACGTCAGAGGTGACTGGGAGTCTGCTACAGCGCTGGGGCGCCAGTTTTAGGAGAGGCGCTGACTTTGACTCTTGGGGCCAGCTGGTGGAGGCGATAGACAAATATCAGATATTAGCAAGACATCTACAAAAAGAGGCCCACGGTCAACACAATAATTCTGAACTCACAATAGAACAAAACAAAAAAAACATAGGCAGAATTGCAACATGCTTGGAGTAATGAAGTGCAGCTTTACAGTCCACACAGAAGAATTTAAACTGGAGGACCTGAAGCTAGAACCAATCCTAAAGAATATTCTTACATATAATAAAGAATTCCCATTTGACGTTCAGCCTGTTCTTTTAAGAAGAATTTTAGCACCTGGTAAAGAAGAGCATTTGGAACTTGAAGAAGAGGATGGTGTTAGAGCAGGGTCTCCTGATTCCTTTCCTGCTAGAGTTCCCGGCACTTTACTACAAGCTGCAGACAGAACCAGGGATGAGGTCATTCACTATCAGAATTGAGAAAACTGGCCTGAAGGATGCAGAGTGTGCATCGATCCCTTTATTACAGTTAGTGTAAATGATCTGAATTGCATAGATTTAACTCCTGTGGCTTCAAGAAAAGAAGATATATAAATTCATTTTAATGTGGACACTGAGTTCCAGAAGCATGTTGAAAAATAAACCAAAGATTCAGCTATCTTCCTTGAATTCAAACACTGCAAGCCAGGGCACCTGGGTGGCTCAGTGTTTGAGCATCTGCCTTCAGCTGGGGTCCTGATTCTGGGGTTCTGGGATAGAGTCCCACATTGGACTCTCCACAGGGAGCTTGCTTCTCCCTCTGCCTGTGTCTCTGCCTCTCTCTCTCTCATGAATAAATAAATAAAATCTTAAAAAACAACACTATAAGCCTAAAAGGTTCACCAGCTCCAAGTGCTTTGCTTTCATGGAGACGGATGAAATTAAAGCTGGGCGGATTGTAATACTACTGTATAAGTAACCCACTGACTTTTTTTTTTTTTTTAAGATTTTGTTTATTCATGAGAGAGAGAGAGATAGAGAGAGAGAGAGGCAGAGACAGACAAAGGCAGAGGGAGAAGCAGGCTCCATGCAGGGAGCCCGACATGGGACTGGATCTCGGGTCTCCAGGATCACACCCTGGGCTGAAGGCGGCACTAAACCGCCGAGCCACCCGGGCTGCCCCCCACTGACTTTAAAAGAAAGAAATTGCAATAATTAACCCAGAAACCAGTTTATCTTCATTGATATCAGACTTTGCATAAGGAATAATCCTGACATGAGTAACCTGGAATGCCTGTGAATTCTCCAATTCAGTAGCAATCATTCTAGCTCCGTGGAGCAAACACCCACCAGTTTATCTTCATTGATATCAGACTTTGCATAAGGAATAATCCTGACATGAGTAACCTGGAATGCCTGTGAATTCTCCAATTCAGTAGCAATCATTCTAGCTCCATGGAGCAAACACCCGCAGGCAGGAAGGAGGTAGGCCGCTGGGGAGCCGGCAGGCCAGAGGACACATGAGGTTGATGGATATTTGATACACACATTAGGATCAGGGTGGGCTCTCTGTGGGTTACTTGTAGACCCAAATGTTCAACATTCACTGTGTTAAATGACCAATGCTAGTAGGAGGGCAAAGCAGCACCAGCACTTGGCCTGTTTTTAAACTAGTGTAATAACCCTAGTCCTACCGTGCAATGTGTGATTTTTAAAATAAGTAACCACAATGAGATGTTCTGGCCCTTGCACTTCAAGAAACCTGGTCTTTACTTCTGGTTGTCTGTCTGTTCTGTTAAAGTGGATGTTAAAAACTTGGAGCCTGAAAGAATTCTCAACCAAATTTAGACTTGTGTCTTGTCTTAATTAGATTAATTTCAAAAATTAATTCAGTCCACAATAGCTAAAGGGATGAAGAATTTGCCTTAATAAATTTCCTTGTTGTTCTCTCAACCCTTAGTCTGAGTTGTCAGCCCCCGACTGTCAGCTTCTTGTCAGCAAGAACCACATTCTCTTCAAGTCCTGTAAATGTTCTAAGGTACTTGGCAGTGCTCTGTATCCTGTTGAGTACTCAGTACTTTGATGTTGCCGATGAGACCTAAAAAATAATCCCTTAAAGTACCTACTATAAAAATGTAGTAAAACTGAAAAACAACAACAACAAAACATACACCCAAGAGACAAAGCAATCATCAGAGGTAGATTTAAGTATGACACAGATGTTGGAGCTACCTGACAGTGAATTTAAATAACTATGATAAATAAAGTTTCTGATGGGATCCCTGGGTGGCGCAGCGGTTTGGCGCCTGCCTTTGGCCCAGGGCGCGATCCTGGAGATCCGGGATCGAATCCCACATCAGGCTCCCGGTGCATGGAGCCTGCTTCTCCCTCTGCCTGTGTCTCTGCCTCTCTCTTTCTCACTGTGTTCCTATCATAAATGAATAAAAATTAAAAAAAAAAAAATAAATAAAGTTTCTGATGGAAGGATGTCTGGGTAGCTCAGTTGGTTAAGCATCTGACACTTGATTTCAGCTCAGGTCTTGGTCTCAGGGTCATGAGTTCAAGCCCTGTGTTGGGCTCCATGCTAAGTGTGAACCCTATTTAAAAAAAAAAGAAAAGAAAAGAAAAGAAAAATAAAGTTTCTGTTAGAAAAGGTGGAAAATACGTAATTTTAGCAAAAAAGAATAAATAGGAAAATCGTACCAAAAAACACATAGTAACAGACATGAAGAATGCTTCAATATGCTCATAAGTAGACTTGACATCGCTGAAGAAAGAATTAGTGACCCTGAAGATAATCAATAGAGCTTACCCAAAGTGAAACACTAAGAGAAATAAAAGTGAAATAGAACAGAAAATAAAAGAGCTGTGTGATATCAAACATCTGCATAATTGGAACACCTGAAAGAGAAGAGAGTATGACAGCAGATGAAATATTCAAGCAAAGGATACTTAAGCATTTTCCAAATTCAATGGTAGACACCAAACTAAAGATCCATGAAACTGAGAGAACACTAATCAAGGTAAACACACACAGACATATCCTATTCAAAATGATGAAAACAAAAGACAAACATAGCATCCTGAAGGCAACCACAGGAGAGAGGAGGGAATGACATGAAGACAAAAGGTATGGATTACAGAGGACCTCTAGTTAGAAACCAGGCAAGCCAGAAGACAATGGAGTAATACCTTAAATGCTGAGGAAAAATCAGTCAACCTAGAAATCTATACCCAGCAACAATATCTTTCAAAAGTGAAGGAGAAATAAAGTCTTCTTTAGACAAACAAAAACAGAGAACTCATTGCCATCAGACCTATTCCACAAGAAATGTTAAAGGAAGTTCTTCAAGAGGATAAATAATATTGTATTGAAACTTGGATTTACACAAAGAAATGAAGAATGTTGGAGAAATGCAGATAAAATTTATTTTATTTTAATTTCTCTAAATGATAACTGTTAAAGCAAAACAGTACAAAGTCTCATATGTTTCTTTTTCTTAAAGATTTTATTTATATATTCATGAGACACCCCCCACACACACACACAGAGAGAGAGAGAGAGAGAGAGAGAGAGAGAGAGGGGCAGAGACACAGGCAGAGGGAGAAGCAGGCTCCATGCAGGGAGCCCGACGTGGGACTCGATCCCAGGCCCCCAGGATCACACCCCAGGCTGAAGGTGGCGCTATACCGCTGGGCCACCGGGGCTGCCCTGAAACTTATTTTAAATTCTTTTCCTCTTGATCCATTAGTTTGATTTGCTCTGTTACAAGAAGTTTCTATGATTGTTTTTCTTTAGTAGTTATATTGCTCCTCAGATGTTTCAGAAGCTTGTGCTTATATTTACTCCTTGGGATCATCAGCTGCCTTGGCTAGTAAGGGAAAGGAAGACAAACCTAGATATTAGTTTGTGCTCCTCCAGATGAGGTTAGGACGAGGGATATGGTGCTTCTAGGGTAGTTATCTGACTCAAGCCTCAAGCATTCACCATTTTCTCCACTTCAGACATCATCTACCTTCAGGGTACCTGAAAGCCCTTCTTCTTCAATCACTGTTACTGGTGGGAGAGTAGAGGAGAAAAGGAGCTCAGGCGCAGGTCAGCCAATCCATACTATACTCATTGTGGTCTGCTCCTGTCTCACAGGACACACTTCCAAATGTCTTTGCTGGTTCTTTTCCTTTCTGTTCACCTCTTAAAAGTTGCTATTTTCTATAGTTCCTGTACACTCTTGTTTTCTTTAACACTGGACAGACTCTCCCTCACATTTTTATTGCCTATATACAGTGCCTACACAAAGTAACATCCAATGTTTATTAAACAATATTCTAACTGAGAAATCCAAAGGACATTCCCAACCACATCCTTCTTCTTGGAGGACTTTAGGGTTCAGTCTCAGCTTCAGAGTACTTGTTTTTATTAGTTTTTTTTTTTTTTAAGATTTTGTTTATTTGAGAGACAGGGTGAGTTGAAAGAGGGGAGCACACATGAGCAGGGAGGAGAGGAAGAGGGAGAAGCAGACTCTGTGCTGAGCAGGGAGCCTGATGTGGGGCTCAATCTCAGGACCCCGAGATCATGATCTGAGCCAAAGGCAGATGCCCAAATGACTGAGCCACCCAGGCACCACTGTTAGTTCAGTTTTTATCTTAAAAAGGAGTTACACTACTAAATAAAACTTAAATGCAGAAGAATTCTAAAGTTCCTTCCAACTCTATATTTCTGTGGGTCCCCCACTTGTGCTCTCTCTCTTTCAAATAAACACATTTTAAAATTTTTTTAAAAAAAGAAGCTTGGAACTTTAACCTCCCCCCACCCCCCACCCCCCAATCCTCTGGAGGCTGGAGATTGCCTACATGATGCAGCCTCTATAAAATCTCTATAAACTATGGGATTCTGAGAGCTTCCAGGTTGAGAACACATCCATGTGCCAGGATGGTGGCACACCCCAACTCCAAAGGACAGAAGCTCCTGTGCTTGGGATTCTTCTAGACCTAGTATCTTTTCATCTGGCTGTTCATCTGTATCCTTTATAATAGACATGTTAAAAAGAAAACTCTGACCATCTGTAGAAACAGCATGAATATTCAAGCTATTATATTCAGAAAGTCTTTTGATCATCTAAAAAATGTTTCCAAATTCTACATGCTAACAACATAGATTCAGAAATCCCAAGTGAATCTATATACAGCCAGTCTTAGAAATCAGCACTAAATTATAAGTTGTCATGCCTGTGTGTGGGTGACTGGGTTTCCCAATCATAAAAATAGTCTCCATTACTAAAATGTTACATTTCATTTTACGAAAAGACATCCACATGATGGCACTATAACCTACAAAATAAGTGGTTTTCAATTTATGAAGACTAAGAATTTGGTAAATTCTAGTTGGAGTATTTGTTATTGATGAAGCATCCTTAAAAATGAGGCATTTAATACACAGACAATATTGATATCATTCCTGTCATGTTTTACAGAGACACACTGGCTAATCCTTCATTTCAAGGGCATTTTTTCATACGACTCATTTAACAACAGCATCTTAGTTCTCATCTTACTAGGAAACAGTTATTAAACATTTCTAACACATGGCACTGAACTAGATAAGTCAAACAAAAGCAAGCAAACAGGTATTTAGAAGCCTGTGGTGAGCATTCAACTGTTTTGGAAGCTACTTAACACATTCCCCATAATGTCATGTCTTCTTAAAGTTTTTTTTTTTTTTTTTTTAAGATTTTTATTTATTCATGAGACACAGAGAGAGAGAGAGAGAGGCAGAGACACAGGCAGAGGGAGAAACAGGCTCCATGCAGGGATCCTGACATGGGACTTGATCCTGGGTCCCCAGGATCACACTCTGGGCTGAAGGGAACGCTAAACCACTGAGCCATGGGGGCTGCCCTTGGCTAGGTCATTTGCCCATTTTACCATCTGAATCAATCTAATCTGGTGCTTTTTATCCAGTGATAAAGATATACTATCTCTTAATATCTGTTTTTAGTTAGACTTACCCTGATTTCTCCTTCTTCAGACAACCACGTGCACACCTGAGTTTTGATAGCTGCCATTTCAATGTAGTGGAAATTCATCTTCAGAATTTTGTCCTGACCAAACATTTGTTAAAATCAGCCTCTTGGTCATGGGATAAGCTGTTGTATTTCAATCCAGTAACCTTCTAATCCTCTCATACATTGGGGCTCAATTCTATTTATTATTTATTTATTTATTATTTATTTTGCTCAATTCTTTTATTTTTTATTTTTTAAAGATTTATTTATTTATGTATGATAGACATAGAGAGAAAGAGGCAGAGACACAGGAGGAGGGAGAAGTAGGCTCCATGCCGGGAGCCTGACGTGGGACTCGATCCCGGGACACCAGGATCGCGCCCTGGGCCAAAGGCAGGTACCAAACTGCTGAGCCACCCAGGGATCCCCTGCTCAATTCTTTTAAAGAGTCTTAAATAATAGTCATTGGATTTATTTCCAGGACTAGTTCCAAATTTCTTTTTAATAATTTAATTAATAAGGTACTTAGCAGTTCATATGCTCTGAATGCTCATTCATGTCTTTGACATGCTGGTGTTCCTCTGACATCTTATTTATATACTTAAAAATATAAAAATAAAAGAAACACTAACTACTATCATAATTTTATCAAAAAATATTTGGGGACGCCTGGGTGGCTCAGTGGTTGAGCGTCTGCCTTCAGCTCAGGTTGTGATCCTGTAGTTCTGGGATCAAGTCCCACATTGGGCTCCCTGCATGGAGCCTGCTTCTCCCTCTGCCTGTGTCTCAGCCTCTCTCTGTCTCTCATTTATTCAATAAATATAATCTTAAAAAACATATTCGAATAACAGAACCAAATTGCTATATTAATTCTATCAAATCCTGCAATTTCCAAGGATGAACAGTGGTCAGTTAATTTAGCCAAGCGTCTTAGCTTTTCAGGCCTTACTGGTTCTGACAATAGCTACAATGTGATCCTATGTGAAAAGAATAAATCTTGGTAGGCAACTGAATTTGTTGTGAATAAAAACATGTAGGAAACATTTGAAAGTAGGTTTTCATTATATTTTTATGATTTAAAAAATTACACATAAAAGTTTAAAGACTCCAAACAATCTCCTCATTTTAAAGAATTCAGTGGCCTGTTTGTATAAATAAATATTTTAAATATTCTTCTGAGTTCATAGCCATTAGATTTGGAGGTTTAAGTTTACAAAATTAAAAAAAAAAAAAAGGACATATACCCACATGCAAAAGGTATTTCTCATGTTGGAAGCTAGGACTATTCACTTTCTAGTAGAATGAAATATTTCTTCCCAAACAGCAAATTGGAGACATCATAAATCAAGTATATGTTACAATGACTTGTTTTACTTTTCTGAAATATTTAAATCGGGAAAACTACAGTTGTTAAAATCCCAAATCCTAAATCTTGAATAGAAAGGGCCTGTGTAAACTACTTTCAACTGAATCCATTTTCTCTCATCTATGGTAAACTGATAAAGTAGTAGTCATTTAAACAATGCAAAATTCTGAGAACTTGTGGTGTAATAGATGTAGTACAGGATTAAAAATCACAAAGCCTCGATCCTAGTCCTGATATTACTACTTATTAGCCAAAGCAAGTTTTCTAACTAGTCTCCACTTTAAAAAAAAGAAGATTTTATCTTTTTGAGAGAGACGCAGAGAGAATGCACAGAGATGGGTGTCCACCAAGTGCAGGGGAGAGAGGGATAGAGGGAGAAGGAGAGAGAGAATCCTCAAGCTGACTCTTCAATGCAAATGGAGCCTGATGTGGGGCTCGATCTCACCACCCTGAGATCATGACCTGAGCCAAAATCAAGAGTCAGATGCTTAACCAACTGGGCCACCCAGGCATCCCTCCACTTTCTAACTTATAAAACAAAGTGGGTCAACTTAGGTTTTTAAGACTCTTTCTAGAGCTTTGATTCTGCACAAGTCAATGAAGGAACTTGCCCAAGTCATATAAAATATTAATTACAGCTAATATCTATTCAGTGCTTACTTTGGGCTAAGTGAGAGTAAAGAAGATAGTATGTAAGCTGGATCTGATAGGATGGAGAAGATTTTGATAGGCAGATATAGAGAACTGGTGAGAAAATGGGGTGAATTAAGGCAAAAAAGATCGGAAAATGTAAGGTAATTATATATAACAGTAAGTAGTAAGTTTTGGCTGAAGTGCTGCCAAGTAATAATCTTGCAACTCACTGGAGATCTTAAAAGAGGTAGATTTATAGGCCCTTTCTTTGAGGATTCTCAGTAAGTCAACAGGTAGGGCCGATGGCCTGGGTACATCTTTTCAAGCTCTTCATGTGACTCTGATGTGCAGGATGCTTTGAGAACCAGTGTGATACAAAACACAAGAGACTAACATGGAATAGGGCTGTAAACTTAAGTTGGGCCCACATCATGAAAGGTTTTATGCAAAACTAGGATATTTGGACTTAGCCAATTAGATCTAAGTTTTTGTGTTAACTAAAATTTTATGTTTTTAGAATATGTAGTATGTACGTGTAGTAGACTCTTCAAGAGGCCACCAAAGGGAATTCAATCTCCTTTCCACCTTTGACCCCATAAGTCCCACTCCCTCAATCATTCAAGATTTTTTTTTCAATCAAGATTTTTAATAAGAGAAATCACATCACAAGAGCCATGTATTAGGAAAACGAACCAAATAGAAATACTTAGGATGACCTATATTGGAGGCAAGTTTCTTTCTTTTCAACAGAAGTGAGAATGGTAACTAAGGAGGACAATGTAGAAGATGATCAAGGGCAGAAAACTCAGAACTATCCACGTTAGGGAAGCAAAGATGAGTGAAACCAGGAGAGTCAAATGTCATGGAAACTCAGAGAGGAGACACTAAGGTAGGTCAAGCAGCATGAAGAGTGAAAAAAAAAAAGTTTCAGATTCTGTAATCAGAAAGAGGTCTTGGGGGGGGGGGTGTTGGGGGAGGGGAAAGAGGGCAAATATCAGACAGCCAGGAAGTTAGAAATGAGTAGTAGGTGGTGAGGAAGTGAATATAGTAAGTGCCTTCTCTATTCCTGAGTAGTCTGATAGTGAGATGATGGCAAGAGATGCAACAGGCATATGGAGAAAAGTGTAATGTGAATGGGCACCCTAGAGCTGGCAACCCTGTAGCTTTTCTGGTAGGAGAAGCAGTCAACACTTTTCAAGTAGAGGCAGATAGGATACATTTGCAGGGAGAGGAGATGGAGCCTAGAGGAAGAGAATAAAGGTACAAGACAACAGATAATTGACTTAGATCTGGTATGGGAAAGAAATGACACCTATTTTATAACTGGATTTAGAAAGCAAAGGAGGGAGGTGTTCCTCCTGACCCATAATGGAAGGGATGATTTAAGATATTTTGAGGTGAAGGGAGAATATATGGGTGTGACCCACAGCCTGTATTTTCTCAGGAAAGTAGATGTTCTAGCTGTCCCCCTCCTACAGAGCAATATTGCCTAAGTGAGGAGCCCAAAAACCTAGACACTGGACCAACATAAAAATATTCCTCCCCACCACCCTGCTCCACTTCAAGTTATTTAAAATTGTAGTTAGTTAACATATATGGTAAAATTGGTTTCAGGTGTAAAATTTAGTGATTTATCACTTATGTGTAACAGTGCTCATCACAAGTGTCCTCCTTAATACCCATCACCCATTTTGGCTAGTTTTTTTATTGAGCACATACTTTATGGTAGTTACTTAATCTTTACAACAATGCTAAGAAGTAGGTATATTATTCTTCCCATTTAAAAACTTGTACCTTCCTAATCTGTTCTTCTTTACCCCTGATTTAAAAATTAAAAATTTAAAGATTTTCTATATCATAGGTAATGAGAAAGTGATAAATCAGTTATTGGCATTTCTAGTCAAACATTTGAAATATTTGCAAGGGATACTTCCTAGAGGCAGGTGATTTTTCTAAGAGCTCAAGCTTATGTTAGAATCCTTCACTATGGGTAGGCAGAATAGCTCACTCCCCAGAGATGTCTCCATCCTAATCCCGTAACTTGTGAACAGGTTATGTGGCAAAAGGAAATTGTTACAGATAGAATCAAGTTTGCTCATCAGCTAATTTTGATATGGGAAGATCATCCTGGATTATTAGGGTAGGCCCAATATTAAAACAAGGTTTTAGTAAGTAAAAGAGGGAGGTGAGAGACAAAATCATAACGATGGCAGCAAAAGACTCCACCAGCTGTTGCTGGCTTTGAAGATGGAGGAAAAGGAATCAATCAAGGAATGTGGATGGCCTCTAGAAGACGAAAAATGCAAGGAAATGGACTTTTCGCTGGAGCCAACAATCCCTTGATTTTAGCCCAGTGAGATGTGTATTGGACTTGTGGTGTATGGGACTACAAGATCCTGCTGCTCTGTCATGCCCTTTCTCTTCAGACTCCAGGTACTCTCAAGAAAGAGTTGACATTTACATTTTAGTGTATGTTTATTTACCACTTACATCTTAAGTCCTATATCTAATAGATTCTATCTATATGAAGAATGTATACTTTGTTAAATTTAGCAGCAAACAACCAGGTGGAAAGCAATGTTTTGGGGAAGGTGAATGATCACAATTTCAATCACTTGTGGCTAAAAACCTATTCATCCTGCACTGGTCAACCTTGACCACGATGAATAGTAAGATTTGAGTGTTTGATAACCCCTTTTTATTCCCTTCCCTTCTAGTGACCCCTTTTCCCCTGGGCTAAAATGAGCTGTATTACTTACCTAAAAATATTCTGTGCCTGCCTTAACTACACACACACAAAAGGACTTGGTTGTTTTTTAAATTCAATTCTGTTAACTTGCTAATGTTCCTTATTAAGAAATTGGTATTCCTAAGTGGTCGAGATGGACATTGTCTATGATAACGCAAGGAGGAACTTCCGAATTCTTACTCAAAAGGGGGAAGTGAACTTAGATTTGTGTTCTATCTGCTCCCTATGCAGTACTGCTGGAAGCAGTTCAGGCTGGCCAAAATCCGGGGCTGCAGAGTTCAGGATTTTCTCCCACTCTACAGATTCTAATATTTCACAAAGCTTCCCTTCTCTACCTGCACTACGTTGACATGTTTTTATTTTTTCTTAGCGACTTATCAAGTGGTGTCCTTGACATTGGTTTCCTGCATCTCACACCCCTGAGTACTATAAAGTTAGGCGGTAATCCCTGCTTGAATTCGTGTTTTCTGAATGTAGAGCGGCTTATCTTTAGGCTACCGAGGCTCCCTTTGGGAGGGCTTCCTCAGCCTTGCAGTTGGGGAAGTTCTGGGCACGCAGAAGGGGTCCAGAGGGAGGGGCAGGAACGCTCCGCTAACTGGAGGGCCCTCGCCTTCCCCTGGATGGGAACCAACCGCTCCTACTTCAGAGGCACGGAGTTTGCTAGCCACCCAGAGCCTTCCTTTCCTGTGTCGCATCTCCCGGGGGGCAGGGGGCAAGGGGGGCGGGGGGGGGGGCGGGGCAGGGGGGCAGGGGGCAGCGGGGCAGGGGGTAGCGGGGCAGCGGGGCAGGGGGGCAGCGGGGCAGGGGGGCAGCGGGGCAGGCGGGCAGGGGGGCAGGGGGGAGGGGGGCAGGCGGGCAGGGGGGAGGGGGGAGGGGGCAGGGGGGCAGGGGGCAGGGGGCAGGCGGGCAGGGGGGCAGGGGGCAGCGGGGCAGGGGGCAGGGGGGGAGGGGGCAGCGGGGCAGGGGGGCAGGGGGCAGGGGGGCCTACCGCTGTTTCTGCACACCCCGACGCACCGTCGCCGGGGAGGCGGCAGCAGGCTGGGAACGAGGACAGCCAGCTCCCGGGGGCCACGTCCACAGTGTCCCCGCGACGGCAGGCGCCGCAGGAGCGTGGGGCTGGGGACGCTCCCGGGTCCGCTCGGGCACTTCAGCTTCGGTTGGGGCAAAGGGCGCGCTGGCCGCAGCCTAGAGAACGAGCAACCCCGGCAGAGAAGCACCAACGACCGCCGTTAACCGTGCACGAGAAGGCAGCTTCCGGCTTCCAGGACCGGGTCCTCCTCCTCGCCACCCGAGGCCCCGCCCCCTGCCCGGCCCTCCTCGCCACCCGGGGCCCCGCCCCCGGCCCTCCTCGCCACCCGGGGCCCCGCCCCCTGCCCGGCCCTCCTCGCCACCCGGGGCCCCGCCCCGCCCCCTGCCCGGCCCTCCTCGCCACCCGAGGCCCCGCCCCCGGCCCCGCCCCCGGCCCTCCTCGCCACCCGAGGCCCCTCCTCCCGACCACTCAGGCCCCGCCCCCCGGCCCCTCCTTTCCCTCCTCCCCTCCCCCGTTCCATCTAATTGTTGGATTGTCGGCGCTGCACTCCCGCTGGCGGCCGGCAGGGGGCAGGGTTCGAGTCTGGGTTTTCTTCCGCCGGGAGTCCCCGGGGAGGCGGTCGCCGAGTGGGGGAGGGGGGAGGGGAGGGCGGGACGCGAGGACGCGGTTCGGTCGGCTGCTGCGCTACTTTTGGTCCCGGGTCGGCGGGGAGGCTGTGGCTACCGCCCCAGAGCTGACGTGGGGGCGACGCGGGGCCTCCGGGGGCGCCGTCCCCACCTCCTCCCGTCCGTAAGCAGTGACGACGGCCGCTACGTAAACCCCATCGCGGCGGGTAAGTGGCGCGCCCGCCGGGACCCGGCACCGCGGAGCGGCCGACGGCGCAGGAGGCGGGGGCAGGGAGCGGGGCGAGGCGGGGGCTGGCGCGAGGCGGGGGCTGGGGCGGGGCGGGGCGAGGGGCGGCCGGGGGCGCGGAGAGGGCGGCCGCGGGGAGGGCCCGGGCAGCCTGACACCCGGCGCCTCCGGACGGCGGCGCGGCCGCTGAGCCTCCCCCTGCGCCCCCCTGCGCCCCCCTGCGCCCCCCTGCGCCCCCCTCCGCCCCCTCCTCCCCCCTCCGCCCCCTCCTCCCCCTGCGTCCCCTCCTCTCCCTCCTCCCCCTCCGTCCCCCTCCGCCCCTCCTCCCCCTCCGTCCCCCTCCACCCCCTCCGTCCCCCTCCACCCCCTCCGTCCCCCTCCACCCCCCTCCTCCCCCTCCGCCCCCCTCCTCTCCCTCCGCCCCCCTCCTCCCCCTCCTCCCCCTGCGTCCCCTCCTCCCCCTGCGTCCCCTCCTCCCCGTGCGTCCCCCTCCTCCCCCTCCGCCCCCCTCAACCCCCCTCCTCCCCCTCCGCCCCCCTCCACCCCCTCCGCCCCCCTCCTCCCCCTCCGCCCCCTCCGCCCCCTCCTCCCCCTGCGTCCCCCTCCGTCCCCGCCCGGTGTTCCCCTCCGCCTCCCATCCCCGCCCGCGGACCGCTTTCTGAGCCCCCGCTGGCCCTCCGGGAGGCGCTCGTCCGTCCCCTCGGCCCTCGCCCTAACCGGGCCCGAGGGGGACAGTGTTGGGGGAAGTCGTCCTGCCGGGCGGGCGGGTCCTCCCAGTGAGGAGAGCCGGGCCCGCGCACTGAGGACGTGGGTCTCTACCGCCGGCGGCCCGCGGTGCCCGTGGCAGTTCTGTGCGCTCGGGGCCCGGGGACAGCCTCCGTCCAGGCCGCCGTTCCTTCCCCAAACCCTGGTTGGGGCCCGGCATGCGGGCGCCTTTAGTCTCCGGACACTGTGGGGGAGGGCTTGTTAGAGCTGCGGGCAGGGAGCAGGTCCGTGACGGCGGGGGGGGGGGCACATGGTCAGCACAGCCCTGGGTCCGCTGCCCCTAGACCGGAGCCCGCTGCGGGGGGCGGGGGGCACATGGTCAGCACAGCCCTGGGTCCGCTGCCCCTAGACCGGAGCCCGCTGCGGGGGGGGGGGGGCACATGGTCAGCACAGCCCTGGGTCCGCTGCCCCTAGACCGGAGCCCGCTGCGGCGGGGGGGGGGGGGCACATGGTCAGCACAGCCCTGGGTCCGCTGCCCCTAGACCGGAGCCCGCTGCGGGGGGGGGGGGCACATGGTCAGCACAGCCCTGGGTCCGCTGCCCCTAGACCGGAGCCCGCTGCGGGGGGGGGGGGGCACATGGTCAGCACAGCCCTGGGTCCGCTGCCCCTAGACCGGAGCCCGCTGCGGGGGGCGGGGGGCACATGGTCAGCACAGCCCTGGGTCCGCTGCCCCTAGACCGGAGCCCGCTGCGGGGGGGGTGGCACATGGTCAGCACAGCCCTGGGTCCGCTGCCCCTAGACTGGAGCCCTGACTGCAAGGTCACCGAGACACTTCCTGCACTGCTCAGGTGGGCAGCAGTCAGCTCACCGTCAGTTTCAGCAGCTCTGACTAAAACTTGAGAGAGCCTCTCTTAACAGTACCTCTTATCTACCTCACTTCTTAAAATTTCTTCCTTCCAAGCCTGATTTGGCGGGCCGATGAGAATGCAGCCACTTCCCATTAAATAATATACACCTAGATGCCCGGCCATAGAGGTCTGGGATGAAAATTGTACCATACTGCATGCATGACTCATATTCTCTTGATTTTTCCCTTTGGGTACCACATTTTTCTCCTAGTCTTGATCCTGTTTTTGAATAGCAAGCTACTTTGCCCTCATAGTTTTTAAATCTTTGAGCTTTTTTCTTCCAAGGAAGTTAAATTGCAAACAATATTTTGGCCCATAAAAGCTAAGTATAAAAAAAAATGTTTAAAGAACTGCTTCCTGATCCAGATACAACTTTAGAAAGATATTTAAATGGGTTTGATCCTGAATGAGTGAACACTTAAAGCATTGTCACATTAAGTGTTGGTAATGGTGCAAACATGTTTGGTGTGAATCTCTAAGTAGATCAGGGTAAGCAGGCACTTTCCCAGTGACTCTCTGGTCAACCTGGAATCACTCTGATGAGTGTGAAGTTGTGATTACACTGATGTTTTGTTTACATATTTTATAAGAGTATATGGATAAATTTTTATTGAATGTATAAACATGGAGGAGCTCTTCAGTCTTTGTGTTTGCTTTGTTGGAAGGCTAATGAAATTTGCTTCTACTGATGAATTCAAGAAACTCCAAACTCTATAGATCACTTCAGTTTTCTTTTCTTTCTTTCCTTTTTTTTTTTTTAAGATTTTATTTTTTCATTCATGAGAGACACACACACACAGAGAGAGAGAGAGGCAGAGACAGAGGGAGAGGGAGAAGCAGGCTCCATGCAGGGAGCCTGATGTGGGACTTGATCCCAGGACTCCAGGATCATGCCCTCGGCGGAAGGCAGGCGCTAAACCACTGAGCCACCAAGGGATCCTGATCACTTCAGTTTTCTACTGAGGAAAGTCATTGCATGATTAAAATATGAAATCTCTCTTAGGATTAAGGCACTTATATGAAAAGTAGGGAAGAGTTTCAGGTTAACACACATAAGGAATCCTGACTGAAACTTGACCAGTACAATACATGTATTTCTGATCTGTTTTCCCTAATTTGGTATTCTCTGCAAGTTAATATTGGGCCAGAAAATTGAGCCAGGTTTATTGTTGATGTAGTAGTCCATTGGAAAGCACTCAAATGTCCTGTTCCATTTAGATAGACTTTTAAAAGTAAAACTGAACAATGCAAACACTTCACAGCTGAATCGCTGACATTTTGACATGCGGTCAACATTGGTCATTAAGGAAATAAGCCTGAAATGTCTTCGAATGTCTTTACTGAACTAATGCATACCATATATAAAAGTCAACTTTGAGGATTATCATACATTAATGGAATTTCAATGTTATCCATACAAATAGATTATAAAAATAAAAATTTCAGGGAAAATGTTTCTTATCCATTGCACATAGGTAGAAATAAATTATTTAAATCATTTCGTTAATTTCCTTTTAAAGAATACTTAGGGCGTTTAAAATCTTTTACCATGAGAACAGTATAATAAACATTTTTTTTTAATTTTTATTTATTTATGATAGTCACAGAGAGAGAGAGAGAGAGGCAGAGAGACACAGGCAGAGGGAGAAGCAGGCTCCATGCACCGGGAGCCCGATGTGGGATTCAATCCCGGGTCTCCAGGATCGCGCCCTGGGCCAAAGGCAGGCGCCAAACCGCTGCGCCACCCAGGGATCCCCGAGAACAGTATAATAAAGATCACAATTTGTCAGAGTAAATCCTTTCACTCATGAGCTTTCCTTTTCTGATGCTTTAGAATATCCAGTAGAGAATAAGGGAGAATGGAAAGGAAAACTTAAGGATGATCCTAGTGAAATTGTATCTTAATACTACTCATAAAGACAACTTGAGTCTTACTGGTATAATTACATTACAGCAAAGTTTAAAAATACAGTATCTAGGTTTTTTTATGTTTTTTGAACATCTTTTGATTGGCCTACCCAGGAGTGTCAGAGGAAACTGTTGAGGAAAAACATAAGCTAGGAAGTTAAATGGGAATTTTGCTTAGAAGAGAGGATACTTGCCTCCTAGAAAACTTTACTCGCAGCTCTTTTGAAGTATCCCAATTCTCCCAAAGTGGGAAGCATCTTCAGGTGTATTTTCCAAACAGTGATACAGCCAGGTCCATTACATATCAAAATCATGTGAAATTCTAACAACGGAGCTGTGTGATTCTGATAATTTGAGAATTTCCCAAAACCAGTGTTTGTTTGTTTTCTTTCTTTCTTTCTTTCTTTCTTTCTTTCTTTCTTTCTTTCTTTCCTTCCTTCCTTCCTTCTTTCTTTTCTTTTCTTTCTTTTCTTTTTTCTTTTCTTTTCTTTTCTTTCTTTTCTTTCTTTTCTTTCTCTCTCTCTCTCTCTCTTTCTTTCTTTTTTCTTTCCTTTCTTTCTTTCTTCATGAGACACACAGAGGGAGAGGAGCAGGCTCCGTGCAGGAGACTCCAGGATCACGCCCTGGGCCGAAGGCAGACGCTCAACCGCTGAGCTACCCAGGTGTCCCACAAAACCAGTATTTTCAAAGTTATCTTCTTGAAGCTTTTTTTTTTTTTGTAAACACAGCAGACTTAAAATTAGACCCTAACTACAGTTTTGTTTATAATTTCAAATAGCCTCAATTTTTTTCATTGGTAGCACAAAAGTGATTTTTTTTTTTTTTTTTTTTTTTGCTAAGTAATGTTTTAAAGTGGAATTTATATTCTAGCATTGATATGATAAAAGCTAGTTCAGGTATTGGGGAAACAATCATGCATAAAGACCCATGATACTGTATATGGACAGTTGAGATGCTTTCACTTTTTAAAAAATTGATGGAGGTGTTAAAATTAACCTATTGAAGCATGTTTCTGGACTTAGAAATGTAGCAGTTTTATTCATATACACAAAATAGGACCAATCTAGCTAAGTATAATAACGTTGAAATTCATTTATCCAAACTTTAGCTAATAAAAGTGTCTTATCTACTCTTTCCCAGCTTTACTAGTTAGTAGTCACTTATTGTACTTTGTGTAGATGTGTTTTGAGATGTATAAAATGCAGTAATGAAATAACGATACTGAACAAGAAAACCCTGCAATGACTCCAATCGAGCAAATAATTCCTACAGAAGATTTTAAATTTTGTTTCCTTCCATGAAGTGGTGGTGGTGGAGAGGATAGTATTTGGAGAGGTGGAGATAGGCTATGATTATTTGAATCTTATTTTTCATTTCCTTCTTACCAACCAGTTTTGCTATTCATTGACTGTGAAATAGCCAAAAACAGAAGCCAGGTGGGGAATGAATTGAGAAAGAGATGCTGAAATAATTAATCCTTTGGTCTTTTTATAAAGACTTAAGATTTCTTAAATAATAGGTGTCTGAAGCAATTGAATTAGAGTAGCCTTGAATCTGTATTAGAAAGCCACGTGATTTTCTGTATGATTCGTGTTTAAAATATTAAAGACATTATTTACACATGTTTCAATTATTTATAAGTACTACTCCTGGCTACTTCTATTTTTACATAGAAGTGTGAAGAATGTTATTTGAAAGTTATTCTGGGACGCCTGGGTGGCTCAGCAGTTGAATGTTTGCCTTTGGCCCAGGGCGCAATCCTGGGATCGAGTCCCACATGGAGCTCCCTGCGTGGAGCCTGCTTCTCCCTCTGCCTGTGTCTCTGCCTCTCTTTCTCTTTGTCTCTCATGAATAAATAAATCTAAAAAAAAAAAAAAAAAGCACTATGATTTGTTATTCAACATATCTATCATCTTTAAAAATTTTTTTTAAAAATGTTATTCTAACTGTTTCACAATGATTACAAAACTTTAAATGTTTTATATAATTTTTTTTGTTTGTTTTTGTTTTTGTTTTGTATAATTTAAATGTATAATTTCCTGTCACTGCTATCCCACTTTGTTTCTCCTTGTACTCTCATCTCCTTCACCTAAGATACATGATAAGCATAGGCTCATCCCTACCAACTTCAGGTATTTGGCTCTTTGAAAATACTTCTCTTTTCTAGCCAGCCCTGTCTTCTCTCTACTTTTTGATTGATGTGATTGAAAAGAACAGCTTTATATGCACTTCATATTCTTCTTCCCTTATCTTTCAAGCTTTACTTGCTATTGCTGTTTAAATCAGGATTAACCTATGAAGATCTCCTACTTTCCCAAAGAACTACAACTTTGCTTCATCCTGGAACCAGAGAAACGGATACATTTTTCTGTGGTCTCTTCCTCTTCCTGCTTCCAAGAGGGGTGTATTGCCTTTTATTCTATGTTCTTTTCTTTTTGTTTTTACTGTACTAATTGCAGTGTGGGGTATTTTTGTGTTTTTTTTGTTTTTTCTCCCCTTCCTACAAAAATGATCTCAACGCATAATTTACAGTTTCCATTTTTGGGTTCTTAAAAGCAGAGGAAGAACTTAGATTGTTTTGCAATTGTCTTTATAAAGGACTCTACATATTTGTCATATTTCTCCAACATTTTATAGTTTTTTCCAACTAATATCTAGTTCAAAAGCCGTTTTTAAAAAGCAGTCTGCTGTTATTGTCTTTCCAAAGCATTCAACTTAATTTTCCTAGAAGTAACTCTCTTTTTTAATCTTTTAAATCTATTTAATGATTTAACATGCTAGTTAACAGAATTCCAAAATTACAACAGTAAGCATAGTTGGCATAATCAAGTTTGTGATAAATATGATTAATTCTTGCTAATCATCCACTATAGCTGTTAGCAACAGAAGTGCTTGGAAACACTAGAGAATGGTCTTGTAGGCATTAGTTATTCTGTGGGTTTTATAGAAAAATGAGGAGGAAGTTGTTTCCATAAGCTTTTATGTCCTAGTAAAGTTGCCCAAGAAATTTTCTTACAATAATACCTGATTTTTCCAGAAGGTTAAATTGTGGTAGTAATGTAATTAACCACAGCATGGTAGGTGTTCACATTTTGTAAGTGTAAATATAATGATATTTTTCTTTAATCAGCATATTTTAAATACCTGTAATAGAGCTCTATATCAAGGGATATTTGGTAGCAATGAAATTAATTGAATCTGTGTGCCAGAGGGTGATTGGAGCAACACATAGACGAAGAGTAAGGTGAATACCAGATACTATTTTGGTAATCAAACCTAACATATGATAGGAAATTTTTACCAGTGTGATAAATGGCTTTTCTCCAGATATAGCACAGAAATTCACATATAGGCAAAAGAATTTTGAACTCATTTTTCTCTTGTAGTGTAAGCTCTTATTTGCCTCTAATAAACTAATCTAAGATACACCTTTCCACTCTAAAAGAGAAAGTTTCCTTAGCAGATAGGACTTAAAAAAATAGATTTATAGAAAACTTGTAAAAAAAAAAAAAAGAAAACTTGTAGTGTACAGAACATTACATCAGTATACTTTGTGATTTTAGGCATAAGAAGAGCAGCTTAAAAATTATAACCTCAGACTGTATCATGAGATATGATGAATTCAAGGGGTATGTTTTAGGCTAAATAGAATATATATTATAATAAGCTCAGTATGAGAACATTTGACATTTAACCATTTGACATTTGACATTTAATATTAGGACATTTGAGCTCTTAACCATTCAGGTGTTTGTGTATGTGGGAGTAGGGGATCCTTTTTTTTTTTTTTTTTAAGATTTTATTTAGTCAGGATCCCTGGGTGGCTCAGCGATTTAGCGCCTGCCTTCGGACCAGGGCATGATCCTGGAGGCCCGTGATCGAGTCCCACATCAGTCCTGCATTGGACTCCCCACGGAGAGCCTGCTTCTCCCTCTGCCTGTGTCTCTGCTTCTCTCTCTCTCTCTGTCTCTCATGAATAAATAAATCTTAAAAAAAAAGATTTTTTTAAATCATGAGAGACACAGAGAGGGAGGCAGAGACGTAGGCAGAGGGAGAAGCAGGCTCTCCGTGGGGAGTCCAATGCAGGACTCTATCCTAGGACCCTGGGATCATGCCCTGAGCCAAAGGTAGATGCTCAACCACTGAGCCATCCAGGTGCCTAGAGTGTGAGATCCTAAGTCAATCCTTGTTTATCAAAGAGTAGTATGTTCTAGGACATTAAAACCAGATTTGGGGTGAGATCAATAGTATAAAAAGCAGCTGAATTTTTCAAAATATTCACAGTTCATACTTTAGTAAAATGGGATCTCCTGCTTTTCAAATCAATACGGTAATTTTGAACCTGGAAAATTAATATAATGGAAAGGATGATGTACCTTAATTTGCATGTTTCTATAAGTTTTATTAAGCCTCTACCAGGTGTCTCAAGTTATAATGCTCAACTATGGTTATTTATTAAGGCAAGGGGTCTATTGGAAGATTTTGAGTAAGGAAATAAATAGCATCTTTGGATTTGCATTTTTTTAAAAAAAGATTTTATTTATTTATTCATGAGAGACAGAAAGAGAGAGAGGGGGAAGTAGGCTCCCTGTGGGAATCCCAATGCAGGACTCTGTCTCAGGACCCTCAGATCACGACCTGACCTGAAGGTAGAAGCTCAACCTCTGAGCCATCCAGGTGCTCCTGGGTTTGCATTTTGAATAGTGTTGTTATCTAGTGGAGTTAAGAGGGGTTGAGAGGTTTGAGTGAGGTGAAGGTATTACAGGGAGAGACGAATTTCTTTATAGGGAGGCAGTTATTGCTTTAATCATGTCAATCATTTCAGAACTAAAGCAGTGGCAGTGATGATGGGGAAAATGAAGTCAAGAAATGGGAGATGCAGTTATTAAGGCTGAGTAAAGTAGTAGTCCTTGCTTATATTCGAAAGAGTTGGACATTTTGTGTTTATTGTTACATTTTCTCCTCACAAAACAATCTTCATTTGACAGGAAAGAATGCTTGGAAAAATTTACAGTTGTCAGGATCATATAGCCAATAAGTGATGAACTCAGTAATGCCAGATCAGCTGCCAGTGCCAGTGTTTTTTATGCCACACATTATTGCTATCACTAGACCACGTTGCCTCCTCAGGAATTGAGTAATGAAGGGAGAGGAGGACTCCCAGATGGAGTGGCTGAGTCAGTGTTGATGTCACTCACTGAGATGAGAGTACAGCAAGAGGAGAAATGCAAAGTGAGGGCATTGAGGTTATATTTGAACATTTGGGGCTTGAGGATCTGTGAGCAAATCACTAAGAGATATCTAATAGGCAGATGCATATGGGCTGGAGCTCAAGAGTGAGAAGTCCAGGCTGTAGAAGAGACTGACCAAATGAGGATGAGCTAGGGAGCCTGTGTAGGAGGTAGATTTTGGGGGTGAGAAACCTGGAAATACCAGTCTTTCAGGAGCAAGCAGAGAAGACTGAGGATGAAGGACTGGATAATTTGGAAGAAAAGCATGAACACAGTGTTCCAAAGAGTTTAAGCAGGAAAAAATTTGGGGAGTAGGAAATGCTGTAGGGAAATAAGGAAGATAGATTTGGCAAGCAAGCAATCAACCTGTGATGACTTAGAGAATAGTTGGGATGAAATCATTCTTTGATGAGCCTGAATCAGAATCAGTTTTATCTGATGGTCATTATTCTGGTGTGAGACTAGTCATTTTCTCTTTTGACATCTTGTGGCTATGGTGGCTGGAAGCTGCTACTTTCTTCAATGCTGATTGCCTCTGGCTGTTCCTGGACTTTAGTGAATACCTTTTGCTACTTTTTGAATCCTGGACCATAAGAATGTATTACTCATTCAAAAATTAAAGAAAATTCCAAGAGAAATATAGAAATGAGCATTTATGCCTCTTTTTATGTGGTGCCATAATCATTATTATTCAAATAATATTATGAATGTTTTTTGTTTAAATGTCTGTCTCCCTCATGAAATTGTAATCTCCTGAAGAATGGGGACATTTATCTGCCTCTGTGCCTAGCACAAAGAAAGGCCTGACATATCATGGGTGCCAATCACTGTTTAATAAATAAATGGTCTCTGCCTTGTAGGCTATACAATTTTTATGGAAGATAAGATTCCCAATGTAAAACACCAGTGGAATATAACAGAATAAGTTTAATCCAAAGGAATGGCACCATCCTTGCTTTTTGTTTATGTTGTAGGTAACCTGGTTCAAATGTCCTACCTTCTCTTGTCCATCTGCTGGAAGATGGGGGACAGTTGATAGCTATAACCATTGTCCTTGTGCCCATGGGCAAACCTCCTGGCTCAGTTTTACAATGACTAGGATGGTATGATACTATTTTAGAGGGGGCCACTTAGGAAAGAGCCCTGAAAACAGCATGTCTGTGGCTAAGCACCACCATTGCTGGCCAAGATGCCTAGAAGATACTCAGGGCTGTGCATATTCGTTCTTTCCACTTCTACAGTAAATTAAGGACTCTTAGTTCCTTTGTCTTTCTCTTTGCCAGTTTTACTTCATTCAGAGTGTCAAATGTATATTTAGATATTAGTAAAAAAATGGGGTTTAGTTGCTAGAGTGTGGACTACAGGAGAATTGGAGAAGATTTTTAAATAAGTATTAATATTTTGTTTGGAGTTAAAATTCTTTGACAAAAGCCAGTTTTGAAGGTAAGGTAAATAAAAAATGGTTGACAAGTTTGTTGCAGTGGAATGAAATTTAAGAAAATGATAAAAAGAAGAAAATGATAAATCCACTCAGTTTATTAAGTGATTATTATTTTAAAATAGAGCTGATACCATGAGCTGTATGTAGTGTATATTATTCAGATAGCTCTGCTCTATATTCAGTAGGAAATAACCTGATATATAGCACATGATTTACATTTTTTGAATTTTTTTCCCCAGAAGATAAGAAAATTGCAAAGAAGTAAGATTGAAAAAATACAGTTTTCAGCTTTCTAGTTTGTTTTTTCAGTTTTACAGAAATTAGGATATTCTGGGGGGTATTCTTCTGGTGTAGTTTTGAGAGATTTTCTTTTTTTTTAAAGATTTTATTTTTTTAAATAAAATTTGTGATCTCCCAATTCAATTATAATTTTACTGCAGGATAAATAAAGAAGAAAACGGTGAAGGAACAAAGCATTGATTACAGATGTCTTAATAATGAGCAAATGTAGCAGGAAAAAATATATTAAGACAAATCTAAGGTAGGTGGATATATATTTTTCTGTTCTTTTGAAAGTTCTGCTTAGAGAGTTAAAAGTTAAAATAATGGATAATTGAATGATGTATACATGTAGACATGCATCCATGAATGTATATATGTGTGTGTGTATGTATATAATGCTAATAAAGTATGATAAAATGTACCCAAAGTGTGCAGCCATTCAGTTAAAGTGTTCATTGTCTACCTGTACCCTGTTAGGCAGTGGCGAGGGGGAGGGGAGTGGACATTGACACTCAGCTGGTGTCACATACTGGCCTTTTCATTTAGAAAGGAGACCATACATAAGGGTGTGAGCAGAATTTTAGTTTTCTTCCTTCCTACCCTTTAAGCTGTACTTGTACCTAACATAAAACAGAACAGAGTCCCTACCAATTTTTTACAAAAATCCAGATAGAATTTTTCAAGTTTTCTTTCAACTGCTTTCAGAGACATTCTGGTTTATCAGTTGGATCTAGCTTTTTTTATTTATTCATGAGAAACACGGAGAGAAAGAGGCAGAGATATAGGCAGAGAGAGAAGCAGGCTCCATGCAGGGAGCCCAATGTGGGACTTGATCCTGGGACTCCAGGATCATGCCCTGAGACAAAGGCAGATGCTCAACTGCTGAGCCACCCAGCCGTCCCATGAATCTAGCTTTAAAAAGAAAATAAATTTCTCTGACATTCTTTTTACAAATAAAGAATAGAAACAATTAATAATACTTTTTCCTTTTATAGCTGAATTCTATTTTTAAAATTTTACAAGGGCAAATATCATTGCTTTGCAGTGTAGTTTGTCTTTGCAAATGGGAGACAGCTAAGATTTTAGAAGTTTGGTAGTTAGAACACCTTAATTATAACTAAGAAACTGCCTTTGTCTTATTTTTCATTTAGATAGATTTGCTCTGTATTTACCTTTTTCTTTTTCTCTGGTCTTTTAAGAACACTTTCCTAGATACCAGTGATAGCATTCCTTAAAAATGTTTTTCCATTTCCCATTTTTCTTCTATTTTTATATGTTCTTGACACATAGGGATTCCTAAATAAGTTTGATCATTAATTGCCTTAGTATTTCTATAATTGTAAATGTAACTTTTATGAATATATTCCTTTGTGTTCATTTCTTGAAGATACGTAATATGTTGTCTACCTATTGTGCTGTGCTGTACAGACAGTACTATATTGTTGTACTTCAGTATTTTGGGGAATTATTGCACTATAATGTAGATGTTCTATTAAAGTTCTAGAAAATAACAGAGTAAGCAAATACAGTTCTACCCCTCTAAAAGTAGTTCAACCTAGAAGTCTTTGAAAATTATGCTAATAGATTGATCCTATTATTTTAAAACATATACCTTAACATTTTATTAAACTGAATCCTAATATATTAAAGACATTTTGGGGGTAACATTTATTTTTCTATCAAAGAAGAAAATGATTTGCTAAAGAATATAAAGATTTCAGAATATTTAACCTTCATAAGAAAAGAATATTGCTACTACTATCAACCATTTTAAATATGCCTATTTTAGCAATCTTTTTTTTAAGTATTTCTTTTAAGATTTTATTCATTTATTCATGAGAGACACAGAGAGGGCAGAGACATAGGCAGAAGGAGAAACAGGCTCCCCCGGAGAGCCCGATGTGGGACTCCATTTCCTGTCCTGGAGATCACGCCCTGAGCCAAAGGCAGATGCTCAACCACTGAGCCACCCAGGCATCCCCATTTTAGCAATCTTTATCTGTTTTTTAGATTGTGGAGGTTAATGTTTGCCAGTATTTTGCTTGCTGTTAGTTTATAGTACTTAATGGGCTTTTTGTTTTAGTTTCTTATTGTTTCATCTTAGGTCTTTGTTTTTAAATATTTTATAACTTATGATTACTAATTGGTCTCTCTAATAAGGATTATTGTTTAAGGGATCCCTGGGTGGCGCAGCGGTTTAGCGCCTGCCTTTGGCCCAGGGCGCGATCCTGGAGACCCGGGATCGAATCCCACATCGGGCTCCCGGTGCATGGAGCCTGCTTCTCCCTCTGCCTGTGTCTCTGCCTCTCTCTCTCTCTCTCTGTGACTATCATAAATAAATAAATAAAAAAAAAAAAAAAAAAAAAAAAAAACATATTTAAAAAAAAAAAAAAAAAGGATTATTGTTTAAGATTAATATATTGCTCAATTAATTTATAGATTATTAACTTTAGTACAACTGTGTTTAACGTTTGATATAGAAAGTGAGATTTGGGGGAAATATTCTTGGATACATTTCTTTGGTTTTGACTATGAAGTATATAGTGAACAATGAAGGATTATAATAGATTTTTCTCTTACACTTTATAAATGAATTCTGTCTGGACTAGCTGAGGCTAACTTACAGGTGTTAGTGTTATATATATTTCATCTACACTGAGTTCTGGGTCCTCTATCTCCTGCTGAGATACTGTTTGAAAATGCCTACTATGTTGCTTGACCCATGTTGAACATTTAATTCTTAGTTGAATCTTTTTCCCTGAATCCTGCCCTGGCGTTAGTTTTTAGTGGGTTTAGGAGACTATATCAGAGAGCAGTTGGATTTTGATCAGTAGTAGAATAAACAGGCTTGAAAATAATAGGATATATATTTTAAATTGATAGCACTGGCTTTAGTTTTCTGTAGATGATTTTTGCCTTCAAATACATTTATTTCTTATTTTTTAAAAAATATTCTTTTTTTTTAAGTCATCTTTGCACCCAGTGTGGGGCTGTATCACAAACCTGAAATCAGGAATTGCATGCTCTACCCACTGAGCCAGCCAGGCACCCCTCAAATAAATTTATTTTAGTATCCAACTTTTAGTGAATGATATATACTGGGCACTATACTAGGCAGTCTAGGAGAATACAAATTAGAGTCTCTACATCCTAGTGTGAAAGACAAAGCCTATCTGGATGAAAAATGTAACAACAATTGCAGCATGATCAAGAGCACATCTGTATTATAAAATGTTGTCTAAACTGGAAAACTCAGGACACGGGCTGTGGAAGGAACCTAGAGTCATAATCACAAGACCTCTTGTTCACAGTCTTCATGCTATCTATTATGTGCCCTGTAGAAAGTCATTTAATCTCTCTAAACTTTATTTTCTTTTTATCATTTTAGTGACATCTGACAGTGGCATAGTCTTCCCAAGTAGTTGATTAGTTGGATTATTTAACAATTATGGTAGATTCTGTACTATGCATTAGGAAGACATGAGTTGCTTACACTAGTGTTAGTGCTTTGTGAATGAATGTATTATATGCTAGACAAGTGCTATAATGGAAGTACTGCATAAAATGCTTTGGGACCTCAGAACAGAGTAACTAATTCTGCCCAAGGCTATTAGAATAGGCTTTTGAAAGATGGTGTCCTTCAGCCAGACCTTATAAAAACTGGTAGGAATTTGCCTGTTGGACACAGAAGGGGTGACGGGCAGTTCAGGATGAGAGAAGAACAGATATAAAAGATTAGAACTGGGAGAGTAGGATGTGTATTTCAAAGAAATGCCTAAAATGGAGGCCAGAATGCAGAATTAGAGAAGAATGGAGTGACTGGAAATGGGGACATAAAAGTAAAATGGGTTCACATTGTGAAAGAGATTGAATGGCAGTTTGGTTTGGTAATTGAGAATACGGACTCTGGAAAAAGAACAGTTCAGAACCTGCCTATGCCACTCAGATCAGATCAGATCAGATTGGTGGCAAGATGAGGTTCATAACCTCGTTATGCCTCCTTTTCATTATCTCTAAAAGAAGAACTATCCTGATCTTATAAAGTTGTAAAGGATTAAAACCAGTAGGCTTTTACCACATGGTAATCAACAGATGATTGTTGTGGTTATGATTATTGTAAGTAGTTTGAATTTTATCCTATAGTTAATAGGAAGCTACCGAAGAGTTTTAAGCAGAGAAGTGTTTTAAGCAGAAATGTATGCTTGCAAAAGAGAACTGTTGATATAGATTGGAATAGAGAGATTGAGCAGTGATTGACAAGGGGACTAACTTGTTCTTTAACAGGTAGAGTCATCATACTTGGTAATGACATTGTAGGAAATGAAAGGGAGAAGGTCTCAGAGATGATACCCAGGTTATCACTTGATGGATAGTGAAGCCCCATTTCCTGAGAAACTCAGAGCAGGAATATATTTGTGAAAGAAAAAGAGGAGATTAGTTCTGGACCCGTTGATTTTGAGGTACCAAAGGGCACCTATTTGGAGATGTTAGATGGACATTTGAATATATGATTTTGGAATTCAAGAGAGACCTCTGGGCTAGAGATCTAGTTTTTTTTTAAGATTTTATTTATTTATTCATGAGAGAGAGAGAGAGAGAGAGAGAGAGAGAGAGGCAGAGAGATAGGTAGAGGGAGAAGCAGGCTGTCTGCAGAAGCCTGATGTGGGACTGGATCCCAGACTCCGAGATCACACCCTGAGTCAAAGGCAGATGCTCAACCACTGAGCTACCCAGGCAGTCCTAGAGATCTAGATTTGAGGGTGATAAGCCTGAAGCTGGTGTTCAAAACTAGAGAAATGGATGACAGTACACAAAGGGAGGTTTGAGAGTGAGGTGAGAAGGCTAAACAGAGCTTGGAAGACATGCAATGTGAGGATTGACATAGAGTAAGAAAAGGATTAGCAAAGGGGCTTGTGGAGGAGTTGTCAGAGAATCAGCTGAAAGCAGAGAATGCAATATGATGACATCAAGAATGAAGATGTCAACAGTTTTTAATACTATTGAGGGATCAAGCCAGATAGGACTTAAAATAATGTTAGATTTAGTGACAGAGATTGGTTACATTTGCTAGAGAAGTTGAGTGAAGCAGAAACCAGTTTAGGGTTGTCCAGGAATAGGTGGGGGAGGTAAAGAAATGGAGATACTGTTGGAAATTCAGTAATGTAGTTTAGCAAGGTGAGGAAGAAGAGAAGTTCAGGACAATAGCCAGAAAAGGACTTCTAGTTCAGTGGATTTGTGTGTGTGTTTGAGGTTGAAGAGATTTGAAATGGTAAGATTGCTGCCCATTTGAGGTTGAAAACCATGAATTCAGTAGTCTTAATAATACTGTTTTTTAATTTTATTCAGTATTGTTCATCAGCCTTGGTGAAGGCATAGAGGAGATAGAATAGGCTTATCTGATATTGATATTTACTATGTAGATACAACGGAAAGAGAAGGGACGACAGAATTTAGAATATTGGGAAACCATAATTAAAATGAGAAACCATGGATTCCAAGCTGAATAGGATGGGATATGAAGAAAGTGGAAGCTGATAGAGAAAGTGGTGTGGAGATGTCAGTGTGGTGTGATGGGAATAATTGAGGGTGGGTAATAAGTTGGGGGGATAAGATGTTGTAGTCAAGAGTGGCATTTCAGAATTAAATATTTCAGAGGTGGAGCAGTTTTGGACACAGACTAGGTCCAGTATATGACCAGCTAAGCAGATGGCTAAAGTGGAGTAGAGAAAGCCGTGGACTGTGATATCAGTGCTGGGCAGGGGTCCTTTCTTTGAGTGTTGAACATAACAGAATAATGGAGAGGAAAGCTTTTTTTTTTTTTTTTTTAAAGATTTATTTATTTATTTGAGAGAGAGCACACATGCATGAGCAGGGGGATGGATGGGCAGGGGAGAGGAAGGGAGAGAATCTCAAGCAGACTCCCTGCTGAGGGTGGGCCAGTGCAGGGCTCACTCTCACTATCCTGAGATCCTGATGTGATCTGAAATCAAGAGTCAGCTGCTTAACTGACTGAGCCACTCAGGTGCCCTGGAAAGGAAAGCTTCTAAGTCAAGTGCCAAAGTCTTGAGTTTACATCCTGAATATGAGTAGAAAATGATTATCAGAGATACCTGGGTGGCTCAGCAGTTGAGCATCTGCCTTTGGCGCAGGACCTCAGAGCCTCAGGGCATAATCCTGGGGTTCTAGGATCCAGTCCTGCCTTGGGCTCTTGTGGGGAGCCTGCTTTTCCCTCTGCCTGTGTCTCTGCCTCTCTCTGTGTCTCTCATGAATAAATGAAATCTTTTAAAAAATGATTATCACATGAATGAATATAGGATGGTATACCTGATAACTTTGGGCTCAACAGAACAGGGGTTTTTACAAAGACATAGAGGAGGAACAGGTGAGAAATAGTAGTGGGGATCAAAGAGGATACCAGGTCGACATTCTGATTCTGATTAGGTATAGGAAGATAAGCTGCTGCCTATTGAGAGGGCAGGTGGTGGTGGGGGACGAGGGGGAGGTTGTGATTGGAGTTACACATAGCACATTGCAAGGGCTTGGGAGGAGAATAGGAGTAGAAATAAGCAACTGAATTATGAGGGGAAAGGAGGCACTAGTTATAAGAGGGACAATGAGGTGAGGGTGGAGCCTTCATCTCTGACAGTGACTGGGGAAACAGGAATATGAGGTGTTAATGGATGTGATTCTGGCATAGGTGAAGGGTCATCATGGATTAGTCATGGTTTACAGGGAGGCCAAATTTGACTTGTAGTCTTTAGAATGGATGGCAGCAGTCGTGAGGAGTAGCAAGTTGGCAGCTTGGTCCAGTGTTGGGACCTATCCCACACTACTAGATAATGCCACATGTGGCTGGGAGGATGAATGGGAATGGCCTCTGACCTTCCATTTCTGCCTTTCTTTACTAGGAGGCTCAGGGCCTAATGGCATCCTGAATTTGTCTGCTACTTAGCTCTGTGGATTTTTGTCACTCATGTGGTACTGACTCGCATGTAGGATGTTGCTTGTAGCTTGTTGCTTTGGTGCTTGAGTGAGTAGTGATGCTCTTGATTAAAGGAAGGAATAGAAGGGAACAGGCAGGTATCTGAAAACTGCAGATTGAGATGCTTCATAGGAGGGGAGTGTGCACAAGTACAGAGTTGGGAATCATCTGCGTGTAGGATTGAAGAAGCTGGAGTATGTGGATTGAAAAAAAGAAAAGGACAAAGGGTTGGACTGTGGGAAGTATCCAGAAAAAACAGGAGCAATTGAGGCGATTGCCTGACATAATGTGTGTTAAAACACTTTCATGAGTGAAATATTTTGAAATGTTTAATAACTTATGAAGCCTTTTATTATACCTCAAAAGGTGAATCCTCATTTAGGGTGACCTTTTTAAGCATTAGAGTTTGTTTTGATGAAAGTCTTTCAGGATTCTATTATGTGTATCCCTTTTTCCTTAAAATATACTTAGTATAATTAACCTTGAATTGATGACCCAGGGTAGTTATTAAAAATATCATTATTGAATTTTAACTCATACATTTTTCAATTTCTTGAAAGTCACCTTTCAAGTCAAGTCTTTACTTGAAAAGAATGGCTGACTTTACCCTGTATGGACCTAAATTGCCACAGACTTGGAATTCTTGATCTGCTTGTTAGATTCTGTATTGTTCTTCCTCCATCCCTGCCACTGTCAGCTGTCACTTCTTATATCTAATATATTTAGAAGTGAGATAAATGAGTATTGTATTTGAAGAAAAATTGAATGCATTTAAGTATGGACCAAGAGAGATTCTCTTTTTTTAGAAGTTTTAGTATATGGGCTTTAGGCCATTTATTTTGCCTATGAACAGGTAACTTTGGCTTATTGTTCAGTTGTTGACTAAATTCTATGTGGATGTCAACTAGTTGAAATGTTATACAGTATAGTTTGACAAAATACACACTAAAGGACCTAGAGTAAAGGAGGCATCTGAGTGGGGTGGATTTCCCCCCCCCCCAGCTTTGTTTATTTTTAATTTTTTAAACATTTATTCATTTTAGAAAGAGAGAGAGTGCACAAGTGAGGGGAAGGACAGAGGGAGAAGGAAAGCAGACTCCACGCTCAGTAGAGAGCCTGATGTGCGGATCCATTTCAGGACCCAGAGATCATGACCAGAGCTGAAACCAGAGTCAGGTGCCCAACAGGCCGAGCCACCCAGGCACCCTTTCCCTAGAGCTTTAAAAACTATTCTTTCTTTGGTTCCATCCATTCTAGCCCTCCTTCAGTCAGTTCTGCTTTGCCCCTACTCAATCTAATAGGCTCCCCTAAGCACCTAGATTCTCTACTACAATCAACTATTCTGTTTTCCAACTATACTTTGTACTTTCCCTCCTCTCACAGTTCTCCTTTCCTCTTCTACCTGGTGAAATTCTTCTCATTGTTCAGTATGTTTATATGGCCCATCCTCAGGCAGATGTAATCGTTATTTACTATGGTTCCCAAAGGATTTTATGCATAACGTCCTTGACACAATTTAAGAAGTTACTTTACATGTGGTCCTCATGGGTCCACTTGATAGAATTTGCCAGTAAGCTAAGTCTTTCCTAAATTTTAATATACATCAAAATCTCTTGGATATAAAAAAAAATTAGATGCCCCAGAAAGTTTGATTCAGTAGATTTGGGGTTGAGCCTGGGAATCTGCTCCCCCACACCACCCCAAACAAGCACGTTAGTTACTTCTGTTACAGGTTGTCCAAGGACCAATTAATGAATGAATTCCTTCAGGGCAAGGGCTATAATTTGCCCACCTTTGTATTTTCGGGGCCTGTCTAAATAAATATTTCCAAAATAAATAGTTTAGTGGGGAAGGCCTTCTAGCATGTCATGTTTGAGTTGAGACTCAGGTTCTTAGCAGAGCCTATAAGAGAACTTTAAAATGTGTAAGAAATAGCATAAGACAACATTTCTCGAGTTGTTTTCAGAACACTACTTTTAGGACATACACCTTGTGGAAAAAGAGTTTTTCGTGGTCAGATACTCTTAGAAAATGCTGCCTGATGGATCTGCACTGTCCACGTCCTGAAGGTGCACTAGCATATTCAGGCTTCTGAGAAGTTCTGCCACAAAGAAAACCTTTTAACCCAGGATATTTAGAACTTTTTCACTAAGTGTTCCCCTACTCTCTCTCTTTTTTAGATAATACTTTTTCATAACCTGCAGAGCTAAATGTTCTAAGGCATTCTTTTTGGGAACTGTTCGCATAAGCAAACGTAGAGGCAGAAGAATTGGCAGTTTATGTAGGGTGATCTATACTTACCTAGGCTATGCTGGAAAATAAGAGAGAGAGATAAAGGAATTGGGGAATATTAAGGGAAAGACATTTTTGCCATGGTAGACTGTAGATTTTTATCTTTTATAAAAATTGCTCTAAATTGTCATGATTAGTTTTAAGTTTTGAAATGATTTTTAATAGTGGGAAATAAGTGCAATATAGGTGGGTTTCAGAATAGAAGGCTTGGATTAAGATAATGACTACTGAAATGCAAAAGAAGGTAGTAAAGTGTAAGACATAGATGAAAAATTTGTAAGATCTGGTAACTAAATCTGGAAAAAAGATTTGGACATTTTAATTCAAAGTTCTTAAGTGGCTTGCATACTTTTTGGCTATATATTTAGACTACTAAAGTGAGAAAAACACATTGTATCATTGGTAGTTGAAAAGGTGTATAATAGCAAGGACAATATAGTTTCTATAAGTTTTTAATATTTGACTTTGTTTATTTTGTTTGTAGTTTGTATTTCTTCTAGTAGGATAACATTTATTATAATGATTTATCTTCTATATAGAAATAGAAATTGTTAACTTAAATTGAAATCATAGACAAGGGACGCTTGGATGGCTCGGTGGTTTGGCACCTGCCTGTGGCCCAGGCCGTCATCCTGGAGACCCAGGATCGAGTCCCACATTGGGCTCCTTGCATGGAGCCTGCTTCTCTTTCTGCCTATTACTTCTGTTAGAGAAGTTAGTTAGAGAGAGCCTTCTCTCTCTCACACACAGAGAGGTCTCTGCCTCTCTCTGTGTGTCTCATGAATGAATAAAGTAAGTCTTAAAAAAAAAAAAAAAGAAATCATAGAATTATGACAAAAGTTTTTCTGGAAAAATTAGATTCTCCTCAATGAAATGGGAAGCTCTAAGACATATGGTCAACTCTGCATGATTCAATTTGAGAGGCTTGTTTATCAGAAACTGGTTAGTGCTGGCAAAACTAGACACATCTTTGTATTACATACACTTAACTTAGACTATGGGGAAATTCTTTCATACTATATATTACCTAGTAGGTATTTTAGGCCTTGAGAGTCATAGAATATTTATACTTCATGTAAAGTAGAAGACCTATTTTTTTCACTTATTTAAACTGAAGGGCTTAAAATAATTATTAAGGAGACTTTATTATAAGATTAACATTTTTTAATAAACTAATTCCCATAAAACATTTTGCAGTGCTTTCTTGGTAATGTTCATACCCAGTGAGCAGAGTTAGTTCAGAGAGTTAGGACTCTGCCACTTAACCCATTTCTGGAAAAATAAGGTAGTTTAATTGATGACAGAAATGAATATCAGAAAGCTAGGTAAAAACAGAAAAATCTTTCAGATAGGGCCTTAATACTTCTTCCTTTTTTTTTGTCTTTTCAGACAAATGACTATGGACACAATTGAATCTCGGCAGGATGGAAGTGTAACAGATTCTGTGGCAGAGAACGAATCTGCACATATGCAGAACCAGACTGGTCAAAATTCAATCCCTACTTTAACTCAGGTAAATTTAATGTAGGCAATAGGCAGGCACTGATGAAAGTTAAAGTTATCTGGAAATAAGAATTATGTGCAGATTGTTTTCTTGAAGTTGATGTGAAGTTTTCCCTGTTCCCTAGTTATCAGGCATTCTTACTGATTTGATTTCAAAGAGAAGATATGTATCTTAGTTACGTTTGCCTTGTAATGGACACTTTGAAATGCTCCCTCTACCACCACTGCTATGCAAAAGGAAAAACAAAAACCTGTCCACGATATGTAATCTTCAAATTTATTATTTGAGAATATTGGTAATTCCAAGTTGTTATAGTCTTATATTCTTAGCTGGAAATACTGCAGAAATCTTACTTTGCCCTGTATATAATTTGTTTGATCTTTGCTTTCTTTTTAGTTAGGTCTTCAAATCGGTTTCAGTTAGATACCATCAGGATGAGTTAGTGCCTGGATTTCAGCTCCTAAGGTTTATTTCTGAGCTATCTATAAAAATATGTAATAATAAAAAAAAAAAAATATGTAATAAAAGCAAGCACATTGGTCATCAAATATTTATTGAGTACCTACTAGTTCTAGGCACTATTTTGATTCATGAGGAGATGTAGTTTCTGGCCTTAAAATATCTTATGGCTTAGTGAGGAGAACAGGTATTTGAATGATAGCTCCAATAGTATAAGAAGTGCCATAAAAGGTTAAGTACAAAATGACTAAATCTTACAGAGGAGGGAGCAGCCAGTGGCTAGAGTACTTTATGGAGGATTTTGCTTTTGAGCTAGACATGTAGAGGGTGATTAGGAGTTTGCCGTGTGGACAAGGATAGGGAAGCATATTCTAGGCAGGCAAAGAGTGTGTGCAGAGGCACAAAGCCAGAGAGAGCACATGGCATCAGGTAACTACGGGTAGAGGAGCTAACAGGAGCCTAGTGTCTGGGCTGGGAAGTTAAGTTGGTAAATGTAAGCAGAGTTTGTATACATTTGAGAATGTATAGTGTCCTGGATTCTAAATATTCTTGAAACACAATGTTCACTGTGTTTAGAACACTACTATTTGTGTGAACTGTGTGGAGGTTGGACTGATAGTCAACCAGCCAGTAGTAGAGACACCTTTTGGGTGGAGTCCTGGGAGTGGGGGATACAGTGTGGTGGTGAGATTTTCACAGCATCTTGAAGGGAAGATAGAAAGGATCCATATGGCTGACTGAAGGTCCAGGGGGAACACCAGGTATATCCTGGATTACCTCAGGCCAGACTAGTTCCTGTGAGGTCTCTTCTTTCCCAATACTGGGCCCCAAGCACCCAGCCTGCTTTTCCTTTCTCCTTCAAGCTCCTAACACCCACTCACTCCTTGGGGGTTTTCTCACAAGTAGTCTGTGGAGCTGCATCTCCCTGGCAACACCCTTCTTTGTTACCCTGGAACATAGGCATACAGACCTTTTGCTGTTTAAAAGTGGAGGGCAGCCTTTTTCTTATTAAAAAAAAATATGTTTATTGTAGAAAATTAAAACATCTATTACTATAAAGAAGAAAATAAAAACTGCATAATTTAATCATCGTTAACATTTTGTTGTATATCTTTTATTTAGTCTAATGGTCTTTATGAATAGAATACAATCCCCGTAGTTTGTCATAAATTTACGATCTTCTAGAGTTTTTATCACTATGGTTCTCTAATTCTGCACTTTGCCAAAGCGAGAATTTTGAAAGCAAATCTTCCTTTTGCCTCCACTCCCCTCCCTTCAGATCCCGCCTCACTGACCCTCACATAGCCTCCCCTCCCTGTTCTGGGCCAACACTGTCGAAACAATAGACCTCCATTGTCTAAAAAGGGTAATTTGCAATTCTGAGGACCTTCAGCCTAGGTGACACCCTCCTCTGTGAGCGTCAGTCAGAAGTTGCTAAAGAGTTCTAGTAATGTGAAGTCTGAGAAATAACCTTGGATTTATGGGATTTTGGAATTGGAGTCAGTGAACAGAAAGCAGGTTTTCGAAGATTAGAGAAGAAATAAGAGGGAGAGGTGGTAGATATTGGAGATATAGATTCTTCAAGAAGTTTTTCTGTGAAATAATAAAGATGAGTCTGAGACAAAGGGTTGAGAACAGTGGTGTGGCAAAGTTGAGTGTTTTGAGGAAAATAGGAGAGACACACTTTTGAGAAGGCTGAATCAGATCCAGGAAAAACCTGTGGTTTGCATTTATAATGCTTGCTTTTTTAAAAATCAACTAACCAAATATTGATATTTATTAAATGTGGATAGCAAGTTCGTGGACTTGCTGTGGTATTTTATTTTCTGAATATCTTAGGGATCTGATCAAAGAATAAACTATGGTTTTTATCTTTCATATATTAGGAATGTTGAGAAACTAAGAAGTAATCTGGCTGATTCACTGATTACTTTGGTTAACTAAGAGTTATCCTCTGTCATGTATGGATCATGAGTTTTTGAAGAATTAGGAAACAATTCTTAGCAAAGTTTTCTAAACATAATTAATCCTAAACAGCTAGGTTCTTGTGATGCCTGAAGCTGTTCATTTGTGAGTACTCTTTATTATGTGTTACTATATGATTAAAGGATTAGGAAATCAAGTTGAAATCTTTATTAAACCTATAATGTATGCTGAAAGTGGCTGACTCTTCTGAATAATTCATGATTGCTTGTATACTTGCCACTTGTTTCATTTCTTTCTCAAAGAGGTCTTCTTCTTTTTTTTTTTTTTTTAAAGATTCTATTTATTTATTCATGAGAGACATAGAGAGAAAGAGAGGCAGAGACACAGGCAGAGAGAGAAGCAGGCTCCACGCAGGTAGCCCGATGTGGGACTCGCTCCCAGGTCTCCAGGGTCATGCCCTGGGCTGAATGAAGGTGGCGATAAACCGCTGAGCCACCTGGGCTGCCCGAGGTCTGTTTTGTACAGAGAGGAATTTATAACACTTAATTTCCTTTTAAATGGTCAAATTATCATTAACTAGTATGTGAACAAAAGCTGTGAACAAAGGATTCAGTCAGTTTGATCCTTTGCATCTGATCATTTGATAGTAGTACCCTGGCCTTTTTTTTTTTTTAATTTATTTATTTATGAGAGAGACATAGGCAGAGGGAGAAGCAGGCTTCCGGTGGGGAGCCTGATGTGGGACTAGATCCCAGGACCCTGGGATCATGACCTGAGCCGAAGGCAGATGCTCAACCATTGAGCCGCCCAGGGTCCCTACCCTGGCCTTTCCAAAGCTCCTGCCATCATAGTTACTCTGAAAATCATCCCATTCAGGAACATCTGACAACTGAGCTTGGCCTCTGGGTACACCAAGTATCTAGTTTTTCTGTTTTCTAACTTCCCAGATATAAATGGAATCTTTCTCTACTACCTGTAGTCAAAAGTAAATAGGAGTCACAGTGGTGATAATGTCAAAGAGCTGAAAGCAGGATTTGCCATAAACAGATCCTGGGGGTGGCAAATAATTGAGGTTAAATTTGGACTTGACTTTCTTTTTGCCTGAAATATTTTTTATGTTGATTGATTGATTGATTGATTGATTTTTAAGATTTTTTTTTTTAATTTGAGAGAGAGAGCACTAGAGAGAGAGCAAGCACAAATAGGGGTCAAAGGGAGGGGAGAAGCAGGTAGGGATTCTGAAGTGGGGCTCAATCCCAGGACCCTGGAATCAGGACCTAAGCCGAAGACAGATGCTTAACTGACTAAGCCTCCCAGTTGATTTATTTTTAATTGAAGCTACTTTCTTATTTGTTAAATATATGTATTGCTATGTAAGACTAGTTTCCATCTCCTCTGACCCTGAAAAGTTCTTGGTAATAAATTGAAGAGTTTATTTTAGATAACTGAGCCAGGAGGAAACCCTGTCCAAAAGCCAAAATGGTGGAAAGCAAAAGTAATATATATATGTATATATTATATTTTTATATATATTTTATATATAATACCTATATTACTGTATATATAAGTAATTTAAAAATAGCCACATATCCTCTGGAAATAATATAATCTTTAAATGGGTAGTGGGAAGTTAGACTTTCTTTTAAAATATAAGATTTCAAACATATACAAGGTAGAATAATGTTTATATAGATTTTTATATATGTATATATAAACTTGATAATTACTAAGATTTTGTACTTTCATTTAGCTTCCTTTTTTTCTTTTTGTTGAAGTATTTTAAGCAGCTCTGCAGATCTCAGACATCATGTCATTTTACTCCTACTTACTTCTGGGTATGCAATTTGTAAAAGATCATGGATTTTTTTTTTTATGTAACCAAATGTCAGAGTCATATCTAATAAAATCAAGCATAATTCTTTGCAATGATATACACTTCTTATTCACATTATCCCAGGTATCTTACAAATGTGTAATCAACTCTGAAAGAAGAGTGAGGACACTTTGAACTTTTCTTGTTGCAGGTCTCTTGGGGATTATTAATGTCACTATGACAATTTGGGTAGGCGAGGTAATCCATATGCAAGACTAACTTTCTAGAGCTTCATTCCTTATAGCTGCTAATGAGGCCTATGGGCCTGAGTTTGGCCCCTCAACTCTAAAAGCAAAATAACTCTTCTGTGTAAATGACCAGTTCTCAGAGTGTTAGCAAAGATGAAAGGAGCAGACTCACAGAAGTCATAGAGCTTGAAGGAAGCTCTGGAGATCATCAAGGTCAGCACAGTGCCTCAGGAAAATTTGTTCTAGTATAAAATTTAACCTTCCTGAGGGCCTGTGTATTTTTGGAACTGAGACTAGGGAGCAGAGAAAACCACTAGGGAATGTTGTTTGAGGATTATACTCTGCTAATCTCCTTTCTTATTCCATGTGTTCTAAATGCAAACAATATGTAAAGAAGCACCTCAGAATAAAGTGGGTCTGGCAAGCAGTGAGGAATTGAAATAGGAATGATTTAACAAAGGATACATTTTAATGTATAACTTGTAAGTTTTCTTTTTCAATCTGGTGGGAAATTGGAATGACATTTCTCATTGCTTTGGCCAGTTGTGCCAAAATTCCATCTTCTTGTCCTGAATAAGACCCAGAAGGCTATCAGAAAACAAAACAAAAGCAACATTGGCTCTTGATAATGGGTCAGCAGCATTGTATGTGTATCTTAAAGACGGTCTGCATCGTGTTAGGTTGATTTGGTATATTTACTATCAGCTCAGTAAATCTAATTTACACTTAGTGTTCAATTGAATCTTGTTTTTCAACTTTGAAATACTAATTCCCTTACTTGAGGAACTCTTACTGAAGGAGAAAAATGTTCCTCTTAAGATTTTGAGGTAAATATTTTTATTTCGGTATTGACTTCATATTGCTCCTTATTTTTATATAATCCTTCCTCTGGTTCTTTTTCATTGCCTTAATCTAATTTTTTATTTTTTATTTTTTATTTTTTTCAGGTCTAATTTTTTAATATAATGTTTTACTTCACTTAGAATTCTCTCTAAAAATGAACAAAAGTTGGAGGAGAAATTAAAACTAATTTTTTTCAGTAAATGCTAAATCTGTGTTGTATGATGTTCTTTAGTCAACTAATTGAAGAAAATATACTGTTTTGAAATGTAACTTACTCTTGAAGATAATTCAAGGCTTGAGAGATGTAAGTTAAATGTAATTTGTGAGCTAATAATAGTGGCCTTTTGTTCAATTTGAACAAGAATTTTTAAAATATCTGTACTCTTATTTTGTAATTTTATATATAATAGCCAGTATATTTCTTTAAAGGTTAGTTTTTGACTTTAGAATGCAGTCTATGATTTCATCTCAGTGATAATACTTTGTGTAAAATTTGATATCTCAAAGATAACTTAAAGCAATCAAATTTCAGAAAAAGATTTTGTTTTTATACTTGTGATAAAAATGCATACAAATTAGTTATAGCGGAGAGATTGTTAGATTTTCTGTCATTTATAATGATTTTTCTCTGAGGTTTGGGCACTTTTGTTTGACATTCCAGGTTCTTCATAGTTTTAGTAAAACAGATGGTTTGTCACTAGCGGTAATGGAAAAATAGCTCAGTATAAACCTAGTTATTCTTTTTACCCTTTTCTCTATGATTCTTTCTTTCTTTCTTTCTTTCTTTCTTTCTTTCTTTCTTTTTTTAAGATTTTATTTTATTCATGAGAGAGAGAGAGAGAGAGAGAGAGAGAGAGAGAGAGAGGCAGAGACAACACAGGCAGAGGGTGAAGTAGGCTCCCTGTGCAGGCTCCATGCAGGGAGCCTGACGTGGGACTCAATCCCGGGTCTCCAGGATCAGGCCCTGGGCTGAAGGCAGCACTAAACCGCTGCACCACCAGGGCTGCCCAATAAAATCTTTAAAAAAAAAAAAATCTACTTACTATGCTTAAATAGGCCTCTAGAGGTTATAGAAAAGGAAAGATAATTCATAGTTGTTTTATAAGCAACATTCTGATATGGTGCCATGAACTTATTTTAAATGGTATATTTTATGCTCCTAAGTTTTTGTACTTTGGATTTCTTTTAGGGGTTTTATTTATTTATTTTTTCTTTTAGGGGTTTTAAAACATTGTAAGAATTTCTTTATGCCATTTTGTTTGGCTCTGAAAATCTAAAATAAAATTTATTACTAGATTTTGGTTTTCATGTTAAGACCAAGTTTCATTATTATGCTTTTTTAGCAGCTAAATATTTAGGCTTGCCTGTGTATGAACTCGGACCTTTGGACTAAAACTAAAAAAACTTAAGGATTCAACTTGACCTAGCCATGTTTTGTCACTGATTCAGATTTTGACTTATTTTTATATAAATCCTTGATTCATCTTCCACCACCTGAATTTTGAGGAAGACTTTAAAAAGTATTTTAATCTTTCCAAATCAAAGGACTAAAACATGTAAATTATTTAAACTCTAAATTCTTGACTAAATTATTTAAATGCAACAATAATAAAAATAAGAAAAGTGAATATTGAATATTCAGTATATGCCAGGCACTTGCCTCTGTCCTCTGTAGAAAGGGTACTATTTTCATTCTCCATAACAGTTGTGGAAAGTAAGGTATAGAGGGACTGAATGAGCAACTTGTCATCGGTCACACAACTAGTAAGACGCAAGGCCAAAATTAGAACCAAGGTGATCTGGATCTGGCTTTAGATTGCATTATGCACTCTACTCTTTTTTACTTGTAATATATAGGGTACTTAGTGTTGAGCCAGACCATATGGAGGGCATTACCTTGGCGATTCCATAATAATTAAATATAATAGTAAATATATGTTATATATTGTTACTGTAGAGAACTGTATATGTGCATATGTGTATATTGTGTGTATATGTATCTATACACACATAAATAGTACTATGCAGTACATATTATATATGTACTATATACTGTTTTCTTTTTCATTATTCAGTGGCAGATTAAGATAGTTCCATATTTAAATCCCAACTCAGCTTCTGATTTGGGATATGTGAAGAGCATAGAAAATTTAAATTTTATCCATTTTGATGCATTAGTAATTGTTTCCGTATAACCTCTGGCACCAGTAACCATTCTTATGTATAGAACCATCAGTCTGGGGCCAAGAGTGTGAGAGTACCCAGAGCTTTAGAATTATGTTTTATAAGATGATGAAGAAATCAGTCCCATTACCTTTGGCAAGATCAATTTATTGAGTGTTTTCCTGGCAAGAAGCCAGTTAATTATTATATCCACCAAATATGGGACCATAGTTATTAGTATTTTGGGGGGGGGTGGTAAAAAATACATAAAATCTGCAGTCTTAACAAGTTTAAGTGTGCAGTTCAGTGGTGTTAAGAATATTCACATTGCTGTGAAACAGATCTCCAGAACATTTTCATCTTGCAAATCTAAAGCTCTACATCCATTACATAAAAACATTATTTTTACCTCTGCCTTCATCCCCGGTAACTACCATTCTACCATCTGTGAACTTAATTACTTTAAGATACTTCAGATAAGTAGTTGCCATCAGCATGTGTCTTTTTGTGACTGGCTTGCTTCACTTAACATAATGTCCTCAAGGTTTATCCATGTCATAGTACGATAGCATTCTTTTCCTTTGTAAGGAAAGAAAAGGCTGAATAATATTCCATTGTATGTATGTACTGTATTTTATTTATCATTTGTATTTTTTAAGAAGTTTATTTATTTTTAAAGTAATCTTTACATCAAGGTGAGCCTCAAATCCATGACCCTAAGATTGAGTCACACATTCTTCTACATGAGCCAACCCTAATATTACTATTTTTAAGGTTTTTTTGGTGGTTTGTTTGTTGATTTTCATTTTTGCCAATTCAATACTCCTTAGGACTTACCAAATTGTTGGTAATAAAGAGTAGAGTGCAAATGAAATCTAAAGAAGAAATAAAATAATTCAAGTGAATCGAAGTTTACTTCATAGACACTCTATAGAGGTTTTTGCTCGGAAATAAAGATTAACATGAAGCTTGGCTAGTAAGTGTTTTTAGGCATTCATTTTGTGGTTTCTGGCCTTTGGCATATACATTTTTTTTTAATTTTTTATTTATTTATGATAGTCACAGAGAGAGAGAGAGAGAGGCAGAGACATAGGCAGAGGGAGAAGCAGGCTCCATGCACCGGGAGCCCGATGTGGGATTCGATCCCGGGTCTCCAGGATCGCGCCCTGGGCCAAAGGCAGGCGCCAAACCGCTGCGCCACCCAGGGATCCCGGCATATACATTTTTTATTCATTATTAGAAGTTATCTGTATTATTGTTAAGAGCAGTTTTAATATTATTGTTTGTTCTTATATTTGCTGGGTAAATACCACTTTGGGCTCAGGATCTCACTGTAGCTTCATTATTACACTTAACTACTTGCATCTGGCTAGTTACTATGACCAGTTTTAGTTTCAGTCTCACTGAAACCAAATATAGGATTGATATTTGAAAGTTTTGGAGTTAAATGAATTCTGACTTCTACAAATGTAATATTCATTTCATAGTACTTTAAAAATATAGTTATGACAAATGAAACATTTCATATTGGTTAGAATATAAAATGATGTTCCAACTGCTACAAATAGGACATTCAAAATACTATATAGATTAGATAGGAAAAACAAATGAGCTAGAGCATTGTTTTTGGTTGTTTTAAGTTTTTTATCTTTTTTTAAAGATTTTATTTATTTATTCATGAGAGAGAGAGAGAAAGAGACAGGCAGAGACACAGACAGAGGGAGAAGCAGGCTCCTTGTAGGGAGCCCTGTGGGGACTCGATCCCAGGACCCGAGGATCAGGCCCTGAGCCTAAGGCAGACTCTCAACTGCTGAGCCACCCAGGTGTCCCCCCAGCATTGCTTTTCAAAGGATAAAGAACCCCTAATTTTAATTTGTGCTCAAAAGATCATCACTGTTTATTGGAAGTATAATCAAAACAGACTGAACGATTAAGAATGATTTAATTCTGATATTTGCTTTGCTTTCAAGAGGAGAATTTTTTAAAAGATTTTATTCATTTGAAACAGAATGAGATCGCGAGAGAGTGCATGCATGCACAATTTGGGAGAAGGATAAAGGGAGAGGAAGAGACAGACTCCCCACTGAGCAGATTGCCAGACTGAGGCTCCATCCCAGGACCCCTGGGATCATGACCTGAGCTGATGGCGAACATTTTAAGGGACTGAGCCACCCAGGCCCACCATTTATATTTACAATACCAGAAACAGCGATCCACTTCCCCCTTCTCATTTTATTCAGATTATAGATTTCAGACAGTATTTGTTTATGCTCTACACATACAGGAAGCATGTAAGGCAACAGCATTCCCATGTAGTTCTCTTTAGAATTTTAACATAGTAGATACAAAAATATGAGTCTTAGCTAGCTATAACTCTGTTATCCATAAATATGTTCAACTGAAATTCTCAAGGTAAAATTTAACTTCATGGAATTTTGCAGTCTGTTAGCCCCACTAAAAAAAACAAAACAAAACAAGACAAAACTCAGTGAGAAAGACACTAAAATGAGACCAACTCTACATTTTTCATTTTGTGTTGTCTTCATTTAGTGCAATTAAACACTTTAAAAAATATATTTTGCATCTTTATTCAAGTATTCACTTTCATTATTCTCCTGTTTTCAAACCTTAAAATATTTGAAATATTGAACACTTTTTTTTCTCACAAAAGAAACAGACTCTTAAGAATCTTAATACACAGAAATCGAGGTAGTTTTCAACTTCTTGCTTAGAGTATTAGTGGACTTTAATTGTAGCCCTTAGAATTAAAATAGGTAAGATACAGATTTTATTTCTCAGGAGCAGAAGTGATAGTGAAATCTGTATATTGTGAATTCACATTTCCTCCCCCCATCCTTTATTAACTGTCTTGAATGCAGGCCCAGTAGCTCTGTGACATTTGCAGCTGTTCTATGACATCATAAACCCCATCTTAAGAGAACCTAGCTACGGATTGGAGGTAGTCTACTAGGTGCTAATCAAGTGCTGTTACAACATTGTGAGGTTTTCCCAGTTACGAGTGTCATTATACGGATTTTTTAATTGCAAAGCCAAGTAAGGCTGTCAATTGCATCATCTTAACTTCAGATTAACTACTGTCTATAGTGGGGTTGTTGGTGGATGTGGTGGCATCAGCATAATCTATGTTTCAGGCATCCTATAGAAGAGGATTATTCAGGGGATCTGGAAGAAAAGGTAAATATGTTTACTATGAGTTCATTCTACACACTTTTAGAGTCTCATAAAATATAAAAATTATGAAATATAAAATATACCCATTTTTATTTTTCTGTTTTTCGAACAACTGCCTACATGACTATTGGAAGCTGATGAATATGCTGATAGATCTTCCTATGGCCTTTTCCTTCCCTTCATTTAGGCTTTTTATGCAAGCGTTCCCTCCTCTGAGAAGTTTTCCAACAAGTGTATTTTGATTAGCTTCCTTCCAAACTACCCCTGCCTTGTCACTCTCTGATCGCTTACCCTGCTTCATTTTTCTTTAAAGAATTTAATACCACCAAAAATGATGTATTTGTTTTGATCTATTTTCTGTCTCCTGATTTAGGAGAGCAGAAACTTCTCTTGTTCACTGTGATAGCCCTACTGTTTAGACTGGTCCACACAGCAGGCTCCTGATAAATATTTGTCAAGAGACGAAAAGACTGAGTTAATTCATAAAGATGACCTGTTTCTGTGATATTTTTTGCATTTTAAGTCTTGGAATGAATATTTGATGTTTATAAGAAGTGTTTCTCTATTTCTGCCTACAGTATGCATATTTCAGTTCAGATGGACTGAAGTTTGTATCCCTAGTGCCTTTTAGGAAAAACTATTATCTTTTTCCAGAGCTTCTTTAGAATTCTATTTGCACATTATGAATAAAGTAATTATAGTACTCTTAAAAGATTGCTCTTTCTTAGCATTTCTCAGATCTTTGTTTTCTGTTTCTAACGCATCAGTCACATAATTCTCCTTGCTTATTAACATTTCTACCTAGTTGCCCTATCATTGCTTTCAACCTAGCCTACCTAAAACTGAGTCTACCACTTTACACAAAACAAAAAAGATGCTTCTTTATTGGCCCACTTTTGGTTTTGGAGCCTCCATGCATGTTCTCGAATCATTGCCAGTGTTCCTTCTATGCCATCTGTGTACAATACCCTACTTTAAGGACACTGTAGATTCTGTTATGGCCCATGGTCAGTATAATACTATAGTAATACTAAGATGCTTAGGGAGGGAGCCACATGAATTTTTTTTTAAATTAATAACATCAAAGTTTAGCCTGTTAACTTTACCAATACAGCTAAAGACCAGTCACCAGTTTTTGGCAAAACCAGTGAGAATAGAATGTCTGAATATAGAATGTCTCTAGATCTAAGGGTTTTTGTTTTTAAGGATACATCTGAATTCTCTCTTTAGGGTATGTCATCTGTGCAGGTTCCCAGCCTGTATTTCTGTGGTTTAACAAAAGAGTTGTCTCATGAGCTTTTGTGCTGCCCAGAGTTTGGATATAGAAAAGTTTCATTGTAGTGATAGAATTCCTATAACTTATCTCCAGAATTCTAGGAGTACAGTTTTGTGTTAGTAGCTGCAACTCCCTTTCTATAGCAGGTGTTCTTGACACTAAGTCATTTTGATATGAGTGATTATTTAATAATTTAAAATCTTGAAAATTATACTTCAAAGATAATTAAAGCAACTTAAAGCATGATTTATATTTATCAAAACCTCACAGATCTTTCTTGAGTTGTTCAGTTCTTCAGAATATCTAATGTCTTTAAAGCTGGGGTATTTCCCCACAAAAAGTGAATGTGGCATCTCAATCCACAGGTCCAGTCTATAATACTTGTACTCTTGAGTATAATCCATATTATATTTCACCCAGTCTCTGACAAGCGAACTCTCTATCAAGCTTATTGGATACTGTGGTCTGGCAGTGCTGCTGTGGTGTAGTTGAAAGCACAGCCTGCTTCAGTGCTCAGTTCACACTGTGAGCCAGGGCTACACTGGGATAGAGCAGCAGTTTTCAAAATGTTTAGAGACCCCAGGAGGGACTTTGAGGAGATTTTCAGGAGGTTTGGGAGGACCATGCTGTTTTCATAATAATGCTAAGATTTATTTGTCCTTTTTCTCTGTATTGATATTTACACTGATGGTGTAAAAACAGCAGGAGGGGGGTAAAGCTGTTGGCACCTTAGCATGAATCAAATCTGTAGCGCGCATCAAACTATACCAGTAATCATTGTATTCTTCACTATCATTCACTTGCAGGTAAAAAAATAAAGTCAGTTTCATTTACAATACCCCAGTAAGGTGGTAAATGTTACCAGTTGTAGCAAACCTTGACCCTTGAGTACATGTTTTAATATTCTGTGTTATGAAATTGGTGTGTTTACTGAAAACATTTCTGCTGTGTAGCAAAGACTGATGGTGTTTGTGAAGAAAAACACATACTTGTTTGAGTGGTGAAATGGACTAGCTGGGTTTTTCCCCACAGGATACCAGTTTTTTTTTGTTTTGTTTTGTTTTGTTTTTTCAAAATAATGGCCAGTAGCCAAACTATGGCTATTCAGACTTGAGTGTTTGGAAAATGTTTTCTTGAAAGCAAACGAAGTGGGCTTGTCATTTAAAGGAAAATGATTGACAGCGTTTATGTCAATGATAAAATTCAAGCTTTTAAGCAGAAGTTTTGAATTTTGGAAATCCTGCATCTGCCATTGTGAGCTTGATAGCTTTTCAGTATTTATAGTGTTCTGATAAGATTGCTGTTGATTTTAATGAATGAGGTTTTCTGATAAAGTATCATGAAATATGTCAGCATTTGGGAGATGTGCTTAACTCAGTGAGCCAATATTTTCCAAATAACTACTGCATGATGTTACAGAATTATGCATGGGATCCATTCGAAGTGCAGGGTTGGTCAGTGGATTTTAATATAACTGGTACTTCAGATTCCACGTTGTAACTAATCTTTATGAAACAACCACATGTTGAGTTTTGGTGTAGTAACAAACAATAATATCCATGTTTTTTGGGAAGAGCTATTATAATACCCTTCCTTTTCTGATGGTTTATCTGCGTGAGGTCCAAATTTTCTTCATAGATCAACTAAAATAACATATTGCAGCACATTCAGTGTACAAGTAGGTATGAGAATTTAGCTGATTTTAACTAAACCGATGTTAAAAGAGTTTTTAAAAAAGTGAAACATTGGGACACCTGGGTGGCTCAGCGGTTGTGTCTGCCTTTGGCTCAGGAAGTGATCCCAGAGTTCTGGGATCGAGTCCCACATCGGGCTCCCTTGCAGAGAGCCTGCCTCTGCTTGTGTCTTTGCCTCTCTGTGTGTGTGTATGTGTGTCTCATGAATAAATAAATAAAATCTTTAAAAAAATAGAATAAAAAATAAAATAAAGTAAAACATTGATAGTCTGGTCACTAATTTTCTGTTTTTGGAAAATTAATTATTTTTAATAAAATTTGTTTATGTTAGTATAAATAGTGGAATTATTTTTGAGGTATAAAACTTTTTCAGTTTTAATTTCTAATATGGTAAATATTGACACATATAACCAGTGGTATGCTGTCTTGTAAGAGCCAACTGCCTGCATCATTTCCCAACTTTGTGTTCAGTGTCATCTGTTGGTAAATTGAAACCTGCCAATAGTTGGAGTTTTTACATTGCAGACATCAGCAAACATTTTAAATCAAGGTTCTCCTTTCCCTAAAACTGACTGTTAAACGTTTAGGGCACCTACTAGATATAAATCACATAAACAAAAACTTTGTTTTTTTTAAAGATTTTATTTATTTATTCATGAGAGACACAGAGGGAGATTGAGGCAGAGACATAGGCAGAGGGAGAAGCAGGCTTCCTGCAGGGAGCCTGATGTGGGACTTGATCCCAGGACTCCAGGATCACACCCTGAGCTGAAGGCAGACACTCAACTGCTAAGCCACCCAGGCATCCCTAAACAAAAACTTTTTGAGTCATCAGTAATTTTTAAGAATGTAAAAGTATACTGAGAGACTAAAATAGTTTGAGAATTATTGTGTGGCAAAAGGAGTACCTTTTGGAAGTTGGTCCACAAAGAGGTGGAAGCCTTTTTATTCATATAGGTTTATCTTCTGTGCTGCTTTGTGTGTGTGTGTGTGTGTGTGTGTGTGTGTGTGTGTGTGTGTAGTTTTTTTTTTTTTTAAACTTCTGGTTGTTAAATTTATTGGTTTTACTATGGCATAATCTTTTTCTTTCCCCTAAAATCTAAGGTAGACGATAATACTTGAGGGGCAAGTGTGCTAAACTTACCCCTTGGGCTACATGTTGGGTGTCTCTGCCGTTTTCCGTCTATTATGTAGGCCTGGCTCAAGCTGTGACTTCTACACAAAGCCTGTACTTATTGCTCAGACCCATTCTGATCTTTCTGTTCTGTACTCACATGAATTTCATGGCCTGTACAATGGAGCAATTTGTTCTATACTTTGTGGTGTGCTTTTGTTTCTTAGGTGTTAATTTTATCAATTCTACTTTCTACCCTAGTGCATCTAGTACAATGCTCATCACATATGCTCTCTTGTATGGGTGAAAGATTTTTACTTTAGATTACCAAAGAAGTTTGCTTTCTAAGGAAATTTATAAATAAATCTTACAATTATTTGTTATAAACCCAATTTTTAATAATTGTTTTAAAGTATAAGTAGATTGGAAATCATCGGTGTTTCTTAGAGTGAGGCCCTATACAGAGGCTTCCTTCAAAGTTTGTTTTAGATCTTATGGTTCTACTACCATTCATGATAAAAATTGGTAGCTTATTTCATTCCCTAAGTCTTTGACTCTTTTGAGTAAGTCATAATGAATAGTGAAAAAAGTAAAATGAGGCAAAATTTCTAAGATTACACTGGCCTATAGGATTAAGTTGTTTACTAATTAGAAAACTTGGCAGGAAAAAAAAGAAGAAAACTTGGTAGGTTTTGAATCCAGGGGGCTGGAGGTATTGGGTTTTGCTGGTAGGGATCTCTGTTGAAAGTTCTCAGGGGTGCTGGGAGATGGCTTTACTCTCTTTGTGCAAGCTAAGTGATGACTCTGGCCCTTTCTGTAGTTGCTGGAGCTAGTGAGGAGGAACGGTGTAAGAAGGACATGCCAGCTCTAAGGCATGTGCGTTCTCTGGATCAGACACACTAAGGGCATAAGAAGTCCTGGAATTCCTCTGGCCTGTGCCTTTTTTGTGATTATGGGGACATAAAAGTAACTGTGGTTTTCGTTAGTAGAGACAAAGCATTAGCTTGCATCTGGAGTAATACCAGTATATCGTATTTCAAATTTTTCATTTATTAAAAAACAATTCACCATATTTAAGTTCTGTCTCCAATTTCTCTGAGAAAGTTAGGATAGTTTATACTCTGGCCTAAATAAGGATTCACTGTTAGTGGTCACGAGGTTGTAGTGAGGTAGTTTAACTGCTTTAGAACTTTGTGCTTAGAACATTCTTAGCCACCGAAGCATGGGAACCGAAAGTGAGGAGCATGGGTTCTTTAATATCTATCACATCAGAGAATGACTGTTCCAGGACAGTAACCACCTCCTAATGGTAAGTACCCCAGTGTGCTTGGCATTTCTCAGAAGCAGAAGGAAGGGAAAAAATGGCCACTCATAATAGTGAATGGTATTTCTTTTAAAAAGCAAAAAGAACAGAAAATGATCCAGGCATAATCCTCAATGATGATCATTTTTGCAGGTTTCTGTAGCTGGATCAGGCACCGGAAGAGGCTCCCCAGCTGTAACTCTAGTACAGTTACCTTCGGGCCAAACTGTTCATGTCCAGGGAGTAATTCAGACACCACAGCCATCGGTTATTCAGTCACCACAAATACAAACTGTTCAGGTTAGCTTCCTTCCTAGATGATTTGCCTTTGACTTTCTTCAGTGTTTTTTTTTTCCTTTTATTAATTCATTTATCATTTTTGTATAGCTTTTATGTTCACGTCTTTTTATCAGAAATTTGGAGGAATTTCCTTTTCCTATGTGAAGTGCATTGTGCCCTGCTAGACACATAGATTTGACTTAAGAGTTGCAGTTTGTTGTTAGCTCTTGATTTATAGGATGAGTAATTGCCAGATGAGTAATTCTTCGAGTTGTTGCACTGTGCACAAACTTAGATTTATTTAGCAAAGCTCTCCAGTGGAGCTTAAAAATATTTTGAGGATTCTCTGAAGATGTCTGATTAACAGAGTAATATAAAGATTACCGTTTTCATGAATACTCACATTAGTAGGTGGGTGGAGATTTAAGTTTATTTTTGTTTAATTCAGTATCTCTAACTTGTAGGAAACATAGGATATCTTTGTCACCTTAGTATTATGCTTCTACATCACTCACCCCTCTCAGATGAAACCTTGGTTTTTGTAGACAGGTTATTGTGACTGTGATCCAGATGTATGTTTTATTATTTATTATTATCAGAGTTGATCACAAGTCCTTAACATTTCTTGAAGCTAAATTTTTTAAGGTTTTTATTTTAATTCCACTTAGTTAACATACTAAGTGTAATATTAGCTTCAGGTGTACAATATAGTGATTCAATACTTCCATACAGCTCCTGGTGCTCATCACAACAGGTGCATTCCTTAGTCCCCATCACCTATTTCCCCCATTCCACCACCCACCTCCCCTCTAGTAACCATCAGTTTTTCTCTATAGTTAAGAGTCTGTTTATTGGTTTGTCTCTCTCTCCCTTTTTTCCACTTTGCTTATTTGTTTTGTTTCATAAATTCCACATGAGTGAAATAATGTGGTATTTGTCTTTCTCTGACTAACTTATTTAGCTTAGCATTATCATACTCCCTAGCTCCATCCATGTTGTTGCAAATAGCAAAGTTTCATTCCTTTTTATGGTTAAATAATATTCCATTGTACATATATACCACATCCTCTTTATCCATTTATCACTTGATGGATACTTGGCCTGCTTCCACAATTTGGCTATTGTAAGTAATGCTCCTATAAAATCGGGGTGCATGTATCTCTTTGAATTAGTGTTTTTGTATTCTGTGGGTAAATATCTAGTAGTATGATTGCTGGATTGTAGGGTAATCATATTTTCTAGTTTTTGAGGAACCTCCATACTGTATCCCACAGTGGCTGCATCAGTTTGCATTCCCAGCAACAGTGCACAGGATTCCTTTTTCTCCACATCCTCACCAACATTTATTGTTTCTTCTATTGTTGATTTTAGCCATTCTGATAGGTGTAAGTATGCATTTTTTAAAGCATAGTTTTTGATTATTGAATTTATTTGTCCTTTTTGAGGTCAGTTATCCTTTAGATGTTGAAATTATTTGAACATAGTTGATGACACAAAGATCAGTGAGGAAAACACAGGTGTGCACACTTAATCAGTCTTGTCCCTTGCATATATGAGTAAAATTTATTGCAGAATAAGGATAAAGGCTGCAACATGATATTTGAAGTAATAAATCCACATACATTAAAAACTTAGCTTTGCTACACAAGTATCTTTTCAAAAGAGTAAGAATCATTCTTAGCATTGTCTCTTTTTTTTCCATAATGACCCTTGATTCCAAGAGTTTCTGACTCTTTCTGACCCTGATTATAAAACAAAAAAGTCCTTCCACTCTCCTTTTTGAATGATGACTTTTATTGGGGTGCAGATATTTCTGCTCAAGTTTGAACTTGGCTGCTATTGATTAGAAACGACAAATACCCACTATTTGCTTCAGCGTGGAGGGATCTGGAGGGTATTGTGCTGAGTGAAATAAGTCAATCGGAAAAGGACAAACATTATATGGTCTCATTCATTTGGGGAATATAAAAATTAGTGAAAGGGGATAAAGGGAAAGGAGAGAAAATAAGTGAAAATATCAGTGAGGGTGACAAAACATTTCCCACCTAACTCTGGGAAATGAACAAGGGGTAGTGGAAGGGGAAGTGGGCGGGGGGTTGAGGTGACTGGGTGATGGGCACTGAGGGGGGCACTTGGCAGGATGAGCACTGGGTGTTAGGCTATATGTTGGCGAATTGAACTCCAATAAAAAATAATAAAAAAAAAAACTTGGCTGCTATTGAAAGTATTATATTCAGTAGGCTTTTTTTGATTTTGTCAAGTAGGTGATTTAATTATCTTTGTAGAGGTTAAGTGCCAGTGGATCTTGAGTCTTAGAATTCCCACTTTTTGAACAATGGTCAGGTCACTTTGTCTGCATGAACTTCAACTTTCACATTTCTAAAATGGATAAAATAGTATCCTACCTCACATAAGGGGTTATGAGTATATGAGACACGTGTGAAAGTGATCAATGTTTGGTGGCGATATATGATTGCTGATTGCAACATTTTTTCTAAGTTCTATTCATCGGTTCATGTACTTATGTGTAGGGCATCCATGACCAGAATGTATGGCCATATTGTGTAAATGAATCTGTATATCAGTGTGCCTTGAGAAATATATATTCCTGCATGCATTGTTGACATTTAAATAAATTCTTTTTGATTTTGCCTGAATCAAATTCTCCTGTAATTGTAAAGTTAAGTAAGGTGAGTTTTATAAACTCAGAACCCCTAGGCCCTGAATAATAAAGGCTAAACATACTGAGAGCTCTCATGTTATTGTAGAGATTCATTACTTTCGTTTTCAGACTTTCCTTAAAATCATGTGATTTTTATGTGCTTTGAGAAATGAAATCATGCTTAAAACTCTGATCTTTCTTTCTTTTTTCCTTATTTTGACCTTCAAGACTTAACCACATCAAGCCCCACCTTCCTTCATGTCATATAAATCCTAACTTTAATCAGGCTTATTTACTTGTTTGCTTCTCTGAACCTATCTAATGTCTAGTTTGAAAACGCAGCTCAAGTAAGCAGTGGTATTGTGAAGAGGGCAAGGAGGTCAAGATGCTTTATTCTTCCTTTGTCACTAGCTCACTCCGTCCCTAATGGATTTGTAAGAGTAGGTTCAGGGTGGAGATCTTTTCTTCGGTCTTATGTAGCTTTTATGTAATCCTTTCCTGTGAAGCTTCAATCATTCCAACCACTTTGAGTTGCATTCCTGTAGTATTTATCACCCGAGCCATACCTGCTGTACACTGAAGTGTGTGTGTGCGTGTGTGTGCTCCCTCTCCTAAGGCAGATGTGCGGTGTACTAGTGCAGGTTCACTGTGTTGCGGTGCTAGACGCTTTCCCAGCCCCTGGCTTAGTGCTGCCCAGAGGCCCATAAGCACCGTTTTTTGAATGAAGGAGATCATCTATTTTATGATGCATTTCAGAAACTCTTGTATTATAGGTAGCAACAATTGCAGAGACAGATGAGTCTGCAGAATCAGAAGGTGTAATTGATTCTCATAAACGTAGAGAAATCCTTTCACGAAGACCCTCTTATAGGTAAGTTATTTAAACTTCCTAATATAATGACACTCCAAAAAGGGAGAATAATTATGTATCAAACCAATTTATCCATTATAGCTTTGCTGTTTTAAATCTCATTCAAATATCTTGATTATTTCTGTTGTTAAATTATGTTTTAGAAAAATACTGAATGAACTTTCCTCTGATGTGCCTGGTGTTCCCAAGATTGAAGAAGAAAAATCAGAGGAAGAAGGAACGCCACCTAACATCGCTACCATGGCAGTACCGACTAGCATATATCAGACTAGCACGGGGCAATACAGTATGTATGCTGCAATTCGCTATGATACAGTGCTAGCTTTAAGTCTTCTCTAGTTACGTTGAAGCAACTTGGGTTTGACATTAAATTGTTCCATTTTAAAATGCATCATAATGTCTACACTATGTATATTGTAGAATGAAAAGTACATGTTAAAGAAGTGAGAGATTTGTACTGACAGCTGCCATAAATTTTGAAAAGTAAAAAAATTTTTACTGAATATAGAAGAAAAATTTTGGGTAAAAATAAAGGGAGGGTTTGCCTATTTATATGTTTATATTCATGTCGGGTAAAAGTTTAAAACTTACTGTTTTTTGTTGTCTTTATAAGATGCATGCGAACCTAAGATATAAATGTCTGTAATTCATTCTTGTTGGCTTTTGTTACCAACAATTACATATTATGCTTACTAATCTAAAAGAGGTACATGATGTTCCCTAAATTATGTTTTAAATGTAATTATGTTTTCATTACTCTGTTAATTTGTGCTACAGCTTTTTCTAGAAGAGAATGGAAAATGATTTATTTTTTAAAACTACAGCAATTGGACAGATCATTTTATTTGAAATTTTAAACATCAAAAGCTGTAAATAAACAGATACGTTCACATTTAGTCTTGTGCATTTTAATGGGCTGTTAATCTTGTGCTTTTTGCTCTAATTAAAGCACTGACTTTTTTTTCCCCAAATCAAGTACATTTGAAATACATAATACGCTTTAGTAAAAAACAAGAGCTAGGAAGAAAAGCAAAAAGGGGGAAGAAAAGCCAGGAAAAGGACATAAAAAAAGATTTTTTTAAAAAAAGCTATTTAGGTAATGGAATATGTGTGGTATTAAATACTGTGTTGGCTTAAATATGATGGTAGGATTTTAGATATGTTTTGTTTTCCCTTTATTTTTTTAAAGATTTTATTTATTCATGAAAGACAGAGAGAGAGAGGCAGAGACACAGGCAGAGGGAGAAGCAGGCTCCATGCAGGGAGCCTGATGTAGAACTTGATCCTGGGACTCCAGGATCATGCCCCGCACCGAAGGGAGGCGATAAACTGCTGAGCCACCCAGGGATTCCCTTGTTTTCCCTTTAAAAAACAGCAATACCTAGAAAAATCGTGAGTCTTTAAAATGTAGCTGTTAAAGCAAACGAGCTACCCTTTAATATATGGGAAGGTCTTATAAAGTAATTAGTTTTTTAGAGTTTTTTATTTTGGTGGTGGTAGATTTGCAGTATTAAACTAATTTTCATTCGGCAATTCTGGTTCCTCAAGTAGCTCCTACCATGATACCTAGCAGAATTGGGGTATAATTTGTCCACAGCCTCTATGGGGTGCCGAGTGGACATGTCCAACGTCAGTGTTAGGAAAAGGAAGCAACCCACTGTGTCTGTAAAGAGTTAGACCTTGAGGTTTTCACTGTAATTTTTTAAATTACCTCCCTGATTTATATACCTTTTTGTCCAGCCCAGTGGGAATATATGGTGGGAATTTTAGAACTGTAAATCAGAGTTTGCCAGCTGGAGTGCCCCTGCAGTACAGCACACAGGTACAGGGGTGTGAGCACCTCATGCCCTCACTCCCTGGGGTGGCTGGACAGGGTTGAGGCTGCTGTGGAAACTCCTGGTTGTTCAGGTCTGGTCTTGAGCAGTGGCTGTACACATACTATCATTATCTATTTGTGACGTGATAGGGAAAAGGTTGGAAATTACTGATGAAATAATGCTGAGACATCTTAAAGTTTGGGGGGGGTGATCTAAGATGCTGTCATCTTAAACATTTCTTTGGCATATCCCAATACAGCTGAGGAATTTATAGAAATGGTCATCTCTTTACAAGTGATACGGAAGGGGCTGTAGATTGTTAGTTGAAATTTGAAACTGTGAAAACATTGGATTGAGAGAATATTGAAGCTAGAGATGATGTGGGGAAGGCACCAAGCCCTGCCATTCACTAACTGAATCAGAGAGAGAAGCTTCATTTTCCCATCTCAGGGTCTTTGAAGTGGGAACAATACTAAAATTGCCAAACTCTGGGGTTAGTGTGAGGATAAAAGTAAATGACAAGGAAAAATGGTAGAAAACAGACATGCTACTTTTGACACAAAACAGAAATGTAAGGCAGTGTCTCATGCGTGAACTTTCCCTCCAGGTAGCAACAAAGCCTTTATTTCATGTGCTCTGAGTGTATACACTTGCAGCGGGGGCCTGGCGGGAGACGTCAGTGTGGGCACAGGTGGTGAGAGCAGAGTCAGGAGTTACGGTGGAGAACAACAAATCGAAAGTTTAGAAGTTAGGTGTTTATCTGTTTGCCACATTAGAGGGACTGTCTCTTGTTGAGGTTTCTTAATTTAGACCCATACAGTATGATCCTGGCAGTTATTAAAAGTTGTGATTATTCTGTATGTGCTGTCTGCAGATAGAAATTGCCATTTGTATTGCTTCATGAAAAGTGATACTGCCTTTGCTAAAAATGCATCTCTTAGGCATTTAGTGATGTTTATGTTGATAACTCTTCGGAAAGGTGAATACTAACATTTAATGTGTTTAAAAGACATTTACTTTCATTGGAGGGTAAATGTATCTTTACATATAGACAAGATCCATTTTCATTAATAGTATTTCTTAGTAGGAATAACTTAATAGATACTAATGCTTTAACATTATTCCTGGATATCTAGAAAATGAAATAATTGCTGGTGTCCTTTGGTTTTTAAGCCAGAGAAGTTTATTTTACTAGAATTTTTGGAGATTATTCTGGGTTATTTGTATGTACCAAATATACCAAAGAAGTTTATTTTACTAGAATTTCTGGAGATTATTCTGGTACAGTTGCATGTACTTCTCATAACCTTTTACTGTAAAATGTGTTTTTGTAGGTTTTTCTTGCTTCAACTTTTATTTATGGATGACTTTCCCCTAAAACTTCACTTTGTTTTTTTTCAAAGATGATTATTTTAGATTATTTTTAATTTAATATAATGAGTTAGTTGGAGCTAAAAACAAAAAGAACTATGCGACTTTGTCAAAGTTGAAAAAATAAAATAAAAATTAGTGTATTCAAGCTTTCTCATATATAATCAGATAAATTTTTAATAGTTGAAAGTTAGATATTTGACAGAAGTTGACCTTATTTTTACAATTTATTTTTTTAATCCCAGAAACTAAGAAGTGAAAGTTAGAATAGGCTACTCCCTGGGAGTAGTAAAAGTAACTCTAAATAGATAGAGATTCATTATTGCAACACCAAGTAAGTCAGCTACACTTGCAAAATCTTTACTGGAAGTACAGATCTTAGTGATAGGTTTGTTGTAGGCCAATTAAGTCATTCTGGCCAAAGAAAATCTGTTTTGTTTCAAGAGAATATTTCTGAAAGATAGCAGTTCAGATAATCTCAGATTTAGCAAAGAATGTTACTTGTTGCATAAGGGATTTTAAATCTGCATTAAATGGAAATAAATTTCATAAATATATAGTAAAAGTGACTGAAGAAATTTATATGTTTGCAGTTTCTTAATTAATGAAGTTTTCTCCAAAGACAGTCTTTTTTTTTAATTTTAGTCCCCCACTCTACTATACTTGACCTGTTTCCTTACCAGTTAAGGACTATCATCACCCAAGATTTTTTGTTCTAAATGTCCCTTGTCTCTTTGCTTGTTCCTACTTTATTTTACTAGGAAACTTGTTAGAATGAGTCTCTGTTAACTCATCTTTACTGGAATTCTTATACACTAAAGGTAAGTGGATCAATCCAAAATCCACCATTATAAAAAAAGATCTATGTGAACTTTGTGAGCTAAAGAATTCAGAATTCTCAGGAGACTCATATGAATAAACACTGATTCCATTTCTTCATAAAAGGAATTTGCGTGATAGATGTATGCATTCTAAAGTAAATGCGGTCGCACTTATAATTCTTAGTAGTGATTTTGCTTACATTCTCCCAAAATAATTTTCAAAGCAAACATAGAAGGTATTTCCTTAATGTAAATCTGGCTTTTTATCTTGGTGTTGCTACTCCTGTTACAACAAGAGTCTCTTTTAGTCTCTTTTGGTTTTTAAGGCACAGGTACTCACAGGTTCTATTCCACACTCACTTTTTAAATTTAAATCTGAGAACTCACTAGCATAAGGTCTGCCGTTCTTTATAAAGTTAACTCAGTGAAGTTTTATTTATGAGGGTTTTTTTGCAATTTGGAATAAAGATGGTTTTAATTATAATTAAACATTTACATGTTTATATGTTTGAATTAGCTCATATATACAGGTTTAGGATTACAAAGATGTTAGTATCAGAGGAAAAGAATCCAGGTGGAATCTTAATTTAAATAAATTCTACTCCTTCCTCATTTGGTCACAAACTCTTTTTTGTTTTTGGTTTTTCTTTTTTAGTTTTCCACCCTTATTTATCTTTCTTTTCTTCCTTCTTTGGTGATCATACAAGACTTTAAAATGTTGCCTTTTTAATTAAAATTTTTTTTTACCAAAATTCTCGAATTTTTATCCCACACATAATATTTTCCTTACTTCTTTGATATTAATAGCTTTAGGAGAAAAGTGTTCAATAGCAATGAGTAGAAGTAACAAATTTTTTAAATATGGTTTTGTAAATTAGGAATTGTTAAAGAATTTATTGCCTACACTAGTTGATATGATATCATACTGGTTACTGTGATGTATGGTAAATTGGGGATGGAGAAACCATACTTTGGTTAATACTGATTAGAAACTAAATATCATGACTATATAAGGTTGTACATAGACACAATTGTGTAACCCCTAAAACCAACTTAGTAGAAAATTACTTAGTAAGTTAAGGAATTACAGTCGATCTAGACAAATTCTTAATGTAAGGTCAGTGTGTCCAACATTCACCCTGTGGGTATAGGGTAACCTACATAATTATGGGGTAGAGCTTACCTGAGACTAGAGAAAAATAAGTTAGCTAATGCCCAGAACAACTGGGACAACAGAGCCTAACCTCTACCCACCATTACTATGAGCAGTAACATACTACTAGCAAGCTTGAATCAATTAATAATGGACATTGAAGTAGAATTTAATTGATTATGTAATCTAGCTGTTCAATTTTCCATTTATTTTGTCAAACTAATGTTATTAAGGATTACTTAAAAAAGGAAAATCAGAATGCATTAATCTAAAATAAAAACTGCCTGAGTCCCAATCTGTTTTCCTAGAGCAGTATGGACTCATTGTGATCAGCAGTGTGGCCATAGGTGTAAAGTTTTATGCTTCAGTTGCATGTGTCAGTCTAAGAAATCATTAATAAAGCCTAAAGTAAAATTAGTAGGAAGTACAAAAGTATTTTATCTTCATTGGTTACTAGTGGCCTACATATGGGCCAATCATTTTATTTAAAAATTATTAGCCAGACATGATGTCTGGGATTTGTTTTGAAATATTCCAGACAAAAAAAAAAAAAAAAAGGTTGGGATGACTGGGCAGGGAAAAATAGATGACACAAAATTCTTTCTACTTTTATGTTTGCTAGCAAATTTTCCTAAGTTTCAAAAACATAATTAGGTAAAACAAAAAATGTGACTAAACTCATTAAGTTAAAAATTCATCTTAATTTTTCCTACTATTTATCTTGATGTGTTTATTGAATACACAGATTTTTCTATCCTTGAATATTTTGTAACCTGAAAAGTTTCCTCTTTAAATCTTGAATACACACACACACACACACACACACACACACACACAAAAGACCTGATTCTTGTATCCCGAAGCATCGGTAAATCTTGTTTATTGTCAAATGAGAGGTACCATTTTGAATGGGAAGGTCTTCTGTCATTTGATAATGCCAAAATCAAAAGTGCCTTTGGTATAAAAAATAAAAGCTAAGCTAAAGTACAAGACTTATCAGCAGAAATGTTTCCTCTAGGCCTATCGTGTGTGTGTGTGTGTGTGTGTGTGTGTGTGTGTGTTTACCTCTGTTTTCCATGTCTAATTATATAATGACCAGAAAATAAAATGATGAGAGGAACAGATTCTTTATATATCAACTTCACAATGTGAAAACAAAGAAGTTTGGTTGGAACTATGAGGAAGCATTGAAAAAAATAAAGGGTGAAAAAAAGAAAATATGAAAAGAAAACAAGTGAGGGCCTTTGTTATCCACCTATTTCATATTCTTATCCTTGGCGACAATGACTCTCAACTTAAATATTTTTTACTAGTCTCAAAGCTTGTTAATTGTATTGGCATTGAAAATTAAGTTCTCTAATTAGAATTTGAAGCCATACTTTATTTAACTCTTCTAGATTCACAAGTGGATTAAGTTGCTTATGATATAGTCTGCCTTGAAGAAATTCAGCATTTATTGAGTGCCTGCTGTTTGCTAGGCTTTGTGCTTCTTCCACATTGTGGTTACACAGCCTGTGTGTGTTCTTTCTAAAGCACTATTTCTGTAACACCAAACTAATTATCAACTAAACACACATTCAGATATATGGTAACATATGAAATGCAATCATGTCCAATCATGAAGACCTGAGGAAGCAATAGCTCTTCTTTTTCATGCTTCTCTTTTAAGAAAATAGACATAGTTAGGTTTCTTCCAAACCCTTTTGTTATAAAGGTTGAATCCTGAGACCCTTGAAATCTTGTTTTTAAAACATGTACAGAATATGATGCTGTACATGAGCTAAATGAAGAAGGTGATATTACATAAATTTCTCAACCTCAGCACCATTAACATTCTGTAACTGATTCTCAATCTGTTAATCTTATCCTAATAGTGGCCTGTCAAAGAACAAAGACACAGAGAATGCATCTTGCAGAAATCTTTTTCAAAATGTTAACTCATCTTTCTGTGTTAGGCCCTAGAATCTCAGGTCAAGGAACTAAAGATTTGTTGTTGCTCTTTCTTATAGTTGAGACAGGTTTAAACAATCAGGTGTTCACCTACATGGGTCTTTGCTTGGATACTGTTGAAAAGATACTGTTTACTTACCAGCTAGGTAAACAACAGAACTCATCTGCTAATGCCAAAAATTGTAAAGCTCTTAATCCAGTTCCAAGTAGGAAATATTCAACATACACTTTGACACACTACTGTAACATTCCTGTAAGACATTCATGTTAACTTACAGGTGTTGTGTTATTCTTTTAAAAGCATACCCTTTGGTTTCACTTCATCTGTGGTACTTAAACTAAAACATAGAATTGTAATATTTATGTTTAAGTATGTACAGAACTCTTCAGATATTTTAAGCAGTGCTTATTTGTCTATTAGAGTGAAATTTAAAAACAAAACATTTGATCAGTTGTTCTTTGGAAACTTTTGGTTAATATGTTAACTTTTAAACATGACTGGCAAGTGTTCAGAGGAAGTCCACCTCATATTGTTGCCATTAGCTGCAGTTATTCAAGATACTTGGTACAGGTAAATATTGTAGCACAAATTCTTTCAATAGTTGTATTTTAAGATCCTTTCCAACTTAACATTTTATATTTCAGGATTCTCCCGATATAGTCAAAATGGTAAAGGTTACGGTTTGGTAAACTTAGCATTTACAATCAAAATACATAGTAATATATATTCCATTAACAGCTACTTTGTTTAAAAAAAGCTACTTTGTTTTGATGAGAAATTAGAGTAGTTAGTTGAATGAAGATATAAATTCATGGTAATTCTGATGCTTGATGGGATTTTACTGACTACTTTTTAATTATTAGAAGAATGCTATTTATCTATAACTAAGGACATCTGAGAGAATGGAGAAAATCAAGAAGCTGGCTTTTCTCCCTGTCTGCATCTCCACTTTTCCTCTTAAATAATTTAGTGGGATGGATACCAGGGAGGAGGCAAAATCTATGGGTTCTATGTATTTCAAATAATTCTGAATAAAAGTTATTTTCAAGTGTTCATGAGCTTTTTCAGAGTGTTGTCCCATGAAGAAGGATCTCCTTATCAATTCAGCGTAGAGAAATAAGGGTAAACTGATCATGAGCAGCATTGGTAATTAATAGACCCACAGTATATTCTTCCAGTATGAGATTATTAAAAATGAATCTTGAAATTCTCTAATATTTCTTTTCTTTTTCTGTTAAGTTGCTATAGCCCAAGGTGGAACAATCCAGATTTCTAACCCAGGATCTGATGGTGTTCAGGGACTACAGGCATTAACAATGACAAATTCAGGAGCTCCTCCACCAGGTGCTACAATTGTACAGTATGCAGCACAATCAGCTGATGGCACACAGCAGTTCTTTGTCCCAGGCAGCCAGGTTGTTGTTCAAGGTATATTTTATTAATCTAATACATTTAGAATACCTGTGCATCACTATATCACACCAGTTAGCGGTGATTTTGTAGTTTTCTGAAATATATAGGAGGCAGATTTGGGAGGGGGCACTTAAAAGCTTGAAGAAGGAATATTTTAGTACATTTGATAACACATTGAATTATATGGTTTCGCTTTTCTAGCACGTTTTATTGGCTCTAAAGAAAAGTTCAATTCAGAGTAGCACGATGGGAAAAAAAGACCTGGATACATGAATGAATTTGTACTAATTCATATTTTTATTCTGGTCTATGAAGATTTAAATATCCAGTGCATGGTGCACTGAATTGGGGGTTTTCCCCAGATGTGACACTCAAGTCTCATTTCTAGACATTTCATGTCAAAACAAATGCTGATTTTTTTTTCTCTAGACCGTTCTAGTATATTTAAAGTTCAGGTACCCATTCTACTTCATATGGAAGTAGTAAAATAAAACACTTGGGGGTGTAGCCCTAAGCTTTTAGAGTAACCTAAGATTTCAATTAAATTCGAATATATGATTATTATTTGAATATATATATTATTTTAATTTCATTCAGTTTTGCTCATAATAACTATAATGTGTTTAATACAAATTGCAAAAATCCTATGTTTTCATTTAACTGTATTCTTGGCATTTGCTTAGGACGTTTGATGTAGCACTAATTTTAAAGGGAATAATATTCATTCTTTTGGTTTGAAAGTTTTGCAAGTATGGAAAAAAGCAGATTCTGATTAATGAATTCTTGATAATTAGCTTTACTCTTAGGTATTTGGGGGATTAATATGGACTGTAATAAAAGTGTATCAGGTACTGAGTGGTACTTCCACTCCATTTATGGAGTAAAAAAAATTCATAGTACTTTTCTAATACTTTGTTTTCTTTTAATTGTAAAATGAAAGCCACCTGTTTTATTTCCCCCGATTCTCATGAATCTATGTCTAAATAAATAACCATAAAGACTCATCATTTTTTCTAATTTATCTTTTTTTATATGGAAAATCTACTGTAAACCCGATACTTTAATAAGAAGAGCTTAAAAATGTTTTATGTTTTGTGTAGATAATATACTAATGAGTTTTATGCTTATGGGGTTTTAAGAACTCGTTTTCTTCTATTAGTCACAGAATATTTTTCTACAATAACTATATTAGCTAGTTTTACCTCTTACATTTATGTCAATTCACCTGAGGTCCACTTCTGTATAAAGTATTAGGTTCGGAATTCATTTTCTTTTTTTTCCACATATAGCCAGTTTTCCCCTACTCATGGTTTGTCCTTTCACCATTAACTTATACGGTGATATTAATTATATAGTAGGTTCTTATGTACACTTGGATCTGTCTCAGGACACTCTATTTTTTTTTAAGATTTTATTTATTTATTCATGAGAGACACACAGAGACAGAGACAGAGAGGCAGAGACAGAGGCAGAGGGCAAAGCAGTCTCCATGCAGGGAGCCCAACGTGGGACTCGATCCCAGGTCTCCAGGATCACACCCTGGGCTGAAGGCAGGCGCTAAACCACTGAGCCACCCGGGCTGCCCAGTACTCTATTCTGTACTGTTGGTCTCCTTTTCTTTTCTTTTTTAAAAAGATTAATTAATTTATTTTAGAGAGAGAGCAGGAGGGAGGGGCGGGAGGGAGGGAAAGACAGTTGTAAGTGGACTCCATGCTGAGCATAGACCCCCCAGACAGAGCTTGATCTCATGACCCTGAAGTCACGACCTGAGCTAAACCAAGAGTTGGAACCTTAACTGCCTGTGCCACCCAGGCACCCCTTCTTGGTCTCCTTTTCTATATGCCAGTACCATACTGGTTTGTTATCTCACAGGACAAGGTTCCCATTTTTATCTTTAAAAAAATTCTTTTAGTGGTGATTAGGTTATGTGAACCATTATTCTTCAATATGCATTTAGAAACTCATAATGAGGTTGTATTTAATGTATAGAGTAATTTAAGGGAAACTGAAGCCTTTTTAAAAATTGAGATATAATTGACAGATGATAATTATATTAGTTTCAAGTGTACAATATAATGATGTGACATTTGTTTAAGATGCAGTAAGTAATCACCACAATAAGTCAATAATCTAGATAACATTTACTGCACAGTTAAAAATTGCTTTTTTTTTTGTGATGAGAACTTTCAAGATTTACTCTTTTGCAACTTTCAAACAGACAATACATATTATTCACTATAGCCACCATACTGTACATCACATCCCCTAAACTTGTTTGTTTCATAACTGGAAGTTTGTACCTTTTGATCACTACCCATTTTGCATACTCCCTCCATACCAACCCCTTCATGCCCATCTCAGGCAGCCACCAGTCTGTCCTCTGTATCTCTGGGTCCTGGGGGTTTTGTTGTTTTGAAGATTCCACTTGTAGGTATGATCATATGGTATTTGTCTTTTCTCTGACTCACTTCACTTAGCATAATGCCCTCAAGTTCCATCCATGTTGTCACAAATGGCAAGATTTCCTTCTTTTTTATGGTATAATAGTAATTCATTGTGTGTTTGTGTGTGCGTGTATACACACTATATTTTCTTTATCCACTTATCAATTCATCACTCAGGCTGCTTCCATATCTTGGCTATTGTACATAATGCTGCAGTGAACATGGGGATACGTATATCTTTTCCAATTACTGTTGCTGGTTTTTTGATAAATACACAGTAGTGTGATTGCTGAATCATTGGGTAGTTCTATTTTTAATTTATTGAGGAACCTCCATACTGTTTGCTATAGTGGCCACACCGATTTACATTCCTATGAAGAATGTACCAGGCAGAGGAAGATCTGACGTTTTCATAATGTTAAATTGACCTGTTCCAAAGCATAAAGTGTCTAATTTTTTAGATCTTATTTTAACTTTTTTTAACAGTTTAAAATTTTTTCTCCCTGGAAGTCTTTTATATTGTTAAGTTAGTTCCTAAATGCCTGATGGTTTTTGTTGCTATTATCAATGATACATTTTCTAGTCGCTGCTGTGAAGAAATATTACCGACTTTTCAAAAAGTTTTTTATTTATGAATCTTGCCAAACTGAAATTATTTCTAATCATGTGCCCACTCTTTGTGAATCTATCTGTGATGGTACATGAATGTTTATATCAACCACAGGTTAGGTGTTTGTTTCTTCCCTTCCAATCTTGATTCCTTGTGTTTTCTTTTAATCTTTTCCTTTCCTTTTTTCTCTTCTCCTTAAAATAATGATAGTAGGGGTCCCAATTCTCTGTTACTCACTTTCTATCACCTTCCATCCTGTCATTTCATTTCATTCAAAGGTCACAGCAATTCTTTGCAAGTTCTCTGTCCTTATCTCGATTGATCCCTCAGCAGTGTTTAACACTGTGAACCTCTGCTTCCTTCACTTCCCATAGTGATACTCTATTCTCATTGGATTTTTCTTCTCTCTCCTATATCTCTTCCAGTCTCCTTGATTGGTCTAATCCTCTCTGCTCATGTCTTCAGTGTTAGCTGGTGTTCGTTAATATTGGGTCCTGGGCCCTCTTCCATCTGACTGAGCACTTTCTCCCGGATGACCTCATTCCTGCCCATGGCATCAGTACACTGTCACCATGCCCCTGACTCCAGCTGGCTACTTACAGGTCCCATGCTCATGGCTCTTTTTTTTTCTTTTTAAAGATTATATTTATTTATTCATGAAAGACACAGAGAAAGAAAGGCAGAGGCAGAGGGAGAAGCAGGCTCCAGGCAGGGAGCCTGATGTGGGACTCGATCCTGAGACCACAGATCACGCCCCGAGCCAGGGGCAGGTGCTCAACCACTGAGCCACCCAGGTGTCCCTCATGCCCACCTCACTTCTCCTTTTTACCCTATTTCAGTAATGGAGTCCTGCCCAACCTGTTGCTTCAGGCTAGAAACTTGTGTGTCATCCCTTCCTCCACTCAGATAAACCACTCATCCTTCCATTCCTCTCCACTCCTGCTCTCCCAATCCTTCTTCCAGCTCCCATCTCCTCTGCCCTGAAGCTGGTAGTTGTGGAGAAGTTTCCTGATCTTCCTAATCATGCCAGAGGTGGTAGATCCCTTCTTGGTCCAGTTTTTTGAGAATTGTACCTGAAAGTTCAGGCTCCCTTTCTTCATCCCCTCCCAGTGATTCTGGGAGCTACTAATATTTCTTAAAAACAAATGTCTCTGCCTCCAACGTTTTCTTTTTTCCAGTATACTCTCAATTCTGCAGTTCAGAGTGGTATTTCTAAAATTAAAATCTAATCATGTCAGCCTCCTGTTGAATTATTCAGTGAATTCCTGTTACTTGTTACACAAAGTCCAAAATCTTTAACATGGCCCAAATCTCTGCTTAATCTAGGCCTTGCCTCCTTTACTAGACTTCTCCCTCTCAACTTCTCTCTCTTTTGTGATGCAGCTCTGTGCTGGATTTCTTCATTTCCTGTGATATGCCATGCCGTCTCTTCCTTTCTAGGGCCTCACACTTAGCCATTTGCTTGACAGGAACAGTTATGCCAGTCATTTGTAATATTCATGCTTCCTCTTACATAGTACTTCCTCTAAGAAGCCTTCTCTGATCCTGCAGATCTGGTTTGGATAGCCTACTGTATGTATCTCCTGAGCGCATGTGTAACATGCATAGGCAATAACTTCTGTTTGGATGGGGATCCTTAGTATCTAGCACAGTCCCTGGCATATGACAAATGTTTAATATAGCCATTTCTTAAATGAAAGTGAAATGTTCTTCTTCTATGAAAATGTCATTAGTTCTGTGTGCTGGTTGACTGAGTTTATCTGGTCTTTGGAATATATTAAAACTTTACTAATAGCAGTAGTCGAACAAATAACCAACTTCCCTCTTTCCTTTCCTTTCTCTACCCTTTTTTCACACTAATATTTATTGAACACCTAAGTGCCGATTTAAAACCAATTTGAACTTTCTGAAATTGGTAATAAAATGGACTAGTACTCCTGGACCCAAACCCTTGGGTGTGGCTGGAAGAGGAGTCTGTCACGGAGCCTCTGTTGGGGATTGATGTGTTCGGTTCATCTCCAGACATTCTTACTTGGCCCATTGTCTTCATGTGCTCTGGAGAAGCACATCGACATTATCCACATAGGGTTAGGGTGACGAAAATGGGCTTTATCAGCCCACTGGTCAAGATGAAAGGCTTCTGTGCCCTGTCACTTAATATTGTGCACTAGATAAGCAAATCATTTCTTTTCCCAGACTATGGTCTGTTATCCTGTTGAACATGAGCTCATTTTTTTTTTTTAATCTAACCTTGCCACTGTTAAATTTCCTATACTGATCTAGCTCTTCATGCACTCAACCATCATTAAGTGACCCTGATAACATTTGGCATTTAAAAAATTTACGAGTAGTAAATGTGACTTATTTATGAATTTTTTGAAAAATCCCCAAATTCTTTTCAAAGGATTTTAATTTAGTAAAATAATGCATTAGACTGAGACTCATGAAATTGCTGTTTTTGTGGGCCAAAGAGGTCAAATAGCAAATTCCTATGGTTCAAACTAATATTTATGGAAGAATGCTATGTTCTTGCTACATTTGGCACAGCGAATTTTTTAAATGTCAGTTTTTATTTCTTCCAAGTGAAATTAGCAAATTCTATGTCACCTTGGGAACAGCTGGATTTTACGGTGCTGCAGCAAATAGTTCAGCAAATAAAACTGTGTTAAGTGAACAAAGGTGGCTGGGTGTTTCTTTCTTGATGAATTTAGAAGTGTCTAAGAAATACATTTCTGTGTATTTCACAATGTTTTTCTGGGCTAACTGTCAGGTTTTTTTTTTTTTTGTTTTAATCCCCATGTATTTTTTTTTCCTCTGATGAGTTATAAAAAATAGTTTATGCCCCCTTTGTTTTTCTAGAAACCTTGGACAAAATAATAATAAAGAAATCAGTTGCTGCATAAAAAACAATTTTAGAACTTAATGCTAAGAAGACATGTATGCCAGAGCCCATCTCAGCAGATTCTAGGTAAAATGAGAAACAAGAACATTAATGTGGTTTATTACAGGAAGGGTTTTTATAGGGCTTTGGTTTCATTGAGCTCCTCTGTGACAAAGCAAATTGATGGCCTTGATAGGCTAGTGATGTCATTGTGATGTCAGTTACTCCTACTTATCCTGCACATGCTGGCTAGTTTGGAACACTGTATGTCAACCTGTGATAGGAAAGACAGGACAGTTCTGTATGCAGAAACCCATCATGGCTGTAACTGGAGATGAAACAGGTAAGAATTTTAAAGAGAGATTTACATTAATTCTGAAAATTTTATTTTTTAGTTTAGAAACATTTGGGGACCTCGGAGTGTCTCAAAAAGTATTAATTTTCTAGTAGCCGAGGAGTAAGAGGTTTCTTTTAGTATGTGTCTGTCCGTCCTCAGCACACTCCAGGAGGGCGTCTTAGTGTAGGTGCTTTTTTGCTCGGTGGCCTGTTGCTTGTTGCTTGTCCCGCCTCTCTCAATTCTGCTTTACTAAACTAAGCTCTTACTGCATCTGCAACTTGTTGCAAGTCCCAAGCGGCTACAGGTCAAACGTAACCCCCTGTTCGACTCGTAAAAAATCAAGCTTCCGACTGCACCGTGTGCGCAAACGGCGCTCGCTCGGCGACGGGGAGGCCAGCCCGGCCGGGGCGGCGCTTGGGGCCTCCTGCTCTCTCCTCCCGCGTTGGACGCGGTCTGGCTCGGCTAACCCGGTTCAAAGGGCTGACGTCACCTCGTTTCCTGGAACCGCGTTCGGCGGGGAAGTGGAAAAGCCAAACTCCGGGCGAGCTGCGCATTGACGTCAGCTCCGAGTCATGCCGCGATTTAGTCAGTTCCCCGTCGCCCTGCCCAGGGCGCTGACCCGTAGTGGTCCGCGGGCGGGCGCCGGGGCGCGGCTGTTGTCGGAAGCCTTCCCGGCGCGCTCCTCCGCAGGTAAGCACGGCGGGCTCCGCGCTCCGGGACGCCGGTGACGCCCGGGTGGGCTGCGGGCTCCGCGGCCCCGGCTCCGCGGCCCCAGCTCCGCGGGCAGGTGGGCAGGCGCGCAGGTGGGCAGGTGGGCAGGCGCGCAGGTGGGCAGGCGCGCAGGTGGGCAGGCGCGCAGGTGGGCAGGTGGGCAGGCGCGCAGGTGCGCAGGTGCGCAGGTGGGCAGGTGGGCAGGCGCGCAGGTGGGCAGGTGCGCAGGTGGGGCGCAGCGCCCGGCCCCGGCCCCCGCCCCCGCCCCCGCCCCCGGCCCCCGCCCCCGCCCCCGCCCCCGGCCCCGGCTCGCCCCGCCCCCGCCCCGGGACCCCTGGGCTCTGCGGTGCGCACCCTGGTCGCGCTCGGGGTGCCCTCGGGGTGCCCTCGGGCGCCCGGCCGGGGAAGCGCTGGCCTTAGCGCTGTCACCCACCCCACCTCCACCCCCCCACGCCTCCGCGTCCCAGGCTCGTTACCTCTGTCCTCAGTGAGCCTCCAGGGCTCTGGTTTTCTTCATCAGGTGACGATTCTGACTTAGGTGCTAATGGCCCGTAGATGGTTGCCTGGTTTTCTGTGGTGTCTGACTTCTAACCGGTTCTGGAGTCGCAGACTGTGAACAGCTTCACCACGGTCTGGCTTCTCAGCTACTTGGGCTAAACCGTTTTCCTACGTGGGAACATTCCACCGATTTGAGCAACTAAAACCAGGCTTAAAGCTTTTTGGGAATTATCTCAAAGCAGTTTCAGTGAAATTTTAGAGAAACTATAGATTGCAAAAACTCTTCAATGACAAGTTTATTGTAAGATACGGATGAACTTAATCTCAAATACTGCACGTCATATAATTCTAGAAGCAAAAGGTATTTGGTGCATGTATTTCTTTGCTAAAAATTATTAGTTGACTTGTATCTTTATTTACCCACTCTTTAATTACAAATCTCGCATCTAATCATAAGAGAAAATTATTACAAAAGATAAAAGATTTGAAAATACACGATATATTTAAAGATGAAAGCTTAAGGTAAAACTTTGTGTATATTTTTAACCATTGCTTGTAAATGAACATTTTTATACATTCATGTGTACAGAACAAACCTATGCCATCCTTGAAGAGTTTTTTTTTTTTTACTGTTTTACCCATAATGCTAATACATGAGTTTCTTCCAAATTAAAATTTTACAAATACTAAAACTAAAAAATCTCAAACTTTTCACACAATCTTATTGTGCTTTGGAAATCATTATTTTTAGAAATCGAATCAGTTTTCACAGAGCCAATTCTGTTTTGAAATGCTGTTTAAAAATGAAAAACACATTTTTTTTTGAGGAACCCAAAGAGAAAAAAAAGGGGGGGAAAAAGGGGGGGGGGACTTTTTTTTTTTTAAGGAATAGTAGAGCAGCTTTAGGGACCCACCTTTGGGTTCTCATTTCTGGGCTGCCTGTGTGGATTGGTGAACCAAGCAGACTGTTCTAGATCTAAATCTTTGGTTTACACATTTGATCATGGCCCGCATTTTACATAATGATGCAGTAGACTCTGTGTGTGTGTGTGTGTGTGTACAAAAAACAAGTTTTATTTTTTTTATTTTATTTATTTATGATAGTCACAGAGAGAGAGAGAGGCAGAGACACAGGCAGAGGGAGAAGCAGGCTCCATGCACCGGGAGCCCGACGCGGGATTCGATCCCGGGTCTCCAGGATCGCGCCCTGGGCCAAAGGCAGGCGCCAAACCGCTGCGCCACCCAGGGATCCCAAAAAAACAAGTTTTAAAAATAATGTTTATCTTGAGGTGCCTGGGTGGCTCAGTCAGTTAAGCATCTGACTCTTGATCTCAGCTCAGGTCTTGATCTCAGGGTCATGAGTTCAAGCCCCGTGATGTTTTGTTTGTTTGTTTGTTTTTTAAGTGCTTATCTTTACATATAGTAGAGATGTAATGTACTTTTCTATTTTTTCTATTACTCATGAAATTGATTTTATGACCCACTAAGTCAAATGGTCAAATTTAGAGTTTGAAAAACTTGTCTAGACCAAAATCAGGCTCCTAATAATGATTGGTGTGAGAAAAGTTTTTAGGAGTATTTATTTATAGGATCATGGAATAAAATGTAAAAAGTGAATATCTATAGTTTATAGAATTGTATTATGAGACTTTGGAGTATATTTTAAATTTTTGTTAGAAATAATTTTGGACTTTATTCATAAGCTGATTAAGGGCCTCACTCCATATCTTTTAGTCTCTGAGTCTAAAAAACTCTAATATGTTGTATTCAGCCTGGATTTCTGAACTATTAAACATTACAACTTATTCAAATTTGGAAAATAGTATCTTAGTTAATATTTGATACATGAGAGTAAGGATACATTTCACCTTGTGAAAAGAGGGCACTTGAAAAGATTATTGTTGGAGAATTTTCACATAAAATAAAAGTTTGGATCAGGTGTAACAGCTTCTTAACATTGCTAGAAAAGCAAAGTATAATCATGTTGGAAGTGAAAGTCATTTACCTTAAGTTTTTTTTTTTTTTTTTTTTTTTTTTTTTTATTTTTTTTTTTCATTTACCTTAAGTTTTAATAAAACTCCAAATCTGTATGGAAGGTTTACTGAAATTTCCGTTGTGCTATGTTCCCACTATTTTTGAAAAAATTTCAGTGAAATATTTTTTGGTTCTATTTGTCTTTGAATATATTGCCCAAAAAAATAATTATGATACTTTGTATTTATGTAAGCTTTAGAATAAAAAAATCACAGGGTTACAATATAAATACAAATACAAATGCGGTCAGTGGTATCAAAAAAGGATCAAATGGTGAGAGATGTACATGAAGCAGGTGATATAGGTTAAAGTTCCAGGTGGGCCTTTCTGAGGAAACTGTATTTAAATACCCAAGGAGAGAAGCACTTTCCAACTATTTTTTCTGATGCACTTGAAGCAAATAATATTCGTCTTTCATATAACAGCGTGGGTCAGAGTGGTAAATAACTCTTCCAAGCTTACAAAGCTAATGAGTGGTGAACCAGTTTGGATCTTCAGACTTCAAGAAAAGACCTTGTCTGATTCTGTTCACACACCATATCACATTGCTCCTCAAAATTCACCTGGTAAATTCATGCTAATGTTAGATGAGTTACCACAGCATACTACATGCTACTTAGAAAACATAGAAAATAAAGTTAGCATCATTTCAAGTAGTCAAAATGGATTTTTTCCTGGAGTGTTTATTATTACTTTCATGGAACAAGAGTATATATTTGCTATTATCTAGAACTTTGAATTTCAATATTTATAATTTCTCATCTTTTATGCCGACTTTCTTTTGACTCTTAAGATTTTCACTTAAACAACTCAGGAAGTTCCCTTAGATGTAACTTAAAAATATGTAATGACTTCGTTTTTTGTGGTCTGTGTGTTATTGTAACAAATTCAGAAATGTTCGGTGCTTTATAGTCATGCTTATGTAGGGTTTCATTTTCCTGGAAAAAGTAGAGCGTGGAAAAGGGAAAGGTTTTGACAGTGTGAGACACCAAGCAAGCACAAAGCTGATTTTGGGCATAAGGTGCCCCAGTAGCGGTGGAAGGGTGGGAGAGAACCAAAAAAAGAAAAGTAATGATGTCAGTAGCTTCTTGGAGCTAGGGAAAAGAAACCCCTGCTTACCAGTACAACTTCAAAGTTAGCTCTGTTGCTTGTACTTAGGTATATTCGTGGTAAGGGACACCTAGTGAAATGACATCTGAAGGTAGGAGCTCCATTTATAAAAATGTTTTTATTTGGTTACATGCTCAGTACTATAGAGATCTCAATTAGTAGATAAATAAACAACAAAACACCCACTATTTGGGATGTGGATAAGTTGTTCCACTTCGAAAGCTACTAAGATAGGCATTTGGCTGAGTTTCTTATTTCTTTTTTCATTAGGAAGAAACAAACCTCTTTGATTTGTGAGGCTTTTCAGTGAGTTCTCTCATTACCAGTCTGATGAGACTGTATCGTTTGGTTGCTGGTGATTCTCCACCTTTGGGGTTCTATCCTAAATTATTATAAACCCTGAAAATTCAGGACATTTTATGTTATCTTTTAATAATTTATTCTCTAATGGAATATAATATACTATAAATTTTAAAAGTTTTTATAGGCATATTTTTTAACAAAATAAGCAATAAGAAGCCATACATTTCAATCATTCTATTACCCATGTTTGTTAGAAGGGAAAGTCCAGGGGAATATATATTTGTGGATGTTATGTGCCTTTTAACTAATATACAGTATAAGCATAATTTGGAACATTGTCTTTCAGAACTTAAGGAAGGGAAGAGGAAGGGAACTAACATTTGCTGAATGCCTACCATGTGCCAGGCACTGTGCTAGACACTTTGACATACATTACAGGGTTTATTGTGAGTATTAAATGAGATAATGTATCCCCATTTTACAGATGAGGAAACTGAACTTGCCCCAAGTCACATGGCTGGTAAGTGGCAGAGCTGGACTAGAATCCAGACTCCAAATCCCATGCTTTTTCTACTGTACTGTGTTTAAAACTTGTGAAGAGAGGTATGAAGTTTAATGACCAGAATTGAGAGTTCTAGGAATTTTCTTTTTCCATGAAATATTTGATGCTAAACCTAAAAAAATTTTTCATGTCAGGAGGTAGATGATGGGAAATACACTATAACTAGAACTCACCTGCTTCTCAAATGCCAGGCGAGATGACTAGTATCTAAGGGAAGATTAGTAAATAACACCAGTTTGAATAAATACATAGCATCTTGTAAGGGCTTCCCATGTCTTGGTGTTAAAGATTTAAAGACTTAGCTATAATAATAGCTAATAATTGTCTTATAATAATAATAATTCTGCTTATTTTAAACATTCAAATGACGGTGGGCTTGGGCAAAATCCTGGGAAGTTCAAAATTTTCTTCATGGTGTACCTGTAAACCCACCAAGCACTCATCTTATGCCAAATACTGTGCTAGGTTATAGGGGTACCAAGCTAAAAAAAGACACCCTTGACTTGTCTTTACAGTTTTTGGTGCCTTAGAACAAAATTAATATCTACGTATCTTTTTCTTATTATCTTTCTTCAGTCACAAAATTGCAGCCCCACTGTAGGCTCATTTATTTTTAGAAATAACATATATAGTGAAATTCTAGAATAAATAATGTGGACACACATTTAGTAGTTAGATGGAACAGGAACTGGCCTTTATAGGCATACAGGATAAGAACTATGATCCTAGGTATCAAGTCTCCTTTAAATTGCCACTGAATTCACAATATTTGAAACTGAAGCTAACTAAGATAAAAACTTTTTTATCACTTCTTTCAACAACAAAACTTTCTGATGCTTGGATTTTCTCAAAACAAGAGATTCTCTTTGCCCGTATCTTTTTAGTGTATTTACTAATAAGATCATACTTGAATATATGAAATTTATCCATTGACATTTACTCTGTGACCACTAAAGGTGTACATTCACACAGATTCCTTAGGAGATTACAGAGATGTATGTTAGTTCCTACTAATTAATACTAATTCATATTTCTGTCTTGAACTAATGACCTGCAATCCAATTTTTGTTGAAGGAGATAAATAGTATGTCTGAAATATTACAATAAAACCCAATGTATTAGCTAACACCCCAGAACTAATATATATCCAAATATTTCAGCCCCTTCCACAATAGCCTTTTAAAATGATATCTTTTTCCTGAGCTATTGCTCAGAATGTTTTAAGAATACATGTTCTGAATTGCTTTTATTCTTCATGTTGCCAAATTTGGTCCTGTGAGGGTGGTTTCAGCTGAAACCTTTTGGAAACAGGCAAAAGTTTAGAACCATTTCTGGTTGTAAGTCCAATGAATGAACTTCAGTTTTCATCTGTAAGTTTGCCTGCCCCCCTTTTCTCCTTTTTTAAAAAAGAGTGGATACTCTTAAACTAACTTCTACATGTCATCTGAGCATTCAGCTCTAACTATAGTACAGAACATAGCCGATGTGCACAAAAGGAGGGAGTATAATGAACCCCTCTATTAGTTTTATTGCACTTTTCTGTGACCAGCATTTACAAAAGAACAACCCTAGACCAAGGTATGCATCCATGCTGCCTGCAAATGTCCACACAGTGACACATAAACTTCTTATAAACTTCTCATTCGTCACTGGCTATTGTTCCAGTTTTAGAAAGCCTGTGTTGCCTCCAGCTGTCCCATTGTTTCAACCTTTATGATCCCGTAACCTTCTTCCCTGGATGTGGGTAAAGAGAGAAGAGGAGAGAACTATGTTATTCTGTGCTCCATTCTATCTCCTCTGACAATACGATTAAAATATAAAAAATCTTTAGTGGGTTAACAGTTTAAAACTTTTAAAAGTTTTCTTCTTAAATATTTCAAAGCCATAAGATTTCCTATGACATATAATGAAATAACTATGTATACAGTATTTTAAATGGTCACAAAAACAAATTTAGGGTTTTTCCCAAGTTCATTATTGATAGAGATTTTGCTGGTGATCATTATATTTATCACAGTTACTATTAATCACCATTGTTTTAAAAATCATATATATATAGAAGGAAGGAGCAGTGCAACTTTATAAGTGGTATTTTTGTTAATCTTATGAAGACTTTCAGGTGCTCTTCCCCCAAAGCCATATTTTAAAAATTTAAAACACTTTTTTCACCTAATTCTTAAGCTCTAAGGGGGAAAAAACCCTGGCATTTACCCAAAAAGGAGCACATAGATCAGTTTTTTATTAACCTTTTAAACTGGTTGGCTATTTTCAGTTGTAATATATTATTTAAGTGAAAAAAAGTCTTTGTGTCCCCTTTGGGTAAAATTTCAGCTCTTAATGGTTATAATGCATTTTAATGAAATATGGAAGTGATGTGTTTTATATTTTGATTGGCATTGGTTCAGACCAATTTTTGTAGGATTTGATAACTTAAAAAAAATTTTTTTTTTTTTAAATTCATGAAAGACACACAGAGAGAGGCAGAGACACAGGCAGAGGGAGAAGCAGGCTCCATGAAGGGAGCCTGATGTGGGACTTGATCCCAGGACTCTGTGATCACGCCCTGGGCCAAAGGCAGATGCTTGAACACTGAGCCACCCTGGCACCCTGGATTTGATAACTTTTGTAAAACCTATTTCTTGCATATAACTTTGAGATAGCATGAATTTTGTAGTATCTCGGGGTGTCAGATTAACTCTGGACCATACATTCTCAAAGTTGAAACAGTGATGGTAGAAGCATATTTCATCACTTAAATCCGTCTGTCTTTTCTAGGAAGCTATGTTTATTGCAGTAGAAAGGCAAATGTTGAGTATAAATTATGAAACTTGGGGGACTTTTAGTATTCAGCCTAAATACTAAGTAAATATTAAGTCTGTCGTTTAACTATGAATATACTTTAATTAGAAAAGTTTTTTAATTGAATACTTAGAATGTATTATTATCTCAAGAAACCTACAAGAGGCAGAAATTATCATCCCCCAGATAAACTAGACTTAAGTAGAGCTTTGCTGCTTTGTTTTTTTATTTTGTTTTGGTTTTTAAACTGAAAATACAGCGAGGTAGTATTTCCCTTCCAATACTTCAGTCATCTTCTGGTAGAAGGACTTGTATTTAACAACATCCAGCAACTGTCTCAGGCATGATAATAGGGTACAGGAAAATCTCTTCATCTGGAATATTCAGAGAATGGAAATGTTCTGCTTTTTTTTTTAAGATTATATTTATTTATTCATGAGAGATACAGAGAGAGAGGCAGAGACACACGCAGAGGGAGAATCAGGCTCCATTCAGGGAGCCTGATGTGGAACTTGATCCCGGGACTCCAGGATCATGTCCTGGGTCAAAGGCAGGCACTCAACCTCTGAGCCACCCGGGCATCCTGGAAATGTTCTGCTTAATTAAAATTTTTGCAGTAGTGTGTTAGAGCCAGCTCCCACTGACATGCTAGAGTGATTATTAAATTTTTAGGGTTTTTGTGAGCTGTTTGTTAAAAAGAGCCATTATTAAAAATTAAGTATATATAAAGAAATACACATATATTTAACAAATAAGTTATGTTAAAACCAATAAATACTCAAAACTCATCACTTCTCATAATTTTATCTATGCTCTTGAGGTTATTTACCTCTCTTTTATCTGTATGGTGTACTACTTACCATGTATGTCTCCCCATCTCCATATTCTGTGAGGTCACACTGGTAGCTTGAAATTGGCCATGGTGAAAGTATTTACATCATGTGAATTCACAAACAGATTGGGGCTTTTTTCCCCCAGAGAGCCGTTGAAAAGCCTCCCTAATTTAGCCTTTGATAAAAACCTTTCTAAAATGCATTGGGGCATTTTTCTACCTTAACAGTAATAGAGCATGCTGAATATTATTGTTCAAAATGCTGAAGATCTTAGATACCTAAAACTTAAATGCTCAGAATAATCACCTTACACATCAGCAAGGTCACTTCTTATGACATGTAAAAAGAAGTGTGTTATTTCCACATCAATTTTATATAAAAGATCAAGTTGTGAATTGTTTATATAAACTTGTCGCATTTTGTTTCATTGCAGCCGCCACTGGTGACATGCCAACTTACCAGATCCGAGCTCCTACTACTGCATTGCCACAGGGAGTAGTGATGGCTGCCTCGCCAGGAAGTTTGCACAGTCCCCAGCAACTAGCAGAAGAAGCAACACGCAAACGAGAGCTGAGGCTAATGAAAAACAGGTAGGATGTTTCACTGGAAACCAGTAACCACTTATTGGACACAACTTATTGCTGGGGGCTTTTTTAAAAAATCGCTTTTCCCAAGCCATTTCTCCCAAGTTACATGTTCTCTGGCATTTTGGGTTTTGTGCTCTGCATGTAATGGTAATTAGATTGTCTTGTCATTAGACTCCCTATCCCTGAAACCCATTTCATCAGAGGAGGTGCTTCCCTATGTATTGTAAGGGTAATGTCTAAAAGATATTAATTTTTTTAATGATTATGGAAGAGCTTTATTACAAATAAAGATTTATTTTTTACTTGGTATTTACTTTGTGAAGTAAGTGATAAATTTAATTTTTTAGTTTCTTTATAAGCAAAATAAATTTAACTGTGAGTTAAGAATTTCTAAGTCTTGTAGGGGCACCTGGCTGGCTTAGTCAGTAAAGCATGCAACTCTTGATCTTAGGATTATGGATTCAATGGGGTAGAGTTTACTCAAGTTTAAATAAGTAAGAATTTTCTAAGCCTGTTGTATGTAGTTTGTTTTTATCTATATTGTGACTTTTTATCTATTATACTGAAATACATACATATTAATTCTGATAAATTTTAGTCAAGTGCAAATACAAAGCAACAGAAAGAAATAAAATTACTTAGAGCCCCATAACTTAGAGATACCTAATACTACAGCATATGTACTTTCAGTTCATACTCTGTCATTTTCTAACTTATTCTTGTGCCATGTTTCTGTTCTTTTATTTTTTAAACAGGAATATGTAATAAAAATGGCATTTTCCAAAATTATTTAGTTTGATATGTAATACTATTTTTTGGTTTAGTTTTTATGATGGAAAATGGTGCAAATTAATCTGATTTTCAAAATGAGTAGAATAGCCTAAGAATTTTCCCAATTGTCTGGTCACCTTATTTTTAAATGTTAAATCATGCCCTCATTGTAAGAAAACAAAACATTTCTTTTTTTTTAAGATTTTATTTATTTATTCATGATAGAGAGAGAGGCAGAGACACAAGGAGGAGCAGGCTCCATGCCGGGAGCCCGACGTGGGACTCCATCCTGGGAACCCAGGATGGCGCCCTGGGCCAAAGGCAGGCGCTAAACCGCTGAGCCACCCAGGGATCCCCGAAAACAAAACATTTCAGATGAGATCATGTACTCATCTCTGACCAGGACCACATGATGGTGGTTTGTTTAGCATTAGCAGGCTACTTAATCTAGAAATTGTGGCCTCTGAGCTACTACAATTCAGAGATAAGTGCTGACATCATAATTGTCCTTTGTAATTGAATGTGAACCAGGAGCAGCTATATTCACTTTACTAATAGTCCTTCAATTGTCACAGTTTGATATATTATTATAGGACTCCTTAAGTTGGCTTCAGTTCCCAAGCATTGTAGTTATCACAGATCACTAGATAGAGTTTTGTGCCCTGGAAAATGCAACAGATGACCAGAAATAGGATCATTGAGATATACGCATCTCTATCGGTGGTAGTTCTCCATTAACTAAGTCATGCTGGGTTCATCTTTTTCATTGTCAGCATTTTACTCAGAAATCCTGAAGGGGTTGGTGCCTCAGTGGCTCAGTTGGTTGGACGACTGCCTCCAGCTCAGTCATAATCTCAGGGTCCTGGGATCAAGTCACATGTTGGGCTGCCTGCTCAGTGGAGAGTCTGCTTCACCCTCTGCCCTCCTCCAGCTTGTATTCTCTCTCTCATTCAAATAAATAAATAAAATCTTAAAAAAAAAAAAAAAGAAAAATTCTGAAGGGGCTGAATGGCTCTCCTCCCTGCTCTGTCACCTTCAACATGTGACATTTGTTCTAAGGATTACCACATGGCTGCCACATTTCTAGGCGGAAAGAAAGGAGGAGGGCCAGAGCCAAAACTGAGCCCAGCTGAGTCTAGCCCTTGTGGAAACTTCTCCTGGAAGACCCTCGAAGCATCTTTTCACCCACATTTCCTTGGCTAGAAATAGCTAATAGAATCCCTAGTTGCAAGGGATTCTGAGGGATTTTACCTTTCCCGACCTCAATTTCAGAGCAAGATGAGGGAAGAGCAGATGATAAATAACTAATAAGTGGCTCAGTTGAGCAAGTACCATATGCAGGTTTTAAGTGCTTTGTTTCTACTGTTTCTTTAACTCTCCCATTACATTCGCATGAGATGAGGTCTGGATATTATCCTTACTTTCCAGATGAGGGACTGAAGTTCCAAGAGGTTAAATAATAAGTCGGTTAAGATCATGCAGCCCACACTGGACAGAACCTGGATGTAAAATCAGGTTGTCTTTCTTCCAGAGCCTGCCCGCTGTGCTACATCAGAGTCACTCAAATAGACCCCAGAGTAAGCTTCAGATTGAATTTCATGGAAAGTATATAGGTTATACTTATTAACACAAAAGACCTCTCATACATTCCCTTTTTATTCTCTGGCTGGCATTTATGTTAGATCTGATAGATATTTCTACCAGTCCAGCAACAGTTTATATATCTTTATAGCCTTGTCAACATTTCCTCTCTATCGTGTGTTTCCTCTCCATGCTGAGGATATATCCAGACACATGCAAGGCCTGAAAACTGAGCTAACTATTAATAGAAGAAACAGGTGTTTTCCATAGCTGGGAAGTACTTAGGAATGTACCATCTACTGGTGTGATCATTTAAAGTTTTGGCTTGGAACTTTGGTAACATGTGCCCATTCCCACATGGGATGTGAGTTATGATATTTACAATAAATAGTACACCTTGGTATAGAAAATAAAAAGATAAATATCCCACAGCACTGCTATCAGATATGTAAAATTTCATTTGATAGTAACTTGTTTTGTAAAATTATTATCTTTCTTCCAGATCTAGAATTTAGTAAGATTCAATCTTGAAAACGTTGGTATTCAATCATGAAAACCTAGGTATTTTAGCTAATAACTAAATGTATTTTAGTTCCTTTGTAGAAGATTGACAAATTTATGAGCGTGCTTGGATTTATTCTCAACATTTCCCTATGCGTAATTTAGATTAAATCAACCTGTATTTATCAGATTCGGTTCACTTTTTACATCTTTTAAATTTTTTGTTAACTAGTTGAGAAGTCTGAGAACTTTGTGAGTTCACAGGGCGAGTGCATTGTTCTTGGCTAGGAAGTAGGGGTTGATCTTTTCCTGCAGTTCACTGGGATTTCAAGGTCTTTTTTCTGCTGACACTTGGTCCCATGGAGAAAAAAAACAGATAACCCGTTGTTAGTCAACTATCCTAAAAATAAAACAGAATTGGCCAAGTCTGTTGTGCACATCACTCTTGGTTCAGAATTGCAGCAGTGCAAGCTGGCATTATAGTTACTGGCATTTAGACGTCCAACATGACTCTTGTTAATATATGTTTATCTCTTTCAATGTAGGCTTTTTTGATATGAAGCATACCCCAAAGGCAGTTATTTTCAACTGACTCCTCCAAAAGAACACTGTTATCAGAGGGTATATTCTATAGAGGAGTTAAATGATGTAGTTGCTCCCCTTCCCATCCTGAAAAAAAAAGGAGAAAGAGAAGAACGTTGGCTGTATTTATCATTTTTTGGTGGGGTTATGCGTGAAATGACTGACTCATCTCATCTGTCTATTTGTGTTTGTTGCTTCAGCCACTCTGTTCCTTCCTCTGGGCACATCTACAGTGCTTTAAAGATCCATATATTGGGTAGTAAATGCACGTGATTGGAAAAGTCTTGAAATATACTGTTGAGTTATGTAGTAGCTTCCTTGCCAAAGTTTTAATTGTGGTGTTCTCACTTCATGGGTTTAAATTATCCAAATAATATCGGGTGTTGTGTTCTGTACCCTCCCTTCTTCCTTTCCTTAATATTCAGAATCAGAGTCCATTTCATTTTGGTTTTTGAAAATGTGTGTGACTTGCTGACTGTTGTCTTTATCCAGGTTGTTTTCTAGCCAATAAGCTGCTCCTTGCAGTTGTAGTTGAGCTTATTTGTTTTACTGAGATTCAGTCTTGAAGAAACAAAATCTCCAATATGGACATTTCAAGTTTCTGAGGATTGATTTTTCTAACATTTTTGACCAAATAAAGTTAACTCATTGTGATGGAATATGTGGCCTTTGTGGACAAAGATAAGTAAGAGAATTGGAAGGATCTGTAAATGTTTTTGTAGAAATTCCACTTGGGGATGTGGTCCTATTGTTTTAGGTGACTAAAAACCATTCTGGTCACTGTTACCATGGAATGTGTGCCCTAAGAAAACACCCATTTACAACGAAGGATGGACACATTGATCATGCTCTCAAGTCTTTCCTGTTGTTCTAAACTAATTTTACAAAAGGCATGTGCTTGCTTACGTTTGTTGTGTGGCTTTGTACAAACCTTCCCTGGCATTGATTGGCTGTTGAGTTTGGGGGGCAGAAGTTCATTTGAGCCAGTCTGGGCTGTGCTGAGAGGGTGTTCCTATAGTCATTTGCCTTGTATTGGTTCCAGGGAAGCTGCCCGGGAGTGTCGCAGGAAGAAGAAAGAATATGTCAAATGTCTTGAAAATCGTGTGGCTGTGCTTGAAAACCAAAACAAGACTCTCATTGAGGAACTCAAAGCCCTCAAAGATCTTTATTGCCATAAAGCAGAGTAACTGTCTTTGACTTGGACCTTGTTTACTGTGAACTCTAATCAAGGCAGGAGATGCAGCAATTCTACTAATTGCCATGTGGACTTGTGGAAGGGACACTTGTGACCCTTGAGAATCCAGTGTGGCTTAGTGTTTGACATTGAATTGGGTATGCTGTTCCAAGATTTGGAATGCAGCCATGATCAAATTTACCAAGCTTACTTCAGTCTGCTTGTCAATAGCACGCAAAAAAATGTTTTGTTTGCCCTCTTGCTTCTACTTTTTTTCAGGGAAGCTGCTAAAGAATGTCGACGTCGAAAGAAAGAATATGTAAAATGTCTGGAGAGTCGAGTTGCAGTGCTGGAAGTTCAGAACAAGAAGCTCATAGAGGAACTCGAAACTTTGAAAGACATTTGCTCTCCTAAAACAGATTAGTAGAAATATTTAACTATGAACTGATTACAACATGTACAGTTGCTTTTGAAGGCAATACAATATTATAGCCAGCAAGAATTATGGCTTTTTTCCTTTGTATCATTCACCGTATTCTCTAACCTCTGACATTCCTAAAATGCTTCACTGTAGTTAACTCTTAGCTATAACTTCGATTTTTTTTAAAAGAGACAAGCTGTAAAAAAAAAAAAAAAAAAAAAAAAAAGTATGTAACAAATTCTTAAAATGCAATATTTGTAAGACTTGTTCCAGTGCCACATATTTGCAGTACCCAACCTCTGTGTCATGAATAGTGTCCTATGCAATAAAATTTTTTGCGGGTCTTTAAAAATCACTTTAGGAAAGGATGATCAAAGATAATGCACCCAGCAGTACAATAAAAGCAAACCACAAAAAAATACCTCGGGAAAGAATTGAAAGAAAGAATTGAAAGAATCTAGTGACATGCCTATATGAAAATAAGAGCCTATAAATGAATTTATGGCATTTGCAGATTTTTATATTAGTTGCTTTGTAAAAAAAAAATATTGTATTGCTGTCCTTGAATGCCATAGTTGACGAGAGTTTTTAATAGAACCATGCTGGTTACACTTTATAGTGTTTGGTGCTCATTTAACTATCTGAACATTTACTACGGTTTTTACTGTATTGTGTAATATAAAAGATCTTACAGAAGTTCTTAGTGTCGGTCTGAATGAATGAACCTAATGAAAGTTACAAGAAATTTTTAATATCTGGAATGTGTTAAAATTGTTTTTAAAAAAAGTTAAAATTGTAATCGCATACCTTCAAGGGTATATGAGCCAATTTCTACACTGGGTTATGCTCTCTGTGAATGCTCCTTCCACCATCCCGTCAGAGGGATGGCCCCAGAGCTGTTACACAGAAGAGCAGCTACCAGAGATTCAGTCATGTGATGCTGGAGTAGGCCTTTCTGCAGATGGCCCCCTATTTTGCGTTTCGGCTAATGGCTGCCATGGGAGTTTAAAGTAACAACCCAAGATTTTATTTTCCGTTTCAAGACAGCTTGAAGTCTACATGAGATCAAAGATTTTTATGTCAGCACATTCAGATGAAGTCCATTACGTTGAGCCAGCAGTGTTCTGACTGGCATTTACTTTTTGTTCTGTTTGCATAATAAAAAGCTCTAAAAGTATAAGCCCAAAGCCCTAATCATAAGATGCTCCTGTCATCCTCATTCACTCCAGAGACATTTGTTAAATGCCTGCTGTGTGCTGCACTGCGCTGTGTCCTCTAACTTCTGATTTGTTAAGGGTGTGCCCCAGCTCCTGCTTTGGTCCGGGGAAGCCAGTCAGTGCGTTAAGGAGGTCACCAGTGTGCTGCCTGACTGCAGTGCCTCCCCGTCGTCATTCTTTCCCTAAACTGTAACCCCCAGAAGGTAGGCCAGGCCATTTTGGGCTTCCTTCAGGAAGACTTACCTTCCTTCAGAGTCTGAGCTCTGAATTTCTTTTATCTCAATTATTGCCTTTTCTCCTACAGAGAAGTAAGATGAAGAAAGAGGACAAGAAAAGAGAAAGGAAAATCCCATGTTTCAGGTGAAGGAAGACGATGCTTTCTGCTCAGTGCAAATCAGGCGTGTTCTCGGCGTGGTCGACGCGGAGAGGGGGGACACAAGGATGAGTGGACAAGATGTGTGGAAGAGACAGGAGATGCCATATGTTAGAGCCAGGGACAGATGTAGGCAGGGATGAAATAAGATACTGTTGTTGGAGGGGGCAGATCTAGAACAGGGCCCCAAAGTGACCAGTACTGGGGAGGAGGGTATTCACACCGGGAGGAGAGAGACTGCGCTCTGCTCGAGGAGCTTGAATTTAGGAGATGAATTTAGGAGAATGTTAGGGCTGACAGGAGCGTTTAGTTTGGAGGGGGAGCGGGTGTGCCGCGTTTGTGTGTGTGCTCTGCTCTGACACAGGCTGTGTGATTGCAGAGGAAGGGGGCTGCATCTGACGACTTGGGGCTTCAAAAAGCAGATGTCTCCCCACTCCCCAGTGGTTTAAACAGTAAGGAGATTTCATTCCCTCACAAAACCAGAAGCCGGGAAGTAGGAAATCCCAGGGTTGCTTCATTCAGCCACGGAAGGAGGCCATCAGGCCCCAGGCAGGAGCAGCAGGCTGCGGGGAAGGCCCGCACGCAGGCCCTGCAGCAGCTAGATTATCGCCGTTGCGCCCCTCCGGCACCCCCCACCGCCAGGAGAGAGGACCTACCAGCTCTGGATTACTCGAGAAGATTGGGCTGGGAGGGTTTCAGGCTCCTGTGCACCATCAGGCATCAGTGTGGGGTGTGGGAGGATGGCGTGTGGGCGCTGATGATGTGTGCAGGGAGGGCGCCCTGACCCGCAACTCGCAACTCGGGGAGCTGGTGGGATGGGGGCTTGAGCACTCCCCGGTGTGTGGGAGCTTTTCATTCTCGCTCCTCTAATTTGTCCCTGAAACCAAAACTAGCTACTAAAGATAGCACGGTTTGCTAGCTGTCCCTTCAACCTTAGACGCTGCCTGCTTCCCGCTGCCAGCCCGCAGCCCCGCCCCCACCCCCCCCCTGCGCTGCACCACTGGGTCTGCAGGTGTCCTGCAGGACGACGAGCTGTCATTGCATTCGCGGCTTTTCTTTTCTCCTAAAATTTTCAGAATCTGGACTTTTGGATGTAGAAATTACTGATCCTGAATCGTGGGATTATGCCACCTTGTCAGATCTAACTAGGTAGTTCACGCTGTTAAAACATTTGAAATGGGAAAATAAAGGAAATGAACTTCTGCCATGTATGTAAATGTGTTTGAGAGTCAGGCTTGCCCAAAACAAGACCTTTCTCATCAGCAACCACACTTCTCAGTTTTCTCCAGAGATTCTTAATGTCCACTACAGTGGACAGTTTGCTGAGTGCCTAAAGTACAAAAAAAAAATGGGGATCCCTGGGTGGCGCAGCAGTTTGGCGCCTGCCTTTGGCCCAGGCCGCGATCCTGGAGACCCGGGATCGAATCCCACGTCGGGCTCCCGGTGCATGGAGCCTGCTTCTCCCTCTGCCTGTGTCTCTGCTTCTTTCTCTCTCTCTGTGTGACTATCATAAATAAAAAAAAAAAAAAAAAAAAAAAAAAAAACAACTCTTAAAAAAAAAGAAGACTCGTGAAACCAACACACTGTTGTTTTAGTCTGGAACCAATAATAATAAGCAGTTTGGAAGTTTGGACCTGTATGGGACAAGAAAAGCTGCTGCCAGTTGGCTAGCCATGATGCGCTGACTTTCTTTTATCGTGTGTCCCAAGGTCTTCAGGAACTTAGATGTGGCTCATCTTTTCTAGGGTCATCCTAAAGGCACAGGCCTGATTCTGAACTACTCGAGCATGGTATATTTCAATATTTATGCTTTGTGTATAGCTTATTTCTATATATGTCCATCATATCATAGCTACATTTCATATTTATACATTTTAGAATTACAATGTATTTTTAGGGCAAAGTATTTTTAACACAGTATTGTGTTTTTTTTTCAGTTTGGACTGTGTTTTCTTTTTTTTATTTTTTTATTTTATTATTTTTTTATTTTTTTATATATAAATTAATTTTTATTGGTGTTCAATTTACCAATATACAGAAAAACACCCAGTGCTCATCCTGTCAAGTGCCCCCCTCAGTGCCCGTCACCCATTCCCCCCCACCCCCCGCCCTCCTCCCCTTCCACCACCCCTAGTTCGTTTCCCAGAGTTAGGAGTCTTTATGTTCTGTCTCCCTTTCTGATATTTCCCACACACTTCTTTTCCCTTTCACTATTATTTATATTCCCCAAATGAATGAGAACATACACTGTTTGTCCTTCTCTGATTGACTTCACTCAGCATAATACCCTCCAGTTCCATCCACGTCGAAGCAAATGGTGGGTATTTGTCATTTCTAATGGCTGAGGAATATTCCCTTGTATACATAGACCACATCTTCTTTATCCATTCATCTTTCGATGGACACCGAGGCTCCTTCCACAGTTTGGCTATTGTGGCCATTGCTGCTAGAAACATCGGGGTGCAGGTGTCCCGGCATTTCATTGCATCTGAATCTTTGGGGTAAATCCCCAACAGTGCAATTGCTGGGTCATAGGGCAGGTCTATTTTTAACTCTTTGAGGAACCTCCACACAGTTTTCCAGAGTGGCTGCACCAGTTCACATTCCCACCAACAGTGTAAGAGGGTTCCCCTTTCTCCACATCCTCTCCAACATTTGTGCTTTCCTGCCTTGTTAATTTTCCCCATTCTCACTGGTGGGAGGTGGTATCTCATTGTGGTTTTGATTTGTATTTCCCTGATTGCCAGTGATGTGGAGCATTTTCTCATGTGCATGTTGGCCATGTCCATGTCTTCCTCTGTGAGATTTCTCTTCATGTCTTTTGCCCATTTCATGATTGGATTGTTTGTTTCTTTGGTGTTGAGTTTAATAAGTTCTTTATAGATTTTGGAAACTAGCCCTTTATTTGATACGTCATTTGCAAATCTCTTCTCCCATTCTGTAGTTTGTCTTTTAGTTTTGTTGACTGTATCCTTTGCTGTGCAAAAGCTTCTTATCTTAATGAAGTCCCAATAGTTCATTTTTGCTTTTGTTTCTTTTGCCTTTGTGGATGTATCTTGCAAGAAGTTACTGTGGCCAAGTTCAAAAAGGGTGTTGCCTGTGTTCTCCTCTAGGATTTTGATGGAATCTTGTCTCACATTTAAATCTCTCATCCATTTTGAGTTTATCTTTGTGTATGGTGAAAGAGAGTGGTCCAGTTTCATTCTTCTGCATGTGGATGTCCAATTTTCCCAGCACCATTTATTGAAGAGACTGTCTTTCTTCCAATGGATAGTCTTTCCTCCTTTATCGAATATTAGTTGACCATACATTTCAGGGTCCACTTCTGGGTTCTCTATTCTGTTCCATTTATCTATGTAACACAGTATTGTTTATTCTTTAAAGATCCATTTTGCCATGCAGTACTATGTGGTAGCTTATAATGAGATTTACGATTTCTTTTCAGGGGGGTGCCTTAATGGCTCAGTTGGTTAAGCATCTGCCTTTGGCTCAGGTCATGATCCCAGGGTCCTGGGATGGAGCCTCAAGTCTGACTCACTGCTCAGCAGGGGAGTCTGCTTCTCCCTCTCTCTCTCTCTCTCTCTCTCTCTCTCTGCCCCTCCCCCAGCTTGTGTGCGGTCTCTCTCTTTCAGGTGGATAAATAAAATCTTTTTTTAAAAAAAATATTTCTGGGATGCCTGGGTGGCTTAGCGGCTGAGTGTCTGCCTTCAGCTCAGGGCATGATCCCGGGATCCTGGGATTGAGTCCCGGCATTGGGCTCCTTGTGGGGAGCCTGCTTCTCCCTCTGCCTACGTCTCTGCCTCTTTCTCTTTCTCTCTGTTTCTCATGAATAAACAAAATCTTTTTTAAAAAAATTCTTTTCAGGACCATCTTCTTTACAGACTCACACATAATTCCATCAGGGATGGGAAGTGATAAGTAAAAGGAGAAAATTAACTTTGTTATATCTTTGTTATACTAAATTGTACTTGCTCAAATAAAATGCCCTCATTATTTCGAAGCCAGTCTTTTCTTTTTTTTTTTTTAATTTTATTTATTTGTTCATGAGAGACACACACACACACACACACACACACAGAGAGAGAGAGAGGCAGAGGGAGAAGCAGGCTCCTGCAGGGAGTCCAACATGGGTCTCAATCCCGGGTCTCCAGGACCACACCCTGGGCTGAAGGTGGCGCTAAACTGCTGAGCCATGTAGGCTGCCCAAAGCCAGTCTTAATTTTCAAAAGGATGCTAAGTTCTTTCAAATTTCTTTATTAGAAAAGTATTTTGGGGGCACCGGGGTGGCTCAGCAGTTAAGTGTCTGCTTTTGACTCAAGTCGGGATCCTGGGGTCCTGGGATTGAGTCCTGCATCAGGCTCCCTCTGACCATGTCTCTGCTTCTCTCTCTTCGTCTTATAAATAAATAAATAAAATCCTTAAAAAAAAGAATAGAAAAATATTTGGGAAAACAGCATGAAAAAGCTGAGCTAGCATGGGTTATTTGGACTACACACATACACAAAACACTTTATTTGGTCTCTCTCAATTCCTGTCTTTGCCTTACTTGGACAGTAGAATCAGAGAGTCAGAAACCCCTGCTCTAAATCTACAGTAGTAATTCCTTTGGTTCTTTTGTGCAGAAGCCAGTCAAAACCTGAATAATCCTAAACCTTTCTCTCTCAGCTCCCAGGGCTTCTGCATGTACCCTTCCAGCTGTGGGTGTGCGAGGGCATGACAGAGCCATGGGCACTCAGATATTCCAACCAGCAAGTGAGGCTGGACTTCCAGTTCCCCAGCTCTCATCAGGGGGAGGTATAAACTTTTTTTATGTTACAAACTGTCTTTTAACTTTTCAAAAATTAGCATGTTAGAAATATTTTTTAAAAGAAAAATATTTTTTTTTATATAGGTAACATATACTTGATGTTCAAAATTCAAAAGATCCAAAGACATATAGTGAAAAGTCAGTTTTCTGTCCCTGACTCAAAGCCACATCCTGGGAAGGCAGCCACTGCTACCAGTTTCATTTTGTGAAAGAGATACCTTTAATTCATTGATCATGCCACTGGTTTCTTTACATTATTGTCCCATTTTCAGAGCTGTGTGATCTGGACTTTCTGGAAAGAGGTATAGGGAATCAGCATATTCCTTCAAGTCAACAAGTGAAGTTGCATTAGTAAGTATAAGTCTGGAAGGAGACTTCATGGACTTTCTCCAGTTGCTTACTGAGGTCTATGGATGCTGTAACCATGCAGTTGTCATCAAAACTAATTGCTGCCATTTACTGCGTGCTTAGTCTATGCCAGGCAGCAAACAATGTGCTGTATATAGCTTATCACATTTAATTCTCATAACCCAACAAGTGTTGGTGCTTTTATTATCATTCCCAGTTGGCCGATGAAGAAACAGGCTTGGAGACAAGGTCAAGTAGTTTGCCCAAGATCACATGGCTGGTAGAGCTCAGGACCAAGAGCAGAACCTGGCAAGGGGCACAATGCCTCTGTCCCTGACCTAACCTCAACCAAAGGGGAAGGGACAGAGAGAGAAGTGCATGTTGGTCAAGCAGGTGGTGTGGCCTGCTGAAAGACCATTCTATGGCTCCAAGTAATTAGATCTAGGAATAGCCAAACCTGTCCTCTTCTGATGAGCAGAAGCATGTATTAGTTTCTCTCTGGTTTCTAAAATCTCTGATGCTAATCAGGAGAAAATGACTGGTTTAAGGACTAACTGTTGGCAATATCAAAGTTATGCTTGTACACATTGAAGTAAATCTTCAAGGTAAAAGACCCCTTGAAAGTATATAGTTGACCCTCGAACAACATAGGTTTGAACTGCATGGGCCCACTTATAGACAGATTTTTTACAGTATGGTACTTTAAATGTATTCTCTCATGATTTTTTAATTTTTTTTCTCTCTCGTGATTTTAACATTTTCTCAGCTTAGTTTATTTTAAGAATACAGTATATAATATATAAAATACGTATTAATTGAATTTATTAACATTAAGGCTTCTGGTCAACAGGCTATTAACGTTTTGGGAGACTGAAGAGGGTTATATATGGATTTTCAACTGGGGAGGGGGTTGTCTGTACCCCAACCCTTGGGTTATTCAAGGATTCACTGTAATTTACCCACTGTAATTTGCCCCTGATTATACAAGTACACAGTTACTTGCAAAAAGAATGAGCTATTTGATACAGGAATTTTATAAATTGCTTCAGGTCATATTTTCAGTAAGTAAGTGATTTTTAAAAGGATCAGTTTGCAGTAAAATTGGTTATTTTGCTTTAATTGCTTCTAACTAGTTATATTAGGGGATTAGAACAATGGAAAATGAGACCGAGGTCAGAGTCTTGCCCCCCCCATCCCCGACCCCTCCCAGCTAGCTGCAGTGTCATTGAGTTGTGGCCATAGATAGCATTTTAATTCTTATCTTAAACCTGTTATCAGGCTGTGGGGCTCAGAAGGATCAGAGAGACATGATCATATCACTAGAAGTTATTGACAATACTGAGGAAAATCCATCTTTCATTCGCTGTGGGAGAGCAATGACATTTTCAAGTTAAAAATATATATATAGTATATCCTGTTGCTTAGTAGATGCCAAGATCAGCATTTGTTATCTGAGATTGAAAGATCAAAAAAAAAAGTAGTTGGAGATTAAGGCACTGATGATATTTGGCAATTGCTGAGAGGTTAGGTTAGTGACATTAACAATATGCCTTTGAATGACTTAAATTCAGAGACTTTTGGTGTAATACATGAAATTATGAATAGTAACAGAATGTTAGACATTCCAAATTTTAGAACATTAATCCATTTCAATATGAATTTGTTTAAAGATCAATACACATACAAGAAGTTTTTAAAAATACACATGCATACATGCTACTTTCGTCAGCCAGAATTCTTAATATCCTTTAACTTACCTAACCAGTCAGTGTTAAAATAAAACTACCTCTGATGCCACAAATGTCTCAGCTTTTAGGCAGTGTAATTTTGTTTTTTCAGCCATGTATAGATCTGTATTATTTGCATGGTTTCATTTATCCTTTTATTCAGATGTCTGAATTGATACTACCCAGCTGGATTTTGTTGGCGCTTAGATCCTGAAGGGTAGACCACAAATCTCTTTTATCAAGGGTACATAACATGCCCGACCCATTAATCTTTCTAGTCAAGAGACATGATTTATGTCATTGAATGCCTAGTTGCTCCTGCTCCAGAAATACTTATAGGATCATGCAGTCTGGGTCAGGGGGTGGGGGTGGGGGTCTCTGGCAGAACAGTGCTTGTAACTGGAGCTCCTAGTGTAATGGCAGAGAGTAAAGAAGACTGGTTGCCATGGAGCTTTGCAGAGCAGCTAGGGGACCCCTCCATGGCTGGGCTGTTGTAGGCATCATTCACCAAAGCACAGTAGGAGTCCGTGTGTCGTTTTCAGTCCTAACGCATTTTCACCAGAACTAATTACTTGAATATTTCTCCCAAAGCATTTATCATCCCAAACATCATTGTCTCATGACTTATTTTATAGCGCTTGAATCAAGCAGTCATTATCTGTTTGTTTGTTTTTTCAAATCCATCCTGGCTAAAAAGAACTACAGAATCAACAAAACAACAGAAAACCCTCGATGTTACAGATAATATAAAGTTCAGAATGAATAATGGATGTGGGTTTTAAGGGCCTAGGGCTTCGAGCCACAAAATCTGTTTCTAGACCCAACTCTTCCATTCACTTCCTTAATCACTTTGGCCACATCACGTAACCTCAGTTTCCTCTACTTAGACCTTGACATTTGGTGATGCTGTGAAGAAAACAGTAGATCTTCAAATTTCTGAGAAAAGTTAATATAAGTAACATTTCCTCAGGTTCTATTTTTTTTCTTATCCCTGTGAGCAGTTACTGGATTCCTGTTTCTCAAATCATTAATCCAAAAAATTGTCATTTGGATTGCTTTAAATATTAACCAGAATTCAAAAGCAAAAATCCCTTAGACTGAAAAATTGATCTCATAATGAAGACAGGGCACTCATTTGATTTGGGAAACCTAACCTAATTTGCATTAAAATTTTGACGCATGAAAACTTTATTTGGACAAATGTTATTTCACTTGTAAATATGCTCCAAATATGACTGAGAGGAAATTTCTAGCTCACAAGTTCCCTCCACCCTTCTTAATCATAACAGGGCTGTACTGCATAAGAGGAAGCATCACCAGTGCAGACATGGTTGTGGTTTTCATTGTGTATTACAAGGTTTACCTTCCTCTAATCCAATGCATTTTATATTTCCAAAAGAACAAAAGAGGAAATGAGAGAGACTATATTCCTTTCAAAAGATATTTTCATGTTACCCAGTTACTTGAAAAGTTCACTGGTTAATTTGTCTAACTTTCAGGGACTTAGATCAAAATTTTATTCTATTTATTTGAGAGAGGGAGGGAGAGAGCTCAGGCAACTGGGGTGTGGGGCAAAGGGAGAGGGAAAAAATCTCAAGCAGACCCTCCTGAGCATGGAGCTCAACGAGGGTAGGGTTCCATATCACCACCCTGAGATCATAATCTAAGCCAAAATCAAGGGTCTGACATTCAGTCTACTGAGCCACCCAGGTGCTCCATAGATCAAAAATTTTAAAATCAGGGGCTCCTGGGTGGCTCAGACAGTTGAGTGTCTGCCTTCAGCTCAGGTCATGATCCCGGGGTCTTGGGATCGAGTCCTAGCTGGGCTCCCTGCTCAGCAGGGAGGCTACTTTCCCTCTCTTCTGCCCCTGCTCCCCCACTCATGCTCTATATCTCTCTTTCAAAATAAGTAGACAAAATATTTTAAAAACAAATTTTTAAAGATCGTACTTTAAAATGTAGTTTTAAAAATGTAAAATAAAATAGTCATAAAGATAAAAGTTTATATAATATTTTCACTAGAATGTATAAGTAATCCAAAACTAGTTTTAAGTGATTTTAATATTTTCAGTAAGAAAGAATTTCTAGTTGCTTATTGAAAACTATTGTGGTGTGAGATTAGTGTTATTTATTGTCTATACCATGGCTAAAATGATTTTATAACTTCAATCATTGTAGATCTGCTTAAAACAATATTTGAAAATGTTTCCTTATTCTTGAAGGCTAACTCTGGTGTTTCATAACCTCAGGCACCTGAGAGCCAGAACAAAGGCATTTCTGTAGTGAAAGACAGCTACATCTGGCAGTTGCTGGCATCATCCTTGGAAAATTAAGTTTATGGAAAAACCATTCATTGATGACTTTGCTGACATTCTGTGGCCATAGGAAGCATTGCAACTAACTTGTGTATAACTTTACTGAGGTGTAATTTACATGCCATAAAACTCACTTTTTTTTTTTTTTTTAGATTTTTTATTTATTTATTTATTTATGAGAAACAGAGAGAGGCAGAGACACAGGCAGAGGGAGGAGCAAGCTCCATGCAGGGAGCCCGATGTGGGACTCGACCCCGGGTCTCCAGGATCAGGCCCTGGGCTGAAGGCAGCGCTACACCGCTGAAACACCCGGGCTGCCCACAACCTGGTTAATTAGCTAAAAATCATTGAACTGTATACTTAAAATACGTGAATTTGGGTAGCCCCAGTGGCTCAGCGGTGTAGCGCCGCCTTCAGCCCAGGGCCTGATCCTGGAGACCCGGATTGAGTCCCACGTCGGGCTCCCTGCATGGAGCCTGCTCCTCCCTCTGCCTGTGTCTCTGCCTCTCTGTGTCTCTATGAATAAATAAATAAAATCTTTAAAAAATAATAATTAATCAGGTTGTGCAATCATCACCATTATCCAGATTTGGAACATTTCTGCACTCCAATAAAATTGTGCCCATTTATAGTCAACTAATCTGGTTTTATTGTGGTTGCTGTGATACAAAAATGGTTAAGTATGTTTTGTAATGAAAATGTCTTGAAATTTCATAACTATAAAGAATTCTATTCTTGAAGTTTTTGACTTTTATATTTCTTTAGAAAGCATGTAGGTTTATAAGACACACTGAGAAAAAAAGTCAACTATTACATCTTTGACCCCCAGCTAACATCATTCTCAATGGGGACAAACGGAGCTTTCCCCTAAGGTCAGCAACAGGGCACAGATGTCCACGCTCACCACTGTTGTTCAACATGGTACTGGAAATCCTAGCCTCAGCAGACAACAAAAAGAAAGAAAAGGCAGCCAATTGGGCAATGAAGAAGTCAAACTTTCACTATTCACAAACATGATACTCTATGTAGAAAACCTGAAGGACTCCACCAAAAAACTACTAGAACTGATACATGAATTCAGCAAAGTTGCAGGATATAAAATCAACGTACAGAAATTTGCTGCATTTCTATACACCAATAATGAAGGAGTAGAAAGAGAAATCAAGAGGTCCATCCCATTTCAATTGCACCAAAAACTGTAAGATACCTAGGAATAAACCTAACCAAAGTGGTAAAAGACCTGTACTCTGAAAACTATAGAACAGTTATGAAAGAAATTGAAGAAGACACAAAGAAATGAAAAAACATTCCACGCTCATGGATTGGAAGATCAAACATTGTTAAAATGTCTATACTGCCCAAAGCAATTTATACATTCAGTACAATCTCTATCAAAATAACACCAGCATTTTTCACAGAGCTAGAACAACAATTCTAAAATTTGTATGGAACCACAAAAGACCCTGAATAGCCAAAGTAATGTTGACAAAGAAAAGCAAACTGGAGGCATCACAATTCTGGACTTTAAGCTCTATTACAAAACTGATCATCAAGGCAATGTGGTACTGGCACAGAAATAGACAAGGGAATAGAATAGAAAACCCAGAAATGGGCCCTCAACTCTATGGTCAACTAACCTTTGACAAAGCAAGAAAGAATATCCAATGAAAAATAGACAGTCTTGGGACACAGGCTCAGTGGTTGACCTGACCTGAAAGTCAGGGCGTGATCTTGGGGTCTTGGGATCAAGTCCCACATCGGCTCCTTGTGGGGAGCCTGCTTCTCCCTCTGCCTATGTAGGTCTCTCATGAATAAATCTTTTTTAAAAAATAGTCTCTTCAACAAATGATTTTGGAAAAACTGGACAGCGACATGCAGAAGAATGAAACTGGACCACTTTCCTATACCATACACCCACAAAAAATTCAAAATGGATGAAACACCTAAATGTAAGACAGGAAACCATCAAAATCCTAGAGGAGAACACAGGCAGCAACCTCTTTGACCTCGGCTGCAGCCACTTCTTACTAGACATGTCTCTGGAGGCAAGGGAAACAAGCAAAAAGGAACTATTGCAATTTCATCAAGCTAAAAACTTCTGCAGAGGGAAGGAAACAATTAACAAAACTAAAAGACAACCTACAGAATAGGAGGAGATATTTGCAAATGACACATCTGATAAAGGGTTAGTATTCAAAATATATAAAGAACTTATAGGGCAGCCCCAGTGGCGCAGCGGTTTAGCACCGCCTGCAGCCTGGGGTGTGATCCTGGAGACCCGGGATCAAGTCCCACATCAGGCTCCCTGCAGGGAGCCTGCTTCTCCCCTCTGCCTGTGTCTCTGCCTCTCTCTCTCTCTGCCTCTGAATAAATAAAAAATAAAAATAAATTTTAAAAAAGAACTTATAAAGCAACACCCCAGAATCAAATAATGCAATTTAAAAATGGCAGAAGACATGAATAGACATTTTTTGAAAGAAGACATACAGATGGCTAAGAGACACATGAAAAGATGCTCAAAATCACTCATCCTCAGGGAAATATAAATCAAAACCATGATGAAATATCACATCACAATTCAAGAAACAACAGATGTTGGTGAGGATGCAGAGAAAGGGGAACCCTCTTACACTGTTGGTGGGAATGTGAACTGGTGCAGCCACTCTGGAAAACTGTGTGGAGGTTCTTCAAGAAGTTGAAAATAGACCTGCCCTATGACCCAGCAATTGCACCACATGGGACTTATCCAAAGGATACGAAAATGCTGATTTGAAGGGGCACATGCACACCAATGTTTACAGCAGCATTATCAACAATAGCCAAATTATGGAAAGAGCCCAAATATCTATCAACTGGTGAATGGCTAAAGAAGAGGTGGTATAAAAAAAAAAAGAAGAGGTGGTATATATATGTATGTATACACACACACACACACACACAATGGAATATTACTCAGCCATCAAAAAGAATGAAATCTTGCCATTTACAAAAATGTAGATGGAACTAGAGGGTATTATGCTAAGTGAAATAAGTCAGAGAAAGACAAATACTATAGGATTTTACTCATATGTGGAATTTAAGAAACAAAACAGATGAATATAGGCGAAGGGAAGGAAAAATAAGATAAAAACAGGGAGCAAATAATAAAAGACTCCTAATCTAGAGAACAACAGAGTTGCTGGAGGGGAAGGGAGTGGGGGAATGGGCTAGATGGGTGATGGGCATTAAGGAGGGCACTTGTTGGGATGAGTGCTGGGTTTATAAGTAAATGATGAATTACTAAATATTACTCCTGCAACTAATATGTTAACTTGAATTTAAATAATAATTTAAAAACTATTACATCTTTGTTTGAGTACATTTCACAGAATCAGGTACTTAAGAATGAAGGCTATACTCAGAAATGAAAAGATCCATCATTATTAAGCATATTATGGGATTAAAGATACATTTTTTAAAAGTGTTATGATTTTACTGATATCATAGTTGCCACTCAAGGATTTGCTTATAATTGAAGGCTTATCTAAATCAAAGGACCTTATACCTATATGGGGATCAAAGGGGGAAACATCACCTCTGTTTCTGCAAAGCTTATTTGTTACTTCTGTTGAGCTGGTTCTGAGCAGCTTGGTTTCTATCAATAGAACATTAAACTAAAAATCCATCAACAACCATTGTTCCCTCATCCTCTCACCCCACAATGGACTCTGAAGTACCTTAACAAATTTAAAGTTTAAAAAAAGCAGATGAAACAGAATAGGTATTGGTACTCAAGGCAAAACCTTCACTGCTGAAATTATATAAATATTTTTATGGAGATATTTTGTCCCTTATTTGAATAATTGCTAATCCGGTGCTTAATTCATATTTTTGATGATGACAATTTAGAATAAAGGAGGAAAGAATATAAGGCAGCATATGGTTGTATTGAGTTTCATTCTATAAGTTCCTTGTACACTAGAAATGATGTGTGTGTTAATAGCAGTAATACTATGTAAATTTGAGACTCTCAGAACTGGCAGTGACTCCTCTGGACATAGGACAAGTACCTAAAGAGGTACCTGCATTACTTATGCCCAGCTGTAGTAGTCTAAGAAGAAACTTCCAAACTCACCTGACAGGGGCAGTAGCCAAGACACATTGTGTGTTTGCCAACCAAGGTATTGTCACTGGGCCTGTGTTTTATCAGTGGTTACAAGGAGAATCACCACATTCCAGTTACAACACTGACAGGTTATTGTGTGAGCTTCAAGACATATTTATAGGTGGCCTGATTAACCATCTGTGGATACACTGTTTTATGTACTTCTGATGTCTTCTGTAAAGGGTGTAGAATGGGCAGCTAGACCTTTGTGCACCTGGAAATCCCTCTAGGTTTCCAGGATGGTTTCTGAGCAGTTGCCCTGCCCTATTTGGAAAAGGATCTTCCAAAAGGAAAACTGTGAGTGTGTTTGCATTCCTGACTAAGCATACCTGAATTTAAAGATCCCCTTAACTCAACCCCTGACCTGCAGACTGCAGACTGAGGAGCTGTCTTTGATGTGAAATATCTGGAAGAGCAGAAAAAAACCGATGTGTGGCCCTTCCCTAGCCCCCTAGACATTTGCTAACTGCCTGAGATGACACAGAGATCACTTCTAGTGATAGCACATTTAGATCTGATTGTTAAAGCATAGGGAAATTATTTTTCTATTTAATTTTCTTTCTAAATTTAAAATCAGGGATCCCTGGGTGGCGCAGCGGTTTGGCGCCTGCCTTTGGCCCAGGGCGCGATCCTGGAGACCCGGGATCGAATCCCACATCGGGCTCCCGGTGCATGGAGCCTGCTTCTCCCTCTGCCTATGTCTCTGCCTCTCTCTCTCTCTCTCTCTCTGATGACTATCATAAATAAATAAAATAAATAAATAAATTTAAAATCACACCTTACCTGTTTCTCCTAGAAACTTGTAAAGTGCTGCAGGCCCTCTAGTCATTGAACACAGTACCCAAATGGTTAAATAATGTATGGTGAAATTGAGGGTATTAAATACTATTACAATGTTAAAAATACATAAGAATTATGCCTACCAACAAGGAATGCTTTCTAAGACATCAGAAAAGCAAGGATTATAGCACAGTACAAAAGTATGATCTCAGTAGTTTTACAAAAGTTACACACACACACACACACACACACACACACACTTACACACACAATGTATATAAATTTATAGAGTGGTGTGGACTTGCCTTCTTTTAGGTGCTCTGACAGCCCTCCACTGCAAAGCAACTAGGTCCCCCCACACTCTCCAAGGGCCATCCCTGAAAAAAAATGCAAGCTAGGTTGGAGCAGGTGGCATCCTGAAGGGGTGAGCTTGCCTTGGGTTGGTGGAGGCCCACAGCAGTGTTGCTGCTGGGAATTTCTCCTTGGCTGGGAAGGGTAGGGGAGCTGGGCTTGGGTTCTGGAGCCAGACAGGCAGTAAGTAGAGTTCAATTAGGAAAACAAAGCATCTCTAGAAGAAACTTTCCTAATTTAGACCTGGAGGACTCAAGGATCAATGATCCCACAAAGCTGACCAAAACACAGGAAAAGACAAGCCACTGCAAGGGCAGCAGCAACTTTCACACCTCCAGGGCTGCAGGGATGGGTTTTACATCAGTGAGGAAAGGAGGCACACTTCACAAATGGTGCTGGGTAGTTGGTTATTCACATGGGGAGAAACACAATGTCTACATATCTGTAGGACTAATACTTGAATGTGAGCAGAACAATCAGAAGAACATTTAAGAGCATAGCTCCTTGACTTGGAGTAGTGAATGCTTCCTTAAACAAGACACAAATAGACTAACCAGAAAAGAGAAGATTGATACATTTGACATTAAAATTAAGAATTTTTTTTAAAGTAGGCTCCACCCTGGGTGTGGAGCCCAATGTGGGGCTTGAACTCACAACACTGAGATCAAGACCTAAGCTAAGATCAGGAGTTAGACACTTGACTCACTGAGCCATGCAGGTGCTCCAAGAATATCTATTTTAAGTGAAATCAAAAATACAAATGGGAGGGACACCTGGGTGGCTTAGTGGTTAAGCATCTGCCTTTGACTCAGGGCCTGATCCCAGGGTTAGGGATCAAATCCCACATCAGGCTCCTGCAGAGAGCCTGCTTCTTTCTCTGCCTGTGTCTCTGCCTCTCTCTCCGTCTCTCATGAATAAATAAATAAAATCTTTAAAAAAAATACAAATGGGGTTTGTAATATATGCAATTTAGAGTAATATCCAAATATATAAATAATTCCTATATATCAAAGTTAATCAAAGAAAAATGAATAAGAGATGGAAGTATTTTTTTTCTTGAGATGGAAGTATTTTATAGAAGAAACAAATATAGGCCATTAAACACATGAAAAGCTGTTTTACCTTAATAGTGATAAAATATAACATCATGAAATATCATTTTGTAAATATTAGATTGGTAAATTAAGAAGTATGGCCACACAGGATGTTAAAGATGATACAAGAGACTACCCCCTCTGATGATAACAGAGTAACAGGAACCAGATTTACCCTCCCAACTTTACATAACTGGATAAAAAAAAAGGATATGAAACTTTGGTTTTCAGCAGCACAGGATAAGACCCCTGAAGGAGGGGAAATAATTGAGGTGAGCTCTGCAATGCCCAGATATACTGTCTGGAAAGTGCTTCCAAGGCCACTGTGCAGGGAGGAGAAGCAAACAGAGCCCAGCTATCTCCCCAGGTTGACACAGACTGTGTCAAGGTGAGGCCAAGGTCACCAACGTTCACAGAGGACAGGTGCACAGAGAGATGCCCCCAGGCCTGAAGAGTTTCCATCTCAAGTCTTCACACTGACCATAGAAAAGCCAGGCAGAGTAGTTAAAGGAATTCACACAGAGCCAGCCAGGCATGGTCTGTGTTTCCAATGGCCAAAGTGGAAAACACTCGTTATCATGGCACAGCAGGGAGAGTACTCGGAAAAATACTGCCTTAGTGAGTGAGATTGGAAGCAATCTTCCCCAGTCAGGTCACTCAGCTTGGTCAAGATCCTGACTGCAGCCTTGTAAGAGACTAAGTTAGAGAACCTAGCTAAACCAGGGCTGAATCTTGATCCAAAGAAACTGTGACATTACAAATGTTATTTTAAACCACTAAGTTTTGGGATTATTTGTTATGCAGCAATAGATAACTAATATACCCACTTGCCAGAACTGATCCAGCAAGCTGTGCAACTGAATATCCAATTTTCCAACAACAGAGACCAATACTGTCTCCTAGTTGGCACCATCCCCTGGGAAGATCAACCAGCTACTAGGAGACAATTTGACTACATGGGATCCCCTTGCATCTTGGAAGGGATACAGATACATTCTGATAGGAATAGACACAGTCCACATGTTCATTTACCTTCCCTATTTGGAGAGCCCCAGCCCCACTAGCCCAGGCCTTATAGAATATTTCACTGTCCTGAAATGCCTCATAACATCACTGCAGCTCCAGAGACCCATTTTATAGCAAGATAAGAGAAAGAATAGACCCCATGACCAAGCAGCTGACCGGTAGGATATCAGAACAGGCTGTTAAGGGCACCGCTGAAGCACTTGCTCCAGGGCAATACTTAAAAAGAATGAGGTGCCACCCTCCAGGACGCAGTCCACAGTTTAAATATAAAGACCTTTACACAGCTCTGTGTACTCAATAGGAACAATACACCAGCCTGGGGATTAAGAGGCCCACCTGCATCATTCCCAGGGACCCACTCAAGAAGGAATTAATGTTTTTCACCTCAAGTATGGGCTCTGCAGTTCTAAAAGTCCTGGATCCCAGGAGTATACTTTTATTAGGAGAAATACCAGCTGGTACTCAGGCTCCCTGTGTCAAGGGACCTAATAACAGGAAGAGGGGTCACCCTCCCAGCAACACAGGTTGACAGTGATCATCAGGAAAAGAAACACGCACTTCTGATCCATGCTGGAGATAGAGAAGAATATGTTTGGCACCCAGGTGGTTGATTTGGGTACCTCTTAAGAATAAACGAACAAATGCAGCAATCTCAGCCTAGACGGAGATAATGATCAAGGCTCAGTCACCATCAGGTGACCCATGAGGCCAGTAGGCATGCTAGCTGAGGAATGGGGGGATCTAGGATGGACAGTGGAGGAAAGAGATGAAGAATATTGATTATAGCCCCAAGACCAGCTGTTGTGGTAGAGGCTATGGTTTGTCTCACTAACTGCCCCCAGGAAGAAGCCCTTCAGAATCTCAAAGCAGTTGCTCCTGTAATGTATGTGAATATGACCAGCTCCAGGGGTAAACTGTGGTGAATACTATGGCACACCACTCACCTCCCCCTTCAATGAAGGGATTGAATCCTTAGAGGCAGGGAGTTTCATCACTAGACAACGTTCATCTCAGCCCCTTCTGGGACTGCTACAGCTGAAAGAGCTCTTTGACTCAAAGTCATGGTAGTCCACACACAGCGACTAACCAGTGTGGCCCAATCAGGACAATAATGCATCATCAGTCTAGCTCCAGAGCTCCCTGTGGGGTCATATAGGGCTATCATTTGACCAGCACAGCAACTCAATTTCTCTTTCTGCCCAATTTGTTTTTTTCCCCACCTTTCCATGGGTGTTGGTCCCCAGAGCATCCTCACCAAGCCTTCTGGATGTTAAGGCCATCTGAGAGTCAGCTTCCCAGGGAGCCCAATCTCTGGCAGCAAATCTGTGCCAATAAATGTCAAAGCTTAGACAAGTCAGGCCATTCCGAGAAAGTTTTAAGCTTCCAAACTACTCAAAAGAGAAAACTTTAGAGGCACCTGGGTGGCTCAGTGGTTGAGCGTCTGCCTTCGGCTCAGGTCGTGATCCTGGGGTCTTGGGATCTAGTCCCACATCAGATTCCCCACAGGGGGCCTGCTTCTCCCTCTGCCTATGTCTCTGCCTCTTTCTGTGTGTCTCTCATGAATGAATAAATAAAATATTTAAAAAGAGTAAAAACATTAATTATATAACCATTAAAAATAATTTTAAAAATAACACCAGATTCATTCAGCTTTATAGGGAAGTGGTATCCAATTTCAAGGTACAGACTCCTAGCTTAGAAAATTTTTTACGGGGACGCCTGGATGGCTCAGCAGTTGACCGTCTGCCTTTGGTTCCGGGCCTGATCCCGTGGTCCCCGGATTGAGCTCCATATTGGGCTCCCCGTGGGGAGTCTGCTTCTCCCTCTGCCTGTGTCTCTGCCTCTCTCTCTCTCTGTCTCTTATGAATAAGTAGGTAAAATCTTAAAAGAAAAAAATTTTTTTACAGAAAATAGAAAAAGACACCGCTGCAATGTATTTTAAGATAGTTAAACTAACGAGATTAGTCTAACATTGGTATTAAAATGAGGAAAGCCCAGTAAATGAAGAAAATGTATAAGCTAATTCTTTTTTTTTTTTTTAAGATTTTATTTATTCATGAGAGACACACAGAGAGAGGCAGAGACACAGGCAGAGGGAGAAGCAGGCTCCACGCAGGGAGCCCAATGCGGGACTCGATTCCAGGACTCCAGGATCACACCCTGGGCTGAAGGCGGCGCTAAACCACTGAGCCACCCGGGCTGCCCTCAATGCCCTTTCTTAATTTAAAAAGAAAATAGGGGGGGGGGGCAAGAGGGCGGAAGAGTAGGGTCTCCAAGTCACCTGCCCTCAACAAATTACCTAGACAACCGTCCAATCATCCTGAAAATCTACGAATTCGGCCTGAGATTTAAAGAGAGACCAGCTGGAAGGCTACAGTGAGAAGAGTTCGCGCTTCTATCAAGGTAGGAAGACGGGGAAACAGAAATAAAGACACAAAAGGCCTCCACGGGGGAGGGGCCCAGCCAGGAGCCGGGCTGAGGCCGGGGCGAGTGTCCCCAGGACAGGAGAGCCCCGTCCCGGAGGAGCAGGAGCTGCACCAACCTTCCCGGGGGGAAAGGGGCTCGCAGGGAGTTAGAGCAGGACCCAGGAGGGTGGGGATGCCCTCGGGCTCCCAGGGACACTAACAGGCACCTGCGCCCCGGGAGATGCGCTGAGCTCCCTAAGGGCTGCAGCACGCACGGCGGGACCCGGAGCAGCTCGGAGGGGCTCGGGCGGCGGCTCCGCGGAGGGGGCTGCGGGGCGGGAGCGCCAATCCAACAGCGCAGGCCCCGGAGCACAGGGCGCCGGGACACTGCCCAGGATCCGGCCTCCCCCGGGACAGGCAGAGGCCGGGAGGGCCCAGGACAGCAAGGACGCTCCTGCCCCGAGCTGAGCAGATCAGTGGCCCCGCCCGGAGCCTCCAGGCCCTGCAGACGGAGAGCCCCGGAGCTACTGCGGGAGCTGACTCCAGGGCTGCAGAGCTGGCCCCGACACTGCGGTTGTTCCTCCTGGGGCCTCACGGGGTGAACAGCCCCCACTGAGCCCTGCACCAGGCAGGGGCAGAGCAGCTCCCCCAAGTGCTAACACCTGAGAATCAGCACACCAGGCCCCTCCCCCAGAAGACCATCGAGACGGACCAGTTCCAGGGGAAGTCAAGGGACTTAAAGTATACAGAATCAGAGGATACTTCCCCGTGTTTTTTTTTTGTTTTTGTTTTTGTTTTTGTTTTTGTTTTGTTTTGTGCTTTTTTTTCTTTCTTTCTTCTTGATTTCTGATTGCTTCCCCCACCCCACCCACCCCCTTTTTTTTTCTTTTTTCTCCTTTCTTTCTTTTTCTTTCTCTTTTTCTTCTCTTTTTCCCCTTTTTTTCTTCTTTCTCTTTTTTCTTTTTCTTTTCTTTCCTTCTCTCTCTTTTTCTCCTTTTCCCAATACAACTTGTTTTTGGCCACTCTGCACTGAGCAAAACGACTAGAAGGAAAACCTCACCTCAAAGGAAAGAATCAGAAACAGTCCTCTCTCCCACAGAGTTACAAAATCTGGATTACAATTCAATGTCAGAAAGCCAATTCAGAAGCACTATTATACAGCTACTGGTGGCTCTAGAAAAAACCATAAAGGACTCAAGAGACTTCATGACTGCAGAATTTAGATCCAATCAGGCAGAAATGAAAAATCAATTGATTGAGATGCAATCCAAGCTAGAAGTCCTAACGACGAGGCTTAACGAGGTGGAAGAACGAGTGAGTGACATAGAAGACAAGTTGATGGCAAAGAGGGAAACTGAGGAAAAAAGAGACAGGCAATTAAAAGACCATGAGGACAGATTAAGGGAAATAAATGACAGCCTGAGGAAGAAAAACCTACGTTTAATTGGGGTTCCCGAGGGCGCCGAAAGGGCCAGAGGGCCAGAATATGTATTTGAACAAATCCTAGCTGAAAACTTTCCTAATCTGGGAAGGGAAACAGGCATTCAGATCCAGGAAATAGAGAGATCCCCCCAAAAAATCAACAAAAACCGTTCAACACCTCGGCATTTAATAGTGAAGCTTGCAAATTCTAAAGATAAGGAGAAGATCTTTAAAGCAGCAAGAGAAAAAAAGTCCCTGACTTTTATGGGGAGGAATATTAGGGTAACAGCAGACCTCTCCACAGAGACCTGGCAGGCCAGAAAGGGCTGGCAGGATATATTCAGGGTCCTAAATGAAAAGAACATGCAACCAAGAATACTTTATCCAGCAAGACTCTCATTCAAAATGGAAGGAGAGATAAAGAGCTTCCAAGACAGGCAGGAACTGAAAGAATATGTAACCTCCAAACCAGCTCTGCAAGAAATTTTAAGGGGGACTCTTAAAATTCCCCTTTAAGAAGAAGTTCAGTGGAACAATCCACAAAAACAAGGACTGAATAGATATGATGACACTAAACTCATATCTCTCAATAGTAACTCTGAACCCGAACGGGCTTAATGACCCCATCAAAAGGCGCAGGGTTTCAGACTGGATAAAAAAGCTGGACCCATCTATTTGCTGTCTACAAGAGACTCATTTTAGTGAGAAGGACACCTACAGCCTGAAAATAAAAGGTTGGAGAACCATTTACCATTCAAATGGTCCTCAAAAGAAAGCAGGGGTTGCCATCCTTATATCAGATAAACTAAAATTTACCCCGAAGACTATAGTGAGAGATGAAGAGGGACACTATCTCATACTCAAAGGATCTATCCAACAAGAGGACGTAACAATCCTCAATATATATGCCCCGAATGTGGGAGCTGCCAAATATTTAAACCAATTAATAACCAAACTGAAGAAATACTTTGATAATAATACACTTATACTTGGTGACTTCAATCTAGCTCTCTCTATACTAGATAGGTCTTCTAAGCACAACATCTCCAAAGAAACGAGAGCTTTAAATGATACACTGGACCAGATGGATTTCACAGATATCTACAGAACTTTACATCCAAACTCAACTGAATACACATTCTTCTCAAGTGCACATGGAACTTTCTCCAGAATAGACCACATACTGGGTCACAAATCGGGTCTGAACCGATACCAAAAGATCGGGATAGTCCCCTGTATATTCTCAGACCATAATGCCTTGAAATTAGAACTTAATCACAACAAGAAGTTTGGAAGGACCACAAACACGTGGAGGTTAAGGACCATCCTGCTAAAAGATGAAAAGGTCAACCAGGAAATTAAGGAAGAATTAAAAAGATTCATGGAAACTAATGAGAATGAAGATACAACCGTTCAAAATCTTTGGGATGCAGCAAAAGCAGTCCTGAGGGGGAAATACATCGCAATACAAGCATCCATTCAAAAACTGGAAAGAACTCAAATTCAAAAGCTCACCTTACACATAAAGAAACTAGAGAAAAAGCAACAAATAGACCCCACCCCCAGCAGAAGAAGACAGTTAATTAAAATTCAAGCAGAACTAAATGATATCGAGACCAAAAGAACTGTGGAACAGATCAACAGAACCAGGAGTTGGTTCTTTGAAAGAATTAATAAGATAGATAAACCATTAGCCAACCTTATTAAAAAGAAGAGAGAAGACTCAAATTAATAAAATCATGAATGAGAAAGGAGAGATCACTACCAACACCAAGGAAATACAAACGATTTTAAAAACATATTATGAACAGCTGTACGCCAATAAATTAGGAAATCTAGAAGAAATGGACGCATTCCTGGAAAGCCACAAACTACCAAAACTGGAGCAGGAAGAAATAGAAAACCTGAACAGGCCAATAACCAGGGAGGAAATTGAAGCAGTCATCAAAAACCTCCCAAGACACAAGAGTCCAGGGCCAGATGGCTTCCCAGGGGAATTCTATCAAACGTTAAAGAAGAAATCATACCTATTCTACTAAAGCTGTTTGAAAAGATAGAAAGAGATGGAGTCTTCCAAATTCGTTCTATGAGGCCAGCATCACCTTAATTCCGAAACCAGACAAAGTCCCCACCAAAAAGGAGAATTACAGACCAATATCCCTGATGAACATGGATGCAAAAATTCTCAACAAGATACTAGCCAACAGGATCCAACAACACATTAAGAAAATTATTCACCATGACCAAGTAGGATTTATCCCTGGGACACAAGGCTGGTTCAACACTCGTAAAACCATCAATGTGATTCATCATATCAGCAAGAGAAAAACCAAGAACCATATGATACTCTCATTAGATGCAGAGAAAGCATTTGACAAAATACAGCATCCATTCCTGATCAAAACCCTTCAGAGTGTTGGGATAGAGGGAACATTCCTCGACATCTTAAAAGCCATCTACGAAAAGCCCACAGCAAATATCATTCTCAATGGGGAAGCACTGGGAGCCTTTCCCCTAAGATCAGGAACAAGACAGGGATGTCCACTCTCACCACTGCTGTTCAACATAGTTCTGGAAGTCCTCGCCTCAGCAATCAGACAACAAAAAGACATTAGAGGCATTCAAATTGGCAAAGAAGAAGTCAAACTCTCCCTCTTCGCTGATGACATGATACTCTACATAGAAAACTCAAAAGCCTCCACCCCAAGATTGCTAGAACTCATACAGCAATTTGGTAGCGTGGCAGGATACAAAATCAATGCCCAGAAATCAATAGCATTTCTATACACTAACAATGAGACTGAAGAAAGGGAAATTAAGGAGTCAATCCCATTTACAATTGCACCCAAAAGCATAAGATACCTAGGAATAAACCTAACCAGAGAGGTAAAGGATCTATACCCTAAAAACTATAGAACACTTCTGAAAGAAATTGAGGAAGACACAAAGAGATGGAAAAATATTCCATGATCATGGATTGGCAGAATTAATATTGTAAAAATGTCAATGTTACCCAGGGCAATTTACACGTTTAATGCAATCCCTATCAAAATACCATGGACTTTCTTCAGAGAGTTAGAACAAATTATTTTAAGATTTGTGTGGAATCAGAAAAGACCCCGAATAGCCAGGGGAATTTTAAAAAAGAAAACCATATCTGGGGGCATCACAATGCCAGATTTCAGGTTGTACTACAAAGCTGTGGTCATCAAGACAGTGTGGTACTGGCACAAAAACAGACACATAGATCAATGGAACAGAATAGAGAACCCAGAAGTGGATCCTGAAATGTATGGTCATCTAATATTCGATAAAGGAGGAAAGACTATCCATTGGAAGAAAGACAGTCTCTTCAATAAATGGTGCTGGGAAAATTGGACATCCACATGCAGAAGAATGAAACTGGACCACTCTCTTTCACCATACACAAAGATAAACTCAAAATGGATGAGAGATCTAAATGTGAGACAAGAGTCCATCAAAATCATAGAAGAGAACACAGGCAACACCCTTTTTGAACTCGGCCACAGTAACTTCTTGCAAGATACATCCACAAAGGCAAAAGAAACATAAGCAAAAATGAACTATTGGGACTTCATCAAGATAAGAAGCTTTTGCACAGCAAAGGATACAGTCAACAAAACTAAAAGACAACCTACAGAATGGGAGAAGATATTTGCAAATGACGTATCAGATAAAGGGCTTGTTTCCAAGATCTATAAAGAACTTATTAAACTCAACAGCAAAGAAACAAACAATCCAATCATGAAATGGGCAAAAGACATGAAGAGAAATCTCACAGAGGAAGACATGGACATGGCCAACATGCACATGAGAAAATGCTCTGCATCACTTGCCATAGGGAAATACAAATCAAAACCACAATGAGATCCCACCTCACACCAGTGAGAATGGGGAAAATTAACAAGGCAGGAAACCACAAGTGTTGGAGAGGATGTGGAGAAAAGGGAACCCTCTTACACTGTTGGTGGGAATGTGAACTGGTGCAGCCACTCTGGAAAACTGTGTGGAGGTTCCTCAAAGAGTTAAAAATAGACCTGCCCTACGACCCAGCAATTGCACTGTTGGGGATTTACCCCAAAGATTCAGATGCATTGAAACGTCGGGACACCTGCACCCCAATGTTTCTAGCAGTAATGGCCACAATAGCCAAACTGTGGAAGGAGCCTCAGTGTCCATCGAAAGATGAATGGATAAAGAAGATGTGGTTTGTGTATACAATGGAATATTCCTCAGCAATTAGAAACGACAAATACCCACCATTTGCTTCAACGTGGATGGAACTGGAGGGTATTATGCTGAGTGAAATAAGTCAATCGGAGAAGGACAAACAGTGTATGTTCTCATTCATTTGGGGAATATGAATAATAGTGAAAGGGAATATAAAGGAAGGGAAAAGAAATGTTGGGAAATATCAGGAAGGGAGACAGAACATAAAGACTCCTAACCCGGGGAAACGAACTAGGGGTGGTGGAAGGGGAGGAGGGCGGGTGTTGGAGGGGAATGGGTGACGGGCACTGAGGTGGACACTTGATCGAATGAGCACTGGGTGTTTTCTGTTTGTTGGTAAATTGAACACCAATAAAAATTCATTAAAAAAAAATAAATAAAAAGAAAATAGGGGCACCTGGCTGGCTCAGTCAGTAGAGCTCTTGATCTTGTGGTTCTGAGTTCAAGGCCCACATTGGGTGTGGGGCTTACTTAAAAAAAATAAATAAAAAACTTTAAAAAAAAATAAGAATAAGGAACTACTAAAACTTGACAAAGTACTAAGAGGAACCAGCATATAAGTAAAAAGGTAGAAGCATTATTCAGCTTTGTATTGTAATGAAGTACCCTGCTAATGCAAGAAGACAAGGAAAAAAAGGTATAAAAAGGAAAAGAACAGGAAAAAACATTATTTACAGAGAAGAATGTCTATGTATGAAATTCAAGAGAATCTACAGATAAAATTTTAGAAATGAAAGAAATTCAGTAAGGTGCTAAGTACAAGGTAAATAAATTAAAATTCAATAAATCCTGCATACCTACAAAAAAGCAAGTAGAAACTGTGATAATAAAAAAAATCCAGGGATCCCTGGGTGGCGCAGCGGTTTGGCGCCTGCCTTTGGCCCAGGGCGCGATCCTGGAGACCCGGGATCGAATCCCACGTCGGGCTCCCGGTGCATGGAGCCTGCTTCTCCCTCTGCCTGTGTCTCTGCCTCTCTCTCTCTCTCTCTCTCTGTGCAACTATCATAAATAAATAAGAATTTTTAAAAAAAATCCTATTTACAATAGCAAAAATGTATATATAGTACCTAGAAATAAATATAACAAAAAGTTGTACAATTTTGCAGCAAAATTATATGTCTTTACTAAAGAGTACAAAAGAATATTTATGAATGGGAAATCTCAGTATTCTAAAAGATGTTAATTCTCATATCGATCTATAAATTCAATGCTATTCCAGTCCACATCCTAGCAGAGTGTCTTCTTTCAGAAAAATTGGCAAATTGATCTAAAACTAAGAGTAAGTTACAAAATTTCAATGTGGTTGATGAATAATCGCTTCTCCCCAAATGCCAGATCTCAATGCCTGGTAGCTGTGAATCTGTTACCTTATACAGCAAAAAAACTTTGCAGATGTGATTAAGGATCTTGAGATGGAGAAATTATCCTGGATTATCTGGGTAGGCCCAAACACAAGAGTCCTTATGAGAAGAAAGTGGGAGAGCCAGAGTGAGAAAAAGTCATATGACCACAGAAGCAGAGAGAGAAGAGGGTGGGCAGAGAGAAAGAGAGAGAGAGAGAGAGAAAGAGAGATTGAAAGATGTTTCTGTGCTGACCTTGAATTCAGAGAAAGGGGTCAAGGAATGCAGATGACTTCTAGAAGCTGAAAAAGTCAAGGAAATGGATTCTTCCCTAGAGACTTCAAAAGGAACATGGCCTGGTGACACTTTGATTTTATACTTCTGATTTCCAGAACTGTAAGAGAATAAATGTGTGTTGTTTTTAGCCACTAAATTTGTGGCAATTTGTTATAAGAGCATTGGGAAAATAATACAGAAAAACAGTCCAAATAATTTTGAAGAAGAATAAAGAGGGAGCCTTTTAAGTATCAAGACTTTATATACAGCTATTGGGATTGAAAATCATGTGAAACTTACATAGAGATGGACTGATATAGCAGTGAAACAGCTATAAACCATCCTTGAGTACTTGGTACACCTGGAGGTGGTATTACAAACCAGTGAGGAAAAGAATGGGCTAAGTAAGTGGTGCTAGATTTTGCATGAATGATATCTACATGTACCAAAAGGATCCATGTTGACAACATGTCTCCCAAAAAGGAAAACTGGAAATTATTTTAAGCATTATGACACTATTTGTATAAATTTACACACATAAAACCACCCTAAATAGTTAAAAGTGCAATTATAAGATGACAAGGACAAGGACAACACAGGCATGGGAGGATAGGCCTGAACATGAACATAGTGGCTACTTCTGGGGAATGGTGAGCCTAGGGTGTGCCTATAATGATCTGTGTCTTATACATTTTTTAAACAAATGTTTTTTCTGAGAATTAGGTAAACAGATATGATCTTTTCTCTTTGAAATATTTCATCAGTTTAGAACGTTTTTACATACCTCATCAACTATGATTGAGTTATTGTAGCAGAAATGGCCACCCATTTACCAAATACCATCCCTCTTTGTTCTTAGTAATAGATGCCTCCACCCCTCTTTTTAGCTAGCCATACTGCATCTTGAAAAGAAAACTACATTTCTTCATTACCCATATGTTCAGAGACATGGCTGAGTGACTAAGTTCCAGGTAAGGAAATATGTGGAAATACGTGTGGGACTTCATGGAAGCTCTTTAACAGAAGCCAGTTCAGTAAAAAGGAACCTCCTTTTAGCCCCCTTGCTGCTCCTTGGCTTGCTGACACCCTGCCAGGATCCAAAGAAGACTTGGACCTTGAGGTGACCTTGTTGATGGGTCATATTCTGAGGATGGAGGATAGAAACATAGTCAAGGACTTGAGATTGGCTTCTTCTATGTGGAGCCATCATACTGGCCCTGAAGGGTCTACCTGTGTCGGGATTTTTTATATGAGAGAATAAGCTCTCGTGCTTAGGCCACTTTCTTGAGGTTTCTGTTATACCCAGAAGGCAACTCAACTGATAGAGCCACCATGTTGCTCTATTGCTGTGGCCTAAGCAGACCATTACTGTGATGTTAATGATTCAATTTAAATTTGATCCCATTAATTTTAATTGTATGTATATATGTTATTTTTTAAGTAAAGTCTACACTCAAGGTGGGGCTTGAACTCATGACCCCAAGATCAAGAGTCTTATACCCTACCAACTGAGCTAGCCAAGTACTCTGTAATTAATTTGAATTTTAGTTGGTAATGTTTATTCACAAGATTAGAGATTACAGATTCCATCAGCACCCATGAAATAATAAAGTAAGCATTTTGTATTTTATTATTTTTATTATTTTTTATTATTTTATTTATTATTATTATTATTATTATTATTATTTTATTATTATTGGTTTTTAATTGCTAAGTAAAAAAACCCCACAGAATATAATGACTTCTATAGACAAAATACTCCAAAATAATATTTCTTGCTTGAAAGATTGTTAAAAACACATAATTTTGTAGCTTCTATTTTAAGGCAGAACATTTGTCTTTCATTTATAGCTGGCACCATAATTCTTTTGAGAGAAAAAAACGATTTCTCCCGGGAAAATACATGTATGTGTTTTGGGTAAAAGCTGATTCTGAGAGCCAGCTCTGGGTTTGAAGAAGGTGCAAACTATCATGCATTAAAAAGGGGAGAATTTTGCAGGTCCAGGGCTCAGTTTTTGCAGGGCATGGGGGTTGGAGAATAGGAAGCATTCATGTGTGATAAAGGCCCCCCCAGGATCCCGTATTTTCCCAACTTACAAACATTTGCTCACTCTCCTCTGTGTGTGTGTGTAACTCTACGGTAGTATACATTCCAGGCAGCGATAGCGTGAACAGTTGCAGAAACAAGGGAATGCAGCTGATTTCTTGCTCACTTTTTGGGGTTCTTCATGTTATCCTCTGACAGTGAGTGCAGCTGGAAATAAACTACCCTCGAATGTAGTCATAAGTTCCTCATTGGTGGCTGTCAAACCAACCTGCTTTGGTGCCAGAGATTGGGAAAGAACTATAGACCAATCTTGGTTTTTAATATGGAAACCAAAATCTTGAATAAACTATTTGCAAATATAATTTAACAATACTTTTACATGATATTTATTTATTTGAGAGAGAGAGAAAGCAGGAGGGAGAGGGAGAGAGAGAATCCTGAACCCACTCCCTGCTGAGCATAGAGCTGGATACTGGGCTCCATCCCATAACCCTGAGATCATGACCTGAGCTGAAATCAATAGTCAGATGCTTAACTGACTGAGCCACCCAGGAGCTCCTAATTTAACAGCACTTTTAAAGAATAATGGATCAGCTAGGTGGAGTTCATTTCAGGAATGCAAAAAATGATTCAATATTAAGAAATCTATGGATATAATTCATATATGTATTAAAGAGAAAAAACATTATCTCCATGAATGGCAAAAAAATATTACTACTTTCAGCATCCTTTTCTGATTTTAAAAACTATAGAAGGGTTAATTTGCTCTTTTACATGTGATTTTGAATATGTGTATGTCAAACAAAGTACCAGTTAACATCATATTTGATACTGAAACTACAGATCATTTATTGAAAACAAACAACAGATGAAACTGACCAGGCATGCATTGTGATTCTTCCTTTAACCCTTCTTCCTTCATTAGATCTTGTGTTGTTTCACTTTGTCTTCTATTTTCCCCAATCCCTGTTCATTGCTGCACTCGCCGTGGGCGAGTTTGCTCAGCAAACAAGATGGTGATTGGAAGGCAGAGTAGATAACTTATACCTGGGATCCTCCTATGTATCTTTTTCACCTGCCTCTTTTTTGTTGGGAGTATTAGGGTTATTTTTATGGGATTTTTTCCCCCTCACCTTCTTTCTTCCTATACTGCTTCTGAAAGTACCAGTATAAATTAGAAACATCTACACCCTGCTCAATCAATAGGATAGTGGGACTCTTCTGCCTTTCTCTCTCTCTTTTTTAAAAAGATTTAACTTATTTATTCATGAGACACACACACAAACACACACACACACACAGAGAAAGAGAGAGAGAGAGGCAGAGACACAGATCAGAGGGAGAAGCAGGCTTCCTGCAAGGAGCCCAATGTGGGACTCAATCCCGGACTCTGAGATCACACCCTGAGACAAAGGCAGATGCTCAACCACTGAGCCACCCAGGCATCCCTGCCTTGCTCTCTCTCTCTCTTTTTTTTTTTTTTTATGGGAATTGGTTTTTTCCTCATTAAAATTTTATTTTAATAGGTCTCAACAAAATTCTGTGACATATTTTTGGTCAAGTTGTTTCCATGAAAAAGTACTGATTTTAAAAACTAATTACTTAAACCTGCCACATACACACAAACAACAAACGGTCCACAAAACATTCTCCTTTCCTTCTGAAGGTTTTATCATGCATTGTTGTCATTAACCAGTGCTTTACTATCAAACATAAATGGCCAATTAACAAAACCATTCTGAGAGTGTTCTTCTACCATGGATTAAGCCTGGGGTGGCAGGTATTGGGTATAATATTCATTTAACCTTCTGAGCTTTCTGGGCAGACTTGGTGACCTTGCCAGCTCTAGTTGCCTTCTTGTCTACTGCTTTGATGACACCCACAACAGCCATCTGTCTCATGTCATGAATGGCAAAATGGCCCAAAGAAGGATAGTCAGAGAAACTCTCAACACATGTAGGCTTGTCAGGACCATATCAATGATGGCAATATCACCAGATTTCAAGAAATTGTGATTATCTTCCAGCTTTTTTCCAAAACAATAGTCAATTTTCTCCTTCAGCTCAGCAAACTTGCAAGCAATGTGAGTTGTGTGACAATCCAGCAAGGTGCATATTTAGCACCGATTTGGCCTGGATGGTTTCATTTGATCCATGAAGCCAACTGTTTCCATTGGTGAGTCACATTTGCTGTGATGTGACCCATATTGCCACAACGACTATCTTTAACAGATACGTTCTTGACATTGAAGCCCACATTGTCCCCAGGAAGAATCTCACTCAAAGCTTCATGGGGCATTTCAACAGACTTTACTTCAGTTGTAACGTTGACTAGAGCAAAGATGACCACCATGCTAGGTTTAAGAACACCAGTCTCCACTTAGCCCACAGGGACAGTACCTCTGGAGAGGCAGACACAAGAGCTTGTTAGTTGGATGAGTTAGTGGCAGAATGTAATTCAGGATTTCAGGCAGTGTAGTTTCACTGGCGTTGCATCATTATGGGTGACTTTCTATCCCTAGAACCAAGGCATAGAACCCTTGGCTCAAGCATGTTGTCACCATTCCAACCAGAAATTGGCACAAACGCTACTGTTGGAGTTGTAGCTAATTTTCTTAATGTAGGTGTTGACATCCTTAATGATTTTTTTGTATCTCTTCTGGCTGTAGGGTGGCTCAGTAGAATCCATTTTGTTAACAACAATAATTCGTTTTTTTACACCCAGTGTGTAAGCCAGAAGGGCATGCTCACAGGTCTGCCCATTTTTGGAGATATCTGCTTCAAATTCACCAACACCAGCAGCAACAACCAGGACAGCAGAGAAAGCCTGAGATGTGCCTGTAATCGTATTTTTGATGAAGTGTTTGTGTCCTGGAATCAATGATGGTCACATAATACTTGCTGGACCCAGGTGCTCCATACATAATTTTAAAAGAGAAATTGGTAACTTTCATAGGAGAGTGAAGTCATATTTGGATTAAGATCCTATTCTAGGGATGCCTGGGTGGCTCAGTGGTTGAGCGTCTGCCTTTGGCTCAGGGTGTGATTCCAGGGTCCTAGGATAGAGTCCCACATTGTGCTCCTCGAGGGGAGCCTGCTTCTCCCTCTGCCTATGCCTCAGCCTCTCTCTGTGTGTCTCTCATGAATAAATAAATAAATAAATTTTTTAAAGAGACCCTATTCTATCTATAAAATGGGGATACCCAGAGCCTGAGTATCAGGTTGGCTATGAGCCTGGCTATCAGCACGTGTGGAAGCTCTTATTTAGGTGAGAAGATACCAGAAACTGGGTATGTTACTGGGGAATGGAGGACAGGAACAAGACAGAGGCTTATTTGTCCATCTTTGGAACTTGCCACAAAATGTTGCAACAATGGGAGCCTCAGAGGCAGAGAAGCAAAAGAAATTTGAGAAAGAATTTATGGAGTCACATCTTCAGTGGTGGATTGAGTAAGATTTAGAGTTGTCAACCCACTGGCTCCTGTATCAGAATGCCTGGAAACATTCATACGGAGACTCAAGGGTAAAGAGTGTTGTCAGGATTCATATGTCAGATTTCTTTTTTTTTTTTTTTTTAAGATTTTATTTATTTATTCATGAGAGACAGAGAGAGAGTGAGAGCGAGAGAGAGAGAGAGAGAGAGAGAGAGGCAGAGACACAGGCAGAGGGAGAAGCAGGCTCCATGCACCGGGAGCCCGACGTGGGATTCGATCCCGGGTCTCCAGGATCGCACCCTGGGCCAAAGGCAGGCGCCAAACCGCTGCGCCACCCAGGGATCCCCCATATGTCAGATTTCTAAACACACACTGACAAAAGGAGAAAGACCTCTGCATATGTGCTAAACCAGAGAGACTTGTGCCATAAACACAGGGCAGATGGGCAGCTACTGGAAGCAGTCTGTGAAATTGGGCTCTGTTGAACAAGTTCCCAGGAAAGCAGAGCACTACTGAGGAAATAGAGGCCTTGATTCTGTTAGGAAAGCTAAAATCAAGAGGAGGAGAGGGAAGAAACAGCCTTAAGAGTCTTGTGGGACCAAGATTTGGTAGTAGAATGGTCAGATATGGGCAGTGTGGAATGGAAGCAGGCATAACCCAGGATGCTAAATTCTTGACCACAAACTTCTAAAGAGTAAGGACAGGCCTGTCTCACTGCTGAGCAGAAGAGCCCTTAGAGCAAGTCCAAGGCCATGATCAAGACTATGCCCCACTTTTTCTCTAGTGTGGGGCCTTAAGTCATGGTTAGGGTTGTGATGACTGACAGGCCTTAGTAGGTCACAGTTGTTAGGAAAATTCATGGCTTTGGGGAATCATTGAATAAATGTCTATCCTTGCATTGGCTGGAAAGAGGATGGAAGATTATATATATATATATATATATATATATATATATATATATATACTGAAAGTGCATATATACTTATTACATATATATATATGTAATATATATATATGATACTGTCCTTGTAGTAAAGTCCTTACTTTAGTCATGCAGATATTGAGGAGGTAAAAGGTATTTGAACCAAAAAAGATCTCTTTGGCACCCTAGTCTTCTCCCCCCCCCCCCCTTCTCTCTCTCTCTTTACCCTCCTCACCTGCCATGACCAGGGACTCAGGCCTCAGGGAATGTGGTTAGGGGGGAGGGATTTATGCTGAACCAGGAACACAATCCCTATGTGAAGCAGAGAACATAATTTCAAGATACTGTAAGGGAACAAAAATTCTTTTTCCTACACTCTCCTAGGTTCTTTGGGGCCCTATAAACTGGGCTGACAAAAGACAAGTCAGCAAAAGAAAACCAAGCAGAAGTTTATTAGCATGTGCACCATCCTTACCCCTGGAACACTCAGAGATGAGTCATTCAAAGGGGTGGTTAGAACCTGGCCTTAGCATCACAGCAAGGGAACACTAACGTGTTAGAGAAGCAACAAGACAAAGGAAAAGAACCTTGAGTCACTAGGGATCCCAATTGTGGGAAGGCACAATATGGAAAACCTAATGGTAAATAAAAGTTTGTTAGTCAAGAGTGTTATGTAGATTTCTCTAGTGCTGTCTCCAGGCTGATTAAGGTCTAAAGTTGTCTCTAGTGATTAATTTTGGTCCTTACTAGTAGAGAGGGGAGGAGGATAGAGAGCTTCTTTGTAAATGTATGTCCTGCTTTTAGGCAAAGAGGGAGAGGGCAGAGAGCTTCTCTTGTATTTTTCTTCTTCTCAGTTGTCTTCCCCTCAAAATTATCATTATGTGAAAGTGGCATATTTTGGGGTGGCATGTTCTGACACTCTATAATACCTAATACCTTGACCATTTCCCATAATCCAGTATGACTGCTCCATTTCTTTTGAATGCCAAGAAGACAATAAAAATCTAAATTTTAACAATTTCAAATTCACCTTTTGTGTCACATACTATGAATTTTGTGTTGGGCTTAAGATTTAATCTATTTTAGGAGAAAAAATGTTACTACTTGAAAGGAAAAGACATGTGAATAATAGGTATTAGAAAAAAACAAAAATCCCAAGCAGATGTCTCTGTTTTTCCTTTGCACACCTCCCTGTAGACACAGCACAGGTGAGAATACTCAGTGAGGTGCCACCAAGATTTCAATGTCTCCCACAGTTATTTCTCCCTCCACAAGGGATGAGCACAGATGTAATTTCAAAGAAAAATTCAAGTGTGTTTTCCTGATGAATTTTCATAAAAAGTAAGCAGATTTCTTTCTATAGTTATTGTGCCTAGATTAGTGCCCAACTAAGAAGACGCTTAATGGACTATCTGATTAAAGAACAATTTCATGAAAATAATCACTAGTTTTATGCCAATTAATAGATACAATGTAATGTTATCAATTTTTTTAAAATAGCTCCAGAAAAATATAGCAAATTACTTAAGTAGAAGCCCGATATTGCCCCATGGAATGATAGGACATTAGACTTGATTAATTACAACATCCATTGTATGAATTAATCTACCATGAAGAATTAACGAGAATGCTCTTCAAGAAGAACATCAAGGAGAGAAAAGATGAATAACCTGATTTACAAAAACAGGCAGTGGGCATGATTTGACCTACAGGCTCATTTTGCCAATCCCTGCACTAGAGCTAAGATGTTGTTTACATTTGTAAATGATTCAAAAAAGTCAAAGGAGTAATAAGTCACAATATGTGAAGGTCATATGAAATTCAAATTTCAGTGTCCATAAACAAAGTTTTTTGGAGCTTGGTCATGCCTGTTCATCTGTGTGCTGTCCGTGGCTGCTTTTGCTGTACAAAAAGCAGTATTGAGTAGCTGTGACAGAGACTGCATGGCCTACAAGGCCTGGAACATCTACTATCTGGTTCTAGCTGAGTATGTGAGTTAAAACTCGGGTCCCTACTTAGGAGTAATGTCACCTTGGACAAGTCACTCTAGGCCTCAATTGCTTGTCTGTAAATATGAAGGCCAACACTAGGGTCCAATTGGGGAGGATTCAGTAAGAGGGGGAGATCTGGGAACTCTCACATAGATGAATACCCATTGGATCATTCCCCCTTGTCATGTTAAAATAAAGATATCTTGGGATCCTTGGAGCTTAAAATCAAGTGTCCTCCAATCAGACCTCTGACCTGATTCCTTTTGGGAACCTAGGAAGCCCAAGAATAAGAAAGTGAGAATAAGCCAGGGGAAAATGGAAAAATTAAGAGTTTGGAGTTGGAAGTTTTGATCCTAAGAATCCTTGTTTGTCTAATGAGATGTGAAACATTATACAAATATACAGAGTTGCCAGACTAATGTATTTGGAGCATACTTATACTAAAAACTCATTAGTTTTTTATCTAAAATCTAAATTTTACTGGGTACACTGAATTTTTATTTGCTAAATCTGTCAACTCTATATACAAACCTTAGTAATTTTTCAAAAAAATGACTAAATATAATATTTGCTAAGAAATACATTCTATCAGTCTATCATTTTCCCCAAAACCTTTCTATGAAAAAATTACTCTGCTTTGTGTTAATAAAAAGGGGCCAAGAATGTGTGATTTTAGAACCTACTAAAATGTGCAAACCGACAGCTAGAGGGAGCCAAATGGATAAAGAAACAGAAATGACACCCCATATCCTAGACTGATGAGTCCTCCTGCACAGATTCAGAAGGAGCTCTATGTGAGAATTAGTCACTTTTCTGAAAGGTATATATTTTTTATTTTTGTGAACTAACATAATTAACACATTCAATGTCGAAAAAGGTAACAATAAACAGGTTTCAACAAAAAGATCCTTTTTCCATTTGTCCCTGGGTGGAAATGGGGGAGCAGTGGGAAGTAGAGCACAGACTGACATGAAATATATGAATTCCAAAGTCTAAGACTGATTCTGTGATGCAGTTAACATTATAAACTAAAATCTGGGACACCTGGGTGACTCAGTGGTTGAGCATCTGCCTTTGGCTCAGGGTGTGATCCTGGGATTCTGGGATCGAGTCCCACATCAGGCTCCTTGCAAGGAGCCTGCTTCTCCCTCTGCCTATGTCTCTGCCTCTCTCTGTGTTTCTCATGAATAAATAAATAAAATATTAAAAAATAAATAAACCAGAATCTAATCTGAGAGATGATTTAGTGAGCCTGAAACAGCACAGGAAATCTCCAAAATCTCTCCTTTCAGCCCAGGAGATATCATCTTCCCCAATAGTTCTCTCACTAAAGGGGAAATCTTAGCACACATTTGTCTCATCAGACCTAAAAGAGAAGGGATTTTTCTGTTTTCTCTTTCCTTTTCAAGGGATCCCCTTATGCTCTGGTTTAAAATAAAATCGTTATACTTTTAAATTTTTCAAATGATCATCCATTGTTAAAAATTATGAGCTTGTAATAATTTATGAGTCAGCCAGATTTGCCTCTTGAGACATAAAGAGTATTTAGAATTTATAAAATGTTTTCTCTTTGAAAACTTGCTTTGCAAGCCTGTGATCTTCAAAATTCTTAAAAGCAAAGACTAGACTGCAAAAAGTATGTAATATTTCCCTTTGCCTTTCTGCCATAAGAACAATAGTCCTACCTGAGGCAAATGAATGCTGCCAACAGAATAGAAAGAGGTCATTCACCTGGAGGTACAAGGAGAAAAGCACATCAGGTATTTTAAAGGTAATATTACAGTGATTATTCAGCACCAAAGTCAACTCAGCTTTATCAAGAATTTTCTTACACCTGATGTTTACCCAATAGTTATTCCAGATACAAGCAAACAGAAATAGTTCCTAAGTTCTTGCACATATATTCTCAAGTAGGATGTACAAATGTCCCTCTTATTTGGAGGTCATCCAACTGTCCACAAACATTAGAACAAATGGAAAATATTTCTCAATGCCTGAAGTAAGTACAGTAGAAGATTAACTAGGAATTTAAATGGAAAAATTTTTCTAAAAGAATTTTTCAAATGATCATTGATTGTTAAAAATTATGCCATTGAAAATAATGAAAGAACTCTTGATCTGGGGCAGGTGTATGGCAATCATGCCATCTGTGGGATGACTGGTTAATGTCATGGCAACCCGGGGGAGAGCTGGGAACCAGGTGACGGTCAGTACAGCCATCTTCCTAGTTACCTAGGAGCTGGAAAAATTATGTCTTGGGAGTCATTAACTGTTTTAAAAGATTGACTAGGAATTTGCAGGTATATAGTAAACACCTGTGGAAATAAACAAAGACCAACAAAATGAGAAAAGCAAAAGCTATTTATTGTGAGCTTGCTATATAGTAAGGGAGACAGCCACAGTCCCTTGTATTTTGGCGGGAACTCAAAAGGCGGGCAGAGGAGTGGGAAAGCTTTATAAAGTGCACTAAGAGGAGGCTTCAGGAATGCTCCATTGGAGGCATTGGCATGGCGCAGCTGTAGGCAGGCTAACTAGAAGCAGGGCATCCTCAGTGACTAGTTATGCGTGCACATTTGGCTTTCTCTGGTGGGTCCTGAATTGGAAGCAGGGACAAAATTTAGGGAAGCTGTCAGTTATTAATCAAGTTCTGGCCACCTTAGGCTGATTGTTATAGAAGTTATTGTTTAGCTTCCTGCATTGCCACTAGTGATAGCAATCTTGTTCCTTGTAAGTCTGATTTATGGCAGGCTGGCTTCCTGTGGTGTTTATTGTAGATAAGAGGTTGGTTTCCTGGGCAGGTTGCTGCAGGTTGTGGGTCAAAGTTTTATTTTCATACGTGGTCTCACCACTGCCCGTTTGTATATTCAGTCTCTCATATCCCATTCCTTAATCTATATAATGGAAAGAAAAACTAAGCAAACACACCCAGAAGGTGTTGATGATAGGTCAGTTTTAACATTTTAATCATTATGCTCTTTTAGAATTAAGATATTTAAACTTCAGATATACTCTTCATCCAAATAGGTCAGGGTGCAGATCTTACAGAGAAACCATTTATGTTTTAAAAAGCCAATGTCCTAAAATTATGCACTTTATTAGGTAGACTGCAAAGGCATACATACTATTAGGTACCATACAATAGAATATAAGCTCCACAAAGGACAAAGCTTTGTTTTGTTCAGCACTTTTTCCCTGGCACCAAGAACAGGGTCTGATACATAATAAGCACAAAAGAAACATATATTGAATGAATTGATGCATGTTTCTAAGTCTTTTATAAATTTGATTTTTAGTTGTGGTAAAATACACATAAATTTGCCATTTTAACCATTTTCAAGTATACAGTTGAATAATGTTGAGTATACTCCAATTGCTGTGCAACCAATCTCTAGAACTCTTTTCATCTTGCAAAACTAAAACTCTGATCCATTAAACAACGTTGTGCTTCTTCTGCTCAACTCCTCTTGTCTCTGTGAATTTGACCACTCTAGGTACCTCACATAAGTGGAGTTACACAGTGTTTGTCTTTCGAGATTGGCTTATTTTGCTTAGCATAGTGTCCCCAAGGTTCATCCATACTGTACATGTAACAGGAGTTCCTTCCTTTTTTAAAAACCTCTTTCTTACCCTCCACACACCCCCACCAAAGTAGGAAGAATATAATCTGAAAACAATGAACTCATAACAGTGTCCTTGCTTCTCTTATTTCATTCATTTCCAGCATTTGGAAAGGGGTACTCACCATAAGCTTCATTTTTCTCATCTGTAAAATGAAATAATAATTTATACACATGCACATGGGCACTGATCTAGCTCTCATGCTTGATGCAAAGCAGTCCTCTCCCCTGATCCTCCTCTTGAGCTGGTTTTCTCCTCACTCCTTCTCTCCCTACTCAATTCCTTTCTCTCCTTTTTGACCCTTCTGGGACCTAAAAGAAGGGGGAACAGAGAAAAGCCATGACATGGGATTACAGAGGACTTTACTGCAGGGCAGTATAGAGGGTGGGTGAGGGTGGGTCTTCACATGCACAGGTCAAGGCCTAGGTGAAAATGATCACTGTGCCCAGGACAATGGAGTACTCTGGGGGTGGGGGAATTCTGATTTTTAAAGGTTTAATAAAAAAAAAAATTAAAGGTTTAATAATATTCCATCATATAGGATATACTACATTTTGCTATCCATTCGCTTGTCAGTGGACCCTCCTACCTTTTGGCTATCCTGAATCGTCCTGCTATGAGTGTGGGTATACAAATATCTGAGAGCCTCTTTTCAATTCTTTTGGGTATATATTGAGCAGTGGAATTGCTGAAATATATGGTAAGTCTATTTCTATTTGGGAGGGGAAAGCACAATAGTACTTTCTATAGCAACTGCACCATTTTACATTCCCACCAATGGTGCACAAGCATGTTTCTAACTCAAGTTTGAATATCTAGTTTATTGCTCCGGAGCAGATTAGAAGAATTAAATTAGAAGGAATCAGCAGGTAAATAATCACATGAAGTATCATTTGGCAATCTAATGTTGAGTGACAAGAATTCTAAGAAACAAACTTAGTACTGGATAATTACAATATTCAGTAATGGGTATTCTTAATGATGCTCTCGAGCTATAATTAAAAAGTCAAATTATGTTTGATTTCCATTATATAAGCAGCTACATATATTTTAGAAATATATCCATTGATAATCTAATTATGTAGGTATTGAAGAGTTTAATTTTATTATTTCAAAAACTAGGAGTTCCATCAAAAATGGTGAAATGTTTTGAAAGATTGGTCGTTAAGGAGGTAATTTTCATTTATCCAGAAATTTCACTTACATGGAATGGAGCCCTTCCCTGTCATGCCACATTAATAGGGTGTTACTATTTCCATATATAATAATCATACAGATGCCTTCCCAAATATGAATCATGATGTATTAAGTACAAATAGTAAGCTAAAACAACATTTTCAGTTAATGGTGACTGTGTGATTGCAAAATGTTCATTGATTAAGAAAAGAGGGAATCCATTTAGCTGGGAACAATCTTGGGGAGTTGAATATTAAGATATGTAGAACACTTGAGGGCTGATAGTAGAGTTTTCAGAATACTCTAGGATTCCTGAAGTTCTGTCCTTTCTCCTCTTATCTCATCTTTCTCCAATCCAAATTTACAAACCAAACTATTGAAGAATGACAAGCCTAACAATTTTTTTTAAGATTTATTTATTCATTCATGAGAGACACAGACTGAGAGAGAGAGAGAGAGAGAGAGAGAGAGAGAGAGAGAGAGGCAGAGACACAGGCAGAGGGAGAAGCAGGCTCCCTGCAGGGAGCCGGATGTGGGACTCGATCCCAGATCCCGGGATCACAACCTAAGCCGAAGGCAGGTGCCCAACCGCTGAGCCACCAAGGTGTCGTCCCACGTCTAACATTTAATTACCACTTTGGGGTGCATATAATGAATTGTCTCCTGTACAGAATGCCAGGAATCTGAAAGAAACTAGGAGGTGACCTATGCCCTGAGGGGGGTCATGACATAGTTATGACACACAAGGGGCATTATTACAATGTGTGAGGGGCCACACATGGGAGGAATGGGTCAGGGAGACATGTGCTCCATCCCAATCAAGAGCCACTGCCACCACCCAATTGATAGCTGACTGGCTGGCAGGCTTGTCCAGAGGCAGCGGGACAGAGGCATGGCGGTGAGCACTGTGTGGAGACAGGCCAGAGGTTGCTAGGAAGGGTGGGTGATCTAGGAGTCAAGCGTAATGTTTGTCAGAAAGGTTGCTGGTGGTTCACCAACAGAAACTGGAGCCAGGGAGACAAGCAAGATTAAGGAGCCCAAAGAGACCTGAATCGAAGGTATTGAAACTGAGAAGAACCAAGTAACTAATAGGCAAAATGTCAGGGGGTTGTTGCAGTATGTGTGGGGAATCTCACAAACACTGAGGCTAGAATTTCATCTATTGAATCGGGAGAAAGCTGCTGTCGTTCTGTTTCCTACACAACGTGGTTCCTGTGTAAAGTAGGGTGCATTGTTATTCCAGGTTCACGGGTGAGGAAGCTGGGTGGTGAACCCAAGCCCCTCTGGTTATAGTAACATCAGAAGCTGAGCTAACACTGGAATTCACTGCTCTGGAGCTTTTTGCTACCAGGTGAGCCTTGATCCTGTAATTTTCCAGGGCTAAGAATCTCTTCTTTCCTAGAAAAAGCTTTTGTTTCCAATAAATATGCTATGTTTTAATGGCAGTAGGTGTGGGGACAGGGTAACTTGCACAAGCATATCCAGTAAAATTCCTCAGCAGTGTTGGCTTAGGAAGTGGCCTGAATTTAGGTAACATGGTTGTTTAAAGTCTTATTTAGAGATGCTAGGTTTCTGATGCCTTACACTGAGACTTCTATTCAGTAGTACAGATTCTATATTAACCAGTAAGTATGTGCTGGACTAATGATTTTTATCCAAAATGATGGTGTTTGTCTTTTTTAAGGCAGTGAAGCAAGGGCTTTTTCATGTATGTTTGAAACTTTAGTGCAGATTTCAGAAGATCACTAACATTTAAGACTATTAAGATTGTTGTTTAAAGCTTTTTAAAAAATAACTAGATGGGTAAAATATAAATCTTGGTCACATTTTATTTTTTACTTGTAAGTTCCTTTATTTGGTAGTTGAATCTTAAAACCTGAGTTACTTCTAATTAGTTACAAACAAAATAGCTCAAGGCACCTGCTGTATCCTAGAATGTTCTATAATCAGGTATAGTTTAGGATTTGTACTAATGATTAATAAGATGCCAAGCTGGAATGGGCTAATACCTTTTCTTATCTCACCTCTTAAGGTAGAGAGTTCTGGAAGAAAAAAATAAAATATATCTGGGAGGATTATATGGGTTTTCACCTATGTTCATATCTACAACCTGACAGAAAGTTGCTCTGGCATCAGGGAAGTTTAAGACAGAGTTTCTCAAAATCAAGTATTTAACTGAATCCTTTTATTTTTTTTATTTTAATAAATTTATTTTTTATTGGTGTTCAATTTGTCAACATACAGAATAACACCCAATGCTCATCCTGTCAAGTGCCCCCCTCAGTGCCCGTCACCCAGTCACCCCCACCCCCCGCCCACCTCCCCTTCCACTACCCCTAGTTCGTTTCCCAGAGTTAGGAGTCTTTATGTTCTGTCTCCCTTTCTGATATTTCCCACTTATTTTTTCTCCTTTCCCCTTTATTCCCTGTCACTATTTTTTATATTCCCCAAATGAATGAGACCATATAATTTTTGTCCTTCTCCGATTGACTTACTTCACTCAGCATAATACCCTCCAGTTCCATCCACGTTGAAGCAAATGGTGGGTATTTGTCATTTCTAATGGCTGAGGAATATTCCATTGGATACATAGACCACATCTTCTTTATCCATTTATCTGTCAATGGACACCGAGGCTCCTTCCACAGTTTGGCTATTGTGGACATTGCTGCTAGAAACATCGGGGTGCAGGTGTCCCGGCGTTTCATTGCATCTGAATCTTTGGGGTAAATCCCCAACAGTGCAATTGCTGGGTCGTAGGGCAGGTCTATTTTTAACTCTTTGAGGAACCAGAGTTTTCCAGAGTGGCTGCACCTGTTCATAACTGGATCCTTTAAAAAAAAAAGTGAATCCCAGAATTGTGACTTAAGCTTATTTTTTATAATGTTACATATAAGAACAAATATGATATTAGATATAAACTATTTATGATGGGATGCCTGGGTGGCTCAGTGGTCAAGCATCTGTCTTTGGCTCAGGGTGTAATCCTTGGGTCCCGGGATCAAATTCCACATCAGGCTCCCTGCATGGAGCCTGCTTCACCCTCTTCCTGTGTCTCTGCCTCTCTCTCTTTGTGTCTCTTATGAATAAATAAATAAAATCTTAAAAAAATAAACTATTTATGAGGATAAATTTTATTGGCATCTGAAGCCAAAGCAAGATGTACAAATGAAATACAAACAAAACTATAAAACTAATAAAAATTCAAATTAGCAACACTGATGCAAGACAGCTGCTGTTGTTTACTGAAACTAAATTGTATGTGTTAAGTTTATAGCAGAAAGATGTTGCTTCAGGTCCAATTCTATTTTTAATTAAAGTAACATGACTACAAATAAGGCTTTGTTTGCTAACTCAGAATAATTACACTTCATACTTAACAAAACTTTCTAGCAAGTGATCCTAACGTGGTCTCCCTCCATCTTTCACATACCCACAGCCCTCTAGATCAGGGGCTTTCTTTCTTTCATAAAAGGCCAGATATTAAATCCTTTAGGCTTTATAGACCAAGAGGCAAAATTGAGAAATACTTAAATATTGAGAAATTTCTTACATATTAAGAAAATGTCTCATCACACAAATAGGTACTGCTGAATAGTGATGTCAATCATAAGCATGTGATTTTAATAGAGAATATTAATTACTCGTGCCATTTATAGAATTCTATTATATTCTTTCCTTGATATGTGTCTCTCAGCATGTTGTTGTAGATTAATTAGGTCAATTAACAGTTAAGTGGAAGCTCCTCAATTGCACAATTAGATGGATTTTGAAATATGGGACTTTTCCTTTACATGTGGAGTGAGGTCCCAAAAATACTGCTGGAACTGTAGGTTGAGCTTGGAAAATATATTTTCTGCAAATTTGTTTGGGATGGAGATTTCACTTCTCGTTTTAATTTTTGACAACATAGGAAGTAAATACAGCAGCTTGATATTAATTAAGTCATTTTGATGATATTAACCTGTCATCAAAATGACTACTGCAAGGTAAGTTTTGTATATCAGCTCAGCTTTGCCTTGTAGTTTTAGGCTCAATTTGTTAAGAAACATCAAAAACTAATTTCCAAAGTCATTCAGAGTTAAAGAACAGTGATTGAAGAAGGTCTTTGTTCAGAGAAATTTCAATCTTGACTCTGCACTGAAAATAATCTCAATAAAATTTCCTCACTGCTAAACCGTCAGACTGCTAGGTGATAGAGCAAGTAGAGGTTTGCTTCTACTTATGACAAATTTATGGGACTGAAGATTATTAAGTCCATGAGAGAGGAAGTTTACTGTTGACACTACCAATTCCAAAACACATGATATCAAATATGTTCCTCAGAAGTACCTGCTGATAAATAGTACAATGAATACAATGAAGTCTTTAAACATCTTACATTTTCAAAAGCAGTAAATTCATCCAACTAAGCCCTTTTCTTTTCCATGTACATTTTTATCACCATCAGTGGCAGCACATCTTAGCAGATTCCACTTCAGGTTGTACTGGATTTTGTGTTTTCTCACTGTTTTTGAAAATATTCTCAATTATAATTGTTTCATGTGGACCATTTATAGAGATGAAGCTCAGTGACTTAAGATCTGGCATTGACTCTTTGAATAAACAACAATTGAACAATATGTTGGTTTATCAAAGACAAGAAAGACCACTTGAAATCATTTGGCTTCTTTTTAAATTGACTATTGATATTGCTTCCAGTGTCCTCAACTCTTTGAGTAACTTTTTACTCAAAGACTACTTAAGACTATTAACTTCTTACCCAAAAGTTAATAGTCTTAAACCAGTTTATTTTCTCTGGACATATTTGTTTGCCTTGGAATCATATATGACTTAATTAACACCATTGGTAAATGACTTGCTTTATCTAACAAATGAGCTATTTGGAAACTTCTTTGGTTTGCAGCTTCATTTCAAAAAATTTTGTGAAAAAAAATATAATGAAGTATTCTTCTTATACTTCCTACTTTTTCTGACGTGCTTTCCTGTGAGTTGGGAAAATTGTTATGATTGCTTAGTCCAGTAATATTGACAGAGACTGTATTTTTAGCACAGATATAGTACCACTTCATAATAAACACAGCTCCTTGCTACCCAATTTGATGATAAAATAATCCACACTGCACTGTCTTAAAAGTGTAATATTTGAAGTTTACTTTTCTCTCCATTTTTTGTCTTGACATTCACTGGTCATAAAAAAATTATGAAATGTTATATTACAGCAATATGCATGGCACTCAAAATACTGTTGAATTAAAAATGTGTCAATGTGTTTTGAGGTGGGCTGAGCAGTCTGCAAGCAGTAGAGTACTACATACAGTGTCTGTCACAACTACTCCACTGTCATTGAAGTATACAATGTGTAAACAAATGAGTATGGCCATGTTTTAATAAAGCTTTATTTATGGACGCTGAAAAGAATTTCATCATGTTCACATCACAAGATAATATTCTTCTGATTTTTTTGCAAACATTTAGAAATGTGAAAACCACTCTTTGCTTGAGGACCACACAAAAACTGGCAACATGTGGGATTTGGCCCACAGACTATAGTTTACCCACTACTGCCCTAGATTTAAACTCAGGCCTATTTATTTATAAAGATTTTATTTATTTATTCATGAGAGACACAGAGAGAGAGGCAGAGACAGGCAGAGGGAGAAGCAGGCTTCCTGCAGGAAGCCCGATGTGGGACTTAATACCAGAACTCTGGGATCATGCCCTGAGCCTAAGGCAGACGCTGAGCCAACCAGGCCTCCCAAACACAGTCCTTTTTAAAAATTATGACTTTAACTTCTGTTATCCCTCCCTGGATGGAGTTGTATTTTCAGCCTAATTCTTCAAAGTAGGAAAAAATGTGGTCTTCTAGGCATTTCAAGCATTACCAACCAGCGTGGTTTTAAAAAGGAGATCCTGAACTATCACATTGCTATGGAAAGTCACTTCCTCTTCTCACCCTGAGGACTGTCTTCCACTAATGTCTCAGAAAGAAACCAAAGCCAGAGAGGGGGCAGGCATCAGAGAAAGCACAATCTCTATGTCAGAACCTAGAATTTGATCCAGTTTGTCCTTTGCCTATTTCCACTTCCAATGCCTTTTTCTGTTCTTTTCTAGAGCCACCTGTCCCCAAAGCACTCCTCACCCCCTAGCAGTATCATGTTACTTGATTATTCTTATCACAACCAAAGCAACTGAATAACTAATTTGTGCTATCTCTTCTCGGAATCTGTTTAAGACAAGACTTCAGAGGAAAGAGAATCTTGAATCATAGGTTTCATTTTAGGTCAAAGCACAGAGCAAGTCTTACATGTAAGAGTCTACCTCCTGCAACACTGACCCTTCTGCCATAGCCCCATTCCAGGGTGGACTGAAACCATTCCATCATTCCCACTGGACCCTCCTCTCTTGGAATTGTAGTAATATGTCAAGTGGAGGACCCAGTCAGGGACTGGGTTAAGAAAGCATCCAGTTGACAAACCCTAAGATGGATGTTTTTCCTAAGATAAAGGTTCTGAACACTGGCTATGCATGAGGACTACCTACAAAACTTTAGAAAAATGTGCCTGAGCCCCACCTGAGCATGATCAGATGGCTTTCCAGGGTTTAGAATCACTGCCCAGTTCTTATTTCCTGGCAGGGCCTATCACCAGGACATAATTTCCCTCTACTACATTCAAATCCTGACTAAAGGCTAATTGAAGGAATCCCTTTTAGGATCCCTGAATTACCTTAGAATCTAACAGTTATATTTAAATTTGGGGGGAATTTCTGAAAGACTTGGTGTGTTACATAATGAATAGTATGAGCATCACACCAAGCATGCATCACCAAAAAAGCATTTTTACTTTCTTAAAGTGGTTGTTGACAGAAGACTTAGGTCTCTAATTGTAAGAAAGCTGACGATATGCTTGAGAACCGTCCTCAATGAAAATCTTAACAATTCAAGGACTAGATATATATTGCGAGTATTAGTAGACTGGAGATATGTGGTAACGAAGAAAATAGTGTGAAGAAATAATTTGGGGCATATTATGTACTAACCTATTCGTTTTCTTGACAAAAGGGGAAAAGTTAGATAAATGAAGAATAAAGTTGGGAGATTAGGGTTTCTACAATACTTTTGTTTGGAGATCCTTGGTTATTTCTATTGTCATTTATTGAACTTAGGTTTACAGTTTTTACGTTTAAATTATTTATTTCTTTGGAGGCATTTTGCCTCTAGTGACTCCCATGTGTACTGGATCTTCATCTTGTACAGCCAAAGTTGAAAACCAATGGAATAGAGCATTGAAAGGACAATGGCAGAGGACTCAAGATATTTCTCCCACACCTGGCTTTAAATGAGGGTTTTAAGATGTACAAAGGTATCATGTTACTAAAGTGGGGCCAGTGGTTGTGTTGTTACCTTATTTTCCTAGTGGTTAAGGAAAATGTGGGGCTTTTCCGGATGTGGTGCCCTAAAGCATACAGTTTATAAGAATTAGGAGTACAGAATAAGTCTTGATAGAGGAGGATATGCAGCTCAGTAGCATGTCGTTGGTATGATGACTTTTTCCCTTCACTGTGAGGAACATACCTGCAAGCCACCTGCAGGAAAGGCTATGAGTCATACTGCTGCTGAAGGCAGCCCTCTTCACATTCTACAAGTGCAGTTATTTTTTAAAAATCTAAATGACATAAGCCATCCTTGGGTAGATATGGAGAAGAAAAGATGACAGAAGAGGATTTGCATTACCTTCAGATAATTTCTTAAGTGAGAAATTTAGCATACTTTTCTTGGTTACTTTGTGGAAGGACTCTATGTTTTAAGTTGATTTGAAACTCTCATGCATGGACACAAGCACACATATTTCTTCTATTTGTAACCCATATAAAAAGGATCCTCTTGTGTAGAACTAAAGATATTTTTTAGTGACAAATAGAACAAAATGGAACAAGAGCCCTAATAGATACTTACTCATAGATATTCCCTACAGCAGGAAGTAGGTGGGAAATTACTGGGAGCAGGATAAGTTTCATTTGGGATTCTTGTTTTCTACTTTTGGTTTAGCAAGTATTTGTTGATTTGATTTGAATGGAATTTATTCTAATTTCTAAGGCTTATCTTGAAAGATGATATACTGTGAGTAACAACAGCATATAAAACAGCCTTTTCCAGAAGAAGCTGACTCCAGCCTCACTCTAGAACTTTCGTGTCAAACATTGGAAAGCTTTTCCTTGTGTGGGTTCTGCTTACCTATTCAAAGTCTCCCAGTTTAGCTAGTTCTACAGCTGCCAAATGAGGAATGGACAAATAGCCCATGTGGAAGGCAGCTATTACCTTGTGCATAGCAGACAGCACTCACTTCTGTTGGAGTAAACAGCCCATGGTCCAGTTTCTCCAGGCAGTGGAAGACAAGAGTGGGTTTGGTCTGAGTTCAGTGGGAAGCCATGGGAGAGGCTTCTTTGAAGATGAAAGGAAGATGATGGGATTCCTGCTCTCATTTGTGAGAGAAAAGAGTCAAAGTATTGATTCCCAGAATTAAGACCTAAGAAACTCATGAAAAAAAGCCAATTCAGGCATGGCTATAGCCTTTTGTCTACCTTGTAAGTTCCTGATTGTGTTGAACAATGTCAGGTAAATAGCTGGGTGGCAGAATAAAGTAATTGATTTACAAACGAGAATGTGATAGGTTAACACAGAGCTGAAAAAGTTCTCACTTTTTCCTGAGTGAGAATGTAACTGAGTAACAATATTTGGCATATAAAAGAAGTCAGGCCTGGTTTATATGAGGTCAGGCCCATGGTCCTCAGTAGGCTACTCATTACATTTGATTCAGTTAAGTCTGGAAAGATGTGAGATGTGTCTGAACTCTCTGTTTGAACATCCAGAAGGGAGTACTAAAGGCGAAAACACAGTTTGAAGAGATTGTACAAGCATGAGAACCAGAATCAGATATGATGGAAATGTTGGAAGTATCAGACCAAGAATTCTTTTAAACTTTGATTAATATGCTAAGGCAAAGGTAGACAACAGGCAAGATCAGATAGATAATGTAAGCAGAGATATGGAAATTCTTTTTGTTTTCTTTAAGATTTTATTTTTGAGTGATCTCCACATCCAACGTGGGGTTTGAACTCACAACCCCAAGATCAAGGGTCACATGCTCCACCCACTGAGCCAGCCAGGCACTCTGAGAGATGGAAATTCTGAGAAAGATAAAAAAATGCTAGACATGAAAAATACTGTAACAGAAAATTTAAAAATGCCCTTGATGGACTCATTAGTAGACTGGGAATAGCTATAGAAAGAATTTCTAAGGATATAACAATAGAAACTCCCCAAATTGAAAAGTAAAGAGAAAACAGACTGAAAAAAATTCAGAGCAGAACATCCAAGAACTGTGGCACAATTATAAAAGATGTAGCATACTTACAACAAGACCATTAGAAGGAAGAGGAAAAGACAAAGGAAGAGTAGCAATATCTGATGCAATAACGACAGAAATTTCCCCCCAAATTAATGTCAGACAATGCACCACCAATCCAGGAGCTCACAGAACCAAGCGAGATAAATGCTAAGGAAAACACAACAACAACAAAAAATCCCAACAGGCATATCATATTCAAAGTACAGAAAATCAGAGATAAAGAATCTTGAAAAAAGTCACAGGAAAAATACACCTTACTTAAAAAGGAGTGAAGATGAGCATTATATATGACTTCTCCCTAGAAACCATGCAAGCAAGAAGGGAGCAGAGTGAGATTATTAAAGTGTAGAGGGGAAAAAATCATCAACCAAGAATTCTGTACTCTGTGAAAATATCTTTCAAAAGTGAAAGAGAAATAAAGATTTCTCAGGTGAAAAAAAATTGAAGAAATTTGTTGCCAGTAGACCTGAATTGCTAGAATTGTTAAAAGAGGTTTTTCAGAGAGAAAGGAAGTGAAATAGATTGGAATCTGCATAAAGGAGTACTGGAAAATGTTTAAATGAAGGTAATATAAAAATTTGTTTTCCTTTCTTTTTTTTTTAAAAAAATATTTATTTATTTAAGTAATCTCTGTACCCAGTATGGGGCTTGAACTCAAAACTCCAAGATTTAGAGTCACCTGTTCTTTTGACTGAACCAGCCAGGCACCCTTAAGAAATATTTTTCTTATTCTTAATTGATCTAACAGTTAACAATTTGTTTATAATAATAAGAGCAACAGTGTATACCTATACAGCTAGGCATATATATATATATATTTTGTTTTTTTTTAATTTTTGAGTGATCTCCACATCCAACATGGGGTTTGAACTCACAACCCCAAGGTCAAGGGTCACATGCTCCACCCATGTATATTTATTTATACATATATATTTATACAGTATATATAAATAAAGTTATGTGTATATATATGTATGCTCTTGAATAAGTGAAATAAATGACAGCAGTAACATGAGCAATGAGAGGGAAGAGTTAGGAATATTTTGTTATTCCTAATATATACCTAATAATACCTAATACCTAAAATATTTGTTATTATTAGGTATTGGTTCCACCTGTCAGTTGGTATAGTGTTATATGAAAGTAAATTTAGATTAGTTTTAATGTGTATTGCAAAGTCTATGGTAATCACTTTTAAAAAGTTTGTGGTACACACACACACACACACACACACACACACACATGCACACACAGTGGAATATTACTCAGTCATAAAAAGAATGAAGTTTTGCCATTTGCAATGATATGGAGGGAGTCAGAGAGTATCATATCAAGAAAAACAAGTCAGGTATAGAAAGACAAATACCATATGATTTCTACTTGTATGTAGGATATAAGAAATCAAGCAAATGAGCAGAGTGGGGAAATAGAAAGAGACAAACCAAGAAAGAGACTCTTGACTGTAGGAAACAAACTGATGGTTACCAGAAGGGAAGTGGGTGGGGGGATGTGTCAAATAGGTGATGGGGATTAAGGAGTGCACTTGTGGTGAGCACTGGGTGATGTGTGGAACTGCTGAATCACTATATTGTACAACTGAGACTAATATAACAGTGTATGCTAACTAACCGGAATTTAAGTATAAACTTAAAAAAATAAAGACTGCATGAATGATGTGGAGAATCAAATACAGAAGGAAAAGTTTAGTGTGATTGTTTTTATACTGCAACCCTAGCTAAATCAAGAAGAATGTTTCTTGTAACTAAATTTCTTGGCAATCTTCATGAATATGGCAGATTGTATTTTCCAAAAAATGGTCACAGCAATATTTGCAGTTCTATATGTTCTCTAGAACCTTGTGACTCCCCACCAAAGAGACAGTATATTGCCCCTTACCATTGAGTCAGGGTAGGATTAGAAAAATTGCCTCAATGAATAAAATAGGACAGACATGACTTTGAGTGATTTCTAGGGCTCTTTTAATCTTATTTAATATCTATACAAATCTCATTTAATACAACAACCTTTGGATGTATGTTATATATCATCTACATTCTGTATGTGGAATTTTGAGGCTCATAGAATATGGGTAACATATTGAAGATAACAGAGGTGGTAAGTGGCACAGCTGGGATGATTTGATGTGTACAGGATTTTCCCTCAAAGCTATTGGTTGTGAATCTAGGCTCTGAATCCAGATTTCCTCACTCTGAATCCTAGCTCACTCCAAGACATCATCTCTGCCAAATACTGTTTTAAATACAATCTGTATTAAAATAAAGCACTATTTAAAAAAAAAAGTTTGTGGTAATCACTTTAGAAAGTATAATTAAAAAAAAGAAAGTATAATTGACACCATCAAAATAAGCTTTTGCATAGCAAAGGAAACCATCAACAAAATGAAGAGGGAACTTAAGGGGAGATATTTGCAAATGATGTATCTGATAAGGGATTACTATTCAAAATATATGAAGAACTTAGACAACTCAACACACACACACACACAATCAATTAAAACTGGGCAGAGGACTTGAATAGACATTTTTCCAAAGAAGACATACAGATGGCCAACAGATACATAAAAAGATGCTCAGCATCACTCATCATCAGGGAAATGCATATCAAAACCACAGTGAGATATCACCTCACACCAGTCAGAATGGCTAGCCTCAAAAAGACAAGAAATAACAAGTATTGGTGAGGATATGGGGTAAAGGGAACCTACCTGTAATGTTAATGGGAATGTAAATTGGGGCAAACGCTGTGGAAAACATTATGGAAGTTCCTCAAGAAAATTAAAAAGGGAAATGCCATGCAATCTAGCAATTCCACTACTGGGTAAATGAAAACACTAGTTTAGAAAGACACGCACCACAGGTTCATTGCAGCATTCTTTACAGTATCTAATATGGAAGCAACCTGTGTCCATTGATAGAGGAATGGATAAAGAAGATGTGGTGTGTGCAAATATATGTGTGTGTGTGTTTGTATGTATAGTGGAATATTATTCAGCCATAAAAAAGACATCTTTACATCATGGATGGGCCTAAGGGTAGTATGCTAAATAAATAAGTCAGACAGAGAAAGACAAGTACCATATGATTCTATTTATATGGGGAATCCCAAAGCACCAAGCAAACAAACAGAGCAGAAGTATAAAGAACAAACTGATGGTTGTCAGAGGGGTGGGGAGTAGGGAAATGGGCAAAACGGGTTAGAGGGAGTGGGAATCACAGGCTTCCCGTTTGGGATGAAGGAGTCCTGGGGCTGAAAGCTCCAGCACAGGGCACGTAGTCGGTGGTGCCCTAGTAGTGTGTGGTGGCAAACGGTGGCGGTCGCGACAAGCGTAGCAGGACTATGGAGTCGTGAGGTCACTATGTCCCACGTGCGGAACGAACATTACACTGTCAATTAGACTTCGATCTTAAAAAAGCATGATTGATACGCTACGAAGAGACAGCGGGGTCGCATATTCAGTTAAGACCACACCGGGGGGGATCCCTGGGTGGCGCAGCGGTTTGGCACCTGCCTTTGGCCCAGGGCGCGATCCTGGAGACCCGGGATCGAATCCCACGTCGGGCTCCCGGTGCATGGAGCCTGCTTCTCCCTCTGCCTGTGTCTCTGCCTCTCTCTCTCTCTCTCTCTCTCTGTGACTATCATAAATAAATAAATAAGAAAAAAAAAAAAAGACTACACGGGGGAGACGGGAGACGTGGACGTGAATCCCGGCGGCTCCGCCCGCACGGCCCCCGCCCCGGCTCCGACCGCTCCGACCGCTCTGCCCCGCGGGCTCGGACACCTCGGAACGGAGCGACCGCGCCGAGCAGCCTGCGCTGTCAGACCCTTGCGGCTTCCCGAGCCCCGTGAGCGCGACCCTCGGAGGCATCGATGCGGTGCATCCTCCGGCGGGCGAGGAGCAGCGCCCCCCACACTCGCCCGCGCGCGGTGCTCATGCTGGCCGGAGGCTTCCTCATATCCATGCGGGGGGTCGTGGTCTTGCGTTTGGCATCACTTTCCCTTTGTTGCTGATGTTCATCCACGGGTCGTCGAGACTTCGGAATCTCCAGAACAAACTGGAGAACAGAATGGAGGGGATGGGCCTGGAGAGGACCCCGACGGGCATTGCCCTAGATGCCCTAGAACAGCAGGAAGGAAGCGTCAGCAGATTCGCTGCCGGTATCAGCAAAGTGGAGGAATAAACACAGCTGCCCTGCTGAGAGGACTGCAGCAGACATCGGGTTGCAGTCTGCCCTTATCCACGCCTGCTTCCCATCGGTGTTCTCGAAGTAGGAGGCGCCTGTGCCGTCCACCCATCCACGGCAGCATGCGCATGTGGGCCAAGTGTTAACATAACCGATGCTCCGGAGAGAAGCCCTCGGAAACTGCAAGAAACTACCCTCCCCTTATGCCTGAAGTTTCAAGTGTGTTTATGCAAACTCATAAGTGGATCACACTTATTTCTTTAGAGAAATAAACGAGAAAGAATTTTACATTGTACAGCAACAGTACTGTTAACTTGTAGGCAAAAACTAATTGTAAAGTATCAAGGCAATATGAGTAAATGAAAAAAAAAAAACTGTTAAAGTGGATGTCATGCATTAGCCTGTTTTAATCCCCCCAAGCCTCCAGCATCCTCCAAAAATATTTCCTGGGACCCTAATATGTGCGGTCTAAACTATTTTAGTTTTTTTATTATTCTTTTAAAATCGAAGACGATCTGTCTCACTTTGCTGCCTGTTGGACATGCAGTGGAAACTGGATAAACCGGTTTTTATTTTGTTTACAAATATAAAGATAGCTGTTGAGGAGAATATCTTGTCAAATTTTGGTAAAATTTTGAAATGCTAGTAATGCCTTTTCACTAGCAGGTATTTGTTGCAACCTAACTATCATCCTTTATGGAGGTTATAGATACATGCCCTATATTATTCTTGACGGTCTTGTTTTAAAAAAAAAACAACAAAAGAAATAAAACATGAGTTCTGTTTATATTGCTTATTTTTTGTTGTTATGACAGAAAGGTGTCCAAGATAATTATATTTCCTATATTGTTTTTCAGTTTAGTTTTTAACTGGAACATTTAGAAAGAAGAAAATCAATGTACATTGTCTTGATTCGTTAGGGGCACAAAAAGCACAATAATGGCTGATCCTTTGAAACCTGAACGGCACCTGCAGATGACCAAGCAAAAAGACTTATGAAAATGCGAGTCATCAAAGGCTTCTGCACTTCATAAAAATTTTAGATAGCAGTTGTTACAACTGTATGTTTCTATAGATAGGCATTAGAATCAAGATAGCATGAGTTTATATATCCTGTTACTTTCTTCCTTTTATTTCTCATGTATTTAGAAATAGATCATACAAAAATGTTTTGATTGCCAATTGAGTGATTTCATAGCTGAACAGAAAACATCTGGGTTTCCCTAACACTGAATTATGAAGACAACTGGAGCAGTACTTACTGAAGAGACTGCGTGCGTCCTAAAAGAAGCAGCAACAGCATATGCTGCTCCTGGTTTTTCTTGCATTTTCATTTTTCAGCCAACCTGCAGCCTCCATCTCTAGCACAGTGATATCACCACGACTTGATAGACATGGTCTAGAGTTTGTACCCTTACCCAAATATGGAGAATAAAATTTATCGAAGATTAAAAAATAATAATAATAAATGAAT